>NC_142345.1:18460000-19107500 GCF_054954075.1 Amborella trichopoda | reverse complement strand
TTAAAGGAATGAGGGAACTACGAACCGTCTTACGACTGCTTGGAAAAGAACGTATCCCAATAGAATAAAAAGGAAAATACATATATGTTCAGCAGCCCGTGACCGCTCTCGATTCCAAACCAACAACTCCATATCAACCCATTGACCGTGAGAAGAGTAGGTAGCCCCCAACAATCGCGCACCCATGATGGAATGATCATTGGTGGCAGTAGAAGGTTGATATGCAATCCCAGCCATGCTCAACCCAGAAACCCTGGCGTTGACGTTGTCTCGCCCGTACGAAGGAAGAAGGTGTTTGTTTGATAAGTGAACCTCTCAGCAACAACCTCGAGGAGTGGGAAGCTCACATGGCAAGAGGCCATGTTCAAGATGCCTATAATTGAAACTTAAGCCAAAAAGGCCATGAGCTTGGGCCATTGCCGAGAAAAAAGAAACCAATCCCTGAACCAAGGCCCGATGACAAGAAAGCCATTGACATGTCGAGGAACTTCACCCAATCAAAGCCCCTTCGAGATATGGGAGGGTAGACCTTCAGGAAAGTGCCTAACTCTAGGAAAAAGAGGGGAAGCCTCCTCTTCTCCTCTATTATTAGCCTGCTCAGAAACCTTCCCCTTGCCCTTTGAAATAGTAGCATCCTTCCTAGGAACCATGAAAGCTTAAAGGTGAGAACAAGAAAAACCAGTAAGATTAGAGGGAAGATGATGAAGAAGGAAGGATGAAGATGGGAAGAAGAAAATTGAGTTTGAAGGATGAAGGGAGAATGGGAAGGAAGATGATTTTTATAGAAAATAGGAAATCCGACCCAAAACTCGTCCTACAGCTATCCACTTTGCCCAACAGAAGGTTTAGATAACTCTAAAACCTTCAAAAACGATAAAAACAAAATTTGGGGGTCGGTGGTCTGGGCGACACGCCTGGTGTCGCCCAACTCTATACTCAGGGTGGGCAACACTACCAGTGTTGCCCACAAAATTTTGAAAAAACGACACTCTCTCATCCCATTTTCCAAAAAAAAAAAAATTATGCCCAGCCTGTGAGGGCTACACTACCTATGTCGGCCAAATATTTTTGCAAAAGCTCTTTTTTTTATTTTCCCCAACTTTAACATTAAAAAAAAAGAAGTACATGGGCAACACGCCTAGTGTCGCATAGCCTGTGTGGGCGACATGCCTAGTGTCGCACAGCCTGTGTGGGCAACAGCTTAGTGTCACAAAGCCTATGTGGGCGACACTACGCGTGTCGCTCAGGTGACACCACTGGTGTCGCTCAAATTTTCCATGATTTTTTTTAAATTTCCAGAAAAATACATAAATTTTTTTTTTCAGTGGGCGACACCAACCATGTTGCCAGACATGGGCGACACCACTAGTGCCGCTCGGGCGACACCACTAGTGTCGCCCATAAACGTATTTGACAAAATTGCCCCCATTCAATTTTGGGGTCTCCTAGTGATCAACTTTGGCTTTTATCATGTATTTTATGATTGTTTTCAAATTTTTCAATTAATTTTCAAAATTTTTCAAAACACTCCTCGATGGCACAAGCCTAAACTGCCAACCAATTTTTCAGAAAATAAAAAATTCAAAAAATTCAAAAAGAAAACGCTCCTCGGTGACACGAGCCTAAACTGCCAACCAATTTTCCAAAAACTTATAAAAAAAATAAAAATAAAATTCAAAAAGAAAATGTTCCTCAGTGGCACGAGCCTAAATTGCAAATCAAATTCCAATACAGAAAACATCAAACTTGTGCGCCGTAAAAGAGCCGATACAGCAAAAACGTCAAACTCGTGGGACGTAAAAGAGCCGAGATAGGTAACGTCTAGCCTCGTATGACGTGAAAGGTCGGGTGTATTCTGTCTAGCCCCGTATGACGTATAAGGGTCGGGTGTATTTCGTCTATCCCCGTATGATGTAAAAGGGTCGGGTGTATTCCGTCTATCCCCATATGACGTAAAAGGGTCGGGGGTATGGCCCATCGCTACATGACACTAAACTGCTTAGAGGGCTCTATGGTTGCAGGAGTTAAAACTGCTAACCAACCTTGTTTTTCGAAATATCTTTCTCTTTTCTAATTTTTCACTATATGTCTTGTGTTTTCAAAAAAACTTTGTTTGTTAAAATCATAACATGTCCTTGCTCCGGGTTCTATTTCAAATCTCCCACTATCTTCAGAATTTCTAAAACGTCTTTTAAAACAAAGGAGCTTGGACACCCTTGTATGATTACCGCGTTGCCGCGATTGCCGCGTTGCTGCCTCGTCTCTCTCTTCAGAATCGGCTTGACAAGTCACTTCCCATAGAAAGCCTTTTCCTATAGACAACCTTAGGAAACCTTAAGAAAATCAAAGAAGATGCTAGGGTTAAAGATTTCAAACTGAGAAACTCCTGAAGTTAAGTGGCATGGCAAGAAAATTCAACTCGAATTTCAAGCTTGTGTAACTCACCGTATCTCACACCGAAAACCTTAGGACGAAAAATGCCCTAGGTGGGTGAGCTCGATGAGCGCAATGACTTGGAGGGATTACTTGGTGCGCCCTCTAACCATGTGACCTCAGGAAGAAATTTAAAATGGCTGCATTATCTTTGATGCTCATATGCCCCTCGAAGGATAAGGAATGCCAGAGTGTCTACTTCTTTGCCACTCATCTGTCCCTTGAAGGACAAAGAGCACCAAAGAGGGGTAACTGTAGACACCCCATTTTTAATCTTGTAAATTAGGTGGTTTCTTGAACCCTTAGGACCACACTTTCCTAGTAAACCAAAATCCATAGTCCACATAGCCTACCTTGTGACCCAGAACCAATCTGCTTGCCTAGAACCTTGCAGATATCCTGTTTTGACCTAGAATCCTGCAAACGCCCAAAATACTCATTACAAATATTAAAAAAGTCCTTTTTGACCCAAATTTTCTCTGAGAGCTCCACAAGAGGCTAGGGAACACACCCAAATTGGAAATTTTGAATTTGGACAAAGTTTGAATTGGGCAACACTAGCAGTGGCGACACCACTAGTGTCGCCCATCCCCATTTGTCCTAAATTGAATTTTTTCCCTAAGTTTTCGATTCCTTACCTTTTTGTGATTTGCTTAAGCGACACTAGGCGTGTTACCTGGGCGGCACCACTGGTGTCTCCCTGATCTGTACCCCTAAAATTGGGATGGCTTCAGAGAGAGATAAAAACCCTAGAGAAGAGAATTGAAACCTTAGAACAGACTTCTAGCTAAGAAAAACCTAATCCTAACCCTAAGCCTGAAAACCTTAGACCTAGGGCACAACAACCCTAGTTCTAAAACAACCTTTAGGGCACAACAACCCTTCTATACTAGAGATCTGCTGGTCAACATCCGAATTAAAGAGACAAAGAAGACGTTGGTACTAATACGGGCGAGCCTTCGAAGGCTCGATAGTCCCGGGCCATCCGGCCCGGTATGGTATCGTTCTTTAACCCTTTCTTGTTTTTCCTTCTTATTGTTTGATTTAATTTTATTTTATTTTGATCTATTCATGTGCTTTGAAATCATGTTTTGATGCTCTGGATCATGCTAGCTATGCCACAGATCTGCTCGTTTCCGGACAGATCTGGCCTCAGATCTGAATTCAATTTGTCTCACTTTCTCTACCATTACATTTTCATCAGTTTAAGGTGTCAGGATCCGAGAGATCTGTCAGATTTGCATCGTGAACAATATTCTATCTATTACTAATAAATTCTATTTAGGCTATCAAACATAATTCCTATTGAACATTATTAAATATCGTTAAATTTTTACAAGTCCTTAAAAAAAAAGTAAATTCAGAAATTACAAATGATGAAAGAAATTTTCTTGGTGCACAATCAAAGATGAACTGAAAATGCAAAAAAAAAAAAAAAAGCAAAAAAAAAAAAGAGAAAAGAAAAAATAGGAATATAGTTTGTCCAATTTTTTTACGGGGTGTGATTTGTGTAGAGTCGAGGCTGTAAACAATCAATGCAAAGCTCACCTTCAAATAGTGTCGAAAAATGTGGTTTCAATACTAGAAATCTTTGTGATAGCCTTAAAATATATTTCATCTTTAGTTTTAAAATTTAACGCTTAAAAAATAGTATCGATCGAGCATATCAATGAAAACTTGAAAATCTTGAAAATTTCAAAAATATGTTACAAGATGCATAAAACTTGAAATCCATTTTTTTCTCATGTCCATCCATCTTGATGTTAAGATGATCAATTTGGCGATATTTGAGCATCCAAACAACCTTTTCTAGTGAAAATTTCAAGGTGGGCTCTAATTTAATTGTTTAGAGCCTCGGCTCTATATAAATTTTTTCCTTTTTTTAATTACCTTTTTCCATTATTGGTTTGGATTTTGGAAGATGTGAAAAGGAAAAACTGAAAATGCAAAAAAAGGAAAAATAATTTTTAAATATATTATTATTTTATTAATAGTCTTTTTATAAAGAAAAGAATCTGTTTAGTATTATGTTATAATTTCAATTCTATTATTTACAAAATAAAGTAGGAAAGAAAGAAATTATTTTTGCATCGTATTACTTTACAGTTTTTACATATGCTAGATTGAGGTGATCGTGAGTTTCACATCCGAAAATAACTAATAAACGTCACATTGCATAAAATAATCTCCTTAAAATCAGGAACAAGTTTTTATAAAGTTGCAGTTTATATACTATTGAAGTAATATACACGTCAAAATTCTCTAGAAGAGTGTTTCTCGATGTTGGAAAACTATCCAATTGATCATTTCGACCTCCAGATGTATTGATATAAAGGAAAGAGAAGAGTTTCATCTTGTAACATCTTTTAACAAGTTATCTAAACCATCTATTTTTAAGATTATCAAGTGATTATAAATAGGGTCAATCTTCCCATTGTTTAACTTAGTTGGACAGTGGTGATTGAAAGATAGTTTTTAATCACCACCGTCCAACTGTGGGTAACTAAAGTTTATATGAGGGCATGCTCATATTTAAACATTAATCTTGTGAAATTTATAACTAGGGACGAAAGTAAACTTTAATCTTGTGAAATTTATAACTAATTTTCAAGCCATCACAAGGTTAAAGATACGAGAACTATATCTCTAAACAAATTTTAGAAGCGTGCCTTACTTTAATATTAGAAAGAATATGCCTTACACTTTTCTTTTTTTTATGGACAATATTATGAAGTTTTATTGCTCAAAATATATTACAAGACTATTAAACATGAAGTAGTTCATCAACGACAATTGTCTTTGCAAGCGACACCCCAAACTTAGCTGAACCATTCGTAATTTCATTTGCCTCCCAATAGGCATGATTAAAAGAGAGAGAAAGTCCTCGACTAAGATCAACCATCTTGGACCCAAATCAAATAAAACCGCCACGGAAGCTTTGAAATTTTGTTGCACCAATTTATAACATTGTGGGAATCGCCTTTTACCATAACTATAGCTCCCTCAAAATTCTTTTTAATACATCTTAGGCCCTGCAAAATGCCACGAAACTCTGCCCCAAAACAGGCGGGATCCAGATTACCAAAAGAGCTTTATAATAAAAGGTCTCATCTTGATAGTACTGATGACAATGAAATATCCATCGGCCTTTTCCAAACTACAAATATACCCTTTAAAATAAACATGACGGCAAAATATTCATTGGCTATTTCAAAACTACAAATATACTTTTTCAAAACTATAAAACTTTGCAAAATCTTATCATGAATCTAGCAAGGATATAGATTAATATCAAGGGTGCAGTTAGCATACAGACGCCTCCGTAGGTGTAGAAGTAAGGTGCCTTTCAAATTTTATCATGGTATATATTTTTGATGTAAAATGTTATTAGGATTATCTCAAAATCTATTTTTATATCTAATTATAAAATTTTAAATTTAAAAAATGGTTAAAATCAAGTAGATCTATAAACATATGAAAATCATGAAAATAGACGGTGTAGATAATATGTTGTAAAATGCACTATTTTTGAGACTTAAAATATTTTTCTTTTTCATAGTTATACATCTCGATGTCAAGATGATCAATCAAAGGTTTTTTCAACATTAAAACTACCTTTTCCGATGAATTTTTGAAGGCATCCATAGTTCTACATTATAAGGTTGCATCCTTATATAAACTTGTCACCTAGGCATTTTTCAGAGGTTTTCCAAGAGCCTGTATTTAAACTAAATCGCAGCATTTTAATGGGGTGAAAATTTGGGGTTTCAGGCAAACCTAGCCTAAAAGCCCTAGTTCAAAAGATTGAATTTGGGAGCATAAAAATCTTGACTTTTCTTTCTGAGTGACTTTCTTTAGAATTTGCTCTTTGCACACAGTTTTCTGCTAATACCACCCAAAAACTCAGTGCACATACCATTGGTGGAACATCAACAATCCCCTGTATAATATTATCCTCTTTATATATACATATATTGGTCAAAATTAAAGGGTATTTGTTGTTTAGTGCACGGACCCTTGCTGCTCCCTTACCCCGCTTTTTGCACGCAACAAATTCACACACACTCTCTCCCTCCCAACGCCTTTGGAGGGAGTCTCTCACTACAATACTACATGCATTCTAGAGAGAGATAAACATACATTCTAGAGAGAGATAAACATACATTCTAGAGAGAGAATGAGAGAAAAGAAGAAAGGAAAAGAAACATTCTAGAGAGGGAATGAGATAAAAGAAGAAAGGAAAATAAACATTCTAGAGAGAGAAAAGAAGAAAGGAAAAGAAACATCCTAGAGAGAGAAAAGAAGAAAGGAAAAGTAACATTCTAGAGAGAGAAAATAAGAAAGGAAAAGAAACATTCTAGAGAGAAAGAAGAAAGGAAAATAAACATTCTAGAGAGAGAAAGGGGGAAAAGAAGAAAGGCAAAGAAACATTCTAGAGAGAGAAAGAGAGATAAAAAGAAGGAAAAAAAAAACATTATAGAGAGAAAAAAAAGAACTAAAAAAAAAAGACACTGGGGGAAACAGAAAGCCCATACTCAGAAAAAAGGAAAGAAAAAAACATGATACGTTTCTGAGAGCTGGGTTTTATGGAATCCTGCAAATGCTGGCAGGAGTGAAGCCCTGAGTACATTTCTAGGGCAGCATCGCTGATCTTCATCATCCCACGCCGTGTGAGTACAGTACCATTCTTCTAGCTCATTTTCGCTGAAAAGCTGTACTATTTTATACCTTTCTTTCCTACTTTTATGATTAATGGTTTGGAGTTGTCTTGAAATGGGATGTGTATGAATGGGTTTCGTGAGGTTGATTGGTTTCAGATCCGTATTCTATTCTGTCACAGTTCTATGCAAGAAATTGACTGGTACATCCAGTTGTTGGAAAAGGGACGCTAGATTAAAAGCAATGATCCTGTGTGTGATGTTCCATTAATTTGTTACCCGGTACTAGACTGTCAAGAATGACGCACGAAGTCGAAACATTTTACCCAATTTGAAGGCCTCCAGATTGAAATCCTTGCTGTAAACAAAGGATCACACCAAAGTTTTCTGTGGCACTGATTTCTTTCTCCACTGGTTCATTTAAGGAACCGCCGTTGTGGAGATCAATACAAAGGGGCTCAGTTTTTGGGGAAGAATTCCTTCCTTCCCCTCAGGTTTAGTTGAGGTTCAGAAACAACTATTTTTGAAGATCAATTCAAAGGAGTTGGGTTTTGTGGGCAGGTGAATTTCCGTAAGTATGATAAAACAGATATTGGGTAGGCTTCCTCGAAAGCCTTCCAAGTCATCTGAGAACAATGAAGCAGGAGGGAACCCTGCCACTAATGCTTCCCCAGCGGCCATGGCTTCGCCCTCTAACCCCTCTAACAACTTACGAGGCAATGGTGGTAATTTCAGGGCATCAAATGTCACGACTGCTTCTCGCGGTAGTAATGCAGGCCCCACATTGTCAAACTCATTAGCAGGGTCCAGGTCTAACCATGGGAAAAAGCCAAACTCAATTGTTCCAAATGCCAACAATAACACCACCTTCGGTTCCTCTGCGTACGAAGCATTGCCTGGTTTTAGAGATGTTCCAAGCTCTGAAAAACAAAACTTATTCATAAGGAAGCTGAACATGTGTTATGTTGTGTTCGACTTTTCGGACCCTGCAAAGAATGCGAAGGAGAAAGATGTGAAGAGGCAGACATTGCTCGAGCTCGTTGACTATGTGACTTCTGCAAGTGGGAGGTTTACTGAGGTCTTGATGCAAGAGATCACAAAAATGGTGGCTATCAATTTATTCAGGACCTTTCCTTCTTCAAACCATGAAGGTAAAGTACCAGATGCCTATGATGGTGAAGAGGAAGAGCCAACTATGGACCCTGCATGGCCACACTTGCAAATTGTGTATGAATTCTTGTTAAGGTTTATTGCCTCGACTGAGACTGATGCCAAGTTGGCAAAGAGGTACATCGATCACTCATTTGTTTTGAGATTGCTTGATCTTTTTGACTCTGAAGACCCTAGAGAGAGAGAGTACTTGAAAACCGTACTACATCGAATCTATGGGAAGTTCATGGTGCACCGCCCCTTCATTCGTAAGGCTATCAACAACATATTTTACCGATTTATTTTCGAGACGGAAAAGCATAATGGGATTGCCGAATTGCTAGAGATTTTGGGCAGTATCATCAATGGGTTTGCTTTGCCATTAAAAGAAGAGCACAAACTTTTCCTTGTTCGAGCTCTGATTCCTCTTCATAAACCAAAATGTGTTTCCATGTATCACCAACAACTCTCTTATTGCATCACTCAATTTGTTGAAAAGGATACCAAGCTCGCAGACACTGTGATTAGGGGTTTGTTGAAGTATTGGCCAATTACAAATAGCTCCAAGGAGGTCATGTTCCTGGGAGAGCTGGAGGAAGTTTTGGAAGCGACTCAGAGTGCAGAGTTTCAGCGATGCATGGTGCCTTTGTTTCGTCAAATTGGGCGCTGCCTTAACAGTTCACACTTTCAGGTAATGTTATTATGATCATGACATTTTGTGGTGCATCATCATTGTCACCTGAGATTTATTCCAGTTATCTGGGATTGGCTACACGAGCCTTATCCAAACTATTTGTGGTGCATGCATGTAAAAACGACTATATATATTAGGCATATGCTTCCTTCTTTTCAAAGTTTTGGATGCTCTGGGTTGCCATTTTTATAACATCACACTGCATATATCAATTGATTTAGGTTGCTCGGTTGCATTTTCTTCACAGTGCTATTCATTTTGGCTTCTATGTAACTAATAACAAGAGAAATTGGACACTGCTACTTTTCTACATCGTACTTTTCATGCATTCCCTTTGTTCTGATTTGTAGTGGATAAGTTTCTTTTTCTTTTCTTTTCAAGAAACGCTCAAGAAGCTTAATCATTATTGGGTTACTGCTTCAAAGCATGTAAACATGTGTGCCATTCTTATCCGTTGGCTGGCATGTTGTGGGTTGAGGATTTGCTTACATCCTAAACAACATCATAGGTAATGTGATTTCTAGCTCTACAATAGCTCATATAACCTCATAACAATTTGCAGTAAATCATCATATTTCAAACAATTATAAATATTATATTTTTCATATTTCTTTAGAAGATTCTACAAAACATCTAGTTATGGTACCATGGCGGATCAAAAAAGAAAAGTAGTTGGGCATTTTGCGAACTTCAGGTAGAGGTTTGTTCCCTTCAGGTTTAAGAAGCAAAACCAAATACAGCTTGTAATAAACATGCATGTTTGTTGAGCCTTGCATGCATCCTGAGATTGTCTTCTTTAAGTTGTGCTTGCTAGCTTGACTAGTCAATAGAGGGAGGACATCTCCCTCTAGCTGCTAGCATGTGCCAAGCCTGAAGCACAAAATATGTGCACATATAAGAACAGAGAGAATGAATGGATATGTAGAGTTATTGTTTGTGAGTTGTATCTTTTGTTTTCTATCTAAGATTGAAATCTTGGTGTATTCACTGCATCTTTTCATATTTATTGGGCTTAAAGTATGAAGTTTGCTGCATTCTGAGATTCATTGACTTGATTTGTTATTTCCCAAAATATGTTGTTTAGTTTCTTTTTTAAGTAACTGAAATGTGCTAGGTTTTGTTTTAGCTTCACTGAAAACTTAGGAATGCTATGTACTACTCATTAGCTCAGGCAAGAATTATGTTAGGTCCTTTCCCTTTAGGACCCCATGTCTCATGGCTTAGTAATTTAATGCACCCATTTTATTTCTATTATTATTTTCCAATATATACGTCTGTCTGTTTGTACACCTAAGTCCAACTTACTCTGTGCTGTACTATATGAGTCATGAATGCTTATGCCATAAAAAAAGAGAACTTCTTTGGGTGGTTCGATTTCTTTTGGCCATATTGTTGAACAGTTACATTGAGTGCTGTAACTTCATTTTGGTCCTTTGGTTAATCTAGTGAAAGGTTAGTATACTTGTACATAAGTAAAAGAAATGTAGCAACCAAAAACAAAATAAATAAATGAAAATAGAGGAGCAAGGGCCAATAAGGAGAGAGGGAGAGAGAAGGCATAAAGAAAGGAAGGTTTTGAGAGAGAGAGAGAGAGAGGGAAGAGGAGGAGGAGGAAGAAGAAGAAGAAGGTTTTACTGAAAAATAGTGGAGGGAGAGAAAAGAAAAAGAGAATATCTAATGAGAAATTAAGGAGAAAGGAGGATTTAGTAGAAGAGAGAAGATGAGATCTATGCTATAGATATGGGTCCTAATGATGGAGGCGGGAGTGGGACCGGGACCAGATCCTGCCCTATAATGGAAGCTCGGCGTCTGTACAATGAACAAGATAAGGAGGGAGATTAGGTTTATGGGAGCGAGATCCAATGTCAATGGGTTTGATGTTTTGACTCGTAGGAATCTAAGCTCCACTTTACAAAAAAACGAGGTTGTAAGTGGAGCTAGTTTGAGTTCCCTTGGTTAAGGAATCGAGGTTTAAGAATGTCATATAACTAGGTTCCTCTTGTTCTAATATCAAGATTTTTAAAGTATAGGAATCAAGGTCCTTAGTTGATTGGGCTCGAGGTCCGCAAGTGTCATTTACCTGGGAGCCCTTATCAAGTGCCCCCTGCCCTTAACAATGATTTTATTCATTTTTGCGTTATTTAATGGATTAATTATGTAGCTCTATAAGTTGGTCTTTCTTATGACCACTAATCTTCAGGCCAAGAAACAAGTTTGGCATGTACCATTCCTTCTAAGTCCCTTGCAAACCAGAATCCTACCATTCAAGAGTCATCTTCTTTGAATGTAGTCTCCTCTGCTTCCATTGTTTCTCAAAGGCTAGCTCTTCGAAGGGACAAGAGGACAAGATGAACTACTCTCTCTCTCCCTCTCTCTGACTAATATAAAAGAAGCTTTTTAAAGCTTGAAATGAAATCATATATTTTCATCTCACAACTGTGATCAGATTTGAGACCCTAAAACAATAGGACATTCATAATATAGAATTTTAAATGAGATATATATTCTCACAATAAAGAGGGATGACTTACACAATAGAGCTTAATAAAACAATGTGTCACTCTGGACTATGCCTAGTTGAAATTAGAATCTAAAATAATGGAACTTCATGCTATGCGAAAAAGGGATTGGATTTTAACATCACGGAACTTATGATTCCTAAATAGTGGGAACTTCAGACAATGGCAATCTCTAACTTGATATCATCTGTTAATGAATGGAACCCAAGATTTGAACATACTAAAGCCTTGGACCATGGTTAATGGGAGCGGGGATCTATTTCGAAGTGGAACTGGATTCCATTGATGGATGGAACTTGGTCCCCTTTTTTTGGGAGCGAGATCCCAAAATCGAAAAAATGAGGTCCTTACAAGATCCCTTGCATGAACCGTGGGATCGAGGTTCCGGAGCGGGATCGTCACCCACCCACAAGGTTCTCTTAACTATGTTATGGGTGATAATGGAGCAACATGGCACAATCAAAATCTCTTAAGAGAATAAGGCAACAACTCTTATCATTTGTTGTCATAAGGCATTTCTTATTCCTGATGTGGCTTGTACTGGTGCTCTATCTAGTCAAATAGAATAAGCAAGGTCTTAAAATGCAAATAACAAATAAGTTAGGTTTTTTGACGTGATAGCCCATTATACACATGCATGCACACACACAGAGAGAGAGAGAGAGAGAGAGAGAGAGAGAGAGAGAGAGAGAGAGAGAGAGAGAGAGCGAGAGCGAGAGCGAGAGAGAGAGAGAGAGAGAGAGAGAGAGAGAGAGAGATGTCTTAATTACTTCGATCTCCTTATATGGGTTGTGATCCCTCTCTACTCTAGAGTTGAATCGTGGTCAGACCACAATCCAGTGTTGGAGGACTGGAATCCCAAGCCAATAGGAGTTGGTCAATAGGTTAACATACTCGTATTCTTTATATTTTTATGGGAATGGAAGTAATAAATGCATATTAATGGAAAACGAAAGCAACAAATGCATGTCCAATAAAAAAAGTAAGCAATAATTACATGTCAATAAAAAAGGTAAGCAACAATTATTCAAACTCATGTGCCATAAAATTTTCGAAGTGAAAGAGCTTTGCTGATCGGCATCAATCACAACTAGAAAGTTCTAAATCCAACTGCAAAATGACATTTGATGTAGGGAGTAGTGGGTCCAACATTTTTCACAAATGGTTGTGGGATTTTGTCTCATCTTTTTCATAAAATATGTATCAGAGGGAGAGTGATTTCTCTCCTGTCTCAGTATCTATTTTCTCTCTTTATTTCTACATTTGTCGATATTTCTTTTTTTTTTTTTTGGGAAATGAAAGGGGATATGTGAAGAAAAGAGTAGAACTTGTATATAATTTGATCGAAATATTATCCTTTATTATTATTTACAATCTAAGATCACATTAATATCTTTAGTATATTATGTGAAGGACTTTATATGAGATGCCTTAAATAAATAAATATTAGGTGTTAATCTCAAAATTCATTTGAGTAAATTTATTGTAAGTATCTACTTAATCAAAAAAAGTATATACTGTATAGTTAGAGATATTTCTAATGTACTAATTTTGCATCTAAATTATTTCAATTTTTTTTGCGATTGATCTTATATTTTTCAATTTTTTTTTATCGTCTTATGTATTTGTACGGATGCCTTATGACACTCCCAATCTAGGGATCTCCTAGCTAATGATGATCCCCTTCTCCCTCTCTTGCACTCTCCAACAACCATACGCACACAAAAACATAATGATACATAGTTTTCACATAGGATACTCATTGCATGGATGATTGAGTCGATGATTCAAAAAGAGCTGATGATTATCTTGGTTGGAGAAGACGTCATTCTCTAGTTACTTGGATTGGTATACTAATTCTAAATGACCGTAATGCTCTAGGTGATAAAACAAAATACTTTTTTTTCTTAGAAAAAATTTAATACAACCACAAAAAAGTGTAGGCTACCAATAGAACAATACAAAGTGCTACCATGGACAAGTACATGAACAAATACAGATATATAATAATCGCCATGTAAAAATGGCATCAATGAAATTAGTTATGATGTTTATGAACTAATTATGCATAGTTTTTTGCTAATGATTTATTATGAAATTAACGATTTTCTCTAATGAAATGTTGTGTGGAAGAATGGTAACAGTCGAAGTAAATTCTTCTCGTTGAAATGAAAATGCACCTTGGTTTTCATCCTGTCATGGTACACATGTTGAGAAGCCTCAGGATTGGTGCGATTGTTGTGATGGAGAGGGATAGGTGATGAAATCTAAATCTCCAGTATTGTCTGAAGTGCTTGAAGTTAAACTTTGTACTTCTAGTTGTGAATAGCACTGTACTTACACAAGCTACATTCAATCATCTTTTATAAGGATTCAGGACAACTAGGCATATCTAAAAGCCATATTCTTCAGCTTGAAATCTTGATGATGAACGGACAAGACTGCATCAAAGTTTTTGTTTGGCGTAACTAATGATGCGGGTCAACATTCATGTGTGAAGTATTGGGAAACTGACAAGTCGATGGAATTCTTAAACTGTTTGTGCTATGGTCCGACTAATAATGGTTAGATAAAATGTAGTTTACCAACTAAATTTGTATGGAGGTTGCCACCATTTTCAATACTCATCTAACTTTGAGCTCCAAAGCTTCATCAATTGGCTTATGGCCAATAAGATGGTGGTGAAAATGAAATAAGCTCTTCTATGTATTTCTAGTAATAACAATGCCTTTATGCAAATCCACTTTCAAGTCCTATGAATGTAAGGCATGGTGTAGCAGTCTGCTGTTTTCTACTAGAGGGTCAAAATCATATATGAATTGTTTACATATTCTAATGTTTACTCTGAAGCCATGTTGTTGGAAAATGCTTGATCCAAGCTCTGGATGCTTGTGTGTACCTATATACTGTTTGTACCACAAACAAAAGAGTAAGTAGGATGAAAACCAATGGATGATTACACAAAAATCTTCCCATGAAATCACCCTATCAAGGAAGGAATCCCTTAATAGCCATCTAACATGTAAGCAATCTCCAATAATTGCATTACAATAATGAAGAACTCTTAAGCCATGCAAAAATGATTGTACTTCATGCTTCTAGAAGAAGCTCTTAGGTCTTAGCTACTAGTCAAGCCTTCTATATCTGGGCGGATCCATTTTGATAAAAACTAACCATGATAATTTATAAATCTATTTACACCTAATAGATGTCTTACAACCTGAAGTGGCATTGGATCCTATATTTGGCATGTTTTACATGCTCATTTACACCTAATAGATGTCTAACAAAACTTTCCATGCTCATTATCCTCTTCCTTGGCCTCTGTCTGGCATGTTTACTTGCTTGGATAAAGAAGGTTCCTGAATAATAGAGAGGGAGGAAACAAAAACAGAATGGCAGCTACCGTGAATTCCATGCCATATCAAGCTTTTGAAACATAAGCACATTAGACATGCCAATGAGAAGATCAATAGTAAAGGGTAATACTCGATACTCGAAACTGCCCATTAGGATCTCTAACTGGGCTTGCTTTTGGAGTTGATGAGTCCAAATAATTGCAATCATTTCTATTGTTTGTCAATATCGTATGTCTAGCTATCTTTTGCTATACTTTTTATATTTTATTTTTTAAGATTTAAAATCACCTATCTTATCAATTCACACTATTGCCTCAAGAAAATTGTTAGAATGATAAAAAATATAGCAAGGAAAAAATGTACTCCTGAAAAGACGAGGGTATAAAAGTCATCCTTATCCTCATCATCAGAGTCTTTTCGCAACTAATTGGGGTTGGCTCCATGAATCATGGTCCGCCATTATACTCTATCTAGGGCCATACCCTTAGTAAGGCCATAAATCCCCATATCGTTTTTTTCACATGGTTACATAGGAATGAAACTTGAGATGTTGGGTTATGAAAACCTAGCCTCTACCTTCTTGTCCCAAGCACGGTTTCTTATAAGTCCCTATATCTTTTTTCACTACTTTCAACCATGCCCTTTTGGGCCTACCCTTTTTTAGCCTTCCACTTGAACTAACACGCACCTCCTAACAAATGTTGTATTGGGTCTGTGCTACACATAGCCAGCACACCTAAGTCTACTTTATCTCATCTTATCGTCAGTTGGTGCCTTACATAAATTTTCTTGAATGTATTCATTTTAAATTCTATCGCTTCTTGTCGTGCTACTCATCATCTCGACATCTTCATCTCACCTACACTCATTCTGTAGGTATGTTGTTATGGACCACCCCATAAAGCAAAGTTGGTCTTGTAGTTGGCTTATAGAACTTGCGGTTCTGCTTTATTGGTATACGACGGTCACATAAAACTTTGGTTACACATCTCTACTTCGCCCACCCACCTCTAATTCTATGTGCGACATCTTCTTCAATCTCGGTATTTTTTTAGATTATTGACCTAAGATATCGAAAGTGCATTCTTTTTGGTATTTCTTGGCCGTCAATCTTAACTATTTCTTTGTCTCTACTCCTATTATTACTAAACTTGCATTCCATTATAGTTTGTTTTAGGCTAACTAATTTTAAAACCTTTAGATTCTAGAGCATCCCTCCAGAGTTCTAACTTTGTATTGACGTAGTTTCGGGTTTCATCGATCAAAACTATGTTGTCTGTGAACAACATACGCCACGGTATGTCATCTTGTAGGTGCCTAGTTAGGTCGTCCTTAACTAAGAAAGAGGTAATCCCTGATGTAAACCTATTATCACTGGAAACTCACTCGTCTCTCCGCTAGTTGTTCGTAACTAGTTAGCACATCCTCGTACATATCTTTCACCAAGTCGATGTAGTTTCTAGGGACTCCTTTCTTTCCAACTCCCGCCAAATCTAATCTCGAGGTACTCTATAATAATCTTTCTCTAGATCAATAAAGACCATGTGGAGGTCTTTTTCCTTCCCCCTAAACTTCTCAATCAGTCGCCTAAGTAGGAAAATAGCCTCAGATGTTGATTTCTTTAGCATAAAGCCGAATTGATTTTCCAATACACTCGTTCCATGCCTCAGTCGTTGCTCAATCACTCTCTCCCATAGCTTTATAGTGTGGCTCATAAGTTTGATCTCTCAATAGTTTGCACAATTTTGTATGTTTCCTTTGTTTTTGAAAATAGCTACCAAAGTACTTTTTCTCCATTCATTTGGAATTTTCTTTGCTCTCAACACCTTTTTGAATAGCTTGGTCAGCTAGTCAATACCGTCAATCTCCCCCATGCACTTTCAAACCTCAATCGAGATGCCATCTGGACTAACATTTTTCCTATCTTTATCCTTTTCAAAGGTTCTTTTACTTGCGGTATCCTAATCCTACGAATGTATTTATGACCTCCGCCCTCATTTATGCCAATGGTTCTTTTTACAGCGGTGTTCCCATTATGTTCGCCATTTAATAATTTTTGAAAATAAACTCTCTTTATTTCGTTGACCTCTTCATCCTTAACCAAGACCATTTGATTGTCACTCTTAATGCATTTAATATAGTCTATCCCTATACTTTTTTTCTCTCTTTTTTGCTAATTTGAAGACATCCTTTTCAAGTTTTCTTGTTCCTAGATTACTGTATAAATTATCATATGCCTTAAGTTTAGCCTTACTGACTATTTGTTTAGCATTTTTTGTAGTATTTTTATATCCTTCTAAGTTTTGATCATTTCTATTGCCTTGCGAAGTTGTATAACATGATCATTTTTTGCTAATGGCTTTTTGAACCTCATCATTTCACCATGATATTTCCTTATCAAAATTTATTTTTCCTCTAGTTTCTCGTAAGACTTCTTTTGTCACTTTCTTAATACAGTCAGCCATTTAATTCCACATAACATTGACCTCTTGTTCAGAGTTGTATTTTCCTTCTTTAACTAATCTATCCCTAATAAATCTATTTTCTCATTTTTTAAATTCCACCACTAGTTTGTGGATACCTATTAATTTCACCCCTTCTCTTCCATGTCTTTGTGTAGACGTACATAACCATGAGCCTATATTGCGTAGGCAAACTCTCTCCTGGGATAACCTTACTGTCTTTACATGATGGTTGATCTACCTTCTTAAGATTTGCCCAAGTGGAAATGAAGGAGATCATTGAATCAAAGGTAGAAAACTCATGCCTGCCCCTAAAGGTCCTCGAGTTTCTTTCTAGCCATATGCCCCAAAGGAGGGCAACCACAAATAATTGCCACAGTTTTCTGCCATTTCGAGGGGAATACGGGGGAGAGGAGGGTGGAGATGATACAAGAGATTGGGGGGGGGTGTGTGTGTGTACATGATGCATCTATTGGGAAAGGCACGACCATGCCTTTGCAGTTGATCTAAGGTAATTCTTTTGTTGTAAGAGTACCCAGATAAATGCTTGAACCTTGTGAAGCAGGGGAGTAGAAAGAGGCAACAGTGAAGGCCTCTGAGTGGTTAAGGGATCACAAAAAGGAGTCTTGACTCTGAAGGGAGCTATAGAGGGCTGCAAGAGTCTGGAGGAGGGAATTAAGGGCTGAGATTTCATGGTCTGTGAGGGTCCTCCTGAATATCAAAGTCCACACAAGACTGGAGTTTCTAAATTCGTAGTAGTCCTTAATAAGGGCGTCCTTGTCTAGGGCCAGATGGAAAAGGGAAGGGACGGCTAGATTGAAGGGCACATCTATCCATTTGTCTAACCAAAATCTGATATGCCGGCCATTACCCAGCCTATATCTACTTCTGTTGCGGAAGGCTTGCTTTTTGGTGGATATAGACTTCCAAGCTCCCAAGGATCTATGTGGGAGAGTTTTGGGCAGCCAGCGACCTTCCTCAAGGCTGTATTTCTGTTGGATAAGGTTCTTCCATAGAAGGGGGTAGGGCGAAGTGAATTTCCACCACCATTTGCCTAGCAAGGCTGGGTTCATGGTTCCAAGTCTTTTGATGCCCAAGCCACCAATTTTCTTTGGGTGCTGACTTTTCCCAGGGAGCAAGGTGATATTTGTGTTCTTCAAAAGACCCCGCCCAAAGGAAATCTCTCATAAGCCTTTCGTGGTGTTGAAAGATGGAGATAGTGATTTGGAGGAGAGGGAGAAAAGTTGAATAGCTTGTTACTTGGCTAGCCTTAAAATTGTTAATGTCCGTCTTGGATTTATTTCTTTGGGAAAAAGAAGATGATTGTGAGTCAAGTTATCTAAAAAGTAATCATGCTATGGAGTCTATCCGATTTGATCAAATCATTGATACCAGATAAGCTACTAGGATACCTTAGAAAAATGAATTAACAGTAGGGCATAAGACTTCAAATAGTTTTATGCATTCTGAAATGTTTCCCGCACCCATGGGAGCATAGTGTCAATTTTCTCCCTCCGGTAAAAGTCAAGCTAGGAGTATTTATAGGAACCAAAATCTGGGGATGTGACCTCTTGAAAACAGCAACCAACCCTAAAAAAAAAAAAGAAGAAAAAAAAAAGAAATTCCAATTGCACACTTTATGTGCTTGAAGAAAATAATATCACAAGATTGAACAAGGACAGTCCAATTTGGGGGAAAGTTCTAAGTATTGAAGAACTCGAAATCTTTTTTCTTGTTTGAAAATAAACATGTAGTGAATTTCTGATAAAAAAATTCTCCGAAGTTGTTATTTTGCCTAAGGGAGTTGGTGTATGTATACGTGCTATTACAATTATCATGAACCAATAGAAAATTTTGATGAAAAAAATATAATCATTGAGGTAAAAAATTGTTATGTTTGAAATGTGTTACACATAAAATGAAAGTAAGCATGGAAAAATGTGGCATAACCTGTCTTCTTAATGGTCAAGGGAGAAACCTTACTAGTATACAGACTAGATTCATGAATCAAATGATGATAATATGATAGGAAACAAAACTTGAGCTTCTTTTCATATGGTTTGAAGTGCTTGAGTTTGTCAGCACAAAAGTTTTATGATGAGAAACTATGCTACCCCACAAGGGAGCTGTAGAAATATGCCTTAAGAGGGATTGCAGCAAATAGAGATTCAAAGGTACCTTTGTTGAAAGAGATGAAGTAACTCTTATGTGGATAGAATTCACAATTCCTAGCACACCTGGTTGATTGTATTGTCATGTTCTTAATTTCCATGATATGAGTATATACCTTCTGTCAGTGTTCAAAAAAGCGGGCTGCCCAGGCAGTCCAGAAGGCTTGGGCACATCGCCTAGGCCTAGGCAACCAAACTGGGGGACAGGACCTGGGCGGACGCCTAGGCGGTACGGAACCTGCCTAGGCGGGCGCCCAGCGCCCAGGGCCTGCGCTGGATTTTTTTTTTTCGTTGTATTGATTTATTTTGAAATATAAAAAGTTTGAAGGATGGGTTTTAAGTTCATTTCAAATTTAAACCCGCCAGAACCCATTTTAGAGAGAAAGAAACCTCAAAAAAACTAAATTTTGTGACTTTCATTGGATCGAAGTGTTTTCAAAGTTACGAAAAACAGATCCAAACATCACCTAGGTAAATTTGATTTAATTTTGGAGTTTTATAATCTCATTAGAGGGTGTTTTTTATTATTTTAGCATCAGAAAACATCTCAGAGGTAGGAGTTTGGAGTTTGAGCAATCAAAGTAAGTGCAAAAATTTATTTTTTAGATTGCTTGTTTTATTTTTGAGATGACTTCTTCAGGATCTAGACGAAGTGGAGATCCGGGTTGGAAATATGGATATAACCTGAATCCAAATAATAAAAATTGCATTAGTTGCAATTTTTGTGAAAAAGATACGAAAGGAGGCATAAACCGGTTTAAGAAACATCTTGGTGGTATTAAGGGGGATGTTGCCCTTTGTAAAAATGTTCCTGAATCTATCAGAGACGGGATTAAGCAATATATGAGTTTTGTAAAACAAAAACAGGAACAAAATCCTTGTCATTTGAATAAGTCTATTTCTGCTACTTCTAGAAGAAGTGATCTGGGTTGGAAGTATGGGTATAACCCAAAACCACACGATAAAAATTGTATAAGATTTAATTTTTGTGAAAAAAGAATCATATCTGGAGGACGTCCAACGACTTCGCAGATCTCTTGGCGAAAGAGGGAGCTAGAAGTCAAAGTCACGAAGTTCAAGCTGGATCCACCTCCTTTTTTGTGCAGGACCAGTGACACACATCTTAAACCTTTTTGTTCATAAGCGTTTTCTTCAGTTGTATTTTTGAAAGCTCAATGTAAATCAATGTAATAGGGCGACATTTATAAGCCCTTTTTTGTACATGATAGACTAAATTTTGTTTTGGCCGAGTCCCTGTGTGTGGGTGACTTTGGTTCACCATAACCTTGTAATATTTCCTCATTAATACCAGTTAACTTTCTCTCAAAAAAAATTGTATAAGAGTAAATTTTTTGTGAAAAAGATACCAATGAGGGTATTAACTGATTCAAGAAACATCTTGCCAATATTAAAGGGAATGTTGCTTTTCGTAAAAAAGTTCCTGAAGTTATTCGGGATGAGATTAGACAACTTTTGAATTTAAAAGAACCAGAAAATGATGAAAATGAGCCTTGTTCTGTGGAAATATCTTCTTCAAGTTCTTCTAAAAGTGGTGATCCGGGTTGGAAGTATGGTTATAACCCGAATTTCAATAATAAAAATTGTACTAAATGTAATTATTGTGGAAAAGATACTAATGGGGGCATTTACCGGTTTAAAAAACACCTTGCTGGTATTAAGGGGGATGTTGCACCGTGTTAAAATGTTTCTAAGGCTACCAGGGAGGAAATTATACAATATTTGAGTTCAGAGAAGCACAAAAAGATAGAAAAGTGTAGAGCAACCAAGACTTCTAGGGCCTCATATGCATATACTAGTAAGAGGGAGGTAGAAGAAGAGGAGAAGGAAGAGGCAGATGCAGAAGAAACAGAGGAAGACAAGCGTTATATTGAAGAAGGAGATGACTTTGATGATGATGGCCTTGATTTTAATGCATATCATGAAGCTTACCCTATTCCTTCTGATGATGATAATGATGATGATGATGATGATGATGATGATAATGATGATGGAAGAGTGAAGACTCTTGGTGTTGAGTGTTGACTGTTGTGTGACTTGAGTGTTGACAATTGTGTCCTAGACTGTGTATTTTTTGAATTTTTGTATATTTTCTTTTTCTTATTTTTAGTTTCTAGTTCTACTATTTAACATTTGTCTGTACAGTCTACAGTGTATCAGGCTATCAGTATATGCTCGTGTGGTTTTACTGTTTTAGCAATGTATGAAAATATAGATTATGATCTTATGGATTATCAAAATTCTCTTCTTGACTTCTAATTTGTTTTTTTTTTAATTGGGATTATGGTCATGCCCTCAGTCACACCATGAGTCCCTCTATCAAGGGCCAGAACCTGGGCTGCCCAGGTTCTTGGTGCCCTCCTAGGCGTTGGGTGGCTTGGACCCCCATGGTCGCCTGGGTGCTGCCTAACGCTTTTTGAAATACTGCCTTTTGTCTTTGTCTGTCAGAGCTATGTGTCTGTCTGTGATTTTGGTAATTTCAACTTGCATCCAAATATTTTGAGTAACAATGCTGCTAACTTGCTAGACCCTTTAGACATGACCAGCGTGAACGTGACACTTGCCTGGGTTCATAAACTTGAAGTAGATGCGCTAATTCTCTGTTTTAAATACCAACAAAATGTCCTTCAGTACTGAGAGGTATATTGCTTGGAAATTGCATCCAAAATGTTGAAACTATAGGGATGTATCATAAAGACAACATTCTCAAATTTCAGATTTGAGAATCATAAGAATAGAATATAAGTAGTTATTGGAGCTTGTAAGTTAGAAAATTGAAAAGGCAAGCTCCAACATTTCCAAAAATTATAGACATCCATTCCACTTTGCACATATAAATAATCTCTATCATTTGTTAAAATCTCGACATGCCTTAAACTTCGCTCTCTTGTTAAAGTTGATCAATTTGAGGTTATTAGGGTACTCTTGCTGATAGATGAAAAGAATATAAAAGCATTAATTTCTCATCGACAGTGTTTCAAAAAGCACTAGGCGGCCCCTAGGCAGCAGGGGGGGGGGGGGGGTGGGGGCATCCAGGTCGCCCAGTGCCTAGGCGGGTGCCTAGAACTTGGGTGACCTAGTAGAAAGAAAAATGTCTCTATAGTCTAACAGTATAAGTATAGTTGTATAAAACATAAGAATTAGGGATTTAGGGCACATCAAGTGTATAATACACAAGTCCACATAGCACGCACTCCTCTATACTCCATAACCATAAGTCCATATCCAATTACCCATATTCCATAATTTGATAGTCGACAGTCCACACATAATTAAAACTTAAAATTTACCAATCAAATTACCAAAGTTACCAAACTAGTGGAACCACAAATCTACAATACACAACAAAGAGGAGGAAAACAAAAATGAAAGAAATACTTGAAGACTCAAAAGAATCTTCAATCATGATTCATCATTCATTATTAGAAAAAGTAGGGTTAGCTGCATCTGCATCATATGCATCGGAGTCGATGCCATCATCACCGTCATCATCTCCCTCCTCGACATAATGGTCATCCTTCTTTATCTCTTCTGAATCTGCCTCTGCTTCCTCTACCCCCATCGTTTGTGAAGAAGATCTAATGGCCCTAGGAGGGTCGAATGATGTCCCTGAGGCATCCATGACTATGTCTCATGTCAATCCTTTATGCCCCTCGACCTAATCATCATCAACCAATCACTCCATAGCATTGTCCATATTTTTTGATCTGAGGGGGGTCTCTCTTATCTCTCTTAGCAAACCTGTCCTTCTAGAATCGATTATCTTGATATAGATTAGGTCATTGAGCCTCTTTGATTCAAGCTTGTTCCTTTTCTTTGTATGAATCTAACAAAATCAAATGAAATTAATTAATATAAATAATTAAATATATTATAGTAGTACTACAAAAATAATAACTATTAAAGTACTAAATTACTAATACAAATTACCATCTCAAAAGTATTGCAATTCCGCTCACAATCGGACGAGGTAGTGGTTTGGTTTAAGATTTGAATGACCAACTTTTGTAAATTTCGAGCACTACATCCATGTTCGCTCCACCAAGTGGCTGCAAAGATATAGAATAATTAAATAAGAGAATTATAGAAATGAAACTTGATTACTTGAACTTGATAAACTTAAGAATATTATTACCTGGATCAATTTTGGTCCTTTGCCTTGTCGCCATTGGACTCCCAAAAGACTTGCATGCGCACTTGTAGTTTATCACCTCATCAGCACATATAATATCTTAGATATCCGGATAAGGGATTAGCACATCTACACACTTATTAAATCCTGTCATAATTGTGTCATTTGTGTGTATATCCCTATCAACATAAAAAAAGATGGGTTTAAATAATAACCAGCTGCATGTAATGGCCAATGTTGTTGCTTATCCCACTTCTCATCAATAATCTCCCAAATAGACTTGTAGTAGCTCTCATCATCATCTAAATTTTGGGTTATCTCTCTCTTGCATCTCTCCATAGCCTCATATATGTAGCCTATAGAATCTTTATCACTACCAACCATGCGAAGGAGTTTGACGAGAGGAAAAAATACCTTAGGAGCGCCTTTCACCCATCGCAAAAAAGCCTTAGAAAGGATAATATCTCTCACCTTCGTCTCAACCTGATCCTTAGACTAGTTGCATGCTCTCCATTTATTCGAGGTAAACATTAGCCTCAACTGGACTCTCCTCGAATTAAGGTTTCAAAAAACGCTAGGCGGCCCCTAGGCGGCCTGCCTGGTGCCCAGTGCCTAGAATCTCTGGCGCCCTGTGGTGCAAATTCTTAACATTTTTTTATATATTTGCTATCCAAATGCACATATATGTATATATTTGTGTCAAATTTTGTAATTTATTCCATTTGAAAATATCACAAGTTCACAACATACGTTTTTATATACAAACATATCACATATCTCAAGTTGAGAATAAACTTATTCAAAATTTTAAACCATACAAAACATTTGAAAGTCTAATAGGCTATTGTAAGGTCTCCAACTCTCATATTCTCCATATTCCATATCCATAAAATAGACCATAAAAACATCCAAGTCTCCAAATCTCGTGACCCCAGGTATCACAATCTCTTTCTTCTTTGTACATCTATAAATCATACTGAGGGTGAGAATGTGGCTATAAATGAAATTCTTAACTGACTTTGCCTTCTTCACTGCACCTAAAATTTCTCTCAAACCACTAAGTGCCTCAAACATGAGGTCTATACAATGTGCTGTACATGTTGTCCAAAAGATTCTAATATAAGCTATGCGCAACCAATTAGTAGCAACAACATTAGGAACAACATCATCTGTGACAACCTGTATAACAAGCTGCTCCCCAACCTCCTTGATTCCCTTCTCCATAATTTGGAATATGTAATGGGAATCATGGCTATGATCAGAGGCATCAATAGACCTAAAAAAACAGTCCCTAAAGGACGATTCACCAGCAAATTCAGTTGGCTTCTTCTCTTCCTATCACTCCAAACATCAGTCATAATAGAAACTCCATTCTGAGCCCATGCATCCTTCTGAACTTCAACAACATCCTTCATGACATTACTTTTTTCAAAAGAGGCTTTGAAAGCTCATGAAGTTGGGAGTTTTATCCCAAGCCCAAATTGGCCAATTATCTCTACCAAGGCATAAAAGTTGCTTATGCGAGTGGTATTGAAAGGAATGCTCGCCTCATAAAACCATGCAGCAATATATTGTGCAGCTCCATCTCTCTCTTGATTCTATTTTCAATGGTGGTTTGCTTCTTTGTTTTCACTGGGGCAAAAAAAGTTAATAGGGTCTCTAACCTGAGCCTTCCTAGGCCCCGAACTCCCAGAAGCAATTACAACTTCCTTTCCCTTCCCCCTAATCATGGATTGTTGTTGTTCTACCTCTTGACATCCCTCCCTGTCTTCATCACTATCATCGTCATCTAACCCCAGACCTAGTCTCTGCTATGGATGCATGTCTCTCATCTTTTTTCGTTTTTACAAGACTCAAAAAAATTTTTATCTCCTCTTTAATAAAATCATGAGCTTTTTTACATGTGGCAACATCCCCCCTGATACCAGCAAGATGTTTCTTGAACCGGTTTATGCCTCTTTTTGTCTCCTTTTCACAAAACTTGCATCTTATATAATTTTTATCCAAAGGATTGGGTTGTAGCCATATTTCCAACCTGGATCACCACTTTGATTACTTTAATTAAATCTCGAAGAAAACATCTTAAAATAATACAAGCAATCAAAAAAATAATCACTAACTTTGATTGCTCGATCTTCAAACTTCCACCTCGAAGATGTTTCTAAGGACTCAATCTCTACTAAAATACCCTCTAATAGATTTATAAAACATCCAAAACTAAATCAAATATCAGTGGGTGATGCTTAGATCAATTTCTCGTAACTTTGAGAAACTCTTCGATTCTATGGAAATTACCAAAAACTAGTTTTTGAGGGTTTTTCTCTCTAAAATAGGCTCTAATGGGTTTTGGGTTTCAAATGAACCTAAAACCCACAATCTTGCCCTTTTAGCATTAAAAAAAGACAAAAACCTGCCCTTAATGAGGGGCATTTCTGCCCCTGAGTGGGGAGCAGGGGACCGTCTAGGCGGCTTCCTGGGTGCCTAGGGGGGCACCCAAAGATTTCCCGCCTAATTTTGCTGCTCAGGCCTAGGCATTCGCCCAGGCCTTTTGGATCGCTCAGGCATTGGGCGTCCGCCCAAAATGCAGAATTTACGGAATCAATGAGTTCTTTTAAAATTTTCGATGTCTTGCAACAAGAAGCAATGGATGTTGAAAAAGAGGGCAAAATTTTTTTTTTTGATTTGTTGCAAATTTTTTGTTATTGGTCCCAACAGATTTTCAGAAATTAGCAAACCTATGGGATCTTGGGCATTGGAAATTCAACAAAGATGGAAATCTCCCAAGGATATAAGCGATTGAATTCTAAAACTCAAGTCATGCATGTTGGAAAGAAAATAGTCCAAATTTCATGAATCTAGTCGCCATTCATTAAAGCAGTCTGAGAATCCTAACATTGGTTTAAAACTGGCCATATGATCCTAAACTTATGGAGAAGATTACTTCTAGAAGAGGATAATTGTTGTATTTCAAAGAAAAGATTAAAGTTGAAAAATTCATCAATTACAAGTCCTTTCATTGGATATTTTTGTTGTCGTGGTTATGTGATATACGCCAGTTGTAACTTTTTGAAGTAGTTCTACCTCTCTGAGGCCGGCATGCTTAACATTGCTGAAATTTGCATAAATCTGCACCACATTAATATCAATATATAAGGAAAAGAAAATTTCAAGGAAAAGGTTTATGAATCTGCACCACATTAATATCAATATATAAAGTAAAGGAAATTTCCAAATCCTAAAGTTGGTTCAATGCCACGTTAATTTTGATACAGTTTGAAAGATACTCTTGTGTTAGTTAGGCTTAATTGCAAGAGTTTGAAGTGATCAAAACATCCTAGAGATAAAAAAAGATGCATATACCTCCTATGCATGCAAGCATACACATTCAAATATATCCCCCTCTATTTTAAAACAATTTTTTGAGGGTTGGAGAGAGTTGTTAAATTTCTGCTAGGGTTTCGCATGGAGGATGGTTTTCAGCCATGGCTGTGAAATCTTGTGATCTCCGCATGGTGTCTATGGACAGCCCTGGCCATTAGGAGGCTCTTCCCATGGATGGGAAGCCACCAGATCCGAAGAACTATGTCGGTGTTTCTTCTTCTTTGGGATCTGGCGGAAACGACCTTGCAACTGGTATTGGCAGTGACAGGGAAAGGTCCGTCAATGGGCCTGGCTTTTTAGTTATCGCTAGTTCTGGATTTGAAGGAAATCACTCAGTTGGTGGTATTAGTCGCAAGTCCGGGTGCATTCAAAGAGATTTTAGACGGAGGCTTAGGATTTGTTCGTGCGGATCAACTCATCACCAGTTTTGGTTAGCAAGTTGTTTCTGGTGGAAGTATTCAGGCCTGCTCTCATGGTTTGAACATAAGTTCAGTTGGTGGTCTTAGCCATAATTCTGGGTGCGATAATTATAGATCAGATGGTGTTGGCCGAGATGTTCGTGTGGCTGGGTCTAAACCTTATTGGCAGGCTGAGGAGGATGCGCTCACTGTGGATTCTGCTCACAGTGTAGTGAATAGATCTGGTGCTTATGTGCTTTTTGACCATAATTCTGGGTGCGATAATGGTAACCTTATCAGCAGGCTGAGGAGGATGCGCTCAATGTGGATTTTGATCATGGTCTACGGCGTAAATCTGGTGGAGATGAAGATGAACGAGCCCGTCATAGTACAACCCCAGCATCCAACAGCTTGCCATCTAGGATTGTCGTTGACTACCACCACAAGTTCATCTTTGGATGCTTTTGCTGCCACAAGTTCATCTATGGATGTTGCTGCTTGCACAACGTCTAATACCTTGTTGTCCAATATGATTATGGGCTCGTATGCCCCTTATTTGTTGCTTGACGGCTCCATCATCAGCAGTGGTGTTACCGGAGAGCATGAGTCGCATATGGTTCTGAAGTCGGGTGATCGCGATGAGCTTATGTGTCTTCGCATAAGCTTTCTGTTCATGAGAATGTCAATGTTTTCCTGTGGGAAAGCTATTCTAATTTGATACATGTAGATGGGGGTCACTTGAATACAGAGGTCAATGGTGAATCTCTTAGCAAAAAGGTTTTACATAAGGAATTTGGTACAACATATGCCAAGGTAGCCGATGCACCTAGAAATTAAAACCATGAATTAATGGAGGCTGGAAATCATAATGAGGAGCATATAGAAGCTCTATCAATGGGTGCTCACGTTGCTTTACATGAGCTTTCTGAGGGTGTTACTGCAAATATAGCTTTCGGGCTTCAAGATTATGACGTTGATGCTAGATGTAGAGGCAAGGGACGTTGCTATTGGGCGAATCCTCCAAGTGTTATGTTGGCAGGGATGAGAGGGAGGGCCATGGATTTATCGGGTTTCCTCTATCACCAAGCGCATCCTGGAAGGATAAAGGTAAGGGCATCGACTCTCGGTCTCTTAATATCATGTATGATAATGTTCAGGGTCTTAACAATGCAGATAAGGAGGAGTTTCCCCCCTTGATTTCTGGATCAAAGATTAAGGAGGGGTCTCTTGCAACCCCTAATTGTTGTGATCTAGGCAAACCCTCGTATCTCCTATTCAGAGAAAAAGGGATTCAAAATGGGGTTTGTTACTTTGACAATATGGATATTATACCAACGAAAACAATCAACGGTAAATGTTATGTGAAGATTGAACAAGAGTTGATTAAATATTGCTTCGAAAAGTGGGAGAACTGTCTCCTGGGATATTCCTGAGATGTAGACCGGAATTGATGTATATGAAAGGGATGTTATAGAAGATGTGGAGGCTGAAAAATGACCTTGAAATTTCTCACTTGGAGATGGGTTCTTGATTTTTCGATTCAAAACAAAGGAGGAAATGGAAATAGCATTCACTGGTGGCCCTTGGTTTGTAAAAAAAAAGTGCTTGGTTCTTCAAGAATGAGACCCCTCAGTTCAACCGTTTAGAAGCATTCGACAGACTGTTCCAGTTTGGATTAAATTGCCGGATCTTCCTCTTATCTTCTGAGAGTCGGGGATTCTATTTCGTATTGCGTCAAGTGTAGGAAAGCCCGTCTTTATGGACAAACCTACAAAATTGCGATCTAGGGCGGAACTAAGGATTTGTGTTGCATTGGATGTGAATAGACTGTACTTATCGGAGGTGAAGTTTGATATTTTGGGCAAAGAGTATCGTCAAAAGATTGTTTACAGAGTTTATACCAACCACTTGTTCGAAATGTAATAGAGTATGCCATATGTCAGATCATTGTGGTACATCTCTTGCTACAAGAGATATATCAAAGGTCAAAGGGGCTAAAAGAAAGGTTAAAAATAATAGTGGCTCAGCTATTGTGTTACCCTTGGGGGAGGAGGGATGGAAAGTTGTCAAGGGTAGAACACATATGATTTACAAAACGAAGGAAGTTGTAACTGCTCCCAATACCTTTCAGGTCTTAGTCGAGGAAAAGACGAGGTTGGTATGGTGGCCCCTGATCGGGTTGCTGGGGACCACTCAAGCCAGTTACAAAGTGAAGTAGTGCTAAATGGGGAGGCTTTTGATACTTTATGTGTTGAAGAGTCTCTCACGGATGTTAATGAGTTTCCTACCGTTCAAATAGAGGGATTGAAAGCTGATGATTGTGATGGTAATGCCATTATAACTGATAAAAGTCTGCGAGAGATTTTGGAAGTCGCTGAATCAGATGGTAATGATGAGGGTGGGAAGTTTTCTGAGATGCCATCTTCTATTGATGGTGAGCGCAGTAGTATGCAGGAATGTGAGGACGCATGTGATATGGTTTCTTTACAGGCCAAGTGTATGCCCCAAATTCCATACTAAATTCCATACACGGGAGATAGCATGGATTCGGTTGGTGCAATCACGGTTGATGTAGTAGCCAACCAGCAGAATGATGAGGGTAAAGAGTACACGGTCTCAGCAGAATTTAAGCCTAGTATGCCTCTGGTGGATGGAGCTCATAAGGTGGATGGTCCTAGCAAAATGGGTTCAAGATCATACTCTTAGTGAGGGGTTGAATAAACCTCAAACTCGGTCTCAAGTTAAGGGACCTGCAGCAGTTATTGGTGGCAAGAAGGGGGGTTCTCATAAGGCACAACGCATCCTAATGTCCACAAAAGCTAAGGTTTCCTTTACTAAGCAATCAAAAAATTAATATGTTATTATGTCTGTAGCTTGGAATGTAAGGGGCCTTCGAGGCCCAGGTAGATTTTCTAATATTGTAACTCTAAAAAACGAGCAAAATATTGGTATTTTATTTCTTTTAGAGACCAAGTTGCCTTCAGAGTTGAATCGGGCGTAGAAAAAAAAATTGGGTTTTTATAATAACTTTATTGCAATTGAGAGTAATGATAGATCCAGAATTTTGATGCTTTGGAATCCATTGATATACTCCATCACTGTGCTCGATGTAAATGAATTGGCAATGGCCGAGTGTCAGTGGTTTTGGGGGTTTATGCCTTCAATTCAGTATCTCAGAGAGCTCCGTTGTGGAATCATATGAGGACTAGGGGGGCTGCTATTTCCGAACCTTGGGTAGTTCTAGGGGACTTTAATACTTTATTGAACAACTTAGAAAAAATGGGAGAAAGCAGTTCTTTACCATTAAACTTGGGTGATTTTGCCCAAGTCATGACGGATTGTGCTTTATTTGACCTTGGGGTAGTCCGGGGATGATTTTCTTGGTTGAATAGCTAGATTAGTCGGAGGTGCATAAGAAGAAGATTAGATATTGCAATGGCAACCGCTGATTGGGTTCTGGCGTTTCGGAATCTAAGATGGAGCTTCTTCCCAAAGGTAACTCTGATCACTGTCCACTTCTGATAACAGTTTCTGATGAGGGACTGATCGGACCAAAGCCATTTAAATATTTTTCTATGTGGGAAAAGCACCCAGATTTCATGAACAATTATGGCAAGTGAGAGTTGGAGGCACGGCTATGTACCGGTTTGCAACTAAACTAAAGAGGTTGTGTGCTGATCTACTTACATGGAATAAGGAAGTCTTTAGTCATGTTAATGAATCCATTGTAGCAGTAAAAAAAGTGTTAAAAAAATAAAAAAGATACAAAAAAGAATTTACTAAAATATGAAAAGCATATAAAGAATGATTAAAACAAAACACATTCAAATGAAGTTAAAAATTAATGAAAAACATGGATTTTAGCCCTTTTTATATTTTTCGAGGGCTATTTTTAAAATTTTCTAAAACGATGGGAAAATATAAAAGTGAGTATTAATGACCAAAATATTTTTTATTCTTTATTATAATGTAAAGAATATTTAAAAATGCATTACAAATCAAATTCCTTATTTTTTGAGAATTTATATACATTTTTTTGATTTTTTTTTTTTAAAATACCGGTTGATCACCCTAACCGCCCAAAACTGGAACCGGCGAGGGGCCGGTTCCGATCTAACCAAGCGGTTACAGATAGATCGGGCGATTTTGCAAACAATGTGAAAAACCTTGAAGATATTCTCAAACTTCATCGTTGGTCTACATAATGTAGATCCAACTACACCGAGAGTAATTGTCCACAATAGAAACAAAATACTGACTGCTAAAAATAGATGTAACAAGAGAGGGTTCCCAAACATTAGAACAAACAATAGCAAAAGGAAAATTGCTTTTACTATTACTGGGTAAAAAATATTTTCTACAATGTTTTGACAGTTCACAAATCTCGTATTGAAAGTTTGACGCACTAGTCAAAATAAACAACTTAGGAAACAGAACTTTAAATGACTGAAAAGATAAATGATCAAGTCAAAGACGTGATGCAGGAAAATAGAGAAAAGAAGCAAAAAGAATTCAATAAACCATCAAAACAGGCCAGATTTGAGTGGACCTAGATTTCCTTGAACAAAAGAGAGACTCCGTAACCCTAGATAGGGCTTGTTGTTACTTAGTTCTTATTATTCATGTTTCGAAAAGTGCTAAAGACCTTAACACCCCATACCCTTTTATTACATCATAATAAAAAAGACCAAAATTAACACCACTTAAACCATTATGAAAATACCCTATAAGTCCCTTACTCAAAATAAAATATGAAAGGCCACTAAACTGCCCCTAAATTTAATGAAAACATTGAAAATCACTAAGAGACTAAAAAAACAACAACAAACTAAAAATCAACTCCTTAAAAAAATCGGCCTTACTCTCATGGATCTCCTTTGGCCCTGAGATGCTGATCATCACAAAGGGGTTTGTTAAAGGTTGGATTGCTTGGGTCAAAGGGCCCATAAGAATTGTTTTAACTAGTCGAAGGACTGTCTGGTGCATTATTCTCCCTCGGTTGGGGGCTCTTCTTCCTTTGCTACTTTGGGGCTGCGGTGCTTGAAAAGTCAGCAATATTGAACACATTCGAAGTCTCAATCTCAACTAGAAGGTCAATCTTATAGGTTTTACTCCCTATCTTCTTTATCACCTGAAACGGTCCGATCTTCCTGTTATTCAACTTATTGTATTTGCCCATAGGATGCCTATCTTTGTGTAGATAGACCATCACTAAATCACCCACTTGAAACTCTTTGAATCGCCTATGTTTATCTGTAGCTTCCTTGTAGTTGGTAGTGGCAATCTCCAAATTAGCTCGAACTTGGTTATGGACATCCTTTATGTGCTCGATCATACTGTTAGCATCTACAATGTCCTTCCTCATTAGCTGATAGAGAAGTCAAGTCCAGCATATGGGTAGGGTTTTGCTCATTCATGACCTTAAATGGGCTCTTACCATTTGACCTAATGTGGGAACTGTTGTAAGCGAACTCAGCTTGTGGCAAAGCCAAGTTCCACTGTTTCGTCTTGTCACCCACTATGCTCTGAAGTGGGTTACCAGGTTCGGTTAACCCCTCAGTTTGACCATCATCTGTGGATGATAAGAGCTGCTGAATTGTACCTTGGTACCCTTCTTGTGCCATAAAGTTCCCCAAAAGTGGCTGAGAAATTTGAAATTCCTATTCGATCTAATCAATTTGGGAATCTCGTGAAGTCTCACCACCTCATGGAAATATAAGTTGGACACATGAGTTGCATCTATAGTCTTCTTACAAGCAATGATGTGGGCCATCTTTAAAAACCTATCAACCACAATAAATACAGAGTCCATACATACCTTGTTGAGTTTGCGGAAACCCAACACAAAGTCCATGCTAACATCTTCCATGGTGCACTGGGAATGGACAGTGAAGAATATGAACTTTTGTTTTGACGCTGCCTCTTTGCAACTTAACATACTTTGCACCTCTGCACATGCCTAGTACATCTCGCATAAGTTTAGGTTAATAATACTTGGACTCAACCAATGCAACGGTTTTGTCTTCCACCAAGTGTTCCTCATGGCCCCCCAATGTAGCTTTGAAATAAAGACCCCTCTAAGAGAACCAGTAGGAGTACATAATTGATTCCCTTTGAAGACTAATCCATCCTGTACTATATAATCTCCTGCAACTCCACCTTAGCACTATGGCCAAATCTCTCCAAATCATCATCATCAACATACAACTTACTAGACGCTCAAACCCTGTCATCATAGCTGCCATAATGGTCAAAAGTGATGCTTTCCAGCTCAAGGCATTTGCAACTTTATTATGACTGCCTCGTGACAATTCACGAAGGTAAACTCCCGCAAATATTGCCACCACCTAGCATGCCGACTATTTAGCTTATGCTGCCCATTAATATACTTCGGTGCCTCATGATCTGAAATAAAATAAACTCTCGTTAAATAAGATAATGACACCAATGTCTTAAACCCTGAACGATCGCATAAAATTCCATATCATATGTGGAGTACCGTCAGCGTATATTATTTAGCTTCTTGCTAAAATATGATATAGGTTTGCCCTCTTGGCTCAAAACCCCAGTACCAACATATAAGGCATCACATTCTAGTTGAAACATCTTATCAAAGTCTGGCAATGCTAAAATGAGTGCGTTAGTCCTAGCCTGCTTAATCCTCTCAAAGCTCTTTTCTACTTTTGTGGTCCATTTGAAAGAACCCTTCTGCAAATAGTCAGCAAGTGGTGAATCCTCCAATGAATCGTCAATAAAAAGTGGCCAGCCCATGGAAACTGTGCATGTCATGGACTGATGTAGGGGTGGGCCATTCTTTTATTGCTGCCACATGTTTCTCATCCACCTTGATTGCCTCAATGAAAACAACAATACTGAAGAAACAGTCATGAATTTATACTTCTTCAAATACACATACAGCTACTCCCCGTGTAACAGCTCCAACGTGATCCTTAGATGGCCCATATGCTACTTTCACTAGTGCTGTATATGAGGATATCATCAAAGTATACCATCACAAACTTCCTTAGATACTACTTGAAGACTTGGTTCATGAGCCTCATAGAGGTGCCAGGTGCATTTGATAACTCAAATGGCATTGCCTCTCTTCTTAAATGCTGTCTGCCAGTCATCATCGAGCCTGATTTTGATTTGATTGTAACTTCTCAAGTCTATTTTAGAGAAAATCGTAGCCCCACCAACATGTCCAACATATCATCTAGGAGCGGTATTAGAAAGCGGTATTTTATGTTGATTTTATTAATCGCCTTGCTGTCTACACACATGCGTTAGGAACCATCTTTTTCTTGGGTGTCCACAGTTCTGGCACTACTCCTAGGCTTGTACTCTCCTCTTTTGTAGCAACTCTGAAACTTGCGTCGGTAACTCCTCATGCACCTTAGGGCTCATTCTATGGGCCTCTTTATTTGGGAGATCAATGTTGGATGTCTTGCATAGGAGGTAATTCCTTGGGAAGATCATCTGGTAGACGGCATCATTGAACTCCCTCATCAATGACTCTGGCTTAGGAGGAATCGAACTAATGGGCTTTTCTTCAATTGGCACCACAACATACAACATAGGCAACTCACCCAAATCCCTTATGAACTCTGTCAAAGATAAGAGATTAGTACTGCCCTCCTCTGGTTTTGAAGCACCTTCTGTCTTAGAGGGTCCCAAAATTACTTTAACCCTATCCTTGACAAAGGAGTATGTGTTTTTGAAACCATCATGAGTGGTACGCTTGCCATACTCCTGTGGTCTCCCTAACAACATTGTCAAGCCTCCCCAGGTGCAGAATCTCCCCATATTTCGTCTTTGCATGTTTTTCCAATAGAAAAAGAAACAGGGCATCGTTTAGAATCAGCACCCTCCTTAAACCATGTAATTTTGTATGGCTTTATGGTTTTCTGTCTTGAGCTTAAGCTTGTGAACCATCTCCTAAGAAACTGTATTTTCGATACTTCATTCTTCAAGGATTAGATTACGCACTTTCCAATAAGCAGTACATGTATGAAATATGTTTATGTGAAACAAGTCATTTTCCTTCATGATCCGAGGTGTAATCATGCTGTGCTGAATCCCCAATACCTCCCCATGATCACTATAGGTCACTTCTAGGTCCTCTCCATCAACTGGCTCATCGTAAATGGGATCACCATGAAAAAGAGTGCTTGTTGTCCTCATCATAAAACTCCTCAGAAAGGTTAATGAACTTGCGATTTGGGCTTTGTGATGCGACATGCCCCTCACCCAAATGCTTGTAGCACTTGATGTTGCTACTGGCAGTCTTTTTGTGTCGCCCGACTCTCGAAACAACCCCTTTTTGACCTGAGGCACCTTGCTGGTTGATTGTTCAAGCAATGCGAGATGTTGAACCAGCACCTATTTCACTGCCTTTTCTTCCAAAATCGCCACTATGGACTGCTGCCCTATTTCCTCATCACTTGCACCCATGTCCCACTTGTTTAAGGGTTGTTTCTGCTGAGTTTTAAACCTCGTTGCAAGGTTATAGATGAGGTTCAATTCTGCTGAAAAACTACCACATATAGAATTTATTGGTGCAGTCCATTCACATATCGATCACATCACTACCGGCAGTCAAAAAGTGAAACTCATCTTTGTATTTATCCACCGACCAATCCCTTTGCAGCAAGACATGCTTCTTTTGATATAAGACTGCAAATAATTTTTAGAGATATATTTTTCCTTCATCTTTTTCCTCATCTTATCCTGCAACACAATTTTAGGTTTTCCCAATCTTTGTCGCCTTTCTCTTAGTTGTTCTCCCCATATCGAAGCACTTTTCCTTAGTTTAATGGAAAAAGTTTTAACCTTCTTATTCTCTGGCCAATCCTTATAATCGAAGACCCTCTGTACTGTGTTTAACTAGTCTATAAAGTCGTATTGCGAATTTCCTTCAAAATCAGGAATATCTACTTTTAGATATATGGATTTTGAGTCCCGCCGTTACCTCCGATCATTTTACTCTTCACTTGACTCATCGCGCGAAGAATAATCGTGAAAAAGATTGTACTAACATTGTCTTGGATGAACAAAGCTTTATCTCGCCCATGATCGATGCCTTCAAGCTTCCTTGTGAGTTCTTGATCCTCTCTCTCCTGATTGCGCTCATCACGCGGTGAATGCATATGAATACCCTTGCTTCCACCTCTTCTTGCTGCCATACGTTCACGGAAATCACAAACCATTGGTAGAGAACCAACAAAATTGAACTGAAACGAGCAAGTTTTTAGCTCATTTGGCAAAACTTAGTCTAAAATCAGCAAATCCTAGACTTGGTTGTAGATTTTCAGCTTTGGTATTGAAGAAAACCTGGGCTCTGATACAAATTGATGCAGGAAAATAGAGAAAAGAGGCAAAAATAGTTCAATAAACTATCAAAACAGGTTAGACTTCTCCATAACCCTAGATATAGGGCATGGTGTTACTGTTTAGTCTTGTTTTTGGTGTCCATGGCCCCAAAAGTGCTAAAACCCTAACACCCCCACCCTTTTCTTACACTCTAATAAAAAAAGACCAAAAACTACCCCACCTAATTTAAAACGTCACAAGAATACACCATAAGTCCCTTCACTCAAATTAAAACGTAGAAGTCCTTAAACTGGCCCTAACTTTAAAATGCTGGAAATGACTAAGAGATGTTAAAAACAACCTCAAACTAAAAATAAATGGAGAAGTACAAAAAGTTGGCCTTCCCCTCCTGAATTTCCTTGCAACCTTGGGATGTAGATCATTATCAAGGGGTCCGTCAAAGGGTGGATTGGCCTATGAGAACTGCCATGACTAGTCAAAGGATTGTTTAGCTCGCCAAGATGTCACTGCCAAATCCGATCTTTATTGATACTTGTGTTGGACTGAAGGTCTTGAAGAGTAGTTGTTGTCGAATCTAAATGTAGAGACCACCAGCTTCATGACCACTGCCTATCATCTTTCTCGTATCCAGGTTCTGCAAAACACATGGGAAGGAGGAAGGTTGCACTACAATTTAGACTTTGGGTAATGCTATTGATAGACATTAAGTTTGTGACAAATCTGGGAGCATGAAGAATTAAAGACAATTAGATTTCAAAAGAAATGTTTACTATACCTTTTAGAGCAATAGAGGAAAAGAATCCATCAAAATCCCTAACTTTGTCTTTACTATAACAAAGGGAGTAAGAAGAAAACAAGGAAGACATAGCAGTCACGTGATTGGAGGCTCTTGAATCAATAATTCAGACGTGTTCAGATGCTCTAGAGAGATGTGGTGAGCTTAAGCATGAATAATCCAGGATGGGCCATCTAACTGGGCGATAAACTGGCTAAGGTTCTCAATCTCGTCTTTAGGAATTGGTATCATTACCTTTGGAGCAAAAATTGGAAGTTGGAAAGTGGATAATGGCTGATCAGTACCGACAACATTTGAACCCCAAGTGGATGAAGCATTGTTATCATTAAACTTACCTGGATAGTTGAATTTATCTGGCCGATCAACTAGGTCATAACAAGTTTCTTTGGTACGACCATTTCTATCATAGTGGTTACATTTCAGCTTACTTTTATCTCCTTACTTGGACCCCCTTTCCAAATTTCTGAGGTCCACCCCCCTTATTGTTCTTAGGAGGTAATGATGCTGAGGCAAAGGCAGAACAATCAATTACTTGAGCAGGCGGCATGGCACTGTTTCTACTCTCCTTACTTTGGACAAAGGAATGCACCTGGTTGATCAATGAAAGAGTGTCCCCACTGAATAGTTCCAGGATATGTTCCCTTGGATTTAGTAATATTACCATCAATGTATTCTAATTTCTCCCCTTCCATTAATAATTTAGCAAACTGTGACCTCTTTAAATAATTTGTCCCTTCGAATTTGATAGTCATAATCTGCAGTCCAAGATTATCTCCATTGGTACCCATAAAGGAGGTTATCCCCTACTAGAGATGATGGAGGTGTGGCTTGAATCACCGATATTAGGCATGTTGATCATAACATAGCTTGAACACACCAAGCAAATGCACTGATCAACACAACTAGCCCCTCAAATTCAATTCCTACAGGGATCCAAGACCACCTCTAGAAGAAATCTCTATAATGAATGAGTTTCGCAACTCACAGATAAGGATGTGACTCATTTTAGTTGTCTGACAATAGAACTTGACACCATCTAACCATCCCAACAGATCTAGGGTTTCTAATCCTGCATTCAAAACTTGAAGAAGGATAGCAACTGCGAAATTATGGTTTTACATTTGATACCTATTTTTTCAAATTGAGAGTTTCTGATTTTATGGCTCATGAAGACCCTCTCACGGTCAGATCCATCATTAGAGTTTCAAAGGCCATCCCAAAGTATCCTGCTCTGATATCAAGATAAAATACACAAAAGCAATCAAAGGGAAAAAAAGAAAAGAAAAGAAAGAGAATAGGGAAGATGGAGACCTAGAGAGTGGAATGAAGAAGATGAGAGAGAGAGAGAGAGAGAGAGAGAGAGAGAGAATGAGAGAGTCGCATTGGGTCTAACTTAACTTCACCCCCTCTCTTTCATTAAATTAATATTTACCAATGTACAATAGTGCCCTAAAGTAAGAAAATGACAGATAGGTCATTAAGGACTTAAATACAATGGAAAGAATTATGAACATCTAACTTTCCTTTTAGTGTTTACTTGTTGGATAGACGTATGATTCTCCTTAATTTCTATTTTTCTTAAATTCCCTTTCTATTCTCTTTTAAATTTCTATTTTTCTTAAATTCCCTTTCGATTAATGTTATGTTTGCTTTTCCAAGGTTAAGATGGGGAAATTAAATTCTTTGTCGTTTCAAGAAAAGGAAATTAGGCTTTTTTTTTCAACTTGGCTATCTGTTGCTATTGTATTATAAACTTGTATAATGATGATGAACCTTTGCCCTCTTACAAGAGGTAATCAATGTACATATCTGCAAGGCAATTGTTGTACATGAGTGGAGACAATAATTTGCTCATTGAGAAACATATTAAAATTATTTGATACAACTACATCTTGTAAATATTCAAGGGTGTACAAGAATGGTCATATTGCAGTGTACTATATGACTTGATGATCAAGGTAGTTTGCATTGTAGTTGTGGGCCTCTTTGGTTACTTACTCATTGATAAAGCTGACAGTGGTATGCCATGTTGCAGGTAGTTTTTACTTGAAACTTGCTAAAAGTTTTTTTTGGATACCATAACTACATTGCATTAATTGGACAACTGAGGAAATAACTGGACCTATATAATGAGGCATGTTATAATTCTTATAGAGGTCGAGTGTTGGTTGAATCACTTGTGAAATGGTTATTGGTATTTTATGGGACAATATACTTTGTAGCACCAAATTTTTTGTTTCTTTTGTATGGATCGGTCTTTATGAATGAAACTGTCATGGATGGGTTGAACCTTAACAGAGCTAGGCATGACCTCACGGGTTGGGGGTTCTCTTCAATGGCGTATCATCAGTGACCATCAGGTCATTCCTTGTAGTGGGGGCCTGCCCTTTAAGGTATAAAGATCCCACTTCCCAAATTTAGTGCAATGTTTGCCCATTGCATCCCTTTTAATTTTTTTTTCCTTTTCTTCTCTTGCATTTCCTGCCATGTTTCGCCACCACATTAATGCTTCCTTGCAGCTGAGCTTCGGTCCAGTCTTTCTCATCTGCAGTGGTGAGCAGAGTATAGCAACCCCTGCACTTATCTTTGAGTTGGTTAGTGCTTGTCTTGCACCGATCGCTGTCTACTGTAGGGAGTGAGCAGTGTAGCTTACATGTTTCAATGGATGCGTGATAATAGACATTTTGTTTTCAGAGGTTATTAGTTATGAGCTATTAGTGTCATTGTATGATGGGGTTATGCTGTCTGAAGAAGCAAACCAGTCATGTATTCTTGTTGATGTGATGTACACTGGCATCGATGTATCTGAGTAATGGATGTCTTTGTACATAGATGATTTTTCCTAACATAATATCAGTGATGATAGAACTTGGAAGATAACATGAGAAAAGGGTGAAGTCTTTAAAAAATGAAATTCAAGCCATTATTTGAAGCCAATTAGGATCTTAGTAACCACATCCTACTATTATGACACGGCTTCTTTTTCTGAAATCTATGTTCATATGGAGTTACCATTTGTTGCTTCTGTTGGATGCAGATGCCTTCTTTCATGCTTCCATGTGCAAGGCACCAAAAAGAAACACCTGCCTGTGGAAATAATATTTGTGATTTGGCTTGGCTAATTGTTTGTTTTTTATTATTTCTGGGTGTATGAATTTAACATAAAAATCTCTCCAAAGAAATTTTAGTGGTAGACATTCTAGTGATGGTTTGGATAGCTGTACTGTACTATTAATATTGGGCTCAACTTTCTGGCCAGTCTTTTTTCGTCTTTTCATTCATTGTGATAGAAGCATGTGATTTATCTAGGGTTTTTGGTTCATCGTTTCCCATGGATCTGAATAAAGATGGATGGTCTAAAATTCACGTCTTCTGTTGAATACTAACGGATTGCTTTGCTACTTAGCGAAGTATTGGTAGTCTGCCCATTTGCCAGGTTTTACTATGTTCTTATGCAGAATATTTGTTGTCTCTAGGTGGCTGAGCGTGCTTTGTTTTTGTGGAACAATGATCACATCCTTAGCTTGATCACTCAGAATCGCAGGGTCATACTGCCCATCATTTTCCCATCCCTTGAGAGAAACACGAGAAATCATTGGAACCAAGCGGTTCAGAGCCTAACTTTGAATGTGCGGAAGATATTCACAGATGTGGATTATGAACTTTTTGAGGAGTGCCTTCTCAAGTTTCAAGAAGACGAAGTCAAGGAGAAAGAGATGCATGAGAAGCGAGAATCTGCATGGAAGCGTTTGGAGGATGTTGCTGCTTCAAAAGCCGTCAGTAATGAAGCTGTTCTTGTATCACGCTTTATGTCCTCCGTAAGCATGCCCACAGCTGCTAGTCCAAGAACAGCTGTTGGGGGTTGATGTTTTTTGAACCCCACAACTATGGTGGTGTTCTCCCTTTTCTTTGGGTCTCATATGATGCATAGCGGAAAGAAAAAATGTGGGTCGCATGTCATTTGGCCAACTATCCAATCCGTGATGTAAAGGATGATTTGGTGTTTGTCTTCTTTGGTTGATCTCTCTGTCTCTCTATCTATCTATCCCCCCCTTGAGAAAAAAAAGAAGAAAAAAACCCTTCTTTTTTTCTCTTTCCTCTTTTTCTTCTGTTTTTCTGTGGGAATGGAAGTGCAAAGTATCCGTCATAAGAGACTATTATAGAGGTAGTCATTTTGCGGATATCCTTCATGATAGTATTTTATATCATGAAAAATTGCTTCAGCCTTTAGCCTGGCTCTGGTTTCTCTTGAGCAATGTCATGTCTGAGTTTTTGCCGTATTTCTTTGGAGGAATGGTTTTGTACAGGAAATCATTCTCCTTGTTGGGTCCATCAAATCAATTGGTTGCTTCTGATCATCAGCAGAGCAAGTGGCACTCTTAAATCTGTGTTTGCTCTTCCAGTTGATGCCAAGATCATGAAACACACATGTAAGAAAGAAAAGTCATAGAAAAGGACCAGATGGAAACACACATGTAAGGAAGAAAAGTCATAGAAAAGGGACGGGATGGAAAAATGTGGGTCCCCATAAGTGAAGGAATTTTGGTTTTGTCTTGAATTTAGCTTTCTTGGGAAAATGTTGGTCCCCATATCAGGTTGTTTACATGTAAAGTAGTACATTCCTTGTACACATCATCAATGTTGGCCCACCCATCAATATATGAAAGCTCCCATTCGTTATACGTGTTATACTTACGTAGCACCTATGGCCTACTGCTTTCGAAAAGCAACGATGTGTGACCATTTTGCTTTACCCCCTTTCTCTCGATCATCTGATAAGAATCGAGATGATTGATTCTCGATCGATTTTTATCGAGATGATTGATTTTCGATTGATTTTTATTGGAAATCAGTCGTGTCTAAAGGCGAACGAAGGATTCGTAGTGATAATTCGACGAGTTGCTATAGTAACAAGAGATTTCAATCGGTTATCACTGTTTTTAATGTTCAGTTTTCACTTTTAAGACATTTTATTTCCTCATCATTAAAACGTACCGAGAGCGATTATTTCCTCTTCATTAAACCGTGTCATTATTATTACGATTACGATGTACCAAAAACCATTTTCAATGTTCTGTTTTTATTTTTAAGACATTTTATTTCCTCATCATTAAAACGTACCGAGAGCCATTATTTCCTCTTCATTAAACCGTGTATTATTATTACGATGTACCAATAACCAAGAGCCATGTCATCTTTAAAACGTACCAGAACTTGGGAGTCGCGTCATCACTTCCACACATAACAACCAAACTTGGGAGTCACGTTATCACTTCCCATATGACAACCAAGCAAGAAATGCATGGCACCTTAGAAGATGTTGGTAACGTCCCATGCCTCACACGTGTGTAACCTACTGCCCTTTACATTGGGTTCTTGACCTTTTATAGCTACAGTGACTTTTTTAAAGACGATGATGTGGGACTAAATTTACCCCTCTTGAACTCTTATTGATGTGAAAATCGTAGCCATTGTATAAACACTAGGGTGAAATTAACTAGGGTGAAATTAACGTGGAAGTATATTATACTTTGCAAAATACTATGATATATGATATGTGATTTTTTTTTTACTTTTTTTTTTTGTTTTTGCGAATTTTAACATTGTTAGTTTCTATTTCTACGTGAAAAATCTTTTCTTGAATATATTTGTAATGTTATAATATTGAAATTTATAAGGGAATTTATTTTTATTTTTATCTTATGATATGGAAGTGTTTCTTAATATTTTTTTTAATCATAGTTATAATATTATAAATAATAATTATACATTGGTAATCAAATCTTGTATTTTATTATGAAGTATATAATGTAATATTTTTATCATAGTGATAAATTCATTTATTTGTATTATTAATTTATTATAATCCATGTATGATTATATGCTTCATCCATGATAATTTTATGTTTATTCTTTTGTGTGACGTAAATTTAATGGTTAACAGTAGTTCATATAGGAAAAGAACATATCAATATTCACATATTGATACAAAAAAAATGAAAGTTATTAATGTAGTACCGTCATTTCTTATTAGATTTATGAAAAACATGTATAATATTTTAATATATTTTTTACATTTTTTTTATGGGCGAATTCGATCGATTCCCGATCCAAAAATGTCGAATCACCGATCCGGATGGATTTTTGGGGTGCCCGACCCGGGGCACCGATCCGTTTTTTAAACCACTGCTTCGGGCAATAAAACCAGTAGGGTGAAAATACTAATTCATTAAGATGAAAGTACATTAACCCTTTGCAAAATAAACTTTACAATACCATATGATATGTGATTATATATATATATATATATATATATATATATATATATATATATATATATATATACACACACCGATCCGTTTTTTAAACCACTGCTCCAAGCATTAAACCAGTAGGGTGAAATACTAGTTCATTAAGATGGAAGTACAATAACCCTTTGCAAAATAAACTTTACAATACCATATGATATGTGATTCTATTACATTCATTAATATGAAGTTTTGATTCTATTACATTGTTTTATAAACTTTACATTCTTTTGATCGTTTCTATAAAACTGGATAAAACAATGCAATAGAAACGATCAAAACAGAGAAGAATATAAAAATGCTAAGAAAAACGCTAAACAAATAATAAGTGAAGCTAAATATAAGATATATGATAATCTATATAATAATTGGGATTAAGAGAAGGTGAAACGATGCCTTCAAATTAGCAAAAATAAGAGAGAGATAGTGTGGAGATCTAAGCCATATTAAATGCATTAAGAGTAAAGATCAAAGGGTCTTGGTGAAGGATGACGAGATTGACGAAAGATGAAGAGTTTATTTTAAAAAATTATTCAATGACGAATACAATGAGAACAGAGCGATAGAAATAGCTGTTAGTATAAATGAGGGTGGCGGTCATTGATACATTCGTAATATTAGGATATCATAAATGAAAGAAGCTTAAAAAATGATGAAGATATAAAAGGTTTTGGGACCATTTGGTATCTCGATAGAAGTTTGGAAGTGCATGGGGGAGATTGGCATTGATTGGCTGACGAAGTTGCTCCAGAAGGTGTTGAGAACAAAGAAAATAGCAGACGAATGGAGGAAAAGTATTGTGATATCTATTTACAAGAACAAAGGAGACATACATAATTGTGCGAACTATCTTGTGAGCCATACTGTGAAGCTTTGGGAGAGAGTAATTGGGCAACGACCAGAGCATGAAACAAATATATCTGAAAATCAATTTGGTTTTATACCAGGAAGGTCAACAACTGATGCTATTTTCCTACTTAGGCAATTGATTGAGAAGCTTAGGGCAAAATGAAAAAACCTTTAAATTCTACTTCTAGCAAGCCTTTAAATTCCTAATTTTATATATGTCGGTGGTGGCATGGAATGTCCGAGGCCTTAGGGGCCGTGGTAAGTAGCAGATGTTGGTGTTCTAAAAAACCAAAATAATGTGGAGATATTGTTTATCTTAGAGATTAAATTGCTAGCCGATTTGACTAGTGTTTAATCACAAAAATGGGGTTTTACAATAATTTTATACCTAATGATGTCAATGTTAGATCTATAATCAATCATACTACTTTGGAATCCTTCAATATATTCAATCAGTGTGATTTATATTAATGATCAGATGATTACTGTTGAGGCTTCTCGTTTATGTAATGGTAAATTGTTTGTGGTATCTGGGGTATATACTTTCAATTCTGTATCTCAGAGGGCTTTACGTTGGGATCATATGAGATGTATAAGGGATGCCACAACAATACCTTGGTTAGTACTAGGGGATTTCAATACTTTATTAGTTAGTTCAGAGAGGACGGGGGGCAGTGGTTCCTTACCCTCGGACTCAGGTGACTTTGCGCAAGTTACGTTTGATTGCGCACTAACTGACCTTAATGTTGTCAAATGATGATGTCCTTGATCTAATAGCCAACTTAAGAAGAGGTGTATAAGGAGATTGGACTGTGCCATGGCAACCACAGATTGGGTATTGGGCTTTACAGAATCCAAAGTTAAGCTTCTTCCTAATGGGAACTCTGATCATTGCCCTTTGCTAGTGTCAATGTTAGATTTGGGTTCGGTCGGGCCAAAACCCTTTAAGTAATTATTAACTTGAGAAAATGTTCATTGCTTTCTTGATATAATTTCAGCTTCTTAGCAAGGGTGAGTTGGGGGTACTCCTATGTTTCGTCTTGTTACAAAGTTAAAAAGATTGAAGGGGGGCCTACACGCATGGAACACAAATGTGTTTGGACATATGGGTGATTCTATTACAATAGTTCGACAACAATTGTCTTCTCTATATGATAGCTTTTTCCATGATCCCTCTAATAATGCTTTGATGATAAAAGAGAATGATCATACTCAGAAATTACAGATCCTCTTGGGACATGAAGAGAGCATAGGAGGCAAAAGTTGAGGCAGAAGTGGTTAAAGGAAGGGGATTTTAATACTAAGTTCTTTCATTTATCTACTGTGATGAGGAGAAAAGGCGATCATATTATCACTTAAGGATTAAAATGGTAATTATCTAGTTACAAAAGTAGATATAGATAATTATATGATTGGATTTTTTGAAGATCTCCTAGTCTAAGAAAGTGATATCGATCTTCATCTGGCTGAGCAGTTTGCTTAGTTTTATTAGAAGGAGAAATTGGTTGAAGAGGTCACTCTAGAAGAGATAAAGGATTGTGTTTCGGGTATGAAGTGCGACAATGCTCTAGGCCCTGATGGTTTCTCTATTGAATTCTATAAATTTGGGTGGGAGGTTATTGGTTAGATGCCTCGATCTCGCCCTTTGGGTCGAGTTGGCCTGGTGGCATGTGTCTCGGGTTTCAATGCAAACCCGGGGCTTGAGACCACTTTCTTGGGAACCTTGCTAAAGAGAAAGGGCAGATACCCCAATTGATGAGAGATAAATTTGATGTGAGGCGGGACACATCTCACTTAGGTCCGTGACTCACTTGGGCTGACTCGTGTGGGCGCCCTCTTAGATCATGACGGAAAGCCTCCCAGTCCTTTAACTGGTTCGAAATCACCTCCCTTGATCAGTACTCTCCTGTTTCTGCGATCACACACACATGGTTAATTTTATAAGACAAGTGGGCCAAGGGACCCCACCTTGTCTTTGGGCGAATGCACATAGGCATGCACATCTAGAAGAAGAAGGAAAGAATAAGAGGATAGAGATTGAGGTGATAAGAGGAGAAAAAAGAGATATAATAGAAAAAAGAAAAGAGAAGAATTTGACCAAGTGGCTAGACTAACATAGTGGCTAGACTAGTAAGTGATTGTTACCTGGCGTGGTAGCAAGATGGGCATGGTAATTCAGATCGACACAGCGGCAATACTACTCGATGACAAAACCAACATCGATCAACTTGGCATGATGGCCTCTCGTGGAAGCAAGACGGGCAAGTTAATTCAAATCGGAACGATTGCAATATTGCTTGACGACGAGACCACCATGGCAGTGCTAGACTTAGCCGATCTCTTGATCGAACGAGAGAGAAAGAGAGAAGGAGAAGAAAAGAAGAAAAAAAGGAGAAATAAGAGAGAAGAAAAAGAAAGAAGAGGAGAAAGATGAAGAGAAGAGAAGAGAGAAAAAGATGAGAGAATAAGAGAGAAGAATGAGATAAAGTAAAATAAAATGAAAGAGGTAAATGAAGTAAATAGAATAAAATAAAATAAAGTGGATAATGAGATAGGATGAAAAGATGGAGTAAAGCAATAATAAGATGGTTCAATAAAATACTAATAAGAAGAAAGATTAGCTTTAATAATGATAAAAAAAAACATTAATTGAGGGAGAGCAAGCTTTTTTGTGGGACTTTATGTGCATGAAAGGAGGTAAAGTAACATAGAAAAAAGAAAGTAGTACTTTCGTTTAGGGAGCGAATGGGATGGTTTATGAGTAGAACGTGAATGGAAGAGGATAACCGTGAGATAAAAGGAGGAGAGGAGGTTAGTTTAGAGGAAGAGGGCTTTTGGTTGCGTTGAACGAGGGAAAGTGAACCGAGCGAAATTTAACGAAAAGAAACGGCAGCAACGAAGAAATATTTTTCTTCCTTTTGCTTTGTGGGTTTTTAGAGAGAGTGAGCGGAGAATCGCAGAGAGCAACACGGGAGAATGGGGAAGCGAAGGTGAAGGGGAAAAACGCAGTGGGATGGAGATGACAGTTGAGTGCGTTGAGGGCTGCAAAGGATGAGTTGCAGTGAGGTGAGCGAGATAGTTGCTGATTTACAGCCAATAGTAGCTGACCGAGGGAGTGAAAAAAGGGGGCTGAGATGAGGGAAGTGGATGAGAGAAAGAAGGGGGCTGCGAGAGTAAGTGCAGGAGCAGGGTGGTGGTGCTAGTGACGAAGCAAGGGTAGCCTGGTTGCAGGCGAAATCAGCTGATGAGGGATGGCTCAGCAAGAGAAGAAGGATTGTGCGGCTAAAAGTTGCAGCTGGTTGCAATTAATTGCAGGGAATTAGAGGAAGAGAAGAGGCTGGCTGGTGTGGGTCATGGCTTATGTGGGGAGTTAGAGAGAGAAATTGTAGTGGTGGAGCAGAGATTGGGGGCAGCAGGGTAGAAAGAATGGGTGGCAGGGCCGAAGATTCGAGAGAGGTGGAGATGATCAAAGAGAGGCGGAGATTGGCTGCTGCGTAGTGGTCACAGTCGAAAGGGAGGCGAAGAGAAGGGTGGGTGGTGGGGACAGAGGTGGTGGTGCCTGAGGAAGTAAGTGAAGAGAAGGGTGATGGTGGACCACCTGGTTGTGAAAGGAGAAGGGAGTGGTTGGTAACAAAGAGAGGACGCCATGGGAAAGTGGCGGAGGTGTGGAGATGAGTGGCAGTAATGGCAGGGACGGTAGCTCGCATCTGGCCTCCAAGAGAGAGAGGGACGAGAGGATAGTAAAAGAAGATGGTGGCTGCTAGTGATGGACCTCGGTGGCAGCGATAAGGTGGTTGATAGGTGGTCGCCGCGTTAGGCAAGGCAGATAAAGTCTGCACAAGGCGTTCAACGCACGGCAATGGGGTTTGTTGCGCGCACGGCGCTGTGTAGAACAAGCGTGGGTAATAGTGGTGTCACGGGAACATGTATAGTGCGAAGGAAAAAAAGACCACGAGGGTGCACCAGAAAGGGGAAGGCGAGGGAAGACTAAATAAGCAGGACCACCAGGGAGAAAAAAGGTGGACCCGAGGGTGCACCAGAAAGAGGAAGGTGAGGGAATACGAGGTAAGAAGGACCACAAAAAAAAGAAGAGAAAAAGGTGGACCCGAGGGGTGCATAAGGATCGTATATTGAGAATAAAGGGTAAAGAAAAAGGAAAATTGGTGGTCATGCTGGACCACGAGGAAGGAAAGGGGAAGATTGTGGTCATGAGGAACCACAAGGAGGATAGAAGAAAAGAGATCATGGTCAAGCGAAACCACAAGAGAAAAAGAGATAGAAGAAAAGAAAATTTTATGCTTGGTCGTGAGACCGCCATCTAGACAGAGAGAGGAGAGAGAGAAAGAGAGGAGAGAGAAAAAGGAAACGAGAAAAAATTAAAATAAAAAATTACCTTTTAAGCTTAAGGGTACCGATCAAAAAGTTCTCTCTCCTTTCTTTCTCTTTCCAAAGAAGAAACATGACCAACTCTTGCTCTTGAAAATGATTTTTTTATTATTAAAAAGAGGGTTATTTACAGCATAGGGATCCAAATATGGGTGGACAATATATATATATATATATATAGCATGGGGATCCAAACATAGGTGGACAATATATAATAGCATGGGGATCCAAACATAGGTGGATAAATAATTTTTGACCTAATTGAAGATAATTATAATTTTTTGAATTAAATAAAATAAGAAAAATAGGTGCAAATTGATAGATTTGTCCCTTCTTAACAATTAGAGAAATTTCAAAACAGTCTATGTTGAGAACTTGGAACGTTCTTGATTCTTTTTAGACGATCCATTGACGATCTGAACTCCGAATGAACAAAAGATGATCACCTTCGCATAAGGTTCGATATAACGATCATTTTGATGTCAATTGTAAGTTATGAATCACACTTTAAAGGCATGATTACATAACTTGAAATTCACATAGATCTTGAAAACTTTCGATCGATAGTACGTTTTCTTGTCGATGTTTTTATATGATTTCTTCATTGAATTGTACCAAGCATATCACCATGACCGCGTTGCAACAAACAGAACGCGATTTTGTGCCCAAATGAAGTTTTGACAATCTTGGACTTTTGTTGGAATTTGGGATTCAGGCTACCGTAATCTGCAGTGACTTCAAATTGGTCTTGTGTGAAATCCAAGTGTTCATCATGCACGGGGTTCGGACCAGTGATGCTACTGACTTTATGCACGTGATGCAATTGGTCTCATGTCGATCGGGCTCGTAGGTGCTGTGGTTTGGCCGCTCGAGTTAATGGATGTCTTGCTGATTTTCTGCAACGTACGGCTTCTAATCACAAACTTCTCTCTAGCTTTTCTCCCGGCTTGGTCATCATCACGGGGTACCACATATCAAAATGCTCGTTTCGACTAGACGAACATGCTCCAACAAATTTGAGCACGATCCAATCTTAGATGAGAGAGATATGGATGTCGCAAGTTCTTTGTTCGTGACTGTGCTTTAATGAAGTTAAGTTGCAGGGTGGTCACATGGGAATAATGTGCAGCTCCTCCTGTTTCGATCTTTTGCCCATAACGTTTTTCTGGAGTGTTCGTTTAAGCTGAAATTTGATCCATGAGGATTTTCAACCATTTCGGATCTAATGACGCGGGTCCCATGACCATTTGATGCTCTGAAAGTAGGGTTCCAATTATAGGAGTCCATTTCAGGGTGCTTATGGCTGATTATGCCGAAACTGTTTATCAATCTGCACTGCCTTAGACATGTCGGAATATGATGATACTTGGCAGGAGACTTTTAGGAGTCCTTATAAAGATCTTAACCTATTTTGGGGCAATTTTGAGCTGTCAAAATTTCCACTATTTGTCAGGTTTTATTGATCCACTTCTCTCTTTTACTCTGCATCGGGGACCCATGGTGCTGAAAAATGTCTTCAAACAACATGCCCCGTCGAATGTTGTGTTTCGAGAGAAGCGAGAATGACCACATTAAAAAACATTTCTTCGGCTTTATTTCTTTTTTCTTCCTAGTCACAGGACCACGTGAATGCTGAGGAGATATCCACACAATGTTATAACCACTATGCTCAGACGTTTGGACACATCTGCCTCAGATCCACCCATGGAGACCTTAGGGGAGAAGAGACTTTGAAGGATCTTGTGATCATCGTCTTCACCTTATGGACTCTTTTTTATTTTGAAGGATCTTTCGGTCATCGTTCTCACCCTCAAGGACTCTTTTTGTTTTTGGAGGGAACTTTTGGTCATCGTCCTCACCCTTAAGGACACTTTTTGTTTTTGGAGAGATCTTTCGATCATCATTCTCACCCTCAAGGACTCTTTTTGTTTTTTAAGGGATCTTTCGGTCATCGTCCTCACCCTCAAGGACTTTTATTTTGTTTTTTGGAGGGATCTTTCGATCATCGTCCTCACCCTCAAGGACTCTTTTTGTTTTTTGGAGTTTGGGAGATCTTGTGAGGCTCTTGATTTGGAACCTGACCGTTGAGGATTTTTGTGTGGGCCTGGTTAGCCCGAATTACGCCTGTTTGGTAATTGGGTACCAGCTGAGGGTGTGACGTTGTGTCAACCTGCTTTATCGGTCCAAGCATCCTTTGCGGGTTTTCACCTGGACTGGGGAAGTGGAGCCGTAAAGACAGTTTTCACCAACCTCCTTTATTTTTGGGCTCTTTTACCCATGACCTTGCGGTCATGTCCACCCTTTTCATCCATTTTATTCACGAAGCCCTTTCGGGTTTTCACAGTGCCCAGGTTTTATTTTTTAACATTTTTACTCACGGTTTCGTGAGCGTACCCATCCTTTCTTTTAACTTTTTTTTGACATTTTTACCCATGACACCCTTGTGGGTTTTCGTCATGTCCGTCCTTTTTTTCGTCATGTTCGTCCTCTGGAACCTTCTAGAAATAGTTTAACGTCACAGAGCCTAGACGTGTTCTATAGTTTAGGGTCATATAACTGGACCATGGTGGTGATGGATGAAAGCCTTTGGAGGCTATTGAGCGAGCACGGTGGTGATTATACTCACTTTGGGGAAATGAGAGGTGGATAGTAGTGACCCATTAGCTGACGGGGAATATGGATGGTGGAATGGTTCACCGTTTCGTGAACATGGGTGAAACTCACTGAGCAATGGTGAATGGTGTAGAGGGGAATGGACTCCTTAGGGAGTTGATGAAGATGGGACGCGCAAAAGGGTATTGTGCGCGCTTGTGTGTGTGAAAGCATGTTTAAAGTGCAGCCTCTTGGACCTTGTGCGAAGTAGTTTAACGTCGTGTGGCCTAGACGTGACTATAGTTTTGGGTCATACAATTGGACCTTGACTATGCAGTTTAAAGTCATGTAGTTAAAACCATGCAATTTAAGGTTGTGCAACTAGACCTCCACTATAGTTTAAGGTCATATAGTTTGGACCATCACTGTGCAGTTAAAAGTCTTGCAATGACGACCATGTAGTTTAAGGTCATACAACTCGACCTCTGCTACAGTTTAAGGTCTTATAGTTTGGACCATGCAGTTTACGGTCGTGCACCTAGACCATTTAGGTGGGTCGCCATGTATGTAAAGCTCCGTGTGGGAATAGAGATAGTGGTTCTGTGAGAAGCGGACCCACTGGGGATTAATGGGGTAAATATGACTCCACGGGGATGAAGGGCAGTGGCATCCATGTAACTCTACTAGGGATGGTGATTGACACACTGGGCGGTATTAAGGCCTGACAAAAGGGCATGGATGGCAATAAGGAATGGAAGACATCGGTAAGGGTTGTACGCATGAAAAAATGTGATGCCATGGGCAGTTCAGGTTCATGATGTAGGTTTAAAGGGGCCACAGATGGTGCGTTTCAGCTGGGGGGAAGATGGGAGCTAGGCGGTGAAAGGCCCTATCAGGCGAAATGGTATGAAGCCACCCGATCAGGACTGCGGTACTCCTCTTTGGGTTACAACATTGTAGAGGCAGACCCATGCTTCAAAATCTCACAATTAAAACTGTGGTACACCTCTTGGTCAAGGAGGTGGGCGCATGCTTTTTACTTCGAAGCTGTATAGTCGGAACCATGGTACACCACATGGAGAGATGAGTGCATGCCTTGATGATTATATGCTTTCGCTTTGAAGCCTTACAGTCAAAACTATCATACGCCTTTGAGAGACAAGCGCATGCCTTGATGATTACATGCTTTTTCTTTGAAGCCTCGTAGTCGAAACTATGGTATGCCTCTTAGAGACGAGCACATGCCTTGATGATTACATGCTTTTGGTTCGAAGCCTCACAGTCGAAACTATGGTCTGCCTCTAAGAGACAAGAGCATTCCTTGATGATTACATGCATTTGCTTCGATGCCTCATAGTCGAACTATGGTACGCCTCTTTGAGATAAAGCGTGTTAGAGGCGGTCGCATGCTTTGGAATGCATGCTTTGCTTTGAAACCCCACAGTTGAAACCGTGGTATGCATCTTTGAGATATAACTTTGTAGAGGTGGGCACATGCTTTTGGGATCTCACAATTAAAGCAGCGGTACACCTCTTTGTTGATGAGGCGGTTGCACGCTTTGTCGATGAGGCGGTTGCACGCTTTGTTGATGAGGCGGTTGCACGCTTTGTCGATGAGGCGGTGCACGCTTTGTCGATGAGGCGGTTGCGTGCTTTGTCGATGAGCCGGTTGCACTCTTTGTCGATGAGGCGGTTGCATGCTTTGTCGATGAGGCGTTGTAGAGGCGGTCGCATGCTTTGGAATGCATGCTTTGCTTCGAAGCCTCACAATCGGAACTGCAATACGCCTCTTTGAGATATGGCTTTGGAGAGGCGGGCACATGCTTTGAAATGCAGGCTTTTCTTCGAAGCCTCATAGCTGAAACTATGGTATGCCTCTTTGGGATATGGTTTTGTAGAGGCGGGCGCATGCTTTGAAATGCATGCTTTGCTTTGAAGCAGCACAATCGGAACTGCGGTACGCCTCTTTGATATATGGCTTTGAAGAGGCGGGCGCATGCTTTGAAATGCACACTTTGCTTCGCAGGCTCATAGTCACGACCGAGGTACACCTTGATTTGGGAGGACACCTCGAAGGGGTGGTGTTTTTTCATCGAGGGCTTGTGAAGAAGGATGTAGTAGGGGATGTGTAGGAGGGTGTCATGCGATAACCCCATAGAGCCATGTAACATATCAATGGACTATATATCATGCAGTTTAACATCTTGCTACAAAGACGTGAGACATTTTTACTCGTATCGACCAATAAAGTAAGATCAACACACCCGTCATTTGAGAGTGAGTGCCCCAAAGGGTTTTCATCGCATCCCCTTTATTTCGACACTCTTGCCCGTAGTGCCCTTGCAGGTTCTCACTATGCCCGTCTTTTTCTTTCTTTTTTTTCTTTTTTTTTTTGAAACATATTTTTCCCATGGTGGCCTCTGTCGTGCACACCATGTCCGTCTTTTTTTTTTGAAGAGGCGTGTTTAAGGTCATGCTACTGTGACCGGCGGGCATGTTTAAGGTCTTTCCTCTGAGACTATGTGTTGTGCAATTTAATGTCGCGCCACTAGGACATGTGCGACAGTTTAGGGTCGTATGGCTTGGACCTTTACTTTGCAGTTTAGGGTCATGCAACATGGACCATGCAGTTTAAGGTCGTACAACTAGACTGTTTGTTTTTCAGCACCTTGGTCCTTGGTAGGAAACAGGCCAATAAAGACTACAAACAATGGAAACTCTTGACAGTCCCAGAATGGCACCAAAACTGGTCGGGATCTTCGTCAGCACTTCAAAGGACCACCTGCTGAGTTTCATCGTAATCAGATATGTATAAGGCCATGAGCACAAATAAACAATTTCAACAAAATCAGTCTCTAACACCTTGAAATGAACCCCGTAATTAGAGCTGTACTTTTGGTACGTCAAACTACTGTGGGACTACCATCATTAGATCCGACACGGTCAAAAACTCCTATAAGTCAAGTTTCGGCTTAATCGGGCACTCCAAGACAAAGTTATGGCTAAAAGACTAAAAAGGGATAGGCCGCACACTATTCTCGTGTGGCCCCACTACACCAAAATACCATTTAAGGTGGTTGTTTTTACAGTCACGGGCTGTCATTTTTAGGGCATATATCTCACTCGTTCTAAATCGGATCACTTCCAAATTTGGTGAGCGTGTTCGTCTCGTCAAGATGAACAGTTCGATATGTGGTACGTCCCTTGATGATGCCCGAGTAGAGAGAAAAACGAAATGAAAGTCGCTGATCCGAGAAGAGAGTTGCAAAAAATTCAGCAGCAAAGCACCTCATTCGAGTAGCCAGATCATGAAGCTTGCGTACCCGATCGACACCAAACCAATTGCATTATGTGTGTGAGGTCCGAGGCTATGTCTAGTCCGAACCTCACGTATGATGAACAGTTGGATTTTACATACGAAGGCGTCAAAACTACTGTAAATTCCAGCCGTTCGATTCAAGATTCCGACCAAAAACTAAAGACGACAAAATCTTCATCCGGACACGAAATCAAGCTACATTCATTGCAACATGATCGTGATTACATGCTCAGTGTGATTCAATGAAGAAATTAAAAAGAAACATCAAGGAACGAGCACACAATCGATTCAAAGTTTTCAAGATTCATCTAAGATTCAAGTCTCATGATCATGCATCAAAAACATGATTCATGGCTCGAAGTTGGTATCAAAATGATCGTCATGTCGAGCCCTACAAGAAAACAATAATCTTTTGATCAAATGGGCACCAGAATAACCTCGGGTCAGCCATAAAAGATCAATCAAGTTCTTGGGTAGCAGTAGAGACTGTTCTGGATAACCACACAAAGTTAAGCAGGGGAAAAACATTCCTTTTTGTACAGATTTTTAGAATTTCTTTTAATTCAATTAAATTATAATTACCTTTAATTTTAGCTAGTTTTTTGGCGTACACCCATGTTTTAGCTCAATTCTATATAAACATGCAAAGCTAAATTATAAAGGCCTTCGGTTCATTTATTGATTGATTCCATAAAATTTCCATTCCCGCTTGAGTTGGTGAGTACGTCTTGGGGAGGGAGAGAGGAGAGAGAAGGAAAAGGCTAGTACCCTTTGAGCAAGTAACTTTCTCTTTCCTCATATCTTTCTCTCTCCTCCCATCGTTCTCTCTCCTCTCTTCTCATCTCTATCTCCTTCTCATCTCTATCTCTTTCTCTCTCTTCCCCTCTTTCTCTCTTCTTTCTCTCTCCTCTCCTCTCTTCTCATCTCTATCTCCATCTATCCTCTTCTAATGTAAATGGCGAGGCCGAGCGCCGATTGGGTTTCTCCTTCTATCACAACTGACGAGGCTTAGCGTCGGTTGGTTTTCTCCTGTCACAACTAATGAGGCTTAGCACCAGTTGGTTTTCTCCTTCATCTCTTAGTCAGTGAAACCTAGCGTCGGTTGGTTTTCTTTCTCCTCTCTTGTCAGTCGGTGAAGCCTAGTGCCGACTAGTTCTCTCTCTTCCTCTATCAGTCGACGACACCTAGCACCGACTGGTTTTCTTTCTCTTCTTCTGTCAGTCAACAAAACCTGACACCAACTAGTCTTCTCTCACCTCCCTTGTCAGTTAGAGAGACCTAGCACCGACTGGTTTTCTCTCTCTTCCTCTATCTGTTGGTGAGACCTAGCACTAACTAGTTTTCTCTCTCTTCTTCTGTTAGTCGGCGAAACCTAGTGCCAACTGGTCTTCTCTCACGTCTCCTATCAGTCAATGAGACCTAGCGTCGATTGGTTTTCTCTCTCTTCCTTTATTAGTAGGCGAGGCCTAGTGCTGATGGGTTTGCTCTCTCGTCTTTTGCCAATTGGTGAGACCTAGCACCGACTGGTTTTCTCTCTCTTCTCTTGTCAGTCGACGAAGCCTAGTGCCGACTGGTTTTCTCTCTCTTCCTTTTAAACACAGTCAGCAATGCTTAATATCGACTGCGCATTCTTTCCCTCTCTCTCCTTTATTCTCTCATCTTTCGTACTCTTCTCTTCCATCCTTCTCCCTCCTTTCTTTCCCTTCTTCTCTTCTTATTCTCTTGTAGTAGCTTTAATTCTGCTACTCTTTCGTTCGACTAAGAGGGATTAAGATTAGCCTCTCATGGTAGTCCTGTCCTCTACTCGTAATGTTGTTGTGTCAGGGTTACTTGCCTCGTGTTATTGCCACCACAGACTGACCATCGTACCTAGTTAGTCAGTATTGGTAACGACATTTAGTATTGATCCTGTTAGCCTATCTTAGTTACCGAGGCTGCTTTACTACCACGTCAGGCCAATTATCCATCTGCCTAGTCACTGCTCTGATCCTCTTGCTTAGTCAAATTCTTCTCTCCCCCGTCTTTCTTCTCTTCTTCTTTTTGAATGCGCATGCTTGTGTACGTTCATCAAAGAGGAAAAGGGTGAGGTTCGACCCACCTGTTTTATAACCTTTGCCATATATGTGTGTGATTGCAGAAAACAAGAAGAATACAAGCCAAGGTAGGCGATTTCGAACCAGTTTTATTACTGGGGGGGGGCTTTCTTTGTGATCTAAGAGGGCTCCCACGTGAGTCAGCCTGAGTAAGTCCCAAACCCACCTTTAAATTCCTCTCTCACTGATTGGTAATACTTGTCCTCGTCTTCGAACGAGGTTCCCGAGAGAACGATCTCAAAAAAGTCTCGGGTCTTCCCTTGAAACTTGAGACGCGTGCCTCTCGATCCTAAAATGATCCAGAGGACAAGATCGAGGCACCTAACCCGCTTGGCGACTCCACTGGGGACTTACTAGCCCTTAGTCGGATCATTCTTGTTCTGCGAGTTTCTTCTTTTATTATCTGCTTTCATTGTCTTTACACACTTTTTTTATGGCTTGCGGCTTATGTAACCCATTTATCCGGATCGGGGATTTTTTTATCCCCGTATTCGAGAGTGTCCTTAGGGAACAAGTTCCTTCAACTTTGTTCCCAACCATCCTCTTGAGCAAAACCCCTTATCTAGCTCCCAAGTCTTAACCTGGACCGGCATGAGGTGGGACCTAAAAATCCCTCACATCCCATCTCCTCGCTCCGGTGGAAACTCCACCAAGGTGCCTTGTGTCAACAACACTTCTGTTGCCCCACATAACATGCACTTAGCCATTGGCAAGTCACTTGCTAGTCGTGTTTCCGAGGTACGTCGTAAGGCTGCCTAGTTCCTTTCTGCAAAGGGTAAAAAATCTACGATCGCTTCTGTGGGTTACCATAGGGCTACCCCCCACATTTCTGCACCATTACTCTTTATCCGTAGAGGCTCATCACGTCAAGGTGGAAACCCTACGATCTCCACCCCTCACACACACCACAAGGCTGGTGGGTTACCTACTCTAGCCACGCCTAAGGGCAACCCTCCTGGTACCTCGAGACCATGTCCAAGATCGAACCTTTTAAGGCCAGATTCTGCGCACGCTACTTATATGCCTCGCACTGCTCGGGGAAACACCATTGCCACGTCAACCCGAGTACACAGGAGACGGCCTTCTTGTCCTCCTACTTTTGCACACACCAGTGCACCCTGTAAGGGGCATGCATCCACCTGTTCCCTTGCAAACACTTGCTCGAGCCCGGGTTGACCCCCAGGTCTCCAATAACCCTTCTTTAAGGGGTGCACACCCATCGCCCTCACAGACGCCCTCTCGCTCTTGACTCAGGTCTCCTCACGAGTCAATCCTGCTCTGGCCCGCTCCTTCTTCATCGAGCAAGCCCCTTCAGCCTTGGTACTCAAAGGTTTTCCCTAAGAGTACCATCCTGAACCAGCCCCATCACTTTGGTCGTGTCTCTCGAGCCCACAAGAGACCTCGGGGCATCGACCTGATGGAAGATCAAGTCTTCATCCTCCTTTGCCCACGATGATTCCAATTCCTCATCTATTGCCGCATCTGATGGAGATAGCTCTCTCTTGTACAAGAAGTGCTTACCAGCCGCGACCTAGATCGCAGTTTTGACATGAGGTCCATCAGAACCTCAAGACTAAACACGATGCGGGTCTACAAATTTTGACTAGGGAGGTGACTATGGCAATCAAAACAAACAATTCTATCGACCCACTTTCCCTGAATCTCTTCTACCCCCTCCATTAGATGAAGCCTGAAGAAGAGTTCCATGAGCCTTGTGTTGTGGTTATTGTTGTAGAAAAAGAGCCAGCTGCTCAGCAGCCATGCTCCCAAGACCGTCGAGAATCGATCCAAACACAATCAGCATGCAAGAGTCGAGTTCAGTCAGGGCATGTTGGCCCTCTGCTGACTGACCTACCACGTACAACCCGTCAGGTTCGCAAGCCCTCTGTTGCCATTAACGTTGACATCCATAGTGAAACGGTCAACGTAATGGTCGTAAGCGAGCCCGGTGATACGCAGGAAGAGCGTAAGAACATGTTCGATAAAATGATGCGCGCGATGATGGAAAAGATCGATCGTATCAATGCTGCACGACAGTCAGTTAACCATGAGGTCAATTCCCATCACTTTGATGGTGCACCTACAAGACTGCCCCCTCCTTCTACCTCACAAGACAATTGTATACCCCATCCCATCTCTCAATTAGACATTGACGCTATGGTCACCCATAACGTAAATAATAGACCAATCCCGGGGATACAGGGCGCAATGCCTTATCAAAGGCCATACCCTTTGTATATTGATTAGGTCCCATTTCCCTCAGATTATAAGAAAGGGAAGTTTCCTTTATTCAATCAACCACATCACCGAACCAGTATATTGCCCACTTCGAGCCAGCAAGTCGAGAAATAGTGGCTGACGGGAGACTTCTTCTCCGACAGTTCGTTGAGACCCTCGATGGCCAAACATTTGAATGCTATGCCCGACTCCCTCCAAACTCAGTCCATACATGGGCGGATATGGAGAAGTTGTTCTATGAACGCTTTTATGAGGTCGAGAGAGAGGTTCAAACCATCGAACTTCTCACCCTGACTCAAGACCCTGATGAGCCCGTGGATCAGTCCATATCAAGATGGAGAAACTTGGCTTCCCGCCATTCTAACCCTATGCTTGAGAAGGAAGCAGTCCAAACTTGCATGCGAAACATGAGACTCGAAATTTCTCTACATGTCGAGGCCTCTAATCTGACCTCCATGTCAGAGTTGATCTCCAAATCAGTCCGCATAGAAAGTCTATCACGCCACCATGGTGCAACATGACAATCATCTATAAGTTCAGGAAACAACCAGGGCAATGGTAACTCTCGGACTAACACAAGGGCCAGTCAACAGCAAGGAGTAATCAGTGTAGCCGTCATGGTAACTGATTCAAAGAAGGCTCCCTCTTAAGCTTTGGACCTCTCTAAAGAAGTAAGCACAACAAAGGTAGCACCCCAGGCTGGCTAGCAACAACAATCCTACAATCGAGTACCCCCACCAGCCAACCTTGATCGGGGTGGTTATTTCACCAGGCATAAGGACAAGGTCTACCCCTTCTAAGCAACCTGACCTTGACACTCAGACGAATTATTGTGCCTACGTTCGGAGGATCAATCATCCTACAGATGATTGCTGAACGCTGAAGGATATTATCGAGTCCCTGATTCTGAAGGGTTAGATACAGCTTAAAGACTTAAAGAGAGCCTTCGGCGCAGCCGAGGTCTCTCATGTTGTAACCATCCAAGAGGAAGACGAAATGCTGATATGCTTTACGTCTTCTTCATTATAATGCTTCAGGAAGGCATAATCACATTGAAGAAAGCGAGGAAACCTTGTCGCCTTGCTAAGGGGATACAAGTTCGTTGGTGCCCATACCATCAGATAAAAGGCCATTATTTATCAGAGTGCACAAGCTTCCGTGATATATTCGTAAAAAAAATGCGTGAGTGTCAGGAGTTCTACAATCTCCCTGCAAGTAACCTCCACGTCACTTCTCCATCAAGGCAAGGAGATCTCCCAAAGCAATACCTTCTTATCAATGATTTAGACTCTGTGGAACCTTCAATTCCCCAGCCATGGATAGTCTACTATGGCCGAAGCAGACTCAAGTCTTTAAGGAGAGAAGCAGTTCGCCAAGCTAGGGTTGTTTGCTAGCCCAACGAGATGAATCAAACATCACCTCAGAAAACCATAAAAAGATGGGCACCAAGGGCTACTTGCTGAAGAAACAAGACCGCTCAACCCATAGTCGAGCAGGAATTTCTCAAGCCCCTTCCTCCACTATCAACTTTACTAGACTTCATCCTTGGTATGACACTTCTTCCTTCTTCATCTTGTCAAGAAGACGTCACTGTGCCATCTTCCACTCAGCATACTCTTGTACAAGCAACAGGATTCCTAACAGTTGTTGATGCCCTGACAGCTAAAGCCAAGGCAAAGAGACCTTCTTCAAAGAAACACAAGATGTCGAAGCCAAAGAAACCCCGGTGGCCACCTGAGCTTGACTTTGAGCAGAGGCTGAGAGAATCAAGGGGGCAATGTTTTTATTCTCAAGAGGCTTTCCATATGGTGCAAGTCTATAAAGTGCAAGTCATTGCGGAGCAAGCACTACACACATCTGCACAAGGGCCATGTGATTCATCCAAGGACACTTCATGCCCAACCTTTGCTGAACCCCAAAATAAGCTCCTACAACTTGATTGGCTTCCCATGTTTGAGGTCGACCCTTCTTCCCCCCGATTCGAGAAAAGCACAAAAATCATGACGTACACTAGAACCCTATTGGAAGCAGAGATGTCAGGGTCATGGGTCTTTGTGCTTGAGGTTGATGAAAAGACCTCTGAAAATAATGATGAAGAGTTTCAAGAGGCCCCAGAAGAATGGGAAGAAGGTGGTCAGGCCACAGCTGACGAACTTGAAGAAATAAAATGTTGGAGAGGAAGCAAATCCCAGACCCACATTCATTTCAGCGAATATGTCTCCAGAAGAGAAAGAGAATTTCACCACCTTCTTGCCAGCAAACCATGACATCTTTGCTTGGCATTATCATGAGATGCCCGGCTTAGACCCTCAAGTAGCTCTTCACCATCTCGGCATCGATTCGATTAGAAAACCCGTCAAACAGAAATCGAGAAGGTTCATGCCTGACCTCAAGATGCAGATACACACCGAGGTGACCAAACTTAAACAAGTAGTCTTTATTCGTGAAGTTGAAATGGCTAGCAAATGTTGTTCCGGTTAAGAAGAAGAATGGTCAAATAAGGGTGTGTATTGAGTTTCGCGATTTCAAAACCGCCTGTCCCAAGGATGACTTCTTATTGCCATTCACTGAGATGCTCATCGACTCTACCGCTCACGATCAAGCCTTTTCTTTCATGGATGGATACTTCGGCTATAGTCAGATAAGGATGGCGCCTGAAGATGAAGAGTCCACTGCATTCTTAACTCCAAAAGGGGTCTTCTGTTACACAATGATGCCTTTTGGATTAAAGAGTGCTTACGCGACATACCAGAGAGCAATGACAACTATTTTCAAAGACATGATACCCAAAGAAGTGGAGTTCTACGTAGACAGCTTGGTGGTAAAATCTGAAGAGGAGGATGCTCACATGAGAGACCTTGAGAAGGTATTCTAGCGTTTGCATCTCCATCAACTTAAAATGAACCTGCTGAAATGCGCTTTTAGCATGTTATCCAGAAAATTCTTGGGGTTCATCATTAGACATCGAGAGCTTGAAGTTGAGCCAGCCAAGATAAAAGCAATCCAAGAAATGCGGTCATCGACAACGCTTCAAGAACTGCGCTCCCCCCAAGGGCAACTGGCCTACATTTGCAAGTTCATCTCCAACCTCTCAGGTCGCTGTAAACCATTTACACATCTGCTAAAGAAAGATACCCCAGTCATCTGGGATGAAGCATGTCAGGCAGCCCTTGACTACATCAAGCAATATTACTCAATCCTTCAGTCCTCTTGACACCAACATTGGGAAGACCCCTCATTCTATATGTGACTGCTTTAGACAAATCCCTTGGAGCATTGTTGGTACAGAACAATGAAGAAGGAAAAGAAACCACGTTATATTACCTCAGTTGCAGGATGTAAGGGGCTGAGAAGAATTATCCCCCTATTGAGAAGATGTGTCTGGCCTTGATCTTTACAGTACAAAAACTCTGCCATTACTTGTTCAGTCATGAAGTGAAACTTATATCAAAAACTGATCCTGTAAAGTTTCTCATGATACGCCCATGCTTGTTGGGACGGCTGGCTAATTGGGCACTATTGCTGATGGAGCTCGACATCACGTATGTCCCATAAAAGGCCATCAAGGGCTAGGCGTTGGTTGACTTTTTCGCAACACACCACTCAGTACCGACAGAATCTCCTCTATCAAGTGACTTCCTTGATGAAGAAGTATTATGTGCTGACCTTGCTCTTGTGTGGGAATTGTACTTCGACAGAGCCTTTCAATCAAATCGAGGAGGCGTCAGAGTAGTATTCCTAAGTTCAAGAGGACGAACATTGCCACTTTCGTCTCATAATGAAGTAGAATATCAAGCCTTTATAATCGGACTGGAGATAGTCTTCAACCTCGACTTGGCGCAGCTCAAGATCTATGGCGACTCTGAGTTGGTTATCCGACAGTTCAAAGGGATTTATGATGTGAGAAAGGACACTCTCAAGCCTTCTCACGATACTGCACAATTGTATATGGCTCAGTTTGAGGACGTATCCCTGAGTCACATCCCCAGAAGGCTAAAGTCGCAGGCTGACGCACTTGCGAAACTCGGGGCTACAATTCAATTATCCTCATTTGGGCCCATGCTTGTCTGGGTGGCAGAATGGAGACACATCGAGCTAAGAACCGAGGTCAATGAGGATGACGAAAAAAATATTTTTCCTGAGTGCCCTCCTTATCCATTTAGAGCGCTTCTGTCAGCCAAAGAAGTAATCAAGACTGAATAAGAAATAATACATAATCAAGTTGCTAAGGGTCGAAACTAAGAACCAAAATTCTTTGACCCAATGTGTGCAGAAATTGAGCAGGTAGAAGATTGGAGAGGACCCATCACCAGTTTCCTAAAGCATGGCAGGCTCGCGACAGATCGTATCGAACACAATAGCATACGGCAAGTGTCTACCAAGTATACCCTCCTTGATGGAGATGCTCTCTTCATACAGTCGTTTGACGACATTCTTCTTAGATGCGTCGACATCCATGGATCAAATAAAGTGCTAGAAGAAGTACACTCAGGCATCTGTGGACTTCACCAATCCGGTCCTAAACTCTACGAATGAATAAGCAGGTTGGGATACTATTATCCTTCCATTATAGCTGATTCCTTAAGCTATGCTAAAAAGTGTCAAGTATGCTAAATACACTCCAGCTTGGTTCACCAGCCTCCAGAGCCCTTGCACCCAACAATTGCATCATGGACCTTCTCACAATGGGGTATGGACATCGTAGGGCCTATTGACCCCCCTTCCACAATGGGCCATGTTTTTATCCTAGCAGCAACAAATTACATCTCTAAGTGGGCTGAAGCGGTCCCCCTTAAGCAGGTTCCTAGGACAAAGGTAGCGTACTTCGTTCGACATCATATCATATATCGCTTCGGATTGCGACCGGATCATATCTGACAATGGCCCCCAATTTAGGAGTCATCACATTGATTGCTTAATTAACCATTTCGGTTTTGAATGGAGGTACTCAACTATGTACCAGCCTTGGGGGAATGGATTAGCTGAGGCTTTCAATAAGACTTTGTGCAATGTCTTTAGAAAGTCAGTATAAAAAAAAAAGAAAGAACTGGCATGAGAAGCTTCCCGAAGCACTGTGGGCCTATCTTACTACTACATGAAATGCTACCAATTCCACTCTTTATTCTCTTGTTTATGGGGGTGAAGCAGTATTACCTCTCGAAATACAAATCCCTTCATTGAGAGTCACTATTCACCAAGGAATAACCGAAGATGAGAGAGTCAAGCTTAGGTATCAAGAATTGGATGCACTTGATGGAAAGAGGCTAGAGGCTCAGCAGACGCTTGAACTCAACTAAGGGAGAATGAAGAGGGCTTTTAATAAGTCTGTCAAGATCCGCTCATTCACCTATGGTGATCTAGTTCTAGCTGTCAAGAGGCCTATTGTTATGCATGGCTGGTGTAAAGGGAAGTTTGAGCCTAAGTTGGAAAGTCCATGCTCGCCCAACGGAGCCTACATATTGGCACATCTTGTTGGAAAGGAGGCGAAGCCCCCTATTAACAGGCGATACCAAAAGAAGTACTATCCATGATGTGTACTCGAAAGAAAGGGACTCAACGCGAAAACAAGCAAGATAGTCCAAACAAAATGCTAACTTTTTCTTTTTCATGCAGTAAAAATGAGTTACAAGAACCCATTATTAGGGACGTTACAAGTCTCTTACGTCTGAGGATAAGGGGATGGCTACAAACCAAAACTTATAGTCTTGCTCTTGCATCTGAGAGTAAGAGGACGGTTATAGGCCAAAATAAATGCCTGTCCCATGAAAGGAAGGCCCTTCTCATGAAAAAGAAGCAAACCCACTAAAGAAAGACCCTCCTCACGAAGAAGAAGCGAAACCACTCGGAGAGTTAGCTTTAATTCATCTGACGAGTAAGAGGATCGTTACAAGCTAGAAGACAAAGCAAAGCCACTCCAAGAAGTTAGCCTCAGTCCTTCCGACGTGTATGTCAAACATACAAGCCAGATACCTCATATATCGTGCATGTCGAACATACGACGTATGATCCATTCGACATGAATATCAAACATCCAAGAGAGGCTGCCCTGGCAAAGAGCTGGCCTATGACAGAAAGCAAGCCCTTTTCGCAGTGGATGTCCTTCCGCAGAACAACATAGACCTCACTGTTGTACTCGAGGATTTGGCTTCCAACAGGTACTACAAGCCACTCCCCATCCGTCATCACTTTTTGCCGGCCCATGAGCGCCGCACATGACTTATCGCCATATGTGAATGTCTTTCTTGGCATCATGATAAGCCACATGTGCTATCGAGCGCCGATTGAAGCCAGCGCCGGTTGTGTCGACAGTCCAAACCATCAGCATCAGTTGCCTCAGCACCAGTTGCACTCCTGTTAGCACCAGCTCTGTCACGACTATTCACCTCCCGAGACTCAACGTCTTTCGATGGCACCTCACACATGAGCGATTGATAACCACACGATTTCCAAGGATGAAGGCCAAACCGTCACCAACTGTATGGCTTCCTGATGATGGTTCACCTCCTACAATCATACGGCCCACCTCCTGCGACCGTTTGTCTCGCGCCTGTGTTTTTGGTCTGAGTGTCACTAGAACCTCACTGGAAAACTCTTGCAAACTCCTCTAAGTTCTTAGAAACTTCTGCAACACCGCGAACAGTGCCGAAAACTTACACAATCGTTGGGAAACCCCTAAAAATCCCTACAAGAGAGGAAAACTGCACTCGAAATTTCCTCTCTTTCGCGAAAAACTTCTTAGAGGATTCTCCTCTCGCTGTTACTCTCTCTACATCTTGGCCAATTCTAGGCAAAGTCCACACGCTAAAGGTTTTCTCTACAAGACCCTTGCCGGAATCCTGCTATTTGCTGAAGAATCTTCCTTGCAAAACTCCTGCTGAACTCTTACTGCATGCCGAAACTTCAACCGGGCACACCCTCTCCTCACTATTAAAGAAAACTGTTGCTTAAGTTTCTACCCTTGGTGAAAAATAAGGGAAAATGGGAATTTTACCCCCTTATATAAGCTACGCTGTTCTCAAATGGCCCTCACAAACTCAAAATTCAAGTTGCATCCAAGGGAAGCGAAGCAACGACGAGCCGGGTCGGGCCTTGACCCGAGGCCTGAGGTAACTCTCATCCCCAGTGCCGATTGACTTAGTGCCGGGTGTAAATTTCAAAACAACCCTAGGGCCGGTTGACTTAGCGCCGGTTGAGTTTCAAAATACAACCATAGCGCCGGTTGACTTAGCGTCAGATGAGTTTCCAAATACAACCCTAGCGCTGGTTGACTTAACGCAGGGTGTGTTTTCAGAAATGACCCCAGCGCCGATTAACTCAACACCAGTTGACTTCAGATAACATCACAGTTTGTTCACAACGCCAGCTGAATCTTTAACAACCCAACACTGGTTATGTTGTTAGAACTTAGTGCCGATTGAATATTCATAATAGACCATTAGTGCTACACATAACGCACGCCGTACTTCAAGTAGTGTATGCCATAGACCTATCCCTAGTAAAGTTGCACCCAAGCCATGATGTGTCATCCTCAGTGGAGTTACACAAGGGTCATTGCACCCAAACCGTGACTTCCCAAATGAAGTAAGGAGCGGTCCCTCATCCCCTAGTAGGAGTCACACCCATACTGCAGCCCATTATCCCTCGTGGGGTTAGGGTAATTCTTATGTCTTCAATTCTCGGTGGGTCATTTTCACACCAAGCTATCTTATCCCCAGGGAGTCAGTTTATCTTCATAAGCTAATTCTCTAAAGAGTATGCTTACCTCCTTTAAGCCCTAGTGAACTCTACCTCTATTAACCAACCTACATCAGGTCACCATTTCCATCTAACCCTTCAGTTTGTGACTGACCTTAACCATTTTATCCTCAGGGAGTTAGATAGTCATTCACAGACTTATTCCCCATGGAGCTCCACCTACATGGCGACCTCGCCTTGGCCCGTGCTGCACGACCCTAAACTGCACAGCCTCTATCCGTGCTGCACGACCCTTAACAGCACAGCCTCGGTCCATGCTGCATGACCCTAAACTGCACAACCTCGTTCCTACTGCACGACCTTAAACTGCACAGCCTCGATCTGTGCTGCACGACTGTAAACTATTCAGCCTCTGTCCTTGCTGCACGACCCTAAATTGCACTGTACGAACCTAAACTGTATAGCCTCGGTCCTTGTTGAACGACCCTAAACAATACAGCCTCGGTCCATGCTCCATGACATTAAACTGCATAGCCTCGGTCCATGCTGCATGACTCTAAACTGCACAGCCTCGGTCCGTGCTGCACGACCCTAAACTACACAGCCTCTACCCATGCTGCACGACCCTAAACTACGTAGCCTCGTCCGTGCTGCATGACCCTAAATTGCACAGTCTTGGTCCATGCTGTACAGACCTGAACTGCACAGCCTCAGTCCATGCTCCATGACCCTTAACTGCAAAGCCTCGGTCCATGCTGCACGACCCTAAACTACACAGCCTTGGTCCGTGCTACACGACCCTAAATTGCATATCCTCCGTCTATGCTACACGACCCTATACTACACAGCCTCAATCCATACTGCACGACCCTAAACTGCACAGCCTCGGTCCATGCTACACGACCCGAAACTGCACAGCTTCGGCCCATGCTTCACGACCCTAAACTGCACAGCCTCAATCCGTGCTACACAGCCCTAAACTGCACAGCCTCTGTCCATTTTGCACGACCCAAAAATGCACAGCCTCAGTCTGTGCTGCAAGACCCTAATATGCATAACCTCGGTCCATGCGGCACGACCCTAAACTATACAGCCTCAATCCATGCTGCATAGTTGTGTGACCTTAAACCATAACACCCATCTTTTCCCCATGACATTAAAAGGCTCAGTAACCACGGTCCAGCTGTATGACCTTAAACCATAGTGCACATCCAACTAGCATGACGATAAACTACTTTGCCCAAGTCATGGAGGCATGGCCATAAACTCTTCCCGACATACGCGCACATGCCTTTACATGCACTTTCACACATGCCTTTCCTAACCTACTTGATAGTGTGCGTGCACCACCTTCATTACCTCCCCAGTGAGTTCATTCACTTCATCACCATACCTCATTCCTTAGTGAGGCTCACCATGCTCACAAAACGGTGAACCATCTCACAATCCATACTCGTTGTAAGTTAGTGGGTCACCATCATCCACTCGCATTTCATACATCATCCATCTCTCATAGGTAGCCCCTAGCCATCTCCCCAAGTGAGCCAATCCACCACCATACTCACTCCATGGACTTCATAGACTGTCATCCATCACCATCACGGTCCAGCTGTATGACCTTAAACCATAGTGCATGTTCAGGCCGCATGATGTGAAACTGTTTCACACAGGTCCCGAAGGCATGACCTTAAACATGCCTTCACAAAGAAAAAGAAAAAAGAATAACGGGCATAGTGTATACCTGAACAAGGGAATGCTATGAGTAAAAATGGCAGACGGGCATGGTCACGAAACCATGAGTAAAAGAGTTTTATGAATAAAAAAAATCAGGCATGGTGAAAACCCAAAAGGGCATCGTGAGCAAGAATGAAATAAAGGGTGGACATGACCAGAAGGTCATGGGTAAAAGAAACCCATAAAATGAAGTTGGTGAAAACTGTCTCTACGGTGCCGCTTCCCAAGACCAAGCAAAATTCCGTCAAGGATGCTTGAATCAATAAATAGGTTGACGCAACACTCACCTCAACATGCGGCTTCAATCCTCACTTAAAAGAAGAAAATCCCTGGTGACATAAAAACCAGGAACCAAAAAACATGAGCTTGAAGGAAAAGATTCTGACAGTCTGAGTCTAGTTGCAAAAGGACTTGAAAGACAGAAGATTCGCCAAGATGACATAACAAGTCTCGTGAGGAAGAAAATTATTCTCACGAGGTCACAATTACACTCTAAGAAACAAACATTACAAAGGCAAGAAACTGAAAAAAGCAAGGAGAGAACCTACCAGAGACTTCAGCTCGCCTAAATGATAGGCCCAGACCTTCAGGACCGGCTAACACTGCCCCTGACTGGACCGGGTATTTAGGACTCAAAGTGGTACTTTGAACGTCAAAAGAAAACTTGGTGTAGCAGGAAAACATCGCCTACCAAACCAAACCAGCAAACTTGGACCAAATGGGAACAATGCCCTTCATCATGGCATTCAATGCCAGATGGGCCCGATTCTGACTGACGAGGTCTGTACAAATCCTCAGATTTAGAATCACAAATAGTTCACACGAGGGTGAGGACTTCGACAAGATCCCTCAAAAAAGTCTCTTCTCTCTTAAAAGTCTCCACAGACAGACCCTGGAACAAGGCATCCCTACATCTGAGCAGCCTAGTTACACCATTACGTGAATCTAGTCGGCGTTCACATGGTCCTATGGCTAGGAAGGAAAAAAGTAAAAGCCGAAGTAAACTTTCCGAATGATTGTCCTTCTCGCTTTTGTTGAAGCACACATTCGGCGGGGCAAGCTGTTTGAATGTAGTTTTTAGCACCTTGGTTCCTAGTAGGTAGCAAGTCAATAAAGCCACCTGCCAAGTTTCGTCGCACTCCGACATGTTTAAGTCAGTGAACACAAATGAACAGTTTTTGAAAAATGGCCTCTAGCACTCTGAAATAGACCCTACAACTGGAACTACATTTTTGGTGTCTCAAATCACTGTGGTCCCACCGACATTCGATCAGCGACGGTCAAAAACCCCTATGGGCCATGTTTCGGCTTAATCGGACACTCTAGAATAAAGATATGAGCAAAATATTGAAACAGGAGGGGCCGCACACTATTCTCGTGTGGCCTCATTGCACCAAAACATCGTTAAAGGTGGTTGTTTTTACAGTCATGAGTAGTCATGTTTGGGGCTCGTAACTCACTCGTTCTAAGTCGGATCGCTCCCAAATTTGGTGAGCGTATTCGTCTCATCAAGACGAACAATTCAATATATCGTATGCCCTGAGATGATGTCCGAGCAGGGAGAAAAGCTAGAGAGAAATTGATGATCAGTGAAGAAATTGAAGAAAATTCAGCAGTGACATGCCTCGCTCGATGGACCAAATCACTACGCTTGCTCAACGAATCAACGCGAAACCAATTCCATTGTGTGCGTAATGTCTTGAGCTATCATTGGTCCGAACCTCATACATGATGGACAGTGAGATTTCATGCACAAAGCCGACAAAGAAACTAAAATTCCAGCCGCTGGATTCTAAATTCCGGGCTAAACTCCAAAGTTGCAAAATCTTCATTCGGGCTCCAAATCGCATCCCGTTTGTTTAGTGAATTACAATGAAAAAATTATAGAAAAACTTCAACGAATGAGCACACTATCGATCAGAAGTTTTCATGATTCAAACAAATTTCAAGTCTCGTGATCATGGCTCAAAAACATGATTTATAGCTAGAAGTTGGTATCAAGACGATCGCCATGTCAAGCCCTACAAGAAAACAACAACCTTTTAATCAAATGGGCCTCTGAGCAACCCTGTGTCTACCACGAAAGATCACGTAAGTTCTCGAGCAGCAGTAGGGACTATTCTAGAAATCCACACATTGTTAGGCAGTGGAAAAAAAGTCTTTTTGCACCTATTTTTAAAATTTCTTTTAATTTAATTAAATCTTTATGTTAAGCAATTAAGTTTAATTTTGATCAATCCACTCATGTTTCGGCACAACTCTATATAAACAGGCACTGCCTAACTGTAAACAGGACCTCTCAGCCTTCAATTGATGTTTTGAAGATCGAATAAAAATTTTGATTCCTTGCTTGAGCCCATGAGTACGTCTGGGAGAGTGAGAGAGGAGAGAGAAGAAAAGGGCTGATACCTTTCGAAAAAGCAACTTTCTCTCTCCTCCCTCTCACCTTTTTTTCTCTCTTTCTCTCTCTTCTCTACCTTCTCTCTCTTCTCTCCCTTTCTCTCTCTTCTCTCCCTTTTTCTCTTCTTTTTTCTCTTTCTCTCTCTTCTTTCTCTCCTTCTCTCTCTTTCTCTCTTTCTCTCTCTTCTCTCTCTTTTTCTCTTTCTCTCTTTCTCTCTCGTCTCTCTCTTTTTCTGTTTCTCTCTTTTCTCTATCTCTTTCCCTTTCTTCTCTTCTTATCTCTGTCTCTTTCTCTCTCATCAACTCTATCTTCATTTATCGTCTTATGATGCAATCGGCGAGGCTTAGCATTTGTTGATCTCCTCTCTCTCTCTGTCGATTGGTCAGACCTAGTACCGACTGGGCCTTCTGTTTTCCTTTGTCTATCGGTGAGACCTAGCGCAAGTTGGCATTTTCCCCCTTCTTTTATCAATCGACGAGATTTAGTGCCGATTGGATTTTTCTCTTTCTCTATCAGTTGGTGAGACCTTGCACCGACTAAGTTTCTCTCTCTTCTTCTGTCAATCGACGAGGCTTAGAGCCGATTGGTCTCCTCTCTCTCTGTTAGTCAGTGAAACCTAACACCGACTGGGCCCCCACTCTTCCTTTATCAGTCGGTGAGGCCTAACGTCAGCTGGTCTTCTCTCTCTTCCTTGTCAGTTGGTGAGACCTAACGTCGGCTGGTTTTCTCTCTCTTCTTTTGTCAATCAACGAGACCTAGCACCGACTAGGTTTCTCTCTCTTCCTTTATCAGTCGGTGAGACCTCGCACCAACTGGTTTTCTCTCTCTTCCTCTATCAGTAGGCGAGACCTAACACCGACTGATTTTCTCTCTCTTCCTTTGTCAGCCGATGAGACTTAGTGCAGACTGGTTTTCTATCTTTTTCTGTCAGTTGGCGAGACTTAGAGCCGACAGCTTCCTCCCTCTCTCATCTCTTGAAACAGTCAGCAATGTATAGGGCCGATTGCATCTTTTCTCTCTTCTTCTTCATCCTCTCTTCCTTCTTCTCTCTCCTTTTGTTTATTCCCTTCTTCTCTTCAAGAATTCCTCTAATACTCTTACGTTTGACCAAGAGGGATTGAGGTTAGCATCACATGGTAAGCTTGTCGTCTAGCATTAATGTTGCTACGTCAGAATCACTTGACCCGCTTTACTGCCACGATAGGCTGACCATCGTGCTTAGCTGGTCGATATTGGTAATAACGTCTAGTGGTGATCCCGTGAGACGCTCTTCATTATCGAGCCCGTTTTGCTACCACGTTAGGCCAATTATCAACTAGCCTAGTCACTGCTCTGATTCTCTCGCTTGGTTGAATTCTTATCTCCCCCCATCTTTCTTTGTTCTTTTTGAATGCGCATGCTTGTGTACGTTCATCAAAGAGAAAAACGGTGAGGTCTGACCCACCTGTCCCATAACCTTTGCCACATACATGTCTGATTGTAGAAAAGAAAAAAATAAGAAGAATATGAGCCAAGGGAGGTGATTCTGAAACAGTTTTATTACTGGGGGGCTTTCTTCATGATTTAAGAGGGCGCCCACATGAGTCAGCTCCAGTAAGTCCCGAACCCACCTTTAAAATTCCTCTCTCACTGGTTAGTAACACCTGCCGCCATTTTCTAATGAGGTTCCCGAGAGAATGATCTCATAAATGTCCCTGGTCTCCCCTGAAACTCGAGACACTCACCGCCCGATCCTCCAGGATCCGGGGGGCGAGATCGAGGCACCAAACCACTCACCTCTTCATCAAGTTCTCTTATCTTTTTTATCTTTATTTGAACTTTCTACTTCATCACTCCAACTTCTCACATTCTTAACCATGCGAATGTGCATTGCCCTAAGACAAGGGTGGGCCTTTAGGACCACTTGTCTTGCAGATTAACCATAATAGTGTTGTGCAGGAAACAAGGTGATCGCAGGTCAAGGGAGGCGATTCTGAAGTAGCTAAAGCAACTGGGGGGACTTTCTTCGTGATCTAAGAGGGTGCTCACGAGGGCCAATCCTAGTAAGTTCCGAACCCACCTTAAATTCCTCTCTCATTGGTTGGTATACCTGCCCTTGCTCTTGAGCAAGGTTCCTAAGAGAGAGATCTCAAGTCCTGGGTTCATTAGAAACCTGAGACATGTGCCACAAGATCATCTAGATCCGAAGGGCAAGATCGAGGCACCAAACCAGTTTGGTGACTCCATTGGGAACTTATTACCCCTTCGTCGGTTTGCTCTTGTTTGGTCAGTATCATCTTTTATTTTTGCACTACATTCTATGACACTTGGGTTATTCAACCCGTTAATCTGAGTCGGTGACTTTCTTATCCCTGCACTCGCTACTGTCTCTGGGAAGCAACTGCTCAAGCTTCCTTCCCTACACTCCTTCTAAGTCGGGACTCACAGTCCTGCTCCCACGTTCTTTCTTGGTTTGGTGCGAGAAGGGACTTAAAGGTACCTGACTCCCCTTTTCCTCGCCCTGGTGGACCCTCCACTAAGGCCCCTTACATTGGTAGCACATCTACTATTGCCCACAGCACACACCCTGCTACTGGAAAGTCCCTTGCCAGTCATATCGCTGAGGTATGCCGAAAGGCTGCCTTTCCCACTCTCGTGAAAGGCAAGCAAGTTGAGATCGCTTCTGAGGGTCGCCGCAAGGGTACCCCTCAAACTCCTTTATTACCCTGAACGTCTACACTTGGAGGCTTGGTACACAGAGGTAGAAATCCTGGGATCTCCACCCCATGCACACACCTAAGAGCTCATGGTCCGATCATGGGGGCCACACCACAGGGCAACTATCATGCTGCCTCGAATTGGTGTTCAGGGCTAGGCCTTCCCAAGCCAAACCCAACACACGCCGTTCATCCCACAGCTTGAGGCAGCGTCAGTTTGGCGTCAGCTCAAGCACCTAAGGGTCGACCACTTTGTCCTCTCTCTCACCACACGCAACATCATTCTGTGAGAAACGGGCTTCTACCCTGTCCCTCACAGACACAAGCTCGTGGGTCTCGACCTCCTAAGGTCGAACAAGTCTAGCAAACCCGGGCTAACCCTCACGTCAGCCGAACTACTAACCCTAAAGGTACACATGCACCGACTTTGCAGGTTCCGTCCCGACCCCTACTCAAGCGGAGTCATGAACCAACTCCTTCTTTTGTCACTCCTCTCTCACCAGGCAAGCACCTCAAGACCTGATACTCAATGGTCTTCCCTAAAAGTATCATCTTGAGCCAGCCTCAGGTCAGCTGTGCACCCAAGCCCCATAATGGAATGCAAGGTAATGACCTGATGTTAGACAGGAGCCTCAAGCCTCCAAGGCAGCAAGGCAGGTTGTCCCTTGTCCTTAGACCGCATTCTTTGCTTCAGCTAATAGACACGGCCCTCTCCTGCTCAAGAAAAGCAGGGAAGTCCAAGTTTCAGGCTCGGTTCTGGAAAGAGGTTCATAACTGCCTCAGGATCAAGCAGAAGAAAGGTCTGCAGATTTCAACCAAAGAAACCCCCAAGGCAGTTGAGGTTACCAACTTTGGTGATCTCCTTCCTTGTAATCCTTTCTTCCCTCTGCGATCCTAGAGCCTGAGCCAGTCCAAGAGTATTGCTCGGTGATCACTGTCAAGAAGCCACGGTTCTAGGACCAACGAGAACCGGTCCTCACAAGATCGACATGCAAGGCTCGAGTCTAGTCGGGGCATGCTGAGCCCCTGCAAACTGACTTGCCATGCACAACTCGCCAACCTCGGCCATCTATTACTGCACCTGACTATGACCTTCGAGACTAAACGGTTAGTGTCATGTGATCAACGATCCGGATGACACCCAGGAAGTGCGGATGAACAGATTCCAGGTAATGATGCAATCCATCCTTGAAAAGATTTAACACCTAGAAGCGTCCAGGTCCCCCTCTTCTCACAATGAGACTGATTCTTTGACTGATAAAGACACTGTTCCCAGTCAAACTCCCCCATCGGTCTCTCAGGACAGCTCTTCTACCTGCGGGGTTTACCAAACCAACATAGATGCCATGGTGGCCCACAGTCTCAAGAACAAGGTCCCAGGCATGCATGAGGCGTCGCTCTACCAGAAGTTGTACCCTTTGTACATAGACCAAGTACCGTTTCCCTCAAACTACCAAACGGGGAAGCTCCCTTTGTTCAATGGTACTACGTCCCCACACGAGCATACTACCCACTTCCAAGTGGTTTGTCAAGAGACAGTGACTGATGGACGACTCCTCCTCCTTCAGTTTGTCAAGACTCTCAAGAGGCCAACCTTTCAGTGGTATGCTCGGCTGCCTCCAAATTCGGTGCACACATTGCAGGAAATGGAGCAGTTGTTTTATCAAAGCTGATACAAAGTACCAAGGAACGTGAAAACCATCGAGCTCTTCACTCTAACTCTAGACCCTGGTGAGCCGGTTGACAAGTTCATCGCCTGATGGAGAGAGCTAGCAACCCTTCATGCCACTCCCATGACACACTCCATGGCCTTCATTTCATGGTGAGGAACATGATAAGAATCATTCACTCACAATGTACACACATTACATACATTTCTCACATAATCTAAGAATCGTATGTTAAGTCTTAGCATCGATTTTCTTTGCTTATTTCACATGCATAAATTCCCATGCATCCTTACGACGACCATGCAATGATGAATCCACTTACCTAAACAACATCGGTGCCTTCTCAAATCTTCCTTTCACAACTCTCATCCACTCAACAATGGCCGCCCTCTAATAGCCACTCCTTCGAATCCTTGCTTTAGAGAGAGAGAAGAGATGAGGGGAGAGTGAGTGGCATGGAAGAGAGAGGAGGCTTAAGTATTCTTGTGGGTGGGGTGGCCACTCAAGTGGCGCCAAAGGACTTCAAAATCTGGTCAAGTGGCACTCAAACAACATGCATTCAACAAGTGGCATACTCAACTCATGCATGTCAGAGACATAGCCAGCGTTGCATATCTACATAGCCAGCGCTAGGCTTTCTACTCAACCGGCACTGGTCTCTAGTCATCCAGAGCTACACACAACCCAAAGGGCGCTGCACACAGCCCAACAGGTGCTGACACTTTATCCTCTTCACAGCTGGTGCTGCACACAACCCACCTGGTGCTGATACTTTCTCCTCTTCACAGCTGGCGCTGCACACAACCTAGCTAGCATTGGCACTCAACCAGCCGGCGCTGGCACTCAACTAGCTGGTGCTGGCACTCAACCAGCCACCGTTGGCACTTTCTCCTCTACACAACCGGCACTGGGCTCTCTTCTATCCTTCCTTCCTCCTTATCCCGCCATGCACTCTAACCAGTCGAGAAGAGGTGGGTCGTCATAGGCTCGTGTGGGTGTCCTCTTAGATCACAAAGAAAGCCCCCCAGTCGTAAAATGTTATGGAAATCACCTCCCTTAGCATGTATTCTCCTGTTTCTATAATCACACACATATGGGAAATGTTACAAGACAAGTGGGTCAAGGGTCCCCACCTTGCCTTTGGGCGAATGTACACAGGCGTGCACATTCAAAAAAGAAGAAGAGAAGAGCGAGACAAGGAAGATTTGGGTTAGAGGAATTTGACCAGATGGTGAGACTGACATAGTGGCCAAACTAGTAAGTAATTGACCCGGTGAGGCAGTAAAACAGGCTTGGTAACTTAGATCGGCTCAACACAATTAATACTAGACGACGGTATCAATACAGACTAGCTTGACATGATGGTTAGTCCATCGTGACAGTAAAGCGGGCACAATAACTCTGACTGACACAACGACATTACTGCTAGACAACTGAACTACCATGGAATGCTAGTCTCCACCTCTCTTAATCAAACAAAAGGGTAAGAGAAAGAAAGAAGGAGAACGGAAAGAGAGAGAGAGAAGAGAGAAGAAGAAAAAGAAAAGAAGAGAAAGGAGAAGAAGAAACAGAGTAAGAGAGAAAACAATGAGAGACGAAGAAGAGAGAGAAGGGAAGGAAATGATAAGGAGGACATAGACGACAATGATATGGGGAGAGAGAAGACTCAAACGACGAAGGCTTCTGCCGGCTATGACGTGAGGAAGAAAAGCCAGGAGGAAACACAGGCAGCAGCAGGCTTGCACATCATATGACATGAGAGAGAGGTAGATGAGACTCAAGCGGCGATGGTCCTCCGCTGACTGTGACATAAAGAGAGAAAAGTGAAAAAGAACATTGGCGGTGATGTGCTTCCGCCGTCTGTGACAGAAGAGAGAGAGAGAAAGAGAAATAACAAAAACGGCAATAGGCTTGCGCTAGCTATGACAGAAGAAAGAGGAGACGGAGAGAACACATGTGGTGATAAGCTTCTGTTGTCTATGATAGAAGAATAAGGATGGAAAATACAGGTGGTGCTTAGCTTGTTGCCGGCTGTGACAAAAGAGATGAAAGAGAGAGAAAACACATGCGACAATAGGCTTACGCTATCTGTGACTGAAGAGAAGAAAGAGAGAGAAAGCATAGGCGACGATAAGCTTGTTCCGTTTGTGATCGAATAGAAGAAAGAGAGAGAAAGCACAGCCGACGATAGGCTTGCACCATCTATGACCGAAGAGAAGAAAGATAGAAAGCACAGGTGGCTGTAGGCTTGCGCCGTCTGTGACATAAGAGAAGAAAGAGAGAGAAGAGCGAGAAAGCACAAGCAGTGATAAGCTTGCGCTGTCTGTGACAAAAGAGACGAAAGAGAGAGAACTTTGACAGAGGGCCAGCCCGCCACTCAGGCTAAGGCTCGGCTCATTATTTATGTCTCATGAACAGGAAAGCATCACACCAGACAATAGGTCCGTCATGCGTGAATGGAGAAAGAAAGAAAAACAGGGAAAGAGAGACATGATAGACCAGAGGGGGAAGAGAGAGAAAGAGATAGAGATGAAAGTAGGAAAGAGAAAGGGAGAGATGAGAGAGAAAAGAGGAGAGAGAGAGATAGAGTGAGAGAGAAGAGAGGGGAGGGAAAGAGAGAAAGATGAGAGAGAAAAGCGGAGAGAGATAAAGATGAGCGAGAAAAGAAGAGGAGGGAGAAAATACCTCATCGAGGGGTACCGATCCTTTTCTTCTCTTTCCTCTCTCTCTCCAAGATGCATCCCCGAACTTAAGAAAGTATTGAAAACTTTATTGAATGATTGAAGAATGAACAAAAGGTTCAAGGGTCTTTTACAATTACGGTTTGCATGTTTATATAGAAACGGGCTCAAAACATAGGTGGATGCCCAAAAAATACTTAAATTGATGCTAATTACAATTTAATTGAATTAAAAGAAATTATGAAAATGGGTGCAAAAGGACTGTTTTGTCCCTACCTAACAATAGATTGAATTTCAAAACAGTCCCTGCTGCTGCCTGAGAACTTGCATGATCTTCTATGACTGATCTGGAGTTGCTCCAATGCGTTTGATTGGAAGATGATTATTTTCTTGTAGGGATCGGTATGGTGATCAATTTGATACCAATTTCTAGGCATGGATCGTGTTTTTAGGCCACGATCATGAGACTTGAAATTTGCATGAATCTTGAAAACTTTTAATAGATGGTGCGCTTGTTCCTTGATATTTTCTTGTGATTTCTTCACTGGAGTGCACTGAACATGTTGTCACGATTGCGTGGCAATAAACAGGACGCGATTTGGAGCTCGAACGAAGATTTCACAACTTTTGGGTTTTGGCTAGAATATAGAATCTGGCGACTGGAATTTCTAGTCACTTTGTTACCTTCGCATGCAAAATCCAACTGTTCATCATTTATGGGGTTCAAACTAATGATAGCCTTAGACCTTATGCACATGATGGAATTGGATTTGTGTCGATTCGATGCGCGAGCGTCATGATTTGGTCGCTAGAACGAGTCATGTCACTGATGAATTTTTTGCATATTCTTCATAGATTGGCAAATTTTGTCTAGATTTTCTCCATGCGAAAGCGTCATCATGGGGCATACCACATATCAAAACGTTTGTCTTGACGAGACAAACACGCTCACAAAATTTGAGTACAATCCGACTCAGAACACGTGAGATATGGGCCCCGAAAATCACTGCCCGTGACTGTAAAAACAACCGCTTTTAATGGTGTTTTGGTGCAGGATGGCAACATGGGAATAGTATTTGGTTCCTCTTGTTTCAATGTTTTGCTCATAACTATGTCTTGGAGTATCCGATTAATCCAAAACTTGACCCATAGGAGTTTTCGACCGTGTCGAATCTAGTGGCTGTGGTCTCACAACAATTTGACGTACCAAAAATATAGTTCAAGTTATAGGGTCAGTTTCAGGGGGCTAAAGGCTATTTTTTCGAATTTGTTTCTTTGTGTTCGCTACCTTAGACATGCCAAATTGCGACGAAACTTAGCAGGTGGCCTTTTAGAGTACTTATGAAGATCTTGACCAGCTTTGAGGCTCTTTTGAGTTTATCGAGAATTCCATTATTTTGTCAGGCTTTATTGATAAGCTTGCTCTTTATTTCGTAGCAGGGACCAAGGTGCTGAAAAATGTGTTCAAACAGCTTGCCCTACCGATTGTTATGCTTCGAGGGAAGTGAGAAGGACAACATTCGAAATTTTCCTTCGACTTTATTACTTTTTTCTTCCTAGCCACATGACCACATGAACATGGAGGAGATTCACACAATCCTACAACTAGGATGCTCAAACGTTGGGATGCATTGTTCGTAGGTCCGTCCTTGGAGACTTTAGGGGAAGAAGAGAATTTTGCTTGGGGATCCTATCAAAGTCGTCACCCTTAAGGGATTAGTTGTGATTCTGATAGCTGATGATTTTGTACAGACCTCGGTGATCAGAATCAAGCCCATCTGGCAATTGAGTGTCATGTCAAAGGGCATTGTTCTGGTTTGTCTGTATCCTCTAGTGTTGAGCCACGTTTCAAGGATTTTGCGAATGGTGTGCTGAAGGGCCTTCTATCGGTGCCATCTAATTTGTGCACCAGTTATTCCTTGACGAGTAGGGTACCTAAGTTTATCGAGGTGACCAGCTTTGGGTATAACCCCTATGCATTGCTGTGCAGTTTCGATAATCAAAATACCTTTCAATCCTGATTACCGCACCAAAGTCACTGCTGACTTAGCTTTCTTGGGGCATCTTCAACATTTTGGAATGTGGTGGTAACCTATTAGGAATGATGCTCTTCTTCATGAGACTTGTCTTGCTTTCTTGGCGAATCTTCTGCTCATCAAGTCCTTTTACGAATGGACTCAGACTATTAGAACCTTTCCCTGAAGCTCGTCCTGGTATTATGACATCAAGGACTTTTCTCTTTGAGTGTGGGTTGAAGCCACCTATTGAGACGAGTGTTGCATCAACCTGTTTATTAGTCTGAACGTCCTTCATAGATTTTCACTTGGACTTGGGAAGCGGTGACGTAGAGATGGTTTTGATCAACTTTCTTTTATTTGGGGCCATTTTACCCATGACCTTTTAGTCATGTCTTCCCTTATTTTCCCATTTTTACTCACGGTGTCGTTTTGAGGTTTTCACCATCCTGAGTTTTTATTTTCACGAAACACTTTTTCCCATGGCTTTGTGACCATGGCCGTTCGTCAGCTTTTACTCATGGCGTTCCCTTGTCCAGGTGTACACCATGCCCGTTATTAAAATTTTTTTTTGTGAAGGTGTATTTAAGGTCATGCCTTCGGGACTTGTGCGAAGCAGTTTAACGCCATGCAACTAGGATGTGCACTACAGTTTAAGGTCATACAGTTGGACCATGGTGTAGATGAATGATAGTCTATGGAGGCCTTAGAGTGAGCATGACAATAGTTTTAGCTCGCTTTTGGGAGATGGCATGAGGCTACCTATGAAAGATGGATAATGTAGGAAAGGAAGGTGGAAAGTAGTGACCCACTAACTGACAACGAGTATGGATGACGTAATGGCTCGCCATTCCATGAGCATGGGCGAGACTCACTAGGGAATGATGGATGGTAGTGAAGGGATTCACTAGGGAGTTAATGAAGGTGGTACGCACACGAATAGGTCGGTTAGGAAAGGCATGCATGAAGATGCACGTAAAGGGCATGTGCACGTATTGTGGGGGCAAGTTTAAGGTCATGCCTCCTGGACCCGTGCTAAACAGTTTTACATCATGCGGTCGGGACGTGCACTATAGTTTAAGGTCATATAATTTGGACCAAGGTGTTGAGACTTTTAACGCCATGTGGCTAGGACATGTAATATGGCTTAGGGTCATATTGTTTGGACGCTGCAGTTTAGGGTCATGCAGCTAGAAGTCCACTACAGTTTAAGGTCACATAGTTTGGACTAGGGTGCTGAGCATTTTAACGTCATGCGGCTATGACGTATACTATGGTTTAGGGTCATATAGTTTTGACCATGCTGTTTAGAGTCATGCACCTAAATCGAGGCTATGTAGTTTAGGGTCATGCAACGTGAACCAAGGTGTGGGTCTCCATGTGGGTGAAGCTGCATGGGCATAAGTCTGTAGATGGGAATATGACTCCCTGGAGATAAAATGGTTAAGCCCAAGAAGGGGTTCAGATGTGAAGACCGACTTCATTGGGGATAACAAGAACAGATGTGGGTCCCTTATAGGTGAAAAATGGTACTCGACTCCTTGAGGACAGAATAACTAGGTGTGAGATAGACCCACTATGGATTACAGTGGTAAAAATGGCCTTAACTCCACTGGGGATAATGGGTTGCAGTACGAGTACGACTCCTATTGGCGATGAGAAGTCATGGCCTGAGTTGGATGACCTGTGTATCACTCCACTGGGGATAATAATAGTATGTCACACATGGCTTTAGCATGGGGGTGCGTGGCAATGACCATTTCTCGAACACTCAGTAGGTGCTGAGTCCTTGAAAATGCAGCCGGTGCTGAAGTCAACCAACTTTATTTCTCGAACATTTAGACGACGTTGAGGTTGTTAGAAACGTAGTCGACATTGAGGGCAGCTTGTGCCATCTCTTAAACACAGCCGACGTGGAGTTGCTAAGAATATATCCGGTGCTAGGGTTGTTGAAAACACAATCGGTGCTGGGCAGTTTTGATTCATAGCCCGGGTTGGCTGTGGGTGTGCATTCGGGCCCTGACCCAAGCCCAACCCGGTCCTGGTCTCTATTGCATGGGTTTTCATGGGCGGTGGTGAAACTTTGCTTAGGCCTTGGGTCAAGGCCAGACCCAGTCCAGCCCATTGTTGTTTGGCCTTCTCATGACATGGCTGGAATTCTTAGCTTGTGAGGGGTATTTGAGGAAATCTTTTGGTTATATAAAGGGGGTAAACTCCATTTCACTATTTCACCGGTAGTAAAAAGACTTACGGTGAAATTTTGGGTTTGAGGGTGAGGATTCCGGTGAGAGCTTCGACAAACATAGGGTGTTCCAATAAGGGTTAGTGGGAGCTTGCCACCGAGTAGGGGAGTTTCCAGTCGAGCAAGGAGAAGCCTGCGGGAAAGGACACAGAATTTCGTTGGGGCTGCAGGAGTTTCCCGACAGCACAGGGAGTTTTTCTGGGGAAACAAGGAAACTTCGACCGTTATTTTAAAAGTTCTGGCAAAGGGAAGAAGGGGCAGAAATTGCAACAAAGGGCTGCTCAGGGCTTTTTGGTAGCCTTTAACAGTTCTTTCGTGGGTGTCAGTGGTTTCCCGACGACATTGAGAAAGTTGAAGAGGGTTTCCGTCTGTGGAAGGGAGTTTCATGCAAGAACCCGAAGGGTGCGAGGAGACAGAGCGTCGCTAGAGGTGGACGGTTGCCAGAAGGTGAACGGTCATCATTCCACATGTGTGAGACATGTGTCAGGCCAGGACGTGGCGTTGTCTGTCGGCGTAACAGGGTTTGAGGTGACGCATGCAGGATCTGTAACACGTGTGGGAGATTTGAGCTCTAGCAGTAATGTCTTTTGAAGACTCAGCCAACGCTGGATGTTAGCAAACAGAATTGACACTTAGCCTTCGAAAGACACAATAGAGGCTAACCTCAGAAAAGTCAGCCGACGTTGAGAGTTGGCAACATAGCCGACGCTAGCCTCAGACGATGCCTATTAGTGCACAGTGGGCGTCATGACGTGCACGGTGTAGCTCGCAAGTGGCAGTGAGTCGCATGTGGGAATTGTTGCGCACAACGATGAGTCATGTACGACGATGTTCACGCACAGTGCTGACTTGGGTAGGCAAAGGGTGGTAACCAGTGGTAAGGCCTGACTTATGATGCTCGTTGGAAGCCAAGTCCTCTAGCACAACAGTGAAGTCCATGTTTTTCTATGGAAGGGCATCCACTGCGAATAGGGTATGCTCTCCATCATAGGCCAATTCCTTACCAGAGAAGTCTTCTTTGTATGTTTGATATACTCGTTAGATGAATTGAAGCTGACTCGAAAATGGTTGGCTTCTTCTTTTAGCATATAACCATCACTCGTTAGATGAATTGAAGCTGACTTTGTAAGTGATTTTACTTCTTCTTAATGAGGACGACACTTCTTTTGTGGTTTTGCTTCTTCTTCATGAGGATAGCATTTCTTTTTAGCATGTAACTGTCCTCTTATCCTCAGATGCAAGAGTAATACTACGGGTGTCATCAGTTCTCTTTTCCTCAGATGCAAAAGATTGTTAACCTCTCTAATACTGGGCTTTAGGCTTGTTACTTGTAATTCCTTTTTACTGCATTAAAAATAGTTAAAAAAAAATTTTACCCTCCTTTTTCACTTTATTGCTATTGCGCATCAAATCTTTTTGAGTATGCATCATGGGTAGTATTTCTTTAAGTATCGCCCATTGATAGGGGGCATTACCTCCTCTCTATCAGGATGTGCTAGTATGTAACCTCCATTTGGCGAGACCTTTTTTACTATAAAGGGGCCTTCCCTCTTGTGTTCAAACCTCCCTTTACGCCGGCCATGCATAACAATCAGCCTCTTGACGACCAGAACTAGATCCCCATGAGGAATGAACGGACCTTGACTGACTTGTCAAAAGCCCTCTTCATTCTCCCTTAGTTGAGCTCGAGGTTTTACTGAGCTTGCAACCTCTTTTCATCGAGTGCATCCAATTCTTGATACCGCATTTTGACTCTCTCATCTTTGGTTAGTCCTTGATGTATAGTGATACACAACGAAAGGATTTGAATTTCAAGTGGTAAAACTACTTCACCCCCATAGACTAGGCAGTAAGGAGTAAAACCAGTGGAATTTCGTATGGTAGTGCGATAGACCCACAAGGCTTTAGGAAGCTTCTCATGCAAGTTCTTCTTTGCCTTTGATATTGATTTTCGTAAAATATTTCACAGGGTCTTATTGAAAGCCTCAGCTAATCCATTGGCTCGAGGGTGGTACATAGTTGACTACCTCCACTCGAAACCGAACTGGTTAATCAAGTAATCAATGTGAGGACTTTTGAAATGAGGCCCATTGTCCGATATAATCCGGTCAAGAACTCCAAAAAGATATATGATGTGATGTCGCACAAAATTAGCTATTGTATTCCCAGGAACTTTCTTAAGGGGGACCGCTTCAGCCCACTTAGAGAAATAATCAAATGCAGCTAGAATAAGGACCTGACCCACTGTCGAAGAAGGGTCAATAGGTCCCACAATGTCCATATCCCATTGTGAGAAGGGCCATGATGCCTCTATAGGGTATAGGGGTTCTGGAGGTTGAGGAAGAAGACTTGCGTGTATTTGGCACATCTTGCACTTTTAAACATTGTTTAAGGAATCAACAATAATCGAATGCCAATAATACCCCAATCTGCATATCCGTTCATAGAGTTTTGGACCGGATTGGTGTAGTCCACAAATGCCTATGTGTACTTCTTCCAACACCTTATTTGCCTCTTGCGCGTCCACACATCTAAGAAAAATTCCTTCAAATGATCGTATGAAGAGATCATCACCTTCAAGGAGGGTATACTTGGAAGACATTCGACGTACACTGTTGCATTCAGCACGATCTTTGGAGAGCCAGCCATGTTTTAGGAAACTAGTGATGGGCTCTCTCCAATCTTCTACTTGCTCGACTTCCATGCATATTGGGTCAAAGAATTCTGGTTCTTGGTTTCGAACCTTAGGTCGTTGACTCTGTGACATTTCTTGTTCAGTCTTGATTACTTCTTTAGCTTATAGAAGTGTTTCGAATGGATAAGGAGGGCATTCGGGGAAGAGATTTCTCTCATCATTTGCATCAACCTCAGTTTTTAGTTCAATGTGTCTCCATTCTGCCACCCAGACAAGCGTGGGTCTTGATATGGATAATTGAATTGTAGCCTTGAGTTTTGCAAGTGCATCAGCTTGCCAGTTTAGCCTCCTGGGGACGTGACTCAAGGATACATCTTCAAACTGGGCCATATATGATTTTACAATCTCATGATAGGGCTTGAGGGTGTCTTTTCTTACGTCATATATTCCCTTGAGTTGTCGAATAACCAACTTAGAGTCGCCAAAGATCTTGAGATGTTCCAAGTCTAGATCAAAGGCTATCTCCAAACTAATTATAAGGGCTTGATATTTTGCCTCGTTATGAGAACCAACGTCGATGAGAGAGAAAGAAAGTGGCAGTACTCCTCCTTTTTGAGTCAGGAATACCACTCTGGTGCCTCCTCGATCAGATTGGAAGCCTCTATCAAAGTGTGCTAAGGCGTGGCCCTTAATGGCCTTTTATGGGACATATGTGATGTCAAATTCCATCAGCAATAATGCCCATTTAACAAGACGTCCTGATAGGAATGGGCGTGTCATGAGAAATTTTGCAGGATCTGCTTTTGATATAAGTTTCAATTCATGACCAAGCAAGTAGTGACAATGTTTTTGTACTACAAAGATCAGAGCAAGGAACATCTTTTCAATATGGGAATAATTCTTCTCAACCCCTTGCATCCTACGACCGAGATAGTATAACGCAGTCTCTTTCCCCTCGTCATTGTTTTGTGCTAATAATGCTCCAAGTGACTCGTCTAGGGCTGTCACGTACAGGATAAGTGGTTTTCCCAACACTGGTGTAGAAAGCACTAGAGGATTAAGCAAATACTGCTTGATGTCATCAAGTGCTGCCTGACATGCTTCATCCCTGATGAATGGGGTATCCTTCTTTAACAGGTGAAGGAAAGGCTTGTAGCGACCCGAGAGGTTTGAGATAAACCTGCAGATGTAAGCAAGCTGCCCTTAAAGGGACCGCAATTCTCACAGTGTAGTGGGTGGCGGCATTTCCTGGATTGCCTTGATCTTGACTGGCTCGACCTCCAATCCCCCGGTGTCTTACAATGAAACCCAATAATTTTCTAGAGTGCACACTAAAGGCGCATTTCAGTGGATTCATTTTGAGATGCTGAAGGTGTAATCTTTCGATCACCTTTTGAAGATCTTTCATGTGAGCTTCTTTCTCCTCGGATTTCACCACCAAGTCATCGACATAGCATTCGACCTCTTTGTGCATCATGTCATTAAAGATGGTCGTCATTGCTCTCTAATATGGTGTACCGACATTCTTCAATCCAAAAGGCATCATTGTATAGCAAAAGACTCCTTTTGAAGTCAAGAATGCGGTGGCTTCCTCGTCCTTTGGGGCCATCTGTATCTGGTTGTACCTGGAGTATCCATCCATGAAAGGGAAGATCTGATAGTGACTTGTGGAGTCAATGAGCATTTCCGTAAATGGCAATGGAAAGTCATCCTTTGGGCAAGCAATATTGAGATCGTTGAAGTCAATGTAGACCCTGATTTGACCATTTCTTCTTGACTGGCACAATATTTTCCAGCCATTTTGGATATGTACTTGCGAATGAAGCTTGCTTGCTTAAGTTTGGTTACCTAAGCATCTATCTATATTTCAAGATCAAACCTGAACCATCTTGATCTCTGTTAGACAAATTTGACAGTCGGATTGATGCCCAGACGATGAACAGTAGCTTGGGGATCTAAACCGGGCATCTCATGGTAATACCAGGCAAAGACATCTCGATTTTCTCGTAAAAAGGTAGTGAAATCCTTTTCCTCCTCTAGGGACATATTTACCAAAATGAAGGTAGGCCTGGGATCAGCTTCCTCTCCTAGGTGTATTTCTTCGAGTTCATCGGTTGTGGCTTGGCCACCTTCTTCCCATTCTTCTGGGGCTTCTTGCAACTCATCGCCATTATGTTTAGAGGATTTGCCAATAACTTCAAATGTAGAGGCCCGACATCTCTACTTCCAATAAGGTTCCAGTGTAGGTCATGATTTATGTAAACTCACTGAATTGAGGAGTAAAGGGGTCGCCTTCAAGCATATCAAGTTGTAGGAGACTAGTTTGAAGGTTACAGGGAGATTGAGAAACACCCTCGCAGGGGTTATCTGTGTTGGCGGTGCTTGGTTTGGGCTAGCTGATACTTCACAGACCTGTATCATGTGGCAAGCTTCCTGAGAATAGAAGCTCTACTCTTTAGATTCAATTAGTCTCTACTCAAAGTCCGGCTCAGGGGGCCACTGGTGTTTCTTTAGCTTGGACCTCCCGTGCTTTCCAGCAGAGGAAGATGGCTTAGATAGAGCTTGAGCACCAGGGCATTAGCAACTATTAAGAATCCAGCTGCCTGAGCTAACACCTTTCTCAACCACCTCCGTTGCGTCCTGCTTATGTTGATTCCTTCAAATTCTTGGTCAAGGGCGTCGAAGTCTTGACATTGTAAGGTTGTACCTATAAGAGACATCGAAGAGGAGGAGGGGGAAGAAGAAGAAGAATAAGAGTTAATAGGTGAGGGGGATTTAAGGTCATTCCCCTCATTGGACTTATCTAGGCAGTGTTTTACGTCATCACCAGAATTGGACATGTACACGGAGTCTTTCAGGTCTTTCTCCTGCTTAGACCATTGGGGAGTGCTTTTAACATCATCTTGGACATGAGTTGAGTGAGGGATGACCCCAAGGTGTCCTACTTATAAGGTGAAGGGGGAAGGATGATTGCGTCAGGGATGAAATCCTGCAAAGTCAGCAAGGGATGAAGGCCTGAGGAACTCTTGCTGAACAGGCGGTTGAGGATGCTTGTTCCTTCTGCGAGCCCTTCTTGGGGCCCGTTTCCTCTTGGGTGGGTGTGGAGGTGCTTGATTCATCTCACTAGGTTTGTGAACAGTCCTAGCTTGACGGATAGCCTCTGGTCCTAACGACTTAAGTCTGCTTCACTTGCGGTAAACTATTCATGGTTGGGAAGTTGAGGGTTCAGCGGGATCTGAATCATCATTAACTAAGTCTTGTGTCGAGAGGTCCTCTTGCATCGGTGGAGAAGTGATTTGGGGGTCCCCATGTGGAAGGTTATAGGATTCATTGCATTCCTATATTTTCTTCGTGATTATCTCATGAAAACTGAAGCATTCGCTCAAATCATGTCCCCATATCTGATGGTACGAGCACCATTGGTTCTCTGTTCCCTTAGCAAGGAATTTGCGTTGCCTCATTGGCTTTGGATATGGCCTAGTTGAAGCATCATGACAAAGAAGGCTCGAAGGAGATTAGGCTCATCGACTTCCTCATCGACGATCACTATGTGAGAGGCTTCTGTTGACCTAGATGCCTTCTTGAGTTCCTCAAGCTTAATCTAACCCTTCTGGATCAAAGCCTCGGTGAGGTATTTATGTGTATAACAGTCCTCCGTGGGGTGATTTACCCTTCGATGATGGGCACAACACCTTGCTTGCGTATCAAGACCAGCTTGGTTAGGAAACTTGCTCTAGGGTAATTCAACCGTGTTCTGTTCCAGCATTAATTGGAGCAACGTAGGTGCCCATTCCTTTTCCAAGGGATAAACTTTGTTTTGATGAGCCATCCAATATTCACTATTAAGGTTCGAGGGTGGAGGCACCCGATTTTATGACTACCAATCTGAAGTATGTTTGCCAATCTGAAGTATGTCTTTGTTGTGTTGACAGCTTTGGAGAGGTCCAAATTTTGGGAGGTGACCTTCTTTGGATCATTAACTGTGACAGCTACACTGATCACTCCTTTTTGTTGGTTGCCCCTGGTGTTGGCACGAGAATTACCATTGCTCCCGTTGTTTGCCAAATTTGAAGATTGTTGTCGTGACCCATTATGATGACGTGACAAGCTCTCTATGCGAACCGACTTAGATATTAGGTCTGAAATGGAGGTTGGGTTAGAGGCCTCAATATGTATAGTGATCTCAGGTCGTATATTTCGGATGCATGTTCGAACTGCCTCGTTCTCAAGCATACGATTGGGATGGCGAGCTACCAGATCTTTCTACCTTGATATGAATCCACCGGTTCATCTAGCTCCTGGGTCAAGGTGAGAAGTTCAATGTTTTGGACCTCCCTCTCGACTTCATAAAAACACTGATGGAACAATTTCTGCATCTCCTCCCAAGTACGTACTGAGTTTGGAGGCAACCGAGCGTACCACTGGAAGGCAGGGCCGTCAAGGGTTTCAACAAACTGAGGAAGAAGGAGTCTCCCATCAGCCGTTGTCTCTCAACATGCTTCTTGGAAATGGGCGATATGTTGATGGCGGGACGTTGTTCCATCGAAGCTAGGAAGCTTCCCTTTTTTATAGTCCTGGGGGAAGGGAACTTGATTGATGTAAGAAAGGTACGACTTGTGGTAAAGGGTCGCTCCTTATATGCCTGGGATCTGCTTGTGCTTCAGGCTGTTGGTTACCATAGCATCAAGGTCTGCCTGAGAGAAGGGATGAGGAGAAGAATTGTTCTGTGAGGCATGAGGAGGAGGCTGCCTGGGAGGTACATCTTCCGAATGATGGGAATTGACCTCATGGTTAGCCGAGTGCCAAGAGACCTCCATACGGTCGATCTTGTCCATCATTGCTTAGACCATCTATTCAAACCTTTCCATATGGGCCTCCTGAGATTTGGCACGTTCATTTATAACCATGACGCTGACTGTTTCTCCATGGAGGTCATGCCTGGATGCATATGAAAACATCCGTGCTTGACGGGTCGCATGTGGCAAGTTGGTCAGTATGGGATCAGCATGCCTTGACTGGACCCGACTATTGTATGCTGAGCGGGTAAGGACTGCTTCCCGATGGTCTTGGGACTGTGGCTGGTTCTTTTCATCAACATTAACCACGGCGCAGGATTCTCGTTCCTCTCTTTTAAGGTTTGTAAGGGATTCTGGTGAAGAAGGTTGTCAGAGCTGGGTGTCCCAACTATCTTGACTGCTTCTCTAGTCAGAATTTGCAGACCCCTGTCTTACTTAGCTTTGCGACTTTGATGGATCTCATGCTAGAATTGCGAACGGGACTATGACCGGTCAACACGTCTCACGCAAGAGAAAGTAATCTCCATCAGGTGAGGCAAAGGATGAGGGTCAGGGACTGAAGTCAACCTGGGTCAAGGGAGAAGAAGGACAGGGTCTCTCATGAGGTCTTTGCCTCGAGCCCCCTTATAGTTTCCAGGGGCATGCCTGAGATAATACGGCTGATCCAAGATGGTACTCTTAGGGAAGGTTTTTTAGTACCAATGTTTGAGGTGCTTGCCCAAAAGATATGGGGAAGGCGATGGATCGATTGACTCACGATGAAGCCCGAGTCAGGAGAGGGGAACAACAGTTTGGGGAGGCGACGAGTATGCACCCCTTGAAGAAGGATCACAGGCGACTTTTGGGTCTGCCTCGGGCTCGAGCATATTGACTGGTCTTAGGAGGCCGAGAATCACGAGCAGGTGTCTGTAGAGAAACAGGTGGAAGCCTGCCCCTTACAGGGTGTGCTAGTGTGTGATGAGTAGGGGGATGAGGAATTCGTCCCTTGTGTACTCGGGTTAGCACAACAATGACTTTGCCCCGAGAGGTGGGATGCACATGCATAGCGTGTACATGATTTAGAGCAAGGAGGCACGGTCCTGAACACTGGCTTGAGGCAATACGAGAGATGCCCTGAGATGTGACTCAAGTGGGAGGCCCACGAGCCTTAGGCTGTGTGCAAGAGGTGGAGGTCCCAAGGTCTCCGCCTCAATGTGTCGAGCCTCTAGGGATAGATGGTGGGGTAGAAGTGTGGGGGGAAGGACAACGCGTTTGCGATTTGCAGCAAAGGACTAAGCAGCCTTTCGATGTACCTAGACAATATGACCGACAAGTAACTTGTCGGTAATCGGGTGCATGCAGTGAGTGGTGGCCTGTGTGCCACCTATGCATGCTGCCTTGGCAGAGGCTCCACGCAAGAGAGGAGATGGGGAGTGAGGGACCTTTAAGTCCCACCTCACACCAATCCAGGTTAGGATCTGGTAGCTAAACGCGGGGTCTTTGCTCAAAAGGAAGGTTGGGAATGAAGTAGGAGGAACTTGTTCTGTGGGGACACTCACGAATGTGGGGATAAGGAAGTCCCCAATCCGGATAAATGGGTTATAGAACCCCGAAGCCATAAGTGTGAAAAACAGAAAATAAAAGGAGGAACTAGCCAAACAAGTATGATCTGACTAAGGATTAGTAAGTCCTTAGTGGAGTCACTAAGCTTGTTAGGTGCCTCGATCTCGCCCACCGAATATGGATGATCGGGCAGCATGCACCTCGGGTTTCAAGAGAACTCGGGACTTGAAATTGCTCTCACGGGAACCTTGCTAAAAAACAAGGGCAGGTAGACCAACCGATGAGAGAGGAATTTAAAGTGGGTTCAGGACATACTTGAGCTGGCTCGGGTAGGCGCCCATTAGATCATAAAGAGCAGTCGTAAAACTGGTTTGAAATCACATCCCTTGGCATGTATTCCCTTGTTTCTGCAATCACACACATAGGGAAAATGTTACAAGACAAGTAGGTCAAGGGACCCCACCTTGCGTTTAGGTGAACGTACACAGGCGTGCACATTCAATAAAGAAGAAGGGAAGAGTGAGAGAAGAAATATTGGGGTTAGAAGATTTTGACTAGATGCTGAGACTGACATAGTGACTAAACTAGCAAGTAATTGACACGGCGAGGCATTAAAATGGGCTCAGTAACTCAGACCGGCTCAACAAAATTACTACTAGACGATGGTAACAATACCGACTAGCTTGAAATGATGGTTAGTCCGTCGTGATAATAAAGTGGGCACAATAACTCTGCATTACTACTAGACAACTGGACTACCATGGAATGCTAGTCTCCACCACTCTTGGTCAAACGAAAGGGTAAGAGAAAGAAAGAAGGAGAATAGAGAGAGAGAGAGAGAGAGAGAGAGAGAGAGAGAGAGAGAGGATAAGAAGAAAAAGAAATGAAGAGAAAAGAGAAGAAGAAACAGAGTAAGAAAGAAAACAATGAGAGAAGAAGAAGAGAGAGAACGGAAGTAAAGGAGAAGGAGGATATAGACGTTAATGAGAAGGGGAGAGAGAAGACTCCGACGACGATGCTTTCCTCCAGCTGTCATGTGAGGAAGAAAAGTGAGGAGGAAACACATGTAGCAATAGGCTTACACCGGCTGTGACATGAGAAAGAGGTAGATGAGACTCAGGTGGAGATGGTCCTCTGCCGGCTATGACATAAAGAGAGAAGAGATAAAAAGAACACAAGCAACAATGTGCTTCTACGGTCTGTGATAGAAGAGAGAGAGAGAGAAGAACACAGATAGCAATAGGCATGCATCAGCTGTGATAAAAGAAAGAGGAGAGGAAGAGAACAAAGATGACGATAGGCTTCCACCATCTATGATAGAAGAACAAGGATGGAAAACACAGGCAGTGCTAGGCTTATGCGGGATGTGATAGAAGAGACGAAAGATAGAGAAAAAATAGGCGGTAATAGGCTTGTGTCATCTGTGATTGAAGAGAAGAAAGAGAGAAAGCACAGGTGATGATAGGCTTATGCCGTTTGTGATCGAAGAGAAGAGAGAGAAAGTACATGCAGCGATAGGCTTGCGCCATCTGTGACGGAAGGGAAGAAAGAGAGAGAAAGCACATGCAGTGATAGGCTTGCGCTGTTTGTGACAGAAGAGAAGAAAGAGAGAGAACATGCGACGATAAGCTTGCACCATCTGTGAGAGAAGAGAAGAATGAGAGAGAACTTTGCAGAGGCCCAACTCGCCACTCGGGCTAAGGCTCGGCTCACTATTCATGTCTCATGAACAAGCTCGCATTGCGCTGTTTGTGACAGAAGATTTGCCATGCGTGAATGGAGAAGGAAAGAGAGACATGATAGACTTGAGGAGGAAGATAGAGAAAGAGATAAAGATTAAAGCAAGAAAGGGAAAGGGGGAGATGAGAGATAAAAGAGGAGAGAGAAAGAGAGAGATAAAGATGAGAGAGAAGAAAGGAGAGAGAAAGAGAGAGATAAAGATGAGAGAGAAAATACCTCACCGAGGGTAGCATTCCTTTTCTTCTCTCTCCTCTCTCTCCCTCCAAGATGCACCCCAAAAAAAAGCAAGAATTGAAAACTTCATTAAATGATTGAAGAATGAACCAAAGGTCCAAGGGTCCTTTACAATTTGGCTTTACATGTTTATATAAAATTGGGCCCAAAACATGGGTGGATGCCCAAAAACTACCTAAATTAATGTCAATGAAAATTTAATTGAATTAAAATAAATTCTGAAAAATGGGTGTAAAAGGACTGTTTTCAATACATGGAGTTTTAAAACAGTCCATGCTTCTGCTCGAGAACTTGCGTGATCTTTCATGACTGATCTGAGGTTACTCTGATGCCCGTTTGATCGAAAGATGATTGTTTTTTTGTAGGGCTCGGCATGGCGATCAATTTGACACCAGTTTCACGTCATGGATAGTGTTTTTAAGCCACGATCATGAGACTTGAAATTTGCATGAATCTTAAAAACTTTTCATCAAGAATGTACTCTTTCCATAATGTTTTCCATGATTTCTTCATTGTAGTGCACTTAACATGCCGTCATGATCGCGTGGCAGCAAAAGGTACGTGATTTGGAGCACGAATGAAGATTTCACAACTTTTGAGTTTTGGCCGGAATCTAGAATTCGACATCCGAAATTGACAATCACTTCGTCGCCTTCATGTGCAAAATCCAACAATTTATCATGTACAGGGTTCGGACCAATGGCAGCCCTGGACCTTACGCACACAATGGACTTAGTTTCACATCGATTCGATGCGCGAGCACCGTAATTTTGCCACTTGAGCGAGTCGTGTCGCTACTGAATTTTCTACAACTTCTTCATATATCAGCAACTTCTCTCTAGCTTTTCTCCCTGCTCGGGTATCATCAAGGGGCATACCACATATCAAAATGCTCATCTTGACAGGACGAACACGTTCATAAGTTTTAAGCGTGATCCGACTTAGAGCAAGTGAGATATGGGCCCCGAAAGTCACTGCCCATGACTGTGAAAATAGCCAACTTTAATGGTGTTTTGGTGCGTGGTGACCACATGAGAATAGTGTGCGGCTCCTTTTGTTTCAATATTTTGCTCATAACTTTGTCTTGGAGTGTCCGATTAAGCTAAAACTTGACCCGTAGGTGTTTTCTACCTTTTTGAATTTAATGACGATGATCCCCACAATAATTTGACTCATCAATAATATAGTTCCAGTTACAGGGTCCGTTTCAGGGTGCTAGAGGCTATTTTTTTAAAATTGTTTCTTTGTGTTCACTGTCTTAAACATGTTCGATTACAACAAAACATGGCAAGTGGCCTTTTGGAGTACTTGTAAATATCTTGACCAGTTTTGGGGCTCTTTTGAGACCGTCAAGATTCCACTGTTTTGTTAAGCTTTATTGACCGGCTGTCTCTTTATTCTGCATCAGGGACCAAGGTGCTAAAAATGTGTTCAAATAAGGGTCTCATCACTCCCAAACCCACCAAGAAACCTAGGCGTCTTGCCTTGGGCATAGAAAGTTTCTGGTGCCCATATCACCAGGTATGGGGCCATGAGCTGCAGAATGCTCTGGGTTCGAAGCTATAGTTGCCGAGAAGGTATAGACAGGCCACATCATCTATTCCGTTCTCCCTGAACACTCCCACTCCATGGCTCCCATCCAAGTGGAAATCCCACTACAGGTCCTCTATGAGCCTACACTAGACCCTTCAGAGCCCTCGACTTCTCAGCCCTTGGAAGTCTACCATGGACGAAGTAGGCTCAAGTCCCCGAAGCGTGAGGCAGTCTGCCAAGCCGAGGCTACTCATCAGCTCGATAAGACAAACCAAACACTGCCCAAGGGGTCTAGAAGGAGACGAGCATCAAGGTAGGCTCACCGAAAGAACCATATTCCTCAACCAACAATCAAAGAAGAATTTCTCAGGCCCTTTCGTCCATTGCTTACCTTACGAGACTTCATCCCAAGCGTAGCTCGCCTTATCTCTTCATCCGATCAAGTGGACGTCCCTGAGTCGTCAACTGCTCGAGACTCGTCCAATACGGGTGACGACACTAAAAGCACCCCATAATGGTCGAGCCGGGGCAGGATGTAAAACACCCCCTGCACATGTCCAATTCTAGCGACGACGTAAAAAGCCACCCAGAACATTCTAACGCCGTTGTTTCTTCTTCTTCTCCTCCTTATCTCCTATATCTTTCATAGGTATAGCTTGACAGTGTCTAGACTTCGACGCTCTAAACAGAGAGCTCGAAGGCGTCAACATCAGCAGGTCACAGCGGAAGTTCTTAAGAAAGACGCTAGTCGAACAACGCAATTCTTGACTGTTGCCGACGCCCTGGCTGCTCAAGCCATGTCAGAGCCATCTTCATGTTTCTGTTCCAAGGAGGCCTCCCATATGGTGCAGGTCTTGGAAGTACCATCCAGCATGGGGCAAATGAGCCTAAGATCAGGGAAGAATCTCAGCCCACACCTCAGAAGTTCATGGTCCTCTAGTTTCCTGATCCTTCACTTTTCCCTGAGCCTCAACCTCAAACTTCCACATCCCCAATACAAATCCTTATTACCTCCCCATCAGCCCAGACCGCACCAACCGAACAACAAAGTTAGCTAGTGTCACAAACCAAAACTCAACTAAAAGCTGCTTCTAAACCTCCCCTACCACCCAAACCAATGATTGGATCAGGAACACAGAGGGGTAATGAGGATAAGGTGAAATATGATGTAATCGGGCATTTGAAAAAGCTTATAGCCCTTTTAAGCATATATGACGCCCTTATGCTTTTCAGAGACTACCGCATGGCCCTGATTCAAGCCCTTTCTAACCTTGAAGTGTACGAGACTGAAGTGAAGCCTATTGAGGTGGACCCAGCCATCCTAGGCGGGTGCTTGACAATCACCATTTCCAAAGATGACCTGCAGTTGGGAGGCAAATTTCACAATCACCCCCTCTTCGTGAATGGTGAATTACACACCTGCCCTATCAACCGGATTTTGCTGGATGGACAGTCAGCAGTCAACTTGATCCTAAGAAGGATCCTCACCCGACTGGGATTAGGATCTGAGGACCTCATTCTTACCCACATCATTGTGCAAGGGTTCAACCAATCAACAGAAAAGGCAGTTGGGACAGTTCTCTGTGCCTCAAGATCGGTGACCTAAATGATTACGCCTAGTTTCACCTAATCGACCCCGATACATCTTACAATGTCTTGCTCAACCACCCTTCGCTTCATGATCAGGGGGTGGTCCCTTTCAGGCTCCACCAATGCTTCAAGTACAGTCGAGATGAGAGACAACACACGGTTTATGCTGATAAGAGACCGGTCCCTATAGCCGAGACTCACTATGCTAACGCTAAGTACTATTTTAGAGACCTTCCAGCACCAAAAATGTCAAAGGATGATGATTAGAAGCCTGTGAGAGAGACAAAACCCTCATCTCATGAGGATGTTGAAGACCTAGGGCGAATGATTACGAACTTGTTCAAAGAAGAGGAAAGACAAGGCAAGATCCTCCCCTTGACTCCTATCTATCCAAGTATAACTTGCCACCTCTCTGAGGTCATGGTGCCCTCTCCCGAAGATGAAGCTTCCCCCTCAACCTCTAATTCTCTAAAACAAAATGTCGAGCTAGAAGCAACTCCTAAGATTGAGGAAGCCTTAGAGGTAGACCTTTTAGCATTGAGGGTCACCTATACGCCAGACCAGTAAAAGATCATGTAAGTCCCCATTGCTCTTCTAGAACTGGAACTGGCATGACAACCACTAAGGAAGGTATTCCAAATCCTGCCCTCCTTGAGCAAGGAGATCACCAGCAGCAAAAAGAAGGTCTTACACTTCTTAGAGGCTCTTGGAGAAGTACAGGTGGACGAGAGTTAGCCCTCTAGCTCTCAGGAACAAGGCCCCATGACAGAGCTGAGAAGTGAGGTTCGTAACCTCCAGAATCAACTAGAGGTTATGCTCGTCGCTTCAAAGCACTTGAAGGAGTTCATCCCCGAGACCATGATCTATGATGAGGTCAAGAGTAATGCACCACGAAGCGAGGCTAAAGAGTCCCCCAGATTAGAGTATTTACAGCGAACAGGCTCACCAAATCATGAGAACCATGAATTATAAGCCCCTGTCTAATCAAACTCTATGGGGTGAGGAAGCAACTATGCCCCCGTTCGAGGTCATTGAAGCCATGGCAAGGTGTCAAAAGATGAAGCAAGAAGTGGGCTATCCTTTTTCGTCCCACACAGTGAAAGGGAAGAAAACAATGAAGAAGAGGGAAAAATAAGAGACATGCATCACATAAAAAGAGAAAAGAACTATTTCATTCATCAAGGAGAATATTACAAGTGCCTTTTCTTTCTAATAGAAGGAATAAAGAGAAAAATATAAAAAGGGTATTATAAAAATGGTCAATGATCTGATTGACCTCCCCCTTGCCCTCTTCGGCCGAGGCCTTGGCTCGCTCGATGTTCGCTCTTAGTTCGGCCACCAGCCCAGCCTTATGCTCCACTAGAGTTAGCTTCTCGCTTAAGGAGTACTCAAGATCCAGCAGCTTCTGGCCCAGTGCCTTATCTTTGGCTTCCCAAGTTGTCATCTCCTTCTCCAACCTTTCGAGCTCCTATGCCCACTTGGCAATATTCGCCTTCAGGGTCTTCACCTTGTTATGGTGCCTTACAACCTTCTTGGCAAGGGTGGACATTGAGGAGACGACAGATTTCCTCTCCCCTACCTGGGCCTCTACCAGCTCTCGGCTGTGTGCCAGAGAAGCCTCCGATGACTCTAATTGGGGGCCTCCTAGTCGCACTACAATCTCTTCCGCCTGCAGAGCCTTCACCCTCCATCCCTCCAGCTCATTGACGATGCCCTCAAAGAAAGGGAGGACTTTCGGCACACTCCCTAAGGCGATTGTCCTCAGTTGTAGGATCGTTGTTCCAAGCTCTTCGAGGGGCAGCTCCTTCAGCTTCTGGAGGCCCGTTCGAAGCATCTCAAAGTTGACCGCTGACATCCCGTTGAAAGTGGGCTTGGGCAGTGAAGTAGGTGCGACCGCAGCAAACGAGTCCTCAACTACAGTCATGGGATCTGCTGAAACCTCAGCTAGAGTCATCCCTTGTATCTCTAGGGCAACCTCAATTTTGGAAGGCATAACCTCAGCGGCTGGATCTACCATTGTGTCTTTGCCTTCAATGGCTTCGGATCTCATGGGGCGGGCTTCTGCCTCGACAACATGACAAAATCTCAGTGCATAATGTATGACTGTTGCTGGAAATCTCAGCAACTGTGGACAGTGATACACCCTAATATTTTGGGGTGTATCTCTTAGCCCATAAAATTTTTTAAATTGTATAAAAAGAAAAATTATAGTAGACACGTATATCTTTCATTCAAGACAAATTTGAACTAATTTTCAAATTGCTTGGTCATTGAAAAGTCCGATACAAATACCCTCACAATTCCTAGAAATTCCTTTTGTTCAAGTTTTAGCATGCTTCAAATAAAACACAACATTTCATAAGACAAGATAAACTTTGATGAAAAACCTTATTCATGTTGAGCAAATCTTGCTAAAGAGCTATTCTATAAATTCCCACAACTAACAATTTCCTTTACAATACTAAATCAATCACTCAACCTCATTGTAATTCAACTACACCCATCCTTTTCATTCTACCATTTTATTTATCATATTTACTTGAATATGATCATTACTAATTTAAGTGATGCATAAAACTAAACCCACTTACATGGTTTTAATTATTTCTTCAAACCTTCCACTCGCAAGCCACTCCAAGTTTCACGAGGTGGCTTTCTCAAGGGTAGCAGTTAGCTCCCACTTGGCTTCTTAGAGAGTGGTTAAGTGCCTCGATCTCGCCCTCCAGATCTTGGTGATCTGGTGGAAAGTGTCTCGGGTCTCTGGTAGACTCGGGACATGAGATCGCTCTCTTGGAACCTTGCTTGAGGCAAGGGCAGGTATACCATCCAATGAGAGAGGAATTTTAGGTGGGTTTGAGACTTTCTGGGGTTGGCTCGCATGGGCACCCTCTTAGATCATGAAGAAGGCCTCCCAGCTACTAGAGCTGATTCGGAATCACCTCCCTTGACCTGTAATCCTCCTATTTTTTTGCACACCACTTCTACAGTTAATTTGTAAGACAAGTGGGTCAAAAAGGACCCACCCTTGTCTTATGCACGTTCATGGGAGAAGACGATGAAGTACAAGGTTTGGCGAAAGGTAGAAAGGAGAAGAGAACCTGACGAAGGGTGAGACTAGCATGGTGGCTAGAAGTTGTCGACTTGGAGCGGTAGCAAGATGGGTATGGTTCAAGGACTAGTACGACGGCAATACTACTCAAAACCGAGGTTGGCACTTCGGCGCTAACCTAGGCCCACCACCAATCAAGTGAGAAGAGAAAGATATGACGAGGAAAGAACAAGATAGTGAAGAGAAGGGGAAAGTCGGACGTCGATAAACATCGCAGCAGGCAATATAAGGAGACGACGCATCTCTTGCAGACGACGCTAGCTCCTGACAAGGCACACGATGATGGTTTCACCTAGGTCGCACAGTGAAAAGCGTGGGACGCAGGGGGAACGACGATATGCACCCGATGCATGGAGGAATCTTGCAGACGGCGATGGGTATTTCCAGGGCCTCTAGCAGGCAGCGATAGGTATCAGACGTAAGAAGGAATCTCACGGATGGTGATGGGTGTTGCCAGAGCCTCTAGCTGGCGGTGATAGGTATCGTCGTCTACGTTAGATGTGCAATAGAGGAAGACTTCTACAGGCGACAACACACTTCGCCGTCTAGGTTCTTCACTAAGACTTCAAAGCTACATTGGGAGGCGATGGGCAGCACCATCTACAAACTTCATTGAGAGAAAGATACAAGCAAGAAGGAGGGGTGAGAGACTCGCACATGGTGCTGCCATTGCCATGCATGACCTGTGAGACCAAGGGAGAGGCATGCACGACACTATCACTACCGTGTAAACTTCCACAAGGGACTCAGAAGAAGAAGAGGGAGAGGGGAGAAGGGAGAGAAAAGAAGAAAAGAAAAATAAGAGAGAGAAGATTTACCTCAACCTTAGGGGTGTCGATCGAAAGTTTTGCTCACCTCACCCTCTCTCTAAAGCTTAACACTACAATTATTTGGAAGAGAAACTTGTATTAAGTTGTAACTCTCTCTTGTGTGTGTGTGTCTGCCTTCTCTCTTTTTTTCTATGCGTACAATGATGGTACATATATATAGAAGTGTGCCCCAAACATGGGTGGATGATCAAAAGTAACCCTAATTGCTGAAAATTAAGATTAAATTAATTTAAAGAAATTAGAGAATAGGTTACAAAATGACTGATTTGCCCTTTCTTAACAAGTTGTGGAATTTTAGAATAGTCCCTGTGTTTTCCAAGAACTTGCGTGTTCTTGCATGGCTGATTAGGGGTTTGATGCCCAGTTGATCGTAAGATGATTGTTTTCTTGTAAGGCTCGGCATGGCTATCGATTTGATACCAACTTCGAGCCATAGATCGTTTTTTTAGTGCACGATCATGTGACTTGAATTTTGAGTAGATCTTGAGACTTCGAATCGATAATGTGTTCGTTTCTTGATGTTTTTATGTGTTTTCTTCGTTGAATCACACTGAGCATGCTGCTACGATCACGGGGCACCAAATGCCGCTCAATTTTGTGGCTGAACAAAGATTTTGAATGTTTGAAATTTTTGTCGGAATCAAGGATTTCGGTGACAAAATATGCAGTCTGTTCGTCGGCTTCGTGTGCGAAATCCGATTGTTTATCATGTGCGGGGTTCGGGTCAAAGATGGCTTGAGACCTTACGCCCGCAATGGAATTGGTCTCGCATAGATCGAGCTCGCGAGCGGAGTGATTTGGCCCACTCAAGCGAGGCCCGACGCTGCTCAATTTCTTGCACTTTTCTTCACGGATCAACAACTTCTCTCTAGCTTTTCTTCGCTCTCATGTAACGTCACGGGGTGTGCCACATATTGAATCGCTCGTCTAGACTACATGAACATGTTCTCTAAATTTGAGCGTGATCCAATGTGGGATGGCTGAGGTATGAGCGTCGAAAGTTACTAATCATGACTATCCCTTTAATGGTGTAGTATTGCAGGGTGGCTGAATGGGAATAACGTGCAACTCCTTCTGTTTCGCTCTTTTGCCAATAACTTCTTCCCAAAGTGTCCGTTTGGGCTGAAACATGACCCTTGGGGGTTTTCGACCGTGATGGATCTATTGGTGGTGATCCCACAGTAATTTGAGATGCTGAAATATAGCTCTAGTTATAGGGGTCCGTTTCAGGGTGCTTGAGGTCGATTATGCCGGAACTGTTTCTCAGTCTGCAATGCCTTAAACATATTGGAATGCGACAAAACTTGGCAAAATATTTTGAGAGACCTCATGAAGGTCTTGGCTGTTCTGAGACTGTCGAAATTTTCACTACTTGTTAGGCCTTTATTGAGCGGGGCCCTCATGTTGACAAAAAATACCTTCCAACAGCATGCCCTGCCAAATGTTGCACATTGAGAGACTCGAGAAGTGCATTCATTCAAGAAATATGAGGGAACTTGTTGACTATCTATGGTTTTGGAGAACGAGGAATTTTTCAAGACCTCGTCGTACAAAACCAGGCCTTTTTGAAGGCCAAATTCTATGAACCTCTGGTCGACAGTATCTGCTACTACACCAGGTTTGCCTTTGATGTGCAGGGTATCCCTGTAGGTACAATATAGCGGAGTCCAATCCAGAGTTTCTAGCCCGTCCAAAAGTCTGGTCCCTTACTGACCAGAGGGCTTTGGTGAGATGTACCCTAAATCCTGTGGCAACCCTAGTATTTTCAGTATCTTGGAGTCATGATGGTCCATAGAATTTTTAGAGGGATATTTTCATCATCGTCCTCACCCTCAAGGACTCTCTGTGGTTCTGGAGCAAGAGACCTTTGTCAAGACTTCCTCGTACAGAATCAGGCCTTTTTAAAGGCCAAATGCTACAAACCCTTTGGTCGGCACTGTTTGCTGCTGCACCAGCTTTTCCTTTGATGTGTAAGTTATCCCTGTAGTTCCCGTTTAGCGGAGTCTAGCCGGGGGCTTCTGGCTCGTCCGAAAGTTTGGTCCCTTATTAGCTAGAGGGCTTTGGTGAGACATACCCTGAATCCTGTGGCAACCTTGACCTTGTCAGTCTCTTGCCTTTGTAATGGTCCTTAGCATTTCTGGAGGGATCTTTTCATCATCATCCACACCCTTAAGGACTCTCTGTGGTTCAGGAGTATGAGACCTTTGTCAGGACCTCCTCATATAGAACTAGGCCTTGGTTAAGGTAAAATGCTACAAACCTCTGGTTGGCACTATCTGCTGCTACACCTGGTTTTCCTTTGATATGCAGGGTATCTCTGTAGGTCTCATCTAGCAGAGTCCAGTCGGAGGCTTTTGGCCTGTCCTAAAGTCTGGTCCCCTGCTGGCTACAGGGCTTTGGTGAGACGTACTCTGAATCCTGTGGCAACCCTGGCCTTGTCAGTCTCTTGCCTTCGTAATGACCTTTACCATTTCTAGAGGGATCTTTTCGTCATTGCCCTCACCCTCAAGGACTCTTGTTGTTGCTGAACTGTGGAGATCTTGTGAGGCTCTCACTCCTTGAGGAGCTGTTGAAACTGGGAAGATCTTGTGGCCCTCTCACTCTCTGACGAGCCATTAAAACTGGTGAGATCTTACGAGGATCTCACTCCTTGACGAGCCATGGAAATTGGGGAGATCTTATGAGGCTCTCACTCCTGACAAGCTGTGGAAACTAGGGAGATCTTATGAGGCTCACACTCCATGGCGAGCCATGGAAACTGAGGAGATCTTATGAGGCTCTCACTCTTGACGAGCCGTGAAAACTAGGGAGATCTTATGCGGCTCTCACTCCCTGACAAGCCATGATTGCTGAGGAGTCGCCTGAGACTGTGGAAGTGCGTCAACTCGATTTTGTCGGTCCAAGCGCCCTTTCACTAGTTTTCACTTCAACAGGGGGAAGTTGCACCGTGAAGACAGCTTTCACCAACTTCCTTTATTTCTAGGCTCTTTTATCCATGACTTGGTGGTCATGTCCACCCTTTTCATCCATTTTTGCTCACGGTGCCCTTTTGGGGTTTTCACCATGCTTGGGTTTATTGTTCCATGGAACTCTCTTACTCATGGTTTCTTGACCATGCCCATCCGTCATTTTTACTCATGACATTCCCTTGTCTAGGTGCACACCATGCCCAATTTTTTTAAAGAAGGCGTGTTTTAGGGTCGTGCCTTTGAGACCTATGCAAAGTCTTTTAATGTCATGCGGCCAGGCCGTGCACTATAGTTTTAGGGTCATACAGCTGGACTGTAGCGATAAGGAATGGCAGTATGTAGAGGCCATAGAGTGAGTCTGGGAGTGATTGTGATTCACTTGGGAAGGTGGCATGAAGTTGCCTGTAGAGAGTTGATTGGATGGTAGATAAAAAGTGGTGATCCACTAGCTAGCAGCGAGATGTCTTGCCATTTAGTGAGCATGGGTAAGACTCTGAGGAATGAGATGAAAGATGATGAAGGTGGCCCGCGCACAAGAATGGGCCTGCTAAGGAAGACATACATGGCGATTGATGTAAAGGGTGTGTGCACGTACATTGATTCAATGGAGAGAAGAAGAAGAGGGTATGCACACACCGATGGGCAGGTTAGGGAAGACGTGCGTTAAGATAGACTCAACAAGGGAGGTGTGCGTGCACATGGGGAGTCTTTAAGGTCAAGCCTCCTGGACCTGAGAGAAGCAGTTTATCATCATGTGGTCAGGACGTGCACTATGGTTTAAGGTCATAGAGCTTGAACCGTGGTTATGCAGTTTAAAGTCATGCAATTGGGACCGTGCAGTTTAAGGTCGTGCGACCAGACCTCTGCTACAGTTTTTGGTTATATAGTTTGGATCGTGGCTATGTTGTTTAAAGTCATGCAACATGGACCGTGTATGAGTTGCATTGTCAGTAGGGTTGCATGGGGGTACGTATGTGGATATCAATCTGACTCCCTGGGGATAGACATAGTTAAGGCTGTCCACATTTAAAGAGATGTAGATGAAGGTGGTGACCTTACGAGGGGTAGTTAACAGGAAAAGCTTCACTGGGGATTAGGAGGGCTACTGTGACTCCATAGGGATAATGAATATCGGTGTGCATGGAACTTTGAGAAGTCAGGGCACGGATGAACCCCACCATGGGTTGAAGGAAGGGTGTCTCTAACTCTCTGGAGATGATGAGATGAGTACGACCCTTACATGCATCTAACTCCATTAGGGGTCTTTTTGGAGTTATGCATATGGACCATGTGGCACGCTGCGCATTACAGTTTAAGGGTCTTGTAGTTAAGACCACGGCTATGCAATTTAAATTCACACAGCTAGAACCATGCAGTTTGTGGTCGTGCAACTAGACCTCCGCTACAGCTTAGGGTCATATAGTTTGGACTGTGGTGCTAAACCTTTTAATGTCATGTGGCCAGGACATGCACTATGGCTTAAGGTCACACAGCTAGACCATGGTCGTAAGTTTAAATTCACCTGACATGGACTTTGCAATTTGAGATCCTTCAACTAGAACCCAATATAGCTTAAGGTCGTATAGTTTGAACTGTGGTCATACAATTTTGAGTCGTGAGACAAGGACTATGGCTATGCAGTTTAGGGTCATACAGCTTGGACCATGACTGTGCAGTTTAAGGTCATGCAGCACGGACGATGGCGATGCAGTTTAAGGTCATGCAGCGTGGACCATGACGATGTAGTTTAAGGTCATACAACATTGACCATGGTGATGCAGTTTAAGGACATGCAGCGTGGATCATGGCGATGCAATTTAAGGTCATGCAGTGTGGGCCAGGGCGATGCAGTTTAAGGTCATGCAGCAGGACCATGGCGATGCAGTTTAAGGTCATGCAGCGTGGACCATCTCGATGCAGTTTAAGGTCAAGCAGTGCGAACCATGGCGTTGCAGTTTAAGGCCACATAGCGTGGACCATGAAAATGCGACTCCATGGGGAATAGAGCCATTATCATAAACTGGGCTCGCTGAGGGGCGAGGTTGTGGTGTAGGGAGTGAACTTCTTGAGGGTATGGGTTGATGGTCCGGAGGGGAGCGCCAAGGCCTACGTATGATGCTAAGTGTAGCATTAGACCCGAATGATGGCATCAGGTCCTTTGGTGAAGCGCGCGACAGTAGCCTTAGGTCTGACGCAAGGCGATAACTCCTTGATAGGGCGCATGGTAATAGCCTCCTGACGAAGCGCTCGGTGGAAGTCCTTGGACGAGACACGTGACGACAACTTTCTAAACAAAGCACGTGACACGAGTCCCCTAGACGCAGTCTTGACGAGGCACTCGGTGATGCTGCTTCAGGTCTCAGGCTTGGCTGCCCCGGCCTGGCCTTATCGCCAGCAAGAGCTGGGGACTGAAGCATCATTTAGAGTTTGTCGGGGGCAGTCTTCGATAATGCGGGGTATAAACATTACTGTTTTATCGAAGGGTAAAACAATAGAAGGGCATTTTAGAGAGAGAGAGACCAAAGCTCCTGGTGAGGGTTTTCTAGCAATCACTTTTGGGGCATAACTTGCAGAGAAAGGTCCTTAGGGATTTTTTTGGTGAACTTCAAGAGGTGTGAAGCTTCGCAGGGTGCTTACGAACTGTTTTTTGCCAGCATTGAAGCTTTCTAAGCAAGGAAGAGGATCTCTCGAGGCCTTGAAAGAATTTGTAGAGGTGCCCTGCTAGAGTTCGTGTGCTTCTCCGGTCATTCTACTTCTGAAGGGGAGGTCCCAAAGGGCTCAGAGGGCTCTGTCAGCTCTTTGGTTGTGGGAGGAGAAGGAGAAGGGGATGCATTGAGTTCACCGTAATTTTAGAGAAATTTCAATGAGCTTTGGTGGACTGTTGAAGTGGGAAACCAGGGAGAAGGGCAATCCACAGGGTCGCAGGGAACTTTTGGGGATTTCTGGTGGTTTTTGCCAACTTCGATAACAAGCAGGAGGAGGCAGGAGGGGTTTTACCGGTCGACGAGAGTAGATTCCTAGCAAAAATGCCGATGGGAAACCGAAGGGTTGGGAGATCGTAATGGTCGAGGAGGTGAGGATTCATGGCACGGCGATCGGTCACCCTCCACACGCGCGGTGACAGGCCATACAAATAGAATTACAATTCGGGACAAGTTATTCATCCTCTTATTTGGCACATTTGTGGAGGCTTTGCTGTTTCGCAGGCCGTGATGCCTTTCCCTGCACAAATCACCAGGCTCAACTGTCGTAATGTCACTACAGACAATGGACGCGATCTTCTTAGAGTCGCTTATCAACTCTTCAGCCGGGCTTCTCTCTTTGAGCTGATCAAGTTCCCCTCTTTGGCAAAGAGGCTGACAGACAACCTCTTAGACTTCGATGTTCCTTGCGCGGACTTGTTCAAAATGAAAGTGATTGAGATGGCTCGACAAGCTAGAGAAGTTCTGTGTTTAGAAGATTCGGCTTCTATTGAGGTGCCGGGAGGGAAGATGGAGCGGTCGACCCTCCTGTGCTCGATGTGGCATAGAGCTAGCACTGCTCCGAGCTGTGGAAAGAGAATACATGGCGAATGCAGGGTTTGGCCTGAGAAGGACTAGTCCTGGATGCGAGCTCAAAGCAACATGAGGGTCGCCCTGAGATGTGGCTCTAGTGGATTGACCACGAGCCTTTGAGTGTGTGCAAGGGGGGAAGACCTCATGGCCTCCGCCTTTGTGTACCGACCCTCCAAGTGTGGGGGCTCAGACTAGTGAAGGGGCACACGGGGCACCTTAGGAGCAATGACAGTTTGCTTGCCATTCGTAGGAATTGAAGAGCCAGCCTTCCAGCATATCGCTGCAGTATGACTGGCATGATATTTGCCAGTAGCAGGGTGTGCAGCAGTAGAAGTGCTGCCCATGCAAGGGGCGTTGGTGGAGTGTCCACCAAGGAGAGAAAGAGAGGAGGCAGGGACCTTTAAATCCAATCTCGCACCGACCCAGGTGAGACCCTAGGATCCGGACCGTGAGTCCTAACTCAGAAGAAGAGTAGGGAAGGAGGCTTGAGTGGCTCTCTTCCCAAAGACAGCCACGAGTACAGGGATAAGGAAATCCTCGACCTGGATGAATGGGTTGAACAACCCAGGTGCCATAGAAATGAGTGCAGAAAGTAAAGAAGGAAACTGCTCAAATAAGAACGAACCGACTAAGGGGTAGTAAGTCCCCAGTGGAGTCGTGGAACTGGTTAGGTGCCTCGATCTTGCCCTCCGGATCTAGGTGATATGGTGGCACGTGTTTCGGGTCTCTGGCGGACTCAGGACTTGAGATCGCTCCCTCGAAACCTTGCTTTACGCCAAGGGCAGGTATACCAACTAGTGAGAGGGGAATTTTAGGTGGGTTCAGTAATTACTCGGGCTGGCTAGTGTGAGCGCCCTCTTAGATCATGAAGAAGGCCCCCCAGCTGCTTGAACAGGTTTGAAATCACCTCCCTTAACTTGTAATCCTCCTGTTTTTCTGCACAATACTTCTACGGTTAATTTATAAGACAAGTGGGTCAAAAAGAACCCACCCTTGTCTTAAGGTAATGCACGTTCATGGGAGAAGGGGATGAAGTGCAAGGTTAAACGAAAGGTAGAAAGGAGAATAGAACTTGATGGAAGGGCGAGACTAGCATGACAGCTGGAAGTTGCCGACTCGGAGCAATAGCAAGTTGGGCATGGTTCAAAGACCAGCACGACAGTAATACTACGCGAAACTGTGGTCGGCGTGTCGGCACTAAGCTAAGCCTAATCCCAATCAAGTGAGAAGAGAAGAGGTGGAGAGGAAAGAATGAGACCACGAAGAAAAAGGGAAAGTCGGACGTCAATAGATATCGCAGTAAGCAATGCAAGGAGGCGGCACATCCCTTGTGGACGACGCTAGCTCCTAACAAGGCACACTGCGATGGTTTCTCCTAGGTCGCACGATGATAGGCATGGGATGCAAGGGGAACGACGATAGGCACCAGACGCACGGAGGAATCTTGTACATGGCGATGGGTATTACTAGAGCTTCTAGCGGGCAGCGATAGGTATCGGACGCATGGAGGAATCTCCCAGATGGGGATGGGTGTTGCCAAAGCCTCTAGCTGGTGGCGATAGGTATCGTCATCTACGTTATATGTGCAGCAAAGGAAGACTCCTACAAGCGGCAACACGCTTCGCCGTCTAGGTTCTTCATCGAGACGTCGAAGCTACGTCTGTGGGCGGCGATGGGCAGCACCATCTACAAACGGGAAGGAGGGGTGGGAGAGTGGCGCATGGTGCTGCCATTGCCATGCGCGACCTATGAGACTAAGGGAGAGTCATGCATGACACTGTGACTGCCGTGAAAACCTCCACGAGGGACTCAAAAGAAGCAGAGAGAGAAGAGAGGGGAGAAGGGAGAGAAACGAAGAAAAAAAGAAGAAGAGAGAGAATATTTACCCAAACCTCACCCTCTCTCTCTAACGTAACACTATAATTGTAAGAAAGAGAAACTTGTATTATGTAAAAAGTCTCTTGTGTGTGTATGTGTCTGCCTTCTCTCTTTTCTTTTCTGCGTAGAATGATGACACGTATATATAGAAGTGTGCTCCAAACATTGGTGGATGATCAAAAGTAACCCTAATTGCAGAAAATTAAGATTAAATTGATTTAAAAGATATTAAAAAATATGGTGCAAAATGACAGATTTGCCCCTTCCTAACAAGTTTTGGAATTCCTAAGCAAGCCCTGTGTTGCCATAGGACTTGCGTGTTCTTGCATGGCTGATTCGAGGTCTTTTTAATGCCCGGTTGATCGTAAGATAATTGTTTTCTTGAAGGGCTAGGCATAGCGATCGATTAGATACCAACTTCGAGCCATGGATCGCGTTCTTGGTGCAGATCATGTCACTTGAATTTTGAGTAGATCTTGAAACATAGAATCGATAGTGTGTTCGTTCTTTGATGTTTTTTTTGTGTTTTCTTCGTTGAATCACACTGAGCATGCCGCTACGATCCCAGGGCACCAAACGCGGCTCGATTCCATGACCGAACGAAGATTTTTCAAGTTTGGAATTTTGGCCGTAATCACGGATTCCAATGACGTAATTTGTAGTCTGTTCTTCAGCTTCATATGAAGAATCCAATTGTTCATCATGTACAGAGTTTGAGTCAGAGATGGCCCGAGACGTTACGTCCGCAATGGAATTGGTCTCGCGTCGATTAGGCTCACGAGTAGCATGATTTGGCCATTCGAGTGAGGCTTGACGCTGCTAAATTTCTTGAAATTTTCTTCACAAATCAGCAAATTCTCTCCAGCTTTTCTTCGTGTTCGGGTATCGTCACGGGGTGTGCCACATATCGAATCGCTCGTCTTGATTAAACGAACATACTCATCAAATTTGTGCATGATCCGACATGGGACGACCAAGATATGAGCATCGAAAGTCACTGGTCACGACTGTCCATTTAATGGTGTAGTGTTGTAGGGTGGCCGCACGGGAATAGCGTGCAGCTCCTGCTGTTTCACTCTTTCACTTATAACTATTTCCTTGAGTGTCCGTTTGGTTTGAAACTTGACCCATATGGGTTTTAAATCGTGCTGGATCCAATGGTGGTAATCCCACAACAATTTGAGATGTTGGAAATGTATCTCTAGTTATAGGGGTCCATTTCAGAGTGCAAGAGGTAGATTCTGCCGGAACCGTTTCTCAGTCTACACTGCCTTAGATATGTCAGAATGCAACAAAACTTGACAGGAGACTTTTGAGAGACTTCATGAGGATCTTGGCTAGTTCTGAGACTGTCAAAATTTTCACTACTTGCAAGGCCTTTATTGAGCGGGGGCCTCATGTTGATGAAAATACCTTCCAATAGAGAGAGAGAGAGAGACAAGTGAGGGAAATGAAAAGGGAGGGGAGAGGGCTAAAATACACATGGTAGGTGGGATCCACTATTGCTGACTAGGTAGGTGAAAATCACTGTAGTTAATCGTGGGTGGCACTGACACGTACGACAGCAACCAAATCTCCCCTTTTTTACTCACGACACTGCCCTCTGTTCATATGCGGTGTTCCCCCTTGTTTCCCTCACGGCGATGCATCTTCTTTACGCATACGGTGCTACTCGATTACATGCACGGCCTTACTACATTTCACGCATGACTCTACCTCTTACTCGTGCGGCGATGAGCAAACGGCGCTACTCAAGTTCACACACGGTGTTGGTCCTCCACACGAGGAGTTGCCTCTTCCTTCTGCTAACTCCATTGCGGTGCGCATCTCATAACTAGGAAAATTTGGGGTCCTTACATCATCCCCCCCTTAAAAAGGATTTTACCCTCAAAATCATATTGATGTTAATAAAAAAGGTGGGGGTACTTCTCCCGAATCTCATCCTCCCGTTCCCATGTTGATTCTTCTCTTGAATGATATTGCCATTGTACCCAGACCAGGGAGATCTCTTTATTGCACAAAACCTACACTCTCATGTCGAATATTCCAATTGTTCGTTCAACATAGGTCAAGTCTTCGCTGAGCAAGATTGGTTCATACTCCAAAATATGGGATGGGTCAGGTTGATACTTTCTTGGCAGTGATACATGAAAGACATTGTGAATGTTGGCCAATTCAGTTGGCAAGGCAAGATGGTACGTCATGTTTCCAACTCTTTCCAGATTTCAAAAGGCCCAATGAATCGTGGGCTCAATTTTCCTTTTCTGTCGAATCTCGTAATACCCTTGGTGGGCGATACCATCAGGAAGACTCGATCACCCACTTCAAATTCGAGGTCTCTCTTGCGATTATTGGCATAACCCTTTTGCCGGCTTTGGGCTGTCTTGAGCCTCTCTCTAATTAAAGCAATCTTCTCAGAAATTATTTGGATGATTTCGAGCCCAAATAATTTCCTTTCACTCACTTAATCCCAGTAGATGGGCGACCTTCACTTTCTTTTGTACAGGGCCTCAAAAGGCACCATTTGAATATTGGCTTGGAAGCTGTTATTGTAGACAAACTCTATCAGGGGCAGATGGTCCTTCCAGCTTCCTTTAAAATCAGTGACACATGCCCTTAGCATATCTTCCAATGTCTGAATGGTTCTCTCAGATTGTCCATCTGTTTGGGGGTGAAAAGGCGGTGCTAAAGGTAAGTCTAGTCCCCAAAGCAAAACTGCAACCTTGCCCAAAATCTAGAGGTGATTCTGGTGTCCCTGTCCAACACAATGCTGATAGGAACACCTTGTAATTTCACAATTTCTCTGATATATAACTGGGCCAGCTTATCCAAGGTATAGGTCACGTAGACTGGTAAGAAGTGAGCAGCTTTAGTTAATTGGTCCACCATGACCCAAATATTGTCGTGCCTCGCACTTGACTTTAGTAATCTAGAAACAAAGTCCATCATGATGTGTTCCTATTTTCACTCTGGTATGGGCAATGACTGTAACAATTCGGCGGGTTTCTGGTGTTTCGCCTTCACTAGCACGCACGTCAAATCACTTAGAGACAAATTGTGCGACATCCCTCTCTATGTTGATCCACCAGAAGATCTTTTTCAGATCTTGGTACATTTTTGTACTCCTTGGGTGCACCGTGTAGTAGAAGTGGTGTGCTTCCTCTAGAACAACCCTTTTTACACTTGCGTCATTAAGAACACATACCCAGCCTTTAAACCTTAACAATTCATCATAACTCATAGTGAAATCCTCTTTTTCTTCCAGTTTTATTTCTTCAAGGATTTTCGTAAGTTGAGGATCTTCTTTTTGCGCTACTCGGATCTGTTGAAAGAGTTGGGGCTCTAGTCCACGAAAACATTTCGACCCCATCATTGAGAGGTAGAGTGGGGTGCCATTCCACTGCATCCTTTAGCAATCTCATCTCTAGAACCATCAGGTGTGCCACTGAGACTACAGCTTTCCGACTTAGAGCGTCGGCTACCATGTTAGTCTTGCCTGGATGGTAATCAATTATACAGTCGTAATCATTCAATAACTCCATCCATATTCTTTGCCTCATATTCAACTCCTTTTGGAAAAATAGGTACTTGAGGCTCTTGTGATCCGTGAATATCTTAAATTGGGCCCCATAGAGGTAGTATCTCCAGATCTTCAAAGCAAACACTATGGCCGCAAGCTCCAAGTCATGAGTTGGATAGTTCTGCTCATATGGCTTCAACTGTCTGGAGGCATAAGCGATGACCTTATCTCTCTACATGAGTACACATCCAAGCCTTTTATGGGATGCATCGGTATAAACCACAAACTCCTCAATTCCTTTGGGCAAGGTCAGTATTGAGGTTGTGGTTAATCTCTTCTTAAGATTCTGAAAGCTTCTCTCACAGTCTTCTGACAACAAAAACCTCACATTCTTCTAGGTCATCCGAGAAAGGGGAAGCGTTATCTTTGAGAATCTCTCTACAGAGAGCCGATAGTATTCTGCTAACCCCAGAAAACTACAAACTTCAGTCACATTTGTAGGTCTCTCCCACTAAAGTATGGCTTCAATCTTATAGGGGTCGACTGTGATCCCATCCTTAGAAATGAAGTGGCCTAGGAAGGCTATGTTGGGGAGCCAAAACTCACTCTTTCTTAATTTAGCATACAATCTTTCTAACTTCAAGGTTTGCAAAACAATTCGTAGATGATGTTCATGTAGTTCCCAGCTTTTCGAATACACCAAAATATCATCAATGAAGACTACTACAAAGTCATCCAGGAAAGATTGAAGCGCTCTATTCATCAAATCCATGAACACAACAGGGGCATTGGTCAACCTGAACGGCATTACAAGGAACTCATAGTGACCATATCGAGTTCTGAAAGACGTTTTCGGGATATCTCCCTCCTTGACTCGCAGTTGGTGATACCCTGATCAGAGGTCGATCTTTGAAAACACTTGGGCCCCTTGAAGCTGGTCAAAAAGGTCGTCAATTCTATATAAGGAATACTTATTCTTCATTGTTACGTGGTTCAACTGCCTATAGTCAATACACACCCTTAGGGATCCATCCTTCTTCTTCACAAACAAGATTAGTGCACCCCAGGGTGACACACTATGTTGGATGAATCCCTTATCCAATAATTCTCGCAACTGTTCTTTCAACTCCTTCAACTCTGCTGGAGCCATTCTATACAGAGCTTTAGAAATGGGAACAGTGTCAAGGACTACATCTATCTCAAATTCAATTTCCCTCACTGGAGGCAGGGATGGCAACTCTTTTAGGAATACCTCGGGGTACTATCTTACTACTGTTATTCCTTCTAACTGGGATTGAACATCCTGATTCTTTACTACGTAAGCTAGATACCCCTCACATCTCTTAGCCAGGTGGCAAGAGGCGAAAATAAGTGCAAACCGGGAGTATCCACAGTGCCCTCAAGGTGTAGCTCAGTTTGGCAAGGGTGCTTAAAGGTCACCATCTTTTCATGGCTATTGATGCTGGCATGGTGTGTAAACAACTAATTCATGGCCAAAATAACATGAAAATCCTGACTATTTAGTATTATTAAGTCCAAAGGTAGGTCACACCCATCAGTTGTAATTCCACACTGTTTATACACTCTATTAGTTTTCATAGAATCCCTCACAGGTGTGCATACTACTAGAGTATAATTGAGACATGCAAGTGTAATATTCAAATGGCAAGCAAAATAGGGTGCAATAAAAGAGTGAGAGGAAATCGGGTCAATCAAGACTCTAGCTTTAACACCACAAATGGAGAGCGTACCTCTGATCACTGATGTTGATGCCTTGGCTTCTTGTTCGATGAGGGTAAATACTCATCCTTGCGTCTTTGGTCGGTCCTTTGTCTTTGCCATAGGACAATCCTTAACCCAATGACCGGGCTTGCAACACCGAAGGCACAAATTTCGCTTCCTGTAACATCCGACAATAGTGTGGTTGTCCTTCTCACAATAAGAACAGACCAAGCGTCGATCATTCTCCATGTTGCTCAAGAAATTCTTCTGGGCCCTTTGGTTATGTTGGTAAGGTCTTCCTCTAACATCCCTCCTTGGAAATTGTCGAGGCTTCTTCTCAAAGTTTCCTGATGGCACGGGCTTCATCTTTCCTTCCTTGATCTGTGGTCCTCGCAGTCCCTCTCAATCTTTAGAGTTAGGTCTACCAATGGGGTGTACAATTTCAGGTTGGCCGACAGTACCCTTCCTTTGATATCCGGCCGAAGGCGCCTCTCAAATTTAATCGACATTCGCACCTCGATGTTAATAATGTGAGGCGCGTACCTAGATAGCTCCTCAAATTTAGTGGCATATTGTTCTAATGTCATACTCCCTTGCTGGGGTTCAATAAACTCTATTTCTTTCCTCTCCCTGATGGAGTCTGGGAAGTACTTCTCATCAAATGCCACCAGAAAGTTTTGCCAAGTGGTCTCAATATCTGTCTCCCTCCAGGATTGCTTAATAAAGTTCCACAAATGTTCAACTTCTCTTTTAGCATGAAGGCTCCTAATCTGACTTTCTACTCATCCGAGCAGTGCAACACTTCAAGGATCGTTTCTATCTATCTTTTCCACCACACGACCTTTTCTACTCCTCCTTGCCCCAAAAAGGTGTGGGGCATCAGTCTTCTAAATCTTTCTATTAGGCCATTGTTATTCTGCTCTAGGGTAATGGTAGACTGGGATGGCATCGACTCCTTCATCATATGGGTCATTGCCTCGAGAGTCTTATAAAATTCACCGAGCGCCTCGGTGTTCTCATTGCTGAAACTCACATTGTTGGCACGAGTTCTCGGCATCTTCAACCTATCATAGAAGCACCAAGTCACTAATCTATCCTAAGATCGTTCTAAGGACTCTTCTAAAACTCTCTAGACCAAGAATCTTATCCTGATTACTCTGATACCATAACTATCACCACCCTATCCCCAACCCCTTTACAATACACGACAGAGGATGGCCGAGTATGGGTCTGTGATCCCATGGTAGCAGATGTCACTCAGGTCAAAGTGGGCTCAACGCCTTTATCTTGGTAAAGAAAGAAAACCATGAAAAATAGATAAATCAATAGTTCCCAATATAGGAAAAAAATTTAAAATTTGGAGAATCCATACATCGATAAAAGGGCACTACATAAAATTACTTCCAAAAATATTACACTTGAGTCTGGGGCATAAGGGCCCAATATTAAATTTTTCCAAAATAAACAAAATTCGGGGCTAAACTTCCCAACCACATACAAGGTCTGAGTTTCTTCTTAGGAATAAGACTTCAACTCTCAACTACAAAACAGGAAGTCTTGGCCCTTGACTTGTCACTATCAATCTACAAGAGGGGAGATACAGGCCGAGTGAGCTACATAACCTAGTAAGTAGATTTAGGTACTATGCATCATTTATGAGTTTATTCATGCATCCTAAGCAGTTCTTTCAATTATAAGAAATCATAGTGCAATTGTCATGTAAGTCAGAAAGCAGATCAATGTATCAGTTACATGCATCATATTCAACTATCATAGCTATCATTCAATCATTACAATCATTATCATTCTCATTCATTATTGAAGTATTACCCACTCACAGTTCACCTACTCTTGAAGTAGAAGCCCTATCCATCGGGCTAAGCCAATCCTATTGCTTAGGACCTCTATGGTCCCTTAGGCGGGAGGGCGATGACAAGTGGGTGCATACTCACACACACGGTCCCCAGTGTGTATTGGGGGTTTCAATAGGCACTTACCTTGCAAGGCATCAATCACTAGTATCATCTCATGAATTTCGGGGGGGTACAATCCTCCCATTTCACTTTTCCCTAACTCCATCCTATCATTCAACAAGTTAGGGGACATGGCCGGTATTATTTTCCTTAGCATAACAGTACCCACTATTGATGGATGTCTAGCAGGCAGTATCAGTAAACCAGTATCCACTATTGATGGGTGTTTCATCGCGTAGTGGCCAGTGTCACAATATCATAATAGAACAATGCCCACTACCAATGGGTGTCCCATTGCGTAGTGATCATGATCACAAGAATGTGGCATGCTCAAGCATTAATTTCACTCATGCTAAATCAGTGCCTCATGACTGACAGTCCAAATTTTCATCATGTAGAGTTTGAGTCTTGCTCAGAACTATCCAGCAGTCACATAACATTGCGATACTTAGCATAAAACATCTATCATATGAGGTCTATCACATGGCATTATCCTTAACAATCAGTATTAGCATTACGACACTTATCAGGTAACATTTGTCATGGAACTATCAGATTATTATTGCACTTATCAATTTTCTCAGCACGCATAACAGTATAGCATCATTCACATAACACTATGGAATTTGGTTTTCATCACATGAAAATTATTACTTAGTGCTCACGGTTATCACTTTATCAAAGATGACACTATGCCACTTTAGTTGCTTAGTGAGTAATCCAGTAAAAGGTAGCACAATACGAGCATAGAACTAAAATTTCTATGACATGTAACAGTGATGTACCCGCTCTTTGGAAGCGTAACTCCCAATCTAGGGAAAATTTCAAAATGGTTCAAACATGCAACTTTATTCTTGCACGTGGATCTTTAAAATGGTGGTGGCTTGAGGATGTTTGAACGATATTTGTTAGGTTAAAAGCTCGGCACACAGTGAGTGACAGTTGCTGAAATCTCCCGCAACTGTGAACAGTGACACACCCTCATATTTTGGTGCATAACACTCAATCTACGGAGAATTTCAAGATAACTTCAACATGCAACTTTAAGCTCATTCATATATATTTCAAATGGTAGTGGTTTGAAGGTGTTTGGACATCGTTTGATAGGTCAAAAGTTCATGCAAAATGCATGACAGTTGCTGGAAAAAGCAACAACTGTGGACAGGACAAACCCTAACATTTTAAGGTGTATCTCTTAGCCTATAAAAAATTTTAACATGGTATGAAAAGAAAACATATAGTAGATAGGCATATATTTCATTAAAGACCGATTTGAGCCCATTTCAACACCGTTTGTTCACTCAAAAGTCAGATACAAATACCCTCAGAGTTCTTTGAAATTCCTTTTGTTCAAGTTTTAGCATGCTTCAAATAAAACACAATATTTCATAAGCCAAGATAAAATTTTATGAAAAACCTTATTCATGTTGAGAAAATTTTGCCAGTGAGCTATTCTATAGATTCCCACAAACAACAAGTTCCTTTACAATACTCAATCAATCACTCAACATCATATTAATTCAACTACACCCATCTTTTTCATTCTACCAGTTATTTATCATATTTACTTGAATATGATCATTACTAATTTAAGTGATACATAGAACTAAACCCACTTACATGATTTTCACGGTGTCTTCAAACCTCCCACTCGTAGGCCACTTCAAGTTTCACGAGGTGGCTTTCTCAAGGGCAGCAGTTATCTTCCACTTTCCTTCTTAGAGAGAGAGAGAGAGAGAGAGAGAGAGAGAGAGAGACAAGTGAGGGAAAAATGGTGTTGAAAGGGGAGGGGAGAGGGCTTAAATACCCACGGTAGGTGGGATCCACTGTTGTTGACTGACTAGGTGAAAATCACTGTAGTTGACCATGGGCGGCGCTGACACCTACAACTGCAGTCAAATATCCCCCTTTTCACTCGTAGGCCACTCCAAGTTTCACAAGGTGGCTTTCTCAAGGGCAGCAGTTATCTTCCACTTGCTTCTTAGAGAGAGAGAGAGAGAGATACAAGTGAGGGAAAAATGGTGTTGAAAGGGGAGGGAAGAGGGCTTAAATACCCACGGTAGGTGGGATCCACTGTTGCTGACTGGGTAGGTGAAAATCACTGTAGCTGACCATGGGCGGCGCTGACACCTACAACTGCAGTCAAATATCCCCCTTTTCACTCACGACGCTGCCCTCTATTCAAACACGGAGTTCCCCCTTGTTTCCCTCACAGCGACACATCTTCTTTACGCAAACGGCGCTACTCGATTTCATGCGCGGTGTTACTTCATTTCCTACACTGCGCTACCTCTTGCTCGTGTGATGATGCGCAAACGGTGCTACTCAAGTTCACGTGTGTTGCCTTTTCCTTCGACTAACTCCATTGTTGTGCACGTCTCATGACTAGGAAAATTTGGGGTCCTTAAAGAAAATCAGAGGAATGAGTTATAAAGTCCAGTAAGCAGATCAAACATCATGTATTTCTGCCTAGACAATAACCAACCCCCAAGATTCATACAGGTGTAATAACATTAAGTCATGTGGCACAATTCTTTAGCAATGGATGAAGAAGTGTAAATTGGATGTCAGAAAATCATACATTACATAAGCTAACAATCTACCACATTTTTATTTTTTATCAAAAATAACATATTAGTAATTCAGGCAAAAACACATAGTGCATACAGACAATCCTAGTGTCGTCTAGTCCTTCCTGAAGTAGAAATCAAGCCAATCCTATTACTTGAGACTTCTACCCAGACTCAAGAGGGAAGACAATGACAAATGGATGACCTATTTCATAATGCCTTCAAACACACACAATCCCCAACGTGCTTTGGGGGCTTTTGATAGGTTGTGGCCTTGTAAGACACGACCCTCTCCTCATGCCTTTCTGGCGAGCGGGCGTCACACTATTAATGGGTAACCCATTACGTAGTGCCCATAACGATTTGGGGGGCGCAACCCTTCCAAACATTCACATTCACATCCTAACTCCCTTCCTATCATCGGGAGTCAGGGGAAGATCTTAACGGCCGACATAACATTCATATTATATAACAACAAATTACACTACCGACGGATGACCCGTTGTGTAGTGCCTCATTCGATAGTCTCAGTATCTCATATCTCGCTACCAATGGATGTCCCATTGCGTAGTGTTTCATATCACAGTTTTATCATTTCAGATCCACCACCAATGGATGTCCGTAGTGTTTCATATCATAGTTTTATCATATCAGATCCACCACCAATGGATGTCCCATGGCATAGTGTTTCATGTCACATTCCAATTATAGGCATGTCTTATTACAATCATGCACATGCATATCTCATAATCATTCATTCATTCATGCTTAAGCATGACTCATCACAATTATTCAAGAGTTCATGAGCACTCACTATATCAGAAGCATTCATTCATTCATGCTCAAGCATGACTCATTACGATTATTCAAGAGTTCATAAGCATCCATTATATCATAAGCATGCCTCATTTCAACTATGCATATTCAGTAATTTATAACATAATAGAGTTTTCAATATGACAACCTCTTAGAAAATGTGGCCTAACTTTCAATCCATAAAGAGTCTTTTCATGGCCTAAAAAAAATATTTGAAAATAGATTCATACACCTTTTATTTAGAAGTGGCCTAGCCTTAATCAGAGACATAGTGGTTAGTGAACATTCTCTCATAAAACATATAATACTTATGGAAATTCAGTGCAACTCGTAATAGTTATATAGTCATTTAAACAGGGGCATAATTCTCAAACCATCAAGAATTTCAACACTTCATCTTTCATTTAAAACTGGTTTGAGTTCATTTGGACATCGTTTGGTCAGTAAACATTTCAGTACAAAACTTGCAAAGTTATGGATATTCACTGCAACTCGTACCAGTGACATAGTCATACAACCAGGGGCATAATTCTCAAATCATAAACAATTTCAACATGATTCCCAAACCAAATTTGAATTAGACACACTTATATTTGATTTATAACTGATTTGAGTTCATTTTGACATGATTTTGTCAATGAAAAGTTCCTAGAATTTCATTTCCATGTTTTGGCATACTTCAAGGAAAATATTATAACTTCCAAACCAAAATAAGCATTAGTACAAGGTCTTTATCTTCTTAAAATAATTCACAATGGTACCTTCCCACCAATTTTCATAGCCAACAAAAATGGTTCAATGCTCAATTCATCATTCTAATAAGAATCACAATCTTGAAAAAACACACATATCTAACATAAATTTCATAGCATACAGCCACATCCTTATTCAAAAAAATCAAGCTTATAGCCAAAACTATGAATACATGAATGTTAGATCTACTTACATGCACTCAACAGTGTCCCAAAAATCCCCGCACATGCCAAGTTTCCAAGCTCCCAAAAATGGCTACAAGAGGTAGGGATTTCTAAGTGTTTGAAAAAGGGGGCTCATGAGTGAGAGAGAGCTAAGTCTTAGGAGGGGTGAGAAGCGTAGTATTTATAAACTAAGTGGGGGAGCCAGCTGGAAGGTGGCAACCAAGTGGCTACTAATGGCATTCAGTGGCATCTAGGTGGCTTATTGTGGCATCCAAATGGCAGATATACATAAAAGTTCTCTAGGCATGCGTGCTTCAATAGTAACACTCACGGCGGTGTTCTCTTTCCTCATCACGTACAGTGGCATTCTCTCTCCTTGTTGCACACGACAGATTGCTCTCTCTCCTCGTCATACACAGTGGCCTTCTCTCTCGTTATCGCACATAGCCGCTTGCGCTTCCTGTCCAAGTCACACACGACGACATCCCTTGCATGCACGGTGGCCTCCTCTCTGTCCAAGTCACGCACGATGGCATCCTTTGCACTCACGGTGGCCTCCTCTCTGTCCAAGTCACGCACAGTGGCATCCTTTGCACGCACGGTGGCCTCCTCGCTGCCCAAGTCATGCACGGTGGAATCCTTTGCACACACGGTGGCCTCTTCTCTGTCCAAGTCACGCATGGCAGCATTCTCTTCTTACTGCCACATGCGTTCTCTAGCCGAAAAAATCTCGATCCTTACATCATCCCCCTTTTAAAAGGATTTTGTCCCCAAAATCATATTTTTGCTAGTCGAATAAATGGGGGTATTTATCCCAGATTTGATCTTCGCATTCCCAGGTTGCTTCTTGTGAATGGTATTGCCACAAAAAATGGACCAGAAGAATTTCTTTATTACACAATACTTGCACTCTTCGATCAAATATCTCAACAGGTTGCTCGATGACGGTCAAATATTCTCTGATGGGAACTGGTTCATGTCTCAGAACATGGGATGGCTTAGGCTGACTTCCTTAACATTGATACATGAAAGACAACTTGAATGTTTGATAACTCAAGTGGCAGGGCAAGTCGATATGCCACGCTTCCCACTCTTTCAAGAATTTCAAAAGGTCCAATAAATTGTGGGCCCAATTTTTCTTTCTTACCGAACCTCATAACGCCCTTAGTTGGCGACACCTTCAAAAATACCCAATCACCTACCTCAAACTCGAGGTCTCTTCTTCGGTTATCGGCGTAACTCTTTTACCGACTCTGAACTGTTAAGAGCCTCTCTTGAATCAAAGCAATATTTTCTGAGGTTACTTGAAAATGGTTTGGCCCTAAAAGCCTCATTTCACCAACCTCATCCCAACAAATAGGTGACCAGCACTTTCTCCCATACAGGGCCTCAAAAGGAACCATCTGAATACTAGCCTGAAAGCTATTGTTACACACAAATTCTATCTGAGGCAAATGGTCCTCCCAGCTTCCCTTAAAGTCTGTAACACAAGCGCGTAACATATCTTTCCAATTGTCCATCAGTCTGGGGGTGAAAACCAATGCTAAAAGTAAGTCTTGTCCCTAAGACTGACTGCAGACTGGCCCAAAATATTAAGGTAAATCTAGTATCCCTATTGGACATGATGTTAATTGGTATTCCTTACAACCTCATTATCTCTTTGATGTATAACTGGGCCTTTTTATCCAAGGCATAGGTTGTGCAGACTAGTAAGACGTGGGCAGCTTTGATCAGCAGGTCCACAATGACCCAAATACTATCATGTCCAGTACCCATTCTAAGTAAACCAGAGATAAAGTCCATAGCGATGTGTTCCCATTTCCAATCTGGCACAAGCAAGGGCTACAACAATCCGACGGGCTTCTGATTCTCAGCTTTCACCTGTTGGCATGTCAAGCACTTAGAAACAAACAGTGCTACTTCCCTTTTCATATCATTCCACCAGAAAGTGTTCTTCAGGTTCTAATACATCTTAGTACTCCGGGGTGTATAGCATAACAAGAGCGGAGGGATTCTTCTAAAATAGCTCTCTTCATACCCTCATCATTCAGAATACAGGCTCGATCCCTGACTCTGCACAACTCATCACCAGTTACAGAGAAATCACCTTTCCTTCCCTGTTTTATTTCTTCCAGAATTTTCATGAGCTAAGGATCCTTCTTTTGTGCCATTCGGATCTGTTGAAAGAGCTGGGGCTCCACCCTTATGTAAGTGGTCATACATACCCCATCACTAAGGGGCAGAGCTGGGTGCCATTCCATTACATCTTCTAACAATCTCATCTCTCGAACCATTATATGTGCCACTGATACCACGGGCTTCCTGCTCAGAGCACCTGCTACCACATTAGTCTTGCCTGGGTGGTAATTGATGGTACAATCATAATCATTCAATAGATCCATCCATCCCCATTGCCTCATGTTCAACTCCTTCTGGGAAAATAGGTACTTGAGGCTCTTATGATCTGTAAATACCTTGAATTGGGCTCCATAGAGGTAATGTCTCCAAATTTTTAAGGCGAATACTACAGCCGCGAGCTCTAAGTCATGGGTTGGGTAATTCTGCTTATACGGCTTTAACTGTCTGGAGGCATAAGAAATGACCTTCCCTCGCTATATCAACACACATCCAAGCCCTTTATGAGAGGCATCGATGTAAATTACAAAGTCCTCATTTCTTTCAAGTAAGGTAAGTATCGGGGCCATAGTCAGTCTCTTCTTTAATTCTTGAAAACTTTTCTCACAATCATCTGACCACACAAATCTTACTTCCTTATGGGTCAAGCGAGTTAGGGAAAGTGCTATTTTTTAAAATTCTTCTACAAAGCGTCTATAGTAACCTGCTAATCCCAGAAAACTGCAGACCTCTGTCATGTTTGTTGGTATTCCCCACTTAAGTACGGCTTCAATCTTACAAGGTTCAACCACAACCCCATCCTCAGAAACAACGTGCCCAAGGAAGGCCATGCTAGGAAGCTAAAACTCACTCTTGCTCAACTCAACATACAGCTTTTCTGTCTTTAGAGTCTGGAGGACCACTTTTACATGCTGACCATGTTCTTCTAGGTTCTTTCAATACACCAAAATATTATCTATGAATACCACAACAAAAGTATCCAAAAAGGGTCTAAAAATTCTAAGAAATGAGGTCCATGAAACCACCTGGGGTATTGGTTAACCCAAATTGCATTACCAAGAACTCATAGTGGCCATATCGGGTTCTTAAGGCAATCTTGGGGACATCTCCCTCCTTAACACGTAATTGGTGATAGCCTAACTAGAGATCAATCTTAGAGAATAATTGGGCCCCTTGAAGCTAGTCAAAGAGGTCGTCAATCCTAGTTAGGGGATATTTGTTATTTATTGTGACCTGATTCAACTGCCTATAGTCTATACAAAGTCCCATGAACCCATCTTTTTCTTCACAAACAGAACTAGTGTACCCCCAAGTAATACATTGGGTCGGATGAACCCTTGTCCAACAACTCTTGCAATTGCTCTTTTAGCACCTTCAATTCTGTTGGGTCCATCCTATAAGCGACTTTGGAGATGGAAGCAGTATCAAGGACCACATCTATTTCAAACTCTATTTCCCTGACTGGAGGCAAAGAGGATAATTCCTCAAGAAAACTTTTGGGTATTCTCGTACCACTGGTATCTCCTCTAACTTGAACTGGACATCCCGTTTCTCTACTATATAGGCTAAATACCCAACACTTCTCTTAGCTAGAAGATGAGAAGCCCAAAGGGCAGAAATAAGGTGTAGAGGGGGAGCATCCTTAGTACTAACAAAGTGCAACTCCGATTGGTTTGGGAGTCTAAAGGTCACTGTTTTATCATAACAGTTAACTGTAGCATGATGTGTGGACAACCAGTCCATGCCCAAGATAATATCAAAATCTTGAATATTTAAAAGTATCAAGTCTATAGGCAGGACACACCCTTCCAGTAAAACCCCACATTGTTTATATACCATATCAGTTTCTGTAGAATCTCCCATAGGTGTGCATACCAAATAAAAGTTGTTTCTCGACAGTACAAAGAAGGGGACATGGTACTCAAGAAAATCTTCGACACTCCTGCAAATCCACACCCTTTAGGCAAGTTTAAACCTAATTGGGAGGGGCCATTTGTTGTTACCCGAGTGCATGCAAGCAATTCTTACAAGATCAATAATCAGGAGGGGAATGAACTCAACGACCCCATTAATGCGATGTATCTCAAAAAATATTACCCGTAATGAGCTCAAAAGCTTAATGAAAACCCGAAAAGGCATCACCAAAACAAAAAAAACAAGAAAAAAAAAGCAAAAAATGGACATGGTGAAAACTTGAAAAGGCATCACGGGTAAAAAAAAAGAAAGAGGAGAAAGAAAAAAAAAATCTTCAAGAAAGAGCTTCCAATTCAAAACACTCAAATATAAACAAGTACTTGCAAGTTCCAACAATACTGCACAACCAGACCCTGAGGACGAAGACTCCTCCTAAACCCTGCAGGTTCCCAACATAACCATCTCAGAAAGATTTGGGAGGGTGACATGAATGGAAGACCAAAGTGACTTCGACGAACCCTGGAAGAACATCTAGACCTCTCCAAGATGGAAGCCTGCAAGAATCCAGAGAACTCTTCATGGACTTGCGAAGCACAGGATGAAAGCTCCAAAGGTAAAAGGACAACTTCAAGACTTTTGAGTTCTCATAATCCCACAAAGAAATCCTTTCATCCTCTTTGGATAAAACATCATAAAGAAAATGGTCACCAAAGGAGCCATAGGTGGCAAAACTGTAAGGCCCGTACCTTTTGAAAATTCTTTTCAAATTAACTTTTAAATCATCCATTTTCAAAAGTTTAGAAAGGACTTCCTCCATCACTACAAGAGGTTAAATCGTTAGTCATCTGGCCTCGTTCTCGAAGCCAACTTCCTACGCCTGTTATGAAGTCTTGAAACTAGCCAAGCACTCCATGGTTGTATGAGTATAACTACATCTACCACATATCAGAGATGGGTGAGCATCTCCAATAATGATATTGGCTAGTCAGGGAGTGTTTTTCTCTCAACTGGATCCCCTGAGGCAAAATGAGGCAAGCTCATCCCCGTGTGTGCGTACGATGACCCAATAGCTGGAAATTCAAATGAAAACCCTACAAATAGGGGGTTGAATTTGTAAAAATTCAGTTTGAAAAGTGTGTGCAAAGATGTTGTACTATGCTTCGATGAATCAAATGCACACGTAGAGATGAACAAAGACCCCCCAACAGGGGCAGCAACAAGGAGAAAATAAAAAAGTAGAAGGGATTTCAAAATCCCAAAGGACCAATCAAAATGGGAAATAAAATTCATCCATTGAAATTTGACTTATTACATGCACTTACACAATCAACTCTCGTCGCAAGACCGAAATTTCAACTGTCCTAATAAACTTCAACAAAAATAAAACTACTAAAAAAATAGTGTTGATCATGACATCAACTTATTCATGCCAAGAATAAAATAAAATAAAAAAGAAAATGCTCCTCAGTGGCATGAGCCTAAACTGCCAACTAATTTTCCAAAAATAAAAATTTCAAAAAATTCAAAAAAAAGGAAATGCTCCTTGGCGACATAAGCCTAAATTGCCAACCAAGTTTCAAAAATAATAAAAAGAAAATGCTCCTCAATGGCATGAGTCTAAACTATCAACCAACATCCAATTCAGAAAAAATCAAACTCGTACGACGTAAATGAGCCGAGACATGAAAAACATCAAACTCAGACGAGATAAAAGAGCCGAGACAGGTAACGTCAATCCTTGCATGATGCAAAATGCGTATCTAGGGCACAACCACCCTGTTCAATGAAAAAACGTTAAACTCGTGGGATGTAAATGAGTCGAGACAAGCACCGTCTAGCCCCGTATGATGCAAAAGGTCGGGCGTATCCAGGGCACAACCACCCTGTTCAATGGAAAAATGTCAAACTCGTGCAACATGAAAGAGCTAAGGCAGGTATCGAGGCAAACGGTCTGGTGTATCCAAGGCACAACCACCCTGTTTAATGAAAAACGTCAAACTCGTGCGATGTAAAAGAATCGAGGCAGGTACCGTCTAACCCCGTATGACGTAAAATCACAACCACCCTGTTCAATGAAAGACCTCAAACTCATGCGACATAAAAGAGCCGAGGCAGGTACTGTCTAGCCCGGTATGACGCAAAAAGTCGGGCGTATCCAGGGCACAACCACCCTGTTCAATGGAAAAATGTCAAACTCGTGCAACATGAAAGAGCCAAGGCAGGTATCGAGGCAAACGGTCTGGTGTATCCAAGGCACAACCACTCTGTTTAATGAAAAACGTCAAACTCGTGCGATGTAAAAGAATCGAGGCAGGTACCGTCTAACCCCATATGACGCAAAATCACGACCACCCTGTTCAATGAAAGACCTCAAACTCATGCGACATAAAAGAGCCGAGGCAAGTACTGTCTAGCCCCGTATGACGCAAAAGGTTGGGTGTATCTAGGGCACAACCACCCTGTTGGATAGAAAACATAAAACTCGTGCGGCGTAAAAGAGCCGAGGTAGGTACCGTCTATCCCCATATGACATTAAAAGGTCGGGTGTATTTCGTCTATCCCTGTATGATGTAAAAAGGTCGGGTGTATTCCGTCTATCCTCGTATGATGTAAAAGGGTTGAGTGCATTCCGTCTATCCCCGTATGATGTAAAAGGGTTGGGTGTATGGTCCATCGCTGCATGACGCTAAACTGCTAAGGGGGCTCTATTGCTGCAGGACTTAAAACTGCTAATCAACTTTGTTTTCAAAATATCTTTCTATTTTCAAAATTTTCACTATATGTCTTGTGTTTTCAAAACTTTAATTTCTTTGTTAAAATCATTACCTGTCCCTGCTCTGGGTTCTATTTCAAATCTCCCTCTACTTTCAAAATTTCTAAAAGACTTTTAAAACCAAGGAGCTTCGACACCCATATATGATGATTACCGTGTTGCCGTGATTGCCACGTTGCTGCCTTGTCTCTCTTTTCGGAATCAGCCAGACATGTCTCTTTCTATAGGAAGCCTTTCCTATAGACAACCTTAAGAAACCCTAAGGAAATCAAAGAAGATGTCAGGGTTAAAGATTCAAACTGCAATACCCCTGAAGTTAAGTGGCATGGCCAAAAAATCCAACTCGAGCTTCAAACTTGTGTAAATCATCGACATCTCACGACGAAAACCCTAGGAGGAAAAATGCCCTAGGTTGGTGAGCTCGATGAGCACAATGACTTGGAGGGATTAGTTGGTGTGCCCTCTGACCACATGACCTCAAGATGAAATTTAGAACGTCTACATTGTCTTTGATGTTCACCTGCCCCTCGAAGGACAGGGGACTCCAAATTGTCTACTTCTTTGCCACTCACCCGTCCCTCGAAGGACAGGGAGTGCCAAAGAGGAGAAACTATAAAGATCCCATTTTAAATCTTTCAAATTGTATGGTTTCTAAACCCTTAGGAGCATATTATCCTAGTAAACCCAAAATCCACAGTTAACAAGCCTACCCTGTGACCCAGAACTAGTTCGCCTGCCCAAAACCTTGCAGAACTCTTGTTTTGACCTGGAATCCGGCAAACGCCCTATTTTACCAAACAAATCATTAAAAATAGTAAACAAATATTTTTTGACCCAAAATTTCTATAAGAGTTTCACAAGAGGCTGAGGAATACACCCAAAGTGAAAAAACTCAATTTGGATAATTTTTTGGTTTGGACGACACCAGTGGTGTCGCCGGGAGACACTAGCAGTGTCGCTCTCACCATCTTGTAAATGCCCTATTTTACCAAAATATTCATTAAAAATAGTAAAAAGATATGTTTTGACCCAAATGTTTTCTAATAGCTTCACAAGAGGCTAAGGAACACACCTCAAAAGAAAATTGTCAAATTCGAATATTTTGGTTTGGACGACACTGGCAGTGTCACCCACCTTAGACTGGGCAACACGCCTAGTGTCACCCAACCCCTCTACCCCAAATTCTTTTTTACCTATTTTAAGTCATTTTTTTAATGTATTTTTTTTTTACACTAGGTGTGTCTCCTAAATTCGTACCCTTTTTTTTTTATATGTTTGACTCGGGATTTGTTGGTCATGGAAGTATATCCTTTCCAACAGGTCTTGGGCCCTTGTATATCCCTTTTTTGTGGCTACTTAAGGGCAGATGAAGTTAGAAATGGGAGATAGACAGACTTCTCTTAAAAAGGATGAAAACCCTACGAAAGAGTTAGCTTCAGAAACCCTAACCTTAAGCCAAAAGCCTAGATCTCTAGGGCACAACCCCAGATCAAAAACTATTTTCCAAGGCATAACAACCCTTCTACACCAGAGATCTGCTGGTCAGCATCCGAATCAGAGAGGCAAAGATGACACTGGTGCTGATACGGGCTAGCCCTCGAAGGCTCGAGTGTCCCGGGCATCTGGCCCTGTTTGGTATTGTTTCTTCACTTTTCGTTCTTCTTCGTCTTACTATTTTTATTTTATTTAGTTCGCTTTAAAAATCGTATTTTAGTATCTTGGATCATGCTGGCTCTACTACAGGTCTGAGAGTAGATCTACTCGTTTTCGGGCAGATCTGCCCTCAGATCTGAATTCGATTTGTCCCACTTTTTCTACCATTGCATTTTCATAAGTTTAAGGCATTAAACTACTAGAGATATTTATCGGAAGATCTGTCAGATTTTCATCGTAAACAGTTAGGAACCAGAGAGTTTTGATGATCAAACTAGGTATGGACCTGGACTGGATCAGTGGGGCATTTCGAGCTAGATCTGTTCAAGAAAAATAAAAATAAAAAATAAAATAAAAACGGCCCCCTATCTCCTTTGAAGGCCTTTCTTAAAAAAAAAAAAAAAAAAAAGTCTCCTTTTGAGGGCCATATTTTGATTTTTGTTAAAAAAATAAAATAAAATATTGGGGTTTAATATTCTTGATAACATTGTTTGGATGTCCTTCTTGGACTTTGATATTCTTGATACTCCATTTGGATCTCCTTTAAAAAGCACAAATATGCGTTCGTATTTATCTTATTTTTCATAGAACGTTTCTTTAGACCTAATCTTGCGTACAAACAATGCTAACAAGCAATTCTTGGTACAAACAATGTTAACAAGAAACTGTAACAGGAAGATCCTCCACACAAAAATTTGTTTGCCTCATGTCATTTTATTTTCTTTGTTTGCTTCATGTCTCCTTAACTAGTTGGTTTTATTTTCTCCCCTCTTCAATAAAACATGTAAATGTACATGTGCACCTTTTCTTACCGTTTCTTTCCTTGTTGTGCATGTTAATTTCCTCTACTTGATTCACCCCAAAAACAAAAAAAGTCTCTTTGCTTCTCAACAAGGTGTCTTCAATAGTTAGCCTTTCTTTTTCTTCTCTATTTTGATAGCTTCCTCTACATTAGAATTGCATTCAAATATATAAGATTTTACTTTTGCTTTCGCTTTATCTGGAAAGAGATTAGATTTTAAAATTATTTAATCTCTTGTTTTATCCGTAGAGATAGATTAGGTTTTTTTTTTTCGTTTTAATTATTTATTTTTTCCTTTATCCATATCTTGCATATTAGACTAGATTTTTCTCTTATCTTATCTTTTTAGATTGGACCTGATCTTATTTGACTTGATATTATCTTTTTAGATTGAACCTGATCTTATTTGACTTGATATTATCTTTTTGATCCTATCTTTTATTTTCAGTCCTATTTGTATAATTTTAAACTTTCTTGACTCTATCTTCTTCAAAAAGTATTTTTACCTTTTGAATTAAAAAAACAAAAAAAAACTCTTTGTTTCAGAAAGAAAGAAAAAAAAAACACTTCTCTTTTACCAAAAAAAAAAAATTAGCACTTTTTTAGACGTCTTTGTTTTCAAAAAAAAAATTATTTTAAAGCCCATCTTTTTCAAAAAAAGAAAACAACGAAAATCCTAAAAATCAATTTTCTGAAAAATAAAATTTCTTTTAAGGCCATCTTGCTTTAAAAAAATATATTAAAATTTTTAGGCCTTTTTCATTTTCAAAAGAAAATTTTTCTTTGCAAAAAACAAATTTAAGGATTATTTTGTTTCAAAAAGAATATATCACTTTTGCTACAAAAATTGCTTTTTTTTTAAGCCACTTCATTTTTTAGAAAAAAGAAAGGAAGAAGATAATATTTCTTTAAAAAGAAATCACCTCTCAAGCCTCTCCCTCTCAAAAAAAAAAAACTTCTTTCATTTCTTTGCATGTAATTCGGCATTTGCTACTTCTTTCTCTTATCACTGAAAAAAACAAAAGAAAAAAAAAAAAAAATGCTGGGTCACCTGCACCATCTCTAATTGTGCCTTGATCGAGTCACCCTCGACTCGAGGTGCGGTCAACTAGGTGCGTGTTGTGCCTGGTTCCACTTTGATTTATTGTATACCATCTTAGGGGTTGCTTATCCCCACATCAGAACTGTGTTGTTGGTCAGTCAAAAACCCACCCGAAGCACACTTCATTTGGCACGATTTGTGCCAAGTGCTCACATTTTTCTTGCAATGTGTGCCTGCTTGCTTGCTACTTTATTTTTGCTTGTGCGCTTCTTTATATACTCTTGTACACACCGGACCAAGAATGCCTAGGAAACCAAAAAATATTTTCGAAAACCCCCAAAATCTGCAATAACTACATGAGGGGACCCTAGCATTGAGAGCCGAGGCGGTTGGGATTCACGTAACTTTAACTGTGAGCATCCCTCCATAATCCTTTTCCTCAAAGCAACTCCACAAATAGTAGGACCTGGTGAAATGTTGTAACAAGAAGCCAGAACCTACGTGGGGACCTACTCAGCCTAGCCACATTTAAATAGTTAGGAACCCACTAAGACCAAACCTACCCATAATCTAGGTCAAAAGTTTTCGAGTGTTGTGCTTGTTTATTTTAGTAGCTTAATCTCAGATCTCAGTCTGGATCCGCTTCTGGTCTGACCTGAATCCTCTGGGTCCAAGCCCCTGCTTGTACCCAGCCTAGCCCAAGTCCGAACCAGGTTCACACCTAGGTCCGAACCTAGGTCCACTTTTGGTTTAAGCCAAGCGCTCGTGCCTAGCTCAATCTTGATCCAGTCCAGGTCAACACTTGGTTTGATCTTCAAACCTCGCTCTTGGTCCTAGCCCCGGCTTGCACCAAGCTCAGTCCAGGTCCGAACCAGGTTCACCCCAGGTCCAAACCTAAACTCACTCTTGGTCCGAGCCAAGACTGGTCCCCTTTCAGTCTAGATCTTATTATAGGTTTTAGTATCGGTCTGAGCTTAGAGTTGCCTCTAGAGCTAGACTAGGCTTCTCTTAGTTCAAAGTCTGAACCAAAACCCATTGAGTCTAGTAGGTTTCATCCAGCCTAGTCCTAGCATAGATCTTACTTATTATACTAGGTCTACCTTGAGGCTTCGAGTCTTGATCTCACCGAGTTTAAGAATCATGGCCCATGATCATAGCAAAGCAAGGTCCAACCCTATGGCCCCAGCTTAATCTAGTCCAGAGAACCTAGTCAATCTGAGAGGTACAGACACAGTGCTCCCTCACAAATCATCCATAGCACTCGTGTCAGTAAGCCGATTCTTGACCCACATAGAACTAAACCTAGCCGTCTAAGCCACCTTCAGGGCCTTCATTTGGATGTCACGAGCCAACAGGTTAATAAGGCTTGTAACACCTTGAGTAGTCAAGGGGTCAGGCCTGGGGCAATCCTCCAAGACATAGAGGTTAACCTCAAATCCAGTCAACACGACAAGAATAAGGCCCTAGCCCAAATCTCTGATTCAGCCGATCTCAGCCATATGAACCCTGATGGTCAATTAGCAGCCCAACATTATAGTCTTGACAATCAGTCAGTTAGTTGGGCCCTTAGGTTCACAGACAACTAGGGAAAGTCTACCCAAGCAACCCATCACCAGTAAAGATCAGGGTTTTGACCTAACTCGATATAAAGACAATTCTAAGGTGCATGCTTACTTTCAAGATCTGTTGAATAGAGGGTACACCATCCAGCGTGGTCAATCTGGGAAAGTGAGGTCGGAAGCTCAGGTCATGGGCCAAGTCCAACATTTTGGCTCAAACCAAAATAATCCTAAGGCTGTTAGCTTGCCGATCCAATCCACTACGGCCTAAGGGTCTAGTTCTAATCATCACTCGAGCCCAAGACTACCTAGAGGGCAGACTCCCTCTAGCAGTAGTTATGGCATTCCTTTACTCTTTCAGTTCAGTACTGGCATCAGAGAATACCCTAACCCTAGGGATAGATCATCCAATCAAGGTCAGGGTCAGGTAGACCTAGCCACCCAAGGTTAGAAATCTAGTCATCATAGCAACTATAATCATCCATCTCAGATTCTATCCTGCAGGCCTCCTTGCATGGCCAAGTTGTAAAACCTCCGAGTAATAGGTATACTCTGACCCAATTGAACTCGAGTAAGTCTACAAGCTGACAACTGGCACATCAAGTTCAACACATTCCTCAGGATCAGTCCTTGGGGCAACCCTCTACATGGGTCCCACAGCTAGTTTATATGAGTCGCATACTACAACGTCAAGTTCAACAGACCATACAATCGAGTCAGCTCACAGCTATAACGACGGCTCAAGTCGCTCGTATGAAACACCTCCAAGACTCTTTAGAGAAAATGGGAATATGAGATTTCTCAACTACTAAGAGTTATGTACAAGACATTCTAGGAAACCTAGAAGATCTACCAGTGGGGTTTGTGATGCTCCAGTTCAGAAATAGATTTTCATTGAAAGAGGATCCTGAGGCACACATCAACACCATCTTATTGATGGTCCACAAACTACGAGACCGGCCCAACCAACTTAAGGTCATGTTCTCGCATAGCTTATCAAAAGAACCCTTGATGTGGCACCTAAGATTCATGAATGATAACCCTCAAGCAACTCCTGATAAAATGTTCAGGCAATTTTCCTCCTGCTATAGGGGAGGAAGGCCAAGACTCGTCACCCTTGGTGAGTTAACTTCCACCAAAAAGAAGTCGAGTGAGTCTCCTCCTTATTTATAACCAGATTTAGAGAGGCCGTTATGCGAGTTATTGAAACTCCACTCCCTGAAGCCACTAAGGTAAGCATGGCATTAGAGAACATGACTCCGAACTATGTCATGTTCTTCAGTATGGGGCAGTCCCTTACTCATTTGATGTTATTCTTGAAAGAATATCACGATATGAGTGAGCCAAAGAAGATAAAACCACAGCCGAAAAACCCTCTCAAGAAGGAGAAGTGAACATGATCAAGAAAAGCGACCCTTTTGCAGACCATTCACAAGAAAAGACTAAAATTTATTCTACCATTTAGAGAATGGAGACTTTCACACCAAGGGGATTCACTCCCATTGATGAACATATGACCGATGTCATTAAGAAGTTTCTTAAGGCAAGGCTCATAGAATTACTGACAGCGGCCAAGATTCCTCCTTTCCGTGGAGGTGATACATCTCGATGGTGCGATTGGCATCAAAACTATGCCCATAAAACTAAGGAATGTCGATCTTTCAGACATAGAGTTCAAGATCTCATCGATAATGGCATGATAAGTTTCAAAAAGGAAAATTTTGACGACAAAGAAGAATAAAAAACTCTAAATGTCTTGACAAAGAATATTGATGTCAACTTGATTAACTCAGGAGAATCACAAGCTATGCCCAAACCCAAAGAACATCCACAAAGGCCTTGGATCATAAGAAGAAATCAACTAGAAAGCCCAGTAGATGAAGAACAAAATGAGTATAAGCTCACCTAGGAGTTAATAACTAAGGATACTCAAGATCAAAGCATTGAGGAGGACCTTAGCTCCAAGCCCATAACCGAAAAAGGAGAAAAAGAAAGGGGTATCGTATATGGAATTTCACTCCAAGACACATTCCCAAAAGTGGCACAAGAAATCCCCATCATCAAGAGTCACACTAGGGCATATGAACCCTTCAACCCATACTTCCAATTTAATACAATAAATGGTTTATATGTGTGTGGTAACGAATCAAACTCGCAAGAGCAATATGAACTCGAGCATAAGCTCAACCAAGGTTTTGAAGCTATGAATTTTGAAGCCCATGATGATAAGAAAAACCTTAATTCTGGGATTACAACTCATGAGGGAGCAAATGAGCAAGTGCTAAAAGAAAGCTCTTCACCCCAAAACTTAGACGACCCACCTAACTGGGATCAATATGATGAGGACGCCGTTTTAGAAATTGATGTGATCCAAATCAACGAGAAGGGATCATCTTCCAAACAAGGGGTCAACACCTCAAAATCTCCCATTACGCTTCCAAACAAGGGGCCAACACCTCAAATATCAAAAGAAGTCGAACCTTTGGAAATTCTAAGGGGGCCACCAGGACAACCTTCACCAGACGTCTTCACCAACCCACCTATATGGGATGAGGAGCCAAGCTTAGAACATTTATCCAAGTCACCTCTCGAAGTGAACCCAGTTATAGATGATGAAGAAGCAAACAGCCCAAATTTGATTATTCCTAAAGATTTGACATCTTCACTAGAGTTCATAAAACTCGAACCTTTGAAAATTCTAAGGGGCCCACCTGGGCCACCTTCACAAGATTTCTTGAATGATCCACCAATCTGGGATCAAGAATTGGATATTGAAAATCCGACCATGTTACCTTCTCAATAGGCAGGCTCTCTAAAAGTAATTAACGACATGAGCACAACTCCGATAACCAAAGCGCCGCCATGTCAAGAGAATTCATCCTGTGAAGAACAAGTTCCCAATGGAACAAAAAGCCTTGTAGGGACAAACCCATCACAATATTCAGTAGGGGCAAACTCCTCTCATGAAGAGGATACAATAGGGGCAACTAATGAGATTGAACCCTTGTTTGTTGATTCCCAACACGTCATAAGGTCATTTAGTACAACAGGGGCAACTAATGAGATTAAACCCTTCTTCGTTAACTCCCAACATGTCGTAAGGCCATCTAATACCATCTCAACCACTCATCTTGTACGAGAGTCTCACCTAAGAAGGAGCCTACCACGGAGTTAACCTCCGAAAAACAATTCAAAATTTGTAATGAAAAAGACAACCGAAAAGGAGTTGGGTGATCACTCACCCCTTGCAAATAACCAAATGAGGCATTTATGCCTCACACTTCAAAAGGCATTAACGCCTAATGTGTAACATAAAGTACTCCATTAATAGGAAAACCCTGATGAGCTTATCCGTCGATACAGAAGACTGAGGGATTAACAAACTGAGAGTGATTTTTAGTCCCAAAATCAAGGTTCAAGTGGAGCAGCAAAAAGGAAACGTTCAACAGAGATTCAGTAACCATTGTCAAAGGGATTTTGGACACCAACCTAGGTCAAGGGAAATCAGAGGAAGACCGATATTAGAACCTTCTTGCCACTTGGAGGAGGGAAAGATGATCGAATTCTTACATGATCTTAAGGAGAATTGCTAAAAAAAAAAACAAAAGGAACCTTTGACTCTTCTTCTTCCTCCCCCTCTTTCGTTGTCATTGTTTTCTTCTTCAAAATAAAAATAAAAAAAAAATCTGCTAGACTGAAAATTCGAAAGGAACCCCAAGCACTAGAAAAAAAGCTACCGGGCGAAACACCTGAAAAGGACCTCGGAGCAATGTAAAAAAAAAAAAAATCCACTGGACTGAAATCTGAAAGAAACCCCAAGCGTTGGAAAAAAGGCTACCAGGCTGAACACCCGAAAGGGACCCTGGAGCGAGGAAAAAGAAGAAGTTATCTCCTTCCTCCTACTCTCCAAAGTTTTTTCTCTCTAAACATATTCTCTTCCTCCCCCTGAGTCAAAGTGGTATTAAAATAAAATCAATAAGCATTAGCCTGACGGAGCATTGTTAAGGACCTAAATCATCTGCAACTTCTAAAGGTGAGTTGTGGAGGAGCGAAATCAGAATTCCAAAGAGATTCGAACACCCAAGGGCGGTATCCTGTATTTTCAATACTATGTTTCGCTCGATACTCCAAATAAATCTCCTTGAATTGCAACACAATAGCTGAGGTTGGAAGATAAAGAAATACATGAAGATTCATCATCTCGAAGATTCAAGTAAGGGCTCGATACGCTCACATAAGGTCCACCAGAGGGGTCACAAGTGGTTAAATTGTAAGACCTATATTAAAAGAAAACCACCCCCCAATAGGGGTAGCAAAAAAATAATAGTAATAATAATGAAAAATAATAAAAACTCCACGATCATATGAGTATAACTACCAACTACACCGTCCATCGTTGGATGATGTTAAACTACTTAGAGGGCTCTATGGTTGCAGGAGTTAAAACTACTGACCAAAGTTTGTTTTTCAAAATATCTTTCTCTTTTCAAAATTTTCATTATATGTCTTGTGTTTTCAAAAACTTTAATTTCCTTTCTTAAAATCGTAACTTGTCCTTGCTCTGGGTTCTATTTCGAATCTCTCCTTCTTTTCAAGATCTCTAAAACATCTTCTAAAATGAAGGAGCTTGGACACCCGTAGATGATGATGTATCGTGTTGTCGCCTCATCTCTTCATCTATCTCTCTCTTCAGAACTGGCAAGACAAGCCTTTTTCCTATATAAGCCTTTGCCTAAATAGGAAAGACTTATAGAAAGCCTTAGGAAACCCTAAGGAAATCAAAGAAAATGGCAGGTTTAAGAATTTGAAATTGTGAAAATCCCTGAAGTTAAGTGGCATGGCCAGAAAATCCAACTCGAGTTCAAGCTTGTGTAACTCACTAACATCTCACGCCGAAAACCCTAAGATGAAAATGCCCTAGGTGGGTGAGCTTGGGAGCACAATGACTTGGATGAATTAGTTGGTGTACCCTCTAACCATGAAATATCCAGATGAAAGTTAAATGACTGCATTATCTTTGCCGCTCACCTGTCCCTTGAAGGACAAGGAGGTGTCCTTAATCTCCCACCTTTTTAAGAGGTGCACCAGCTCTCTTCTTTTTATCCTACACGTCCTACCTTTTTAAGAGGTGTCCCTAGTCTTCCACGTGCCACCTCCTTCCCCAAAAAAAGACTTCAGTTTTATTTTTCTTAGAGACCTAATAGGGATCTAAAATAGATAACTACTAAAACATTGGGATTTGGTAGCTGTGGAATGGATAACTTCTAAAAGCTGGGGATTTGTTAGGTGTAGAATGGATCACTACTAGAAGTTGGGGATTTGCTAAGTGTGGATCATAGGATGGGACCATTGATTGTGGTGGTCTATGGTTTAGGGGTCTACTAAAATAAGGTGGTCCTATGGGTTTAGGAAAACCATTGAATTTGCTAATTTTAAAATGGGGTGTCTACAATACCACAGACAGGGAACGTACCTCGAATTATAGAGATAGACACCTTGGCTTCTTGCTCCGTGAGCTCAAACACCTGACTTTGAGTCCTTGGTCGGTTCTCTGGCCCCTTTACTAAACAATCCTTGATCAGGTGACCGGGCCTACCACATCGAAAACATGATCCCGCCTTCTTATAGAATTCGGTTGCAAAGTGGTTACTCAACCCACAATATGAGCAGGCTAGGCGTTGGTTACATCACCCAAGAAGGTCTCTTGGATTTTTGTATTTCCCTGATTGTTCCTTTCCTGATTGTAATACATCAAATATCTTCTCCACTTGCCTCCTCCATCGCTGAGCTTTTTCCATATCCCCATGCCCTAAGAACACTGGAGGTGCTAGCCTTCAAAATTTCTCAATTAGACCACTATCTGTCTGGTCTGGGGCAGGGGTAGCCAGGGCCGACATATAATCTTTCATCATCTAAGTCATGGCCCCTAAGGTATTGAAGAATTCTCCAAAGGCCTCGGGGTTCTCATTACTAGAACTCGCATTGTTGGCACGCGTCCTCGTCATCTTGACCAAAAACAGGAACACCCAGTTACTAGCCTATCCAAAGACTCTTCTAAGACTCTCTAGACCAAGAATCCTATCATGGCTGCTTTGATACCATTACTGTCACAACCCCACCCCCAGACCCCTGTTGTACCAACCAGAGAGCAACTGAGTCCGGGACTGCGACAAGAGGTAGCGATTGCCACTCAAGTGAGAGTGCGCTCAACGCCTTTAGAAAGACGGAATCAAAGCAAACCATGAAAGAAAACAAAAACCCAAGCACAGGGATACAAAAAGCTGGATAAAAATAAAACCAATTTCTATATATACAGGCTCCAAAACATTTTATTTACAAACAAGTACAAGGAACTACAGTCCCAACAAAAAAAATACAAGACTACAAACAAAACAACTAAGAGGCCACCACCAATAAACACGTATTATTTGCATAAAACGTTTCTCGTCGAGCCCTAATCTTCAACCGCTAGCCACGATATACCCAACCGCCTGCTTTCAAAAACCACATGCTATCACTCTACACAGAGAAAATAAAAGGAATGAGTTATAAAGCCCAGTAAGTAGATCAAACATCATGTATTCCCGTCTATACAATAACCATCCCCCAAGATTCATACAGGTGTCATAACATTAAGTCATGTAGCACAATTCTTTAGCAATGGAGGAAGAAGTGTAAATTGGATGTCAGAAAATCATATATTGCATAAGCTAACAATCTACCAGATTTTTATTTTTTATCAAAAATAACTCTTAGTAATTCTAGCAAAACACATAGTGCATACAGGCAATCCTAGTGTCACCTACTCCCGAAGTAGAAGTCAAGCCAATCATGTTACATGGGACTTCTACCTAGACTCAGGAGGGAAGACAATGGAAAATAGATGACCCAGTTTATATTGTCTTTACACACACACAATTCCCAATACGCTTTGGGGGCTTTTGATAGGTTGTGGTGTTGCAAGACACGACCCTCTCCTCATGCCTTTCTGGGGAAAGGGTGCTACACTACCAATGGGTAACCCAATGCGTAGTGCCCATAAAGATTTGTGCGGCATGACCCTTCCAAACTTTCATATTCACATCCTAACTCCCTTCCTATCATCGGGAGTCAGGGCAAGATGTTAACTGCTGGAATAACATTTATATTATGTCACAACAAATTATACTACCAACAGATGACCTATTGTGTAGTGCCTCATTTGGTAGTTTCATATCTTGCTACCAATGGATATCCCATGGTGTAGTGCTTCATATCACAGTTTTCCACCACCAATGAATGTCCGATTGCATAGCATTTCATATCACATTTTTATCATATCAGATCCACCACCAATGGATATCCCATGGCGATCACTTTCTTATTATAGGCATGTCTTATAACAATCATGTACATGCATATCTCAAAAGAATTCATTCAGTCATGCTTAAGCATGACTCATCACAATTATTCAAGAGTTCGTGAGCATTCACTATATCATAGGCATTCATTCATTCATGCTCAAGCATGACTCATTACAATTATTCAAGAGTTCATAAGCATCCACTATATCATAAGCATGCCTCATTTCAACTATGCATATTCAGTAATTTATACCATAACATAATTTTCAATATGATAACCTCTTAGAAAATTTGGCCTAACTTCTAATCCATAAAGAGTTTTGTCATGATCCCAAAAACTATTTGATAATAGAGTCATCCACCTTTTATTTAGAAGTGGCTTAGTATTAATCAAAGACAATGGTTAGTGAACAGTCTCTCATAAAATATATAACATTTCTGGAAATTCATTGCAACTAGCAGCAGTGATATTGTCATACAAACTGGGGTCTAATTCTCAAACCATCAAGAATTTCAACATAATTCCAAAACAAATTTGAATTAAACACAACCATATTTTATTTAAAAGTATATTAAAATAATTTGAACACTATTTGGTCAGTAAACAATTCAGTACAATACATGCAAAGTTCTGGAAATTCATTGCAACTCATAACAGTGACATATCATACATACATAATTCTCAAACCATCAAGAATTTCAATATTATTCCAAAACAAATTTTCAAGCAGACACACTCATATTTCATTTAAAACTGTTTTGAATTCATTTTCATATCGTTTGGTTTGTAAACATATCAGTACAATGCATGCAAAGTTCTAGAAATTCATTGCAACTCATAACAGTGACATAGTTATACAAATTGGGACATAATTCTCAAACCATCAAGAATTTCAATATGATTCCAAAACCAAATTGGAAGTAGACACACCCATATTTCATTTAAAACTCGTTTACATTCATTTGGATGTCGTTTGGTTAGTAGACAGTTCAGTACAAAATATACAAATTTCTGAAAATTCACTGCAACTCGTAACAGTGACACAGTCATACAAACAGTGGTATAATTCTCAAACCACCAAGAATTTAAACATGATTCCATAAACCAATTTGAATTAGACACACCCATATTTCATTTAAAATTAGTTTTAGTTTATTTGGACACCGTTTAGTCAGTAAAACTTTCAGTACAAGACATGTAAATTTCTGAAAATAAACCGCACCTTGTAACAGTGACATAGTCTAAAAACAGGGGCATCATTCTCAAACCATCAACAATTGCAACATTATTCTAAAATAAAATTGGAAGTATACACACCAAAATTTCATTTAAAACTTTTTTTAGTTCATTTGGACATGATATGGTCAATGAAAAGTTTAACAGAAAAACCTATAAAGTTCCTTGAATTTCATTTCCAAGTTTTGGCATACTTTAAGGAATGCCAAAACCAAAATAACAAGTTATTTTTCTTATTAAAATAGATTCACAATGGTGCCTTCCCACCATTTTTCATAGCCAACAGAAATAAATTCAATGCTCAATTCATCATGCTATTAAGAATCACAGTCCTGAAAAAACAGGCATATCTAACATAAATATCATAAGATGCAACCACATCCATATTCAAAAAAATCAAGCTTATAACCAAAACTATAAAGACATGATTGTTAGATACTTACATACACCCAACAGTGTCCAAAAAATCCCCACACAGTCCAAAGTCCCAACCTCCCGAAAATGGCTTCAAGAGGTAGGGATTTCTAAGTGTTTTAAAAAGGGGGCTCATGAGTGAGAGAGAGCAAAGTCCCAAGAGGGGTGAGAAGGGCTGTATTTATAAACCAAGAGGGGAAGACAGCTGGTAGTAGCAACCAAGTGGCTACAAGTAGCATTCAGTGGCATCCAAGTGGCTTATTGTGGCATCCAAGGGGTAGACATGCATAAAAGTTCCCTAGGCATGCGTGCTTCAGCAATAACACTCAGGTGGTGTTCTCTCTCCTCATCACGCACGACAACATTCTTTCTCCTCATCGTGCACGGCAGCTTGCTCTCTCTCCTCGTCGTGCATGGCAGCCTTCTCTCTCCTCGTCGCGCACGACAACTTGCTCTTCCTGTCCAAGTCATGCACGATGACATCACGAGCCACCAGGAGCAGAACCAAGGACACCAAAGCCCCCATGAGAATGCTGCGAAGCTCCGCAAAAACCTAGACTAAAAACAATCCTCTTCCCTCTCTTACCTGCAACATGTTCCAGGACACCAATCTTTGGCTTCGCTTTCCATGCTTCTGGAGGCGAGATCCCCAAGAGGAAGTGCTCGAAGAAGCTGGAGCACGACGAGAGCCCGAAGAAGAGGATCTCCACAAACCTGGAGCCCAGAACCTCATCTCTTGTACTTTCTTTTCATTGATCAATGAAAACACCGTTACTTGTTCAAAATAATAATAATAATAATAATCCAAAGATTCATGCAATACAAAATTGGGAGTTAAATTTGTGAATATTGGGAGCACAATCGTTCTCCAAAAATAGGAAACATATGTTTGGTTTGCTTCATGTTAGGCGCTCCTCGGCGTGACCATGCATTTCGAGTATTGCGGGTTAAATTTCATCGAAGACAGTATCCGAGATAGTGACGTTCAAGAGATAAGAATTGGCTGGAACTAAATTGGTTCTCGGATGTTACGAGGCTTGGTTTGTCTCTAAAATCCTTTTTGTATATCCAGTTTTTTCTTGCTTTTTAGCCTATCAAATGTTTTCGTAGGTCCTTTTAAATCCCCATCTCATAAATTTTTATTTTTTTTATTTATCTATTAATATTTTTTAGATTGTTGAATCAGACTGATTCAGATTAGCCTCGGATCTATTAATATTTTTTTGGATTAAACAAGGTTGCATCCAATGGCCAAAATTTATTATATATACATGAAATTTAGGGTGAGAATTAATTTTTATAAGGAGATTTAAATAATAATAATAATAATAATAATAATAATAACAATAATAATAATAATAATAATAATAATAATAATAATAATAATAATAATAATAATAATAATAATAATAATAATAATAATAATAATAATAATAATATATGTTGAATAAAATTAATTTACAGTTTAAATTTCAGGTAAATATACTTGTAAAATAAGAAAAATAAAAAATAAAATAATTTTATAGCCTGAGATGATCTTAGATTTAATCAAAATTGTATAAGAGTGTTTGTGCATCTTTAAGCGACGCTCTATCATCTTTTTCGCAAACCGAGGTTGACTATACCTATTGATCGATAATAGATTATATGAGTTGGTATTTTAAGCTATTTAGAAATTACACATACCGTCCCTTTTGAAAAACCGATGTAGACTTTATCTCTTGATCGATAAAAGATTATATGTATTGGTATCTTAAGCTATTTAGAAATCATAGTAACCTTTACTCTTGTGTAAGTTTGAGAATGCCATTAGTGATTAATCGCAAGGGCAGGAAGACTTGATTCATGTGTTTTTATTTGTGTCGGTATTTTAAGCATTTCTTGATCGATATAGAATATATGTGTTGGTATTTTAAGCAATTTAAAAATTACAGTAATCTTTATTTTAGTGAAGTTCAAAAGTGCCATTAATGATCAATCACAAGGGCAGGAACACCTGATTGACGTGTTTTTACGGATGTGGAAAGGCATACTCTTGGTCAGGCTCCTTTTCTTGGCTTAGACCAAAATGGTGGTTAGTGACGGGGCAAAAACGTGTTTTGGCATGGTAAGTGGCTTGGCAAATGTACCCTCAAGATCATGTACCCAAAACTCTACAAGAGGTTCAATCAAACAAATGTTAAATTCCAAGCATTGGCCACTATTGGTGGAAATGGAGTTTTATGGGACATCACGCTTGACATGAGAAAAGTCGACAGAGAATGGAACAATAGTTCCTAACCCTACTATCTTGGATATATATAGCTTCTACTATTGTCCGAGGAGGCCGGATAAATTGTTTTGGATATTGGTACCCAATGGCGTCTTTACGGTCAGTTCTCTATACGATAAAATCTGCCGGGACTGCTATATTGAAGATAACAAGGTATATCATTTGTGGAATTGCAAGGTACTATACATAGTGAAAACTTTTATGGGGTTACTTGGACAACAAAGACCTCTCACCATAGACCAACTTCATAAAAGAGGTATTATCATAACTAAAGTGTGCTTATTCCGTAAAATAATAAAGAGACTTCCGATCATATCTTTATTCACTGCCTTTTTGTGTCGGCTTTATGGGAATGGATCCATAATTTATCAAGGTTGGACCTGTATCAGCATAGATGCATAGGTCAAATGTTACAGCATATTTGAACTCTTAACTGACTGATTATTTCGATAGTCTTATTAATGGCTATTCTCAAGAATGTTTGGAACGATAGAAACTTTAGGACTTTTGATGGCAAAAGGAAAGACATTTCCAAATTTCTTAAATCCATTAAGTTTTTGTCACAGCGTGGCCACATGCTATATCTCCTTTTTATCCATTAAAAAAGAAAACCTCTTTACTCACTTTAAGGAGATATTATAATTTAATCGAAGGCGCATATTCGATCAAGTTAGTGCAAGCCGCCACCAGTAGGCTTGGTCAAATTAAATTTTGATGGCAAGAGCAAGTAGTAGGATATGTAGGAGTTTTGCGAGACTCAAATGGAGCCATTTTGTGGTACTACCATGGTCGTACGCAATATTGTGGTATCAATGAAGCAGAGTTATGGGCTATAAAAGTGGGTATGTCCAAGTTAAATCCTATCCATTCTCACTTGATTATTGAAGGTGACTATGCGAATGTTATTGCATGGTGCATCTATAGAATTTCTAGAGAAAGAGTTCCCTTTTGATAAAATAATTATGCCCCACATAATTCTTGTGTTAGTTCTTTCAATGCTAATACAATGATGTAATATACACTTTATTATCTTTTTTTGGATAATTCAGTGGGGATAACGAGCCCCTACCCGTTTTTTAAATTATTAATGGTTTTTTAGTGCTTTAGGTGAGAATAGAAGCCTAGACCTTAGCTGGGGCACAAATAGTGCTACCACCATGACCCTAACCCGATTCTCTCAAAAGGTAATACACTTTCTCATCTTGTTTGAATTTGGTTTCTATTTCTCCCCTTCAAACTTGGCCAAGGAAGCATTTGAAGCCTGAGTTTGAAGCAAAGATGTTGAAAAAAATTGTTAGAGGAAATAAATTGAGTGATGTAATACAGGGGCAACCTTTTCACACACAAAATAATGGTCTAACTCAATGTGCTTTGTGTGAGCATAAAAAACATGATTAACTGTCATATAGAGAGCACTAATATTGTCACAAAAAAGTGTTGGTGGTTGAGGAAGAGGTATCCCAAAATCTCGAAGAATAAAAGAAAATCATATCAATTCTCTAGCAGTGGATACCATAGATCCGCATTCCGCTTCAATACTTGAATGAGCCACATTAAATTTTTCTTAACGCACTCCAAGATATGCAGTTGGAACCAAGATAAGCGCAGAAACCAATGGTTGGACGGTGAATGTTTGGACACCCAACCCAGTCTGTATCAGAGAAAGCATATAACCCGAGGGAACTATTAGATAAATTTTTTGTACCACAAGACTGTGTATCACTGAGATAATGAAGAATTTGCTTCACTATTTGAAAATGTACAATTGTTGGGGCATGCATAAATTGAGAGACTGTATTTATACTATGGGATAGGTCAGGCCATGTTATGGTAATGTATTTGAGTGCACCAACAACGCTCCTATAAAGAGATGGATAAAGAAATGGATCAGAATTCTCATGAATATTATTTTTCATTGCTATGAAATAGGTTTGGCACCAAACATCTGAGCATGATCAAGAAGATCCTGGGCATATTCACTTTGCGATAGAAAAATTACACCTGAAAAATAAGATACCTTTATGCCAAGAAAATAATGAAGAGGTCCAAAATCTTTCATTGCAAATTCCCTTCCAAGTTGGGAAATGAACCAATCTAGACGATATAAATTATCACCAGTAACAATTATATCATCAACATAAAGGAGAAGGATAATAGTTCCTTGAGTAGTGCGATAAATAAATAGAGATGAATCAGCTATGTTGCAATAAAACCCTAATGATAATAAATAGGCACTAAATCGATCAAACCAGACTCGTGATGCTTGCTTGAGACCATACAAAGCTCTTTTTATTTGCAAATATGATTTGGATATTTTGAGATCACAAATCTAGGAGGTTATTCCATAAATACAAGTTCCTTAAGAAAGACATACAGGAAAGCATTTTTCACATCAAGTTATCTGATAGGCCAGTGGCGCACAATAACTATAATGAGCACAATCTGAATACTAGCAGGCTTAATAACATGACTGAATGTCAAATCCAGCTACCTGATTGTATTCTTAAGCAACTAGTCTGACCTTATGTCTCTCTAGACTACCATCATACTTTAATTTAGTCTTATAGACCTAACAATAAAAGGGATGCAAAACTTGAAAACCAAAAAAAAATTGCTGAGAGAGAGAAAGAGAGACGAACCTTCAATAGAGGAACAACTAACATGGATGCTGAGATTGGGATCGATGATTGATCTGATACCATATAGAATTTTTTGAGAAAGGGGAACTCTTTGATAAAATAATTTTTCCCCATTCAATTCCTGTGGTGGATCTTTTATTGTATATATAGTGGTGACACAATGATATAATATACACTTTCCTATTTTGTTATATGCAAAATACACTTTCTTATCTGGTTACATTCTCCGTTCAAATGGAAAGAGAAATACACTTTCCTATCTTGTTTGAATTTTTTTTCTATTAGCATCGACCCATAGCATACAATTTGGTCATGGACTTCAATCATGGATGAGATTGTTCAAGCCTTACAGGGTAAGACAATTAATTTTCAAGCATATAAACAAGGGCGCAATAGAGATGCAGGTCAATTAGCCAAAAAAGCAATGTCGTCCTAGATATTTGTAATCTTGCTCCCTTTCGTCCTATCTCACCTATTTCGTCTATTCCCCCCTTTTTTCGTCTCTTTTAAAGGGCTTTTTCTCAATTTTTTTTTTCATGTTTTGTTTAACCTTGTACCACTTCATTATCTCAATAAAATCTACTTACCGTTAAAAAATAATAATAAAAAAAAGACGTGATTTTATAAGAAATGTATATAAAGAGACTATTTACGTTTCGTACAAGGTGGTCACAATTAATCTTCACCATAGGATGTGAAATTGGGTGGTTGCATTTATTTCATCGACCAAGCTCAAAGTTCAAAATAAATTTTCTCAAAATTTGTGACACACCCAAGCTATCAGATTTCATATCAGATGGTTGTATGTAATGTTTTTGAGAAATGATGGTTGTAGGTAATTCCTACCTCCTTATACCAAATGTAAATGATCTCATTGTATATAATCTTGTTTTTATATGTGCAGGTATTTTAACCTATTTTTTGATTGATACAGACAATAGGTGATGGTATTTTAAGCTATTTAGAAATCACACTATCCTTTATTTTTGTGTAAGTTTAAAAGTGTCATTAATCACGAAGGCATGAAGAACCGATTGACATGGTCGCTATTTTAAGCAATTTCTTGATCGATATAGATATATGTATTAGTATTTTAAGCTATTTAAAAATCATACAACTTTTATATTTATGTAAGATTAAAAGTGCCATTAATGATTAATTACAAGGGCAGGAAGACCTGATTAGCATGTTTTTATATGTGTCAGTATTGTAAGTAATTTATTGATCCATATATAGCTATGTATATGTAAAGTGTGAGTTTCCTTCATAACTACGCATCTAAAGAATAGATCTTCAAAGGTACGGAGTAGGCTCGTCCATATACTTTGTCGTTATGAAATGACTCTCTGTGGAATTAGGGACTCTCTGTGATGAATGGTGGGTGCTCTCTCTCTCTCCACCATGACCACCAAGGGTTCTCTCTCTGCCGATATCTTAGAGAAAGAAAGGTGGGAAAAGAGAAAATGGAACCAAGGCTTCTCTTTCTGCGGATTTCTAAGAGAAAGACAGGTGGGAAAAGAGAAAATGGAGGAGTCGACCATGAAGGGTTCTCTCTCTCTCTGTGGATTCCTTCTTTCCTTAATTGTTGCAAGCAACAAACAGATTAGATCACTTCTCCACATGAGAATATATTGGGGTGAATGCATTCTAGAGAGAGAAAGAGAGGGAGGAGAGAGAGGATAAGATCTTCAATCCACATTCCTCTTACTCTCCTGGTGTCCTCAACTTTGTCCCTCTCTATCTTCTTTGGACTTAGAGACAAGTGTGGGTCTAGCCTCTCTCTCTCTGCTTTGCACTTAGAAACCAATTATGGCTTGAATCCGTTGAATCATCAGAGGGAAAGCTGTAAGTGTGTGAAAGGAGATAGCTTGTATTACAAGACTTCTCCAGAAAACCCACCCTTTCTCACACTAAAATCAAGTTCATAATAAGTTGTGTGGCTGATAATTTTCCCTTCTTTTCCCCTTTATTTATTTCTTCCTTTTTCCTATAAATTACTTCTTTACAATTGATACTTCTTTATCGATTACTGTGGGATTTATAGCGCATTGTATGTGTTTTTCTGAAGCATTTCTTTGAAAAACTTCTTTGTTCGAAATTTTTGTTTCTTTACAAACATCTTGATTGAATGTCTTAGACATTATACATGGCTTTTATTGAAACTGAGAAGGTAATTTAGAACGAAAATGTGAAGTACTCATTGGAGATGCTTTGGAAATTAAGCGCTTGTATATGAGTCTGTACTTTTTGATTTTTTTGCATGTTGGAAGGTAATTGCTGGAAGCGATTCCATTTGAAAATTTTAGTTATTTATATGGTTTTAATGGTTATTTTAGCTAAACTGAAGAAACCTTTGAAATTTAAGTTTCTATCCTGCACTTTCAAGCTTCTGGCCTGCATTTTTGGGCTTTTAACTCTTAAGGGCTAAAACATCTGTAAAGTAAATTACCTTTTCTTTTTTATTTTAGAAGGTACAAGATGAAGTACACAAGGGTTTACTGTGTTGGCATTTATTGATCATAGTGATGGTCTAGAGATTCCCCTGTTTTCCCGCAAATAATATGCATGTTTCCTATTCTAGAATATCAAAGATGTTTTGTTTGTTGTGACCCTTTTCTTCTTGAATAGTTGACTTGGATTGCTTAATCTTGAATTTAATGCATTAGAAAAGTATGTAGCATTGCATAGTTAATGTCAACATTTGGATTGGGAAATATGAACTTTAGAGTTGGTGGTGTGGTTTCAGCAATTCTGATGAAATGGAGAAATTTTCCAAGAAGGGATTTCATGCTAGAGAAACACCATTCAAAATTGCTGAGTCAAGTGATGTTATAGTGACTACGCTACCTTCCTCATCCAATGTAAGATCTCATGACCCATCAAAAAGATGGTGCAATGGCCATGTTTGACCATGTTCTTGTATTTTTCTATACTCATAATGTTAATATGAAAAGTTGTGAGTGTTCGCGTTGATTTAAACTTTGACAAGCTATGTGTGTTAGCATTGGTCGTGCAATGGCCATGTTTGACCATGTTCCTGTATTTTTCTGTACTCATAATGTTAATAGGAAAAGCTGTGAGTGTTCGTGTTGATTTAAACTTTGACAAGCTATGTGTGTTAGCATTAATTTGACCATCTCAGAAAATTGCTCTTTTGATTGAACTTGTGATCTCTCATTTGCACCACGTTTTTTAAAGAATGCTACCTCACGCAACATTGTTTGTACATGTTTCCCAGTACTTTTTTTTATATAGAATGTTGCCTCAAGCACTATTTTTTGTATATGTTGGCCTTTTCTAAGGATAACCTTTTTTTATAGAGAATGTTGTCTGAAGCACCATTTTCTGTATGTGGCCTTTTTCCATTGGGCTTCCAACAAATGTAATTTTCAACTAAATAGTAATACAATCAAAGATTTATTGCATTGAATAGTTGGGGTCTTTAATGATTGGAATGCATTCATGGATTTGAACAGTTGGGGTCTTCGACGAGAAGCTTGCCATTTACTTTGAGTTGTCACTCAGAGTTAGATGATTTGCGATCCATTAAATTTATGATAAGATCTCTCTCTCTCTCTCTCTCTCTCTCTCTCTCTCTCTCTCTCCATGTTGTGTGGATCATCATCGTATTTTATGTTTGGAACAAACCTCTCTCTCTCTATTCACATGTAGGGACCACACAATTGCATGAATAAAATTCAAGTTGAAAAGAACTAAATAATCCAAATGAAAATATATTGATAAGAAAACTTCTTTCCAATGAAGTGATGCAACATAATTCAAGCTGATTGCCGTAAATTTGGATGAAATATAAGAAGAGAAAGGGCAAATCGTTTAGTCATTTCTCTCAAATGCTGCAAATGTAGATTTTCAATACATGCTTCTTAGAATCCTCCAAGAGAGAAGCTTGTGTGTCTGTGCCCCTTTTCCTTTTCAACACATGCTTCTTAGAAACCCCTAACAAAGCCTTGCTCATTGACAAATTTCGTTAAGAGACTTGCTTGATGGATTGGTTTGGAAGAGACCAGCTCATAATTGTCATATGCAACCAAAAAATTGATATCATCGTGAAAGAACAACCGATAGCTTTTCAATCTGCAAAAATCTACATCAATTGATATCATCATTATTTATGGAATTCCCATGAATAATTACATTTTCCACCTTTTCTAGAAAAAATGTGTGATTAGAACCATCCAATAACCAAAGAGATATGGCTTATTTCAACATTTCTGTGTGGAGTTAACAAAGCTATTTTGCTGATTCTAAATGGGAACTAGATCAATTGACTTAAATTAAATGAAAGAAACATAACATAAAAGTCAGGTTTCCAACTTCTGCACCAACAACTCCTCCAGAGACATGAGAATCCAGCATCATGCGGACATCTAAAGAACCTAGATAAAACATCTTTTATCAATACATGACCTATGCGTAAGTAAAACTAACTGGAACCGTGCCCAAGTAAAACACCCAAAGGCAGAGAATGTTTTTATTTTTTATTTTTCAGTTTCAAGGTACATGCTATTAACAGTAGCCATGTAGCGAATTATAATTCATTTTATAACAAGCTTAGAAAGTTCCAATTCCCATAAGGAAATATTGAAGAGGAACTAACTACTAATTAAGTTGTATGAACCTACTACCAGATATGAAGCAATGTTGCTAATGAAATCGCTTAATAGTGGACAAATGGTTTGCAGTGAGAGATCTTGCATTCAAAGCGCCTAATTGTGATGTTCTTGTGATAAATGGCCAAATTGAATGTATTGGATATAGAAATTATGGAATGCAATAATTTCAAGTCCATTATAATAAGGAAAAAGAAAAAAGAAAAGGACTGAAGGAAAATTAACTCAATTTTCATTTGTACAAACCTTTTTTCTATTTCAAGGTATGTTTGGAAATAATTGAAGCAATCCTTCTAGAAATTAGTGGATCAATAGTAGAAGAATCTATCAGCAACCATGGCCCCAAGAGTGTTCCACCATGAAGCAAACCATTTGGTCCAGTATATACATCGAACACCTGCACATGCATCAGGAGCATTAAACAAGTCTAGGGAAGAAACAAGGTATAATAGAACAAAAAATAATAACAAAATATTGCAATGGTGCATCACAACTCCAGCTGCGCAAGCCTTTTGATATGCAGGATCAAGCTTATTGACGAAAATGAAAAATAAAATTATTGATTTTAGGACAATCAATTGTTCTCCGCTACATTCAAAATGTTCCTTATACTTTCTAAATAACGGCAAATATCCAGCATGATCACTAAATCTAAAACTATTGTTTTCATTTGTCAAATATATACTTGAAAAAGTTAGCCATGTTCCGTTTCATGCTAAAAGAGCATTGATAAGCAAATCCAAGTATGAAGCACCCTCAGAAAGGAAAGCAGTAGTCCTAGATCCTTAAATCAATGCTAACACTCACCGCTTGTCATATTAACATTATGAGTACAGAAAAATACAGGAACATGGTCAAACATGGCCATTGCATGATCGTTTTGAAGGGTCATGAGATCTTACATTGGATGAGGAAGGTAGCGTAGCCACTATAACATCACTTGAGTCAGCAATTTTGAGTGGTGCTTCTCTAGCATGAAATCCCTTCTTGGAAAATTTCTCCATTGCATCAGAATTGTTGAAGCCACACCACCAACTCTAAAATTCATATCTCCCAATCCAAATGTTGACATTAACTATGCAATGTTGTATACTTCTCTAATGCATTAAATTCAAGATTAAGCAATCCAAGTCAACTACTCAAGAAGAAAAGGGTCAAAGCAAACAAAACATCTTTGATATTCTAGAATAGAGACATGCATATTATTTGCAGGAAAACAGAGGAATCTCTCATTTTGATCAATAAATGCCAACTCATTAAACCCTTGTGTACTTCATCTTGTGCCTTCTAAAACAAAAAAGAAAAGGTAATTCACTTTACAGATGTTTTAGCCCTTATGAGTTAAAAGCCCAAAAATACAGGCCAGAAGCTCGAAGGTGCAAGATAGAAACTTAATATTCAAAGTTTTCTTCAGTTCAGCAGAAATAACCATTAAAACCACATAAATAACTAAAATTTTCAAATGGAATCGCTTCCAGCAATTACCTTCCAACATGCAAAAAAATAAAAAAGTAAAGACTCATATACAAGTGCTTAATTTCCAAAGCATCTCCAATGAGTGCTTCGCATTTTCATTCTCAATTACCGTCTCAGTTTCAATAAAAACCATGTATAAAGTCTAAGACATTCAATCAAGATGTTTGTAACGAAACCCAAATTTCAAACTAAGAAATTTTTCCAGGAAATGCTTCAGAAAAATCCATACAACGCTCTATAAATCCCACAGTAATCAATAAAGAATTGTCAACTGTAAAGAAGTAATTTATGGGAAAAAGGAAGAAATAAATAAAGGGCAAAAGAAGGGAACATTAACTGCCACACAGCTTATTCTGATCTTGATTTTAGTGTGAGAAAGGGTGGGTTTTCTGGGGAAGGTCTTGTAATACAAGCCATCTCCTTTCACACACTTGCAGTTTTCCCTCTGACGATTCAACAGATTCAAGTCAGAATTGGTTTCTAAGTGCAAAGCAGAGAGAGAGAGAGAGACACCAAAGCAGAGAGAGAGAGAGAGACCAAGACCCACACTGGTCTCTAAGTTCAAAGAAGACAAAGACGGACCTAGTTCTCTCTCTATAATGCAATCACCCCAATATATTCTCATGTGGAGAAGTGATCCAATCTGTTTGTTGCTTGCAGCAATTAAGGAAAGAAGAAATCCGTAGAGAGAGAGAGTACCCTTCGTGGTCGACTCCTCCATTTTCTCTTTTCCCACCTATCTTTCTGTAAGAAATCCACAGAGATAGAACCCTTGGTTCCATTTTCTCTTTTCCCACCTTTCTTTCTCTGAGAAATCCGTAGAAAGAGAACCCTTGGTGGTCACCGTGGAGAGAGAGAGCACCCACCATTTCTCATGGAGAGTCCCTAATTCCACAGAGAAAGAGAGAGAGCACCCACTATTCATCATGGAGAAAGACCCTGCTGGTTCGAAAGAGGGATTCGATTTCAAATTCAAAATTTGAAATTTATTGAATAATTTTTTGTTGCTTGCATGTGGACTATCAGATTAAAGTAGATCTTATGGTTGAAATAAAACTACCTTACCGTCTCATTCTACTATAATACAACCGTTGCATTAGATCATTTCTTATATATATATATATATATATATGAAGATACTACAAAATGCCTATAGGCGAAAGTGAACAGTGATTTCGCCTACCTTCATCACCATCTAAACTTTATCGCATTGTCAATATATATATATATATATATATATATATATATATATATATATATATATATATATCTATGAAAAAGATAGGGTGCACAACTTAGCTTAGATAAGCTAAATACACCAACGGTCCAGATTGAATCTGGGCCGATCTAACAATCACGGATATCCGATAGTATTTGAATTTTAATTTTTTTTTTTGCAAATCCAAATCGCTTGAAATTTTAGGCTTCTGTTCATAAATAATAGGTGAATTTTAAAAAATTATTAAAAAATATTTTACATGAAAACCATTGAGCAAAATACCCCAGTAAATATTTGGGGGTATTTTGGTCAATTAGTTTTTTGTAGATAATTTTTTTATATATTTTTATTAGGTGCGCCTTGATGAGAAGAACATAACCTAAAATTTCAAGTGATTTAAATTTGTAGAAAAAAATTAAAATTCAAACACTGTCGTACATCCATGACCGTCAGATCAGCCCAGATTTAATATGGGCCTTTGGCGCATTTAGATTATCTAAGCTAGGCTGCACACGTTAGCTTTTTCCATATATATATATATACCTTTGTTTTTTATATTTGTTATTTCCACTTTGCTATATTTACATATATACTTTTTTCCTCTTTGCTATCTTTACATATATATACTCTTTTCCTCTTTGATTTCTTTACTTATATACATTTTTTTCTCTTTGCTATTTCCCCCTTGTTATCTTTACATATATACTTTTTTCTCTTTGATATCTTTACATTTTTTTTCTTTATTGTGCAGAGTTGCAGAGGTAAAAATGGATCAGAAATATACGGCCATCTTGGCCCATTGATCATGTCCCATTGCAAACTATTCCTTGTGATTTAACCTCTTGCTCATCCTCCTAGTTGGGACTTTAATCTTTTCTAAACTAATTATTTTGATTTCTATTGTTTTGTTGATTTCTAAATTACTTATTTTTGATGTGTATGCAGGCGGCAAAAAGAGATCCAAAAACTTCAATAGAATAACCATGCAAAACATAAAAGAGCAAAAATTGCCTCAATGTACCCATATAGAGGTAAATTTCTCATTCTCCGGAAAATAATGTGGATTTTAAGTCTTCTAATACATCTATGATAATAATACTATGTGGATTTAAGTCTTCTGATTTGTCTTTTGATAATAATATGGTACTGATGGTTAAAATCAAGGATGCAAAAAAAGTCCCAGGGCGTAGATGCCCAAGATAGTTTTGATGGCACACCTAACCTAGGCGCCCCATTCTGGGCGGATGTACCTAGGTAGGCCCTCAGGTTAGGCCCCAGGCCAGGCAGGCGCAGGCTGTGTGTGGGCTGAGCCGGGCGGGCGGGCGGGTACCAGGGACGTGAGACTTTTTCGACAAATTTGTCAAAAAGACAAATTCAAAAAGGTAAACAACGTTTGTAATAAGTAAAACAATTAGTCTCGTGAACAATAGAAATGTCAACTGGAGTTTACCTTAAAACGTTAAGTGCTTTCGGATCGAAGAAATCCATGCCAAGTGTAACATCTGTTTTTCTTTCTTTTATCCCAGTAGGATAAATATTATGGGTAAAGGTATTAATAAACTTTGACTATTTCAGGAATCTATCCTAGATATGAAGTTGATGGAGTGGCATAGGACACAATATTTTTAGACTTTTGTGTAACACTTGCCACCGCTAGGCAATATTTTCTCATTCTGTGTATCATTCCTCATAATCCACCGTAGTCTTGCATATGGAATATATGGTTTTCTTGTGCTTGATCACCGTACTGCCCAAACATTACTTCCACAGTATTCTCCTTGATAGAGGTGTATAGAAAATGATCAGGAGAAATAAGCACCGGTGTGTTTGACAAATGGCCCCTGATTTGGTCAAAGGCTTCTTGGCACCTACTGTCAAGAAGGGCTTTTTCCTCTCTTTTGGATTTCTCAGACAAGGATGAAGAACAAAACCCTATCCCTTTCTCATAGGCGCTACTCCTTTCTCTTTTCGGAGTTCGCATATTTGGTATATCTTTAAACATGGATGAAAAGACAACAAAAAGCTCTATAGCCTTAATGCCACTCATTTCTCCTCTCTCCCCTTTTTTTTCTCACTCATCCCAAAACCCTAACCCTCTCTTTCTTCCCTGAGGTGAAGACCGCCAACCACTTGATGCCCTAGAGTTTTAGCAAGTGGGAAACACTTTACTTCAAATTGATAATGGGATCCCTTCTTTAAAAAATCTTTTTATGGATAGAATAGATATAAAGGGCACTTGTCTTGTAATTTTAATGAGAGACTCAGTGTGTGAGAATGCTAATCCTAGCCATCCATCTCCTGCCCTACCATCATGAATCAAGGGTACCATTTTCCCTAAGAGGATTTCTGACCTTAGATCCAACTCTTAACCACTTTGTAACCAGACTTTTCATCCTACAAAAGGATTTCTTAACTTAGGTTTGACTAAGCAAACTACTAACAAGACTTCTCGTCTTCTTCTGAGCATTGGCCTGTGCACCTCGCGGCTCAGAAGACAATAAAGCTTGTGCACCTCGCCTAGGCCAACGCCTAGCACTGTGTAGCTGCCAAGTTACTGCACCCCGGGGCCGAAATGTTCTTTGTTGAGGATTTTTTTGGTTTTTTGAAACAAAAAAAAAAGAAAAAAAAAAATTTAAGGTGGGTTAGGGGTGCATTTCAAAACTGGACCCAATTAAATCCCATTTTAAAGAGAAAAACCTAAAACAAATAGATTTTTGCTATTTCCATAAGATCGAAGGGTTTCTAGTTACGAAAAATCGATCCAAACATCATCCACTTAAATTATATTTAGTTTTGGAGTGTTTTTTAGGTTTATTAGAGGGTGTTTGAGAATATTTTGACACTAGAAAACATCTCTAAAGTGAAACGAATAATTGAAGTAAGTGTAAATTTTTTTTAGATTGATTGTATTATTTTAAGATGTCTTCTTAAGGATCTAATCGAAGTGATGATTTGGTAGGAAATATGGCTATTACCCAAATCCTTTTGATAAAAATTGCATAAGATGAAATATGGCTATGACCCTAATCCTTTCGATAAAAATTGCATAAGATGAACCAGACAGTTTTTGTGAATCGGGTAAGGTTTTCAACAAAATTCAAAAAATTTATACAAAACCCAAAAAATAAGGAATTTTGTTTGTAATACATTTTTTAAAATGTTTTTCATCATTTTGGAAAATATTGAAAAATTTTTTGGCCATTAATATTTAATTTTATATTTTCCCATCATTTTTAAAAATTTCAAAAATACCCTTGAGCACAAATCGATTCTTTAAAATCCATCTTTTTCATTAATTTTCAACTTCATTTGGATGTGTTTTATTTAATCATGCTTTAAATATATTTTTTATTTTTTTATTAGATTTTTGTATTTTTTATTTTATTATTTTTAACACTTTTTTTATCGCCGAGGACTTGTCTAATTAAGCCGGTTGAACCGGTCGGTTTACGGATTAGTACCGAGTTCGGCCCATGCCGTAACCCTTCCAATTCGATTTTTCCTATACTGGTGGTGAGTTTATTTGGAAGTTGATTTTGATTTGGCCTTTTGGATCTTTTATTGTGGTTCTAAGGATCATAGTATGGTCTATGGTTTAGCAGGGGTGTCAAGTGGTCTACAGTTTATGGACTCCTCAAAAGGAGGTTTATCACCCGTTCTTACCATCAATGGAGGCTGGACCGCATGACTACAGATGCGGTCCAAAAAGAGCAAAGCATTCATCTTAAAGATGGATCCAAGTAGGTATTTCATTTAAAAACAATGAAAACTAATAGTTCAAATGGGTTTTTACTAGAATTATTATTTTTAGTTTTTAAAATTTACTTATTTTTTAATAGTAATGGTTTCCTTGTTAGAGATTACATGTCATTAAAAATTAAGTCCAAAACTCCATCTCATAAATAGATTATTAATAGACCCGCATTTCTACTTATGCGGGCTTGGCCGCATAGAAACCGCGTCCATCTATCAATCTGCTTACAATACATCGGTCGTACTTCGTTGGCTCAAAAGGCTCACAAAAAGCATGAATTGAGCCATGTGTAGCATGAGAGAAATAACTGCACTTGCAAATACCACCATCTCAATAAACACCACTCTTCTTTTTGATTTGGGCTTTCCTTGACTTGATATGGTTTTAAAAACCACTTGACAAACACACTTACATTTACACCACGAAAATGCCTTACGACGTTACAAAAACCAAGAGCCACAACCCCCTAACCCCTGGTTTTTTTTGGCTTTCTCCATCAAGACCATTAACTTTGCCAGGAGGAGAAGTAACAAATGACTCGTTACATCAAATCCTTTAATTATCGGGAGTGATTTATGTATGGACCCTAAAAAATTTTTAAAATATGAAATGCTCCATTTATAAGTGGAAATTACCATAAATGGAAATTACAAATAATGGTAGTCAACCCATCTTTTTATTTTCAAAATCACCCTTCAGTCCGAGGACATCCTCGGACCGAATTTTAAATTTTTTGTTAGTAGGAGACTACCTTAAAGCTTAGTGCACTGACCTACTAATGAAACAAATAAAATAAAATAAATTCGGACCAAGGATTCTTCTTTAGACCGAAGGGAAATTTTGAAAAAAAATAATAAAAGGTAACTTGACCGACCTTCTTTATAGTTTCTGCCTATAAATGGAGCATTTCATATTTTTAAAAAGAATTTAATGTCTGTATGTAAATCACACTAAGTGTTATACGCATGAACAAAACAATATCCATCTGTGTGTTTGTGACATGGACTATGGCCCTAATGCAGAACACTAAAAGCATGTCCCTTGTGTTGTGCTGCCATCTCACAAGACAAGCATGGGCATTCTTACTAGCTCTTTGTACCCTACAATACCTTTGACAGTGTCCTAATTTTTTGAAGTTGTAGCCACTTGTATTAGGGAGATAATGCTTCAGGTTACATGCTTCGATATTCAGACCAGAGATAAAAAGCTTGCAAAGGGACCCTAGGGTGATTCACAGTGTACAAAAACTCCATTATCCATGGATTTTATGAGCAGTTAGGGGTATCGCATACTCCATTACGCAGGACTTTGCCATTATGCAATGATCATGTGTTGTTATCTGCTTCTTACACTCTTAACGTAATGCGTCTCAAGATTTCAAATGGGTTGGGCATGAAGCAATAAGAGTATTGTCGAAACTAAGCTCATGCAATATGGGTGGGGCATGGAGCAATAAGATTATTATCGAAACTAACCTCATGCAATATGGGTTGCTCAATAGCTTGCGTTAGAGACAAGTTGAACCATCTAACTTATCTTCTTTCAAAGCACCTCAACCACAAGAGTCTTAGCAGACAAAAGTTTTTAGAGTAAAAAAATAAAAGAAACAACAAGGTCAACTAGCTACAGACGTGGAGCTATCTAGATGATAGAGGGTGTTACTTCCAAAATTTTCCAAAGCAGACACAACATCTTTGAAAAAGGTTATATAAGGGTGGGGCCCTAAACAATCACATTAAGGTGCTAAGGTGGGGCCTAAACAATCAAATTAAGGTGCAACTCAAAAATTCACTAGAAGAGGTGGTTTTGACGATGGAAAACCCTCAATTCGATCATCTCGGCTTCAAGATCTATGAACATAAGAAAAAAAATAGTCTCTGAAATACTGCATCTTGTAATGTGTATCTAGACCGTCAATTTTTAATATTTTCAGGTGCCCATAGATCTACTTGATTTGCACTATTTTTTTATCTTTAAATTTTATAATTACACTATTTTTTTATTTTTAAATTTTATAATTAGAGTTAAAAAAAAATTTTAGGCCATCATCATAAAGAATTTTTATACTGAAACAATATATTTCGGCATTATTTAAAGGCACACCGCACTTTGATTGTTTAGGGCCTCAGCCTTATGCAAACCACACTCTTTTATTAATGCCCATGTATCTTTTGGACTTACACTTGCTTGCTCTAAATTTTTTATAAAAAGAAACTAGACTATACTTGAGCAAGTCGCAATTAGAAGGTCCTCAAGTTCGGAATGACATCTGTACACCCCAAAATTTAGGGATCGAGAGTTCGAGATCCAATATGTTGAGGAGCTTGACCCAACTTCTTCTTTACTTAGCCTTAAGTTGAAGCTCTGGTTCGCAAGAGGGAGAATAGAATCAAGCACAAAAGGAATCTGGATCCCATATTGGTGGAAACTCAGTTAATTTACCTATGAACCCTACTATGATGCAAAGGAATTTGGATCACATGTAACTCAACATCTTGATCCCCAAATAGGAAAGGTTAAAATCCCAAAATTTAAAAAAATTGTAGACGAGCTAGATCCCCTCCGTGAAGCACGAGGTGATCCATCCCATGGTTCGGAGATCCTAGTAACTAAACTAGACTAAAAAACAAAACATATACCTTACGCTAGGAATATTTGCAGCCATGTCCAAAAGATGGTGCTCTGAAAGTTGTCAAATCTGTAGGAAAATCAGCAATCCAGAATGTGTCGAGGATCACACCTATGCAATCTCCATGTATCAATGGCACAACTTTTAGAAACCAATTCCCATACTTCAATGCAGAGTTCTAAGACTCGGACGAGATCACTCGGACTCGGCCGAGTAATTCTGCCTCGCTCTAAGGGCGAGCCCAATTTTGGGCAAGTAAAGTGTACAACAAATTTGAGAAGTTTATTTATATGATGTGGCGATATTTAGTAATTGATTATGTTTGAGTGGGTCTGTGGGTAGCCCTAACCAACCGCTTTTTGGTTGAAAAATCTATCGCCCAAAATATATATATATATATATATATATATACATAGAGAGAGAGAGCCGAGGCTCTAAACAATCAAATTAGAGCCTACCTAAAAAATTTCATTAAAAGAGGTTTTTTTTATTCCCTAGTATCCTCAAATTCATCATCTCGATATCAAGTTGCATGGACATAAGAAAAAAATGGATTTCAAGTTTTGAAAATAATATATTTTGTAATGCATTTTTGGACCGTCAATTTTCAAGATTTTCAAGATTATCAAGTTTTTCATAGATTTGTCCATCTACAATATTTTTTAAGCTTTAAACTTTATAAATAAAGTTGAAAATATATTTTAAGACTATCATAAAGATTTCCAATATTGAAACCACATTTCTCGACACTATTTGAGGGTAGGCTCTAATTTGAATGTTTAGAGCCTAGGCTCCATACAAACCACACCCTTTTTTTAATACTTGAATTTGTTTTCCCCATATCCATACGTCTTGAAAATTGGGAGCGTGTATAGGAAAAGTCTTCTCAATGCCTATAGGTGAAAATGAATAGTGATTTCGCCTACCCTCATCACCGTCAAAGTTCTTCACACGGTCATGATTGTCCAGTAGTATTTTATTTTTCATTTTTTTCTACAAATCGGAATGACCAAAAATTTGGAGCGTGTATCTATATATATATATATATATATATATTCTAAACTTCACAACCCTTCAAATTATAAAGTTTCAAGTTATATATATATATATATATATATATATATATATATATATATATATATATATATATATATATATATATATATATATATATATATATATATATATATATATATATATATATATATATATATATATATATAGGGAAGGTATATAATGAGACCATTTACCTTTTGTACAAGGTGGTCACAATTAATAGCAACCATTGGATGTGAAATTAGGTGGTTGTATTTATCAAACTTATAGTTCAAAAGAAATTTTCTCGAACTTTGAAACACACTCAACTATCAGATTTCATATCGGATGGTTGTAACTAGTTGTGACCTCCCTAGACCAAAGACAAATGGTCTTATTGTACAAAATGCCTATGAGTGAAAATAAACAGTATTTTCGCCCAACTGCTCGGCGCCGTCCAATTTTTTCGGACAGCGTGGATTAAAGACCGTCATGGACATAGCATATCCATGGTGGTTTGTCATGGATATAGCATGTTCGTGGCAGGAATATTTTTCACACAAATTTGATGCAAAAAATAGATGGGGACCGCCACGGCTCCCATAGGTCCATGGCCGTTTCTAGGCAAAACCATCACAGACATAGCATGTCCGTGACAGGGCGAAAACACTGTCGCAATTAGCTTATAGATGTCTTTAAGACTTTTCCCGCAAAACACCTATGAGCGAAAATGAACAGTATTTTTGCCCATAGACTCGGTGCTGTCCGATTTTTTCAAACGGCGTGGATTAAAGACCGTCACTGACATAGCATGTCTGTTGCGGTCCGTCACGGATATAGCAAGTCTGTGACAGGATTTTTTTCATACAAAAACTGTACATGGACTGCCACGGCTCCCGTAGGTCCGTGAGTGAAACACTGTAGCAATTATCCTATGGACATTCTTAAGAATTTTTCATATATATATATATATATATATATATCAGAGTAACAACAGTAGCACAATAGTGTCCTTATGCTCCAATGTGGCACAACAAATTGTAGATATGTAATTGCCTTGAAATTGGTCCTTTGATCAATCACAAAAATATAAGGGAACATCCAATCATTTATGAAATCCATGATTAAATATAAAAATATTCTTTTAATGAAAACAAGATATTAGGTCAATTTCAAGCTGCACATCAAGAAAGCAGAAGAAAAAAATACTAGTAAATAGGCAACCATTCTTTGCCATTAATGAATTTGATGCCCAGAAAAGGAGCGACCTCTGTGTCATTCAGCTGCCTCGACCATGTAGCTCTGAAGGTGCGGTCGGAGCCAGGCCCATGGCATTTGTATTCACCATACAGCAATTTGCTACAATAGTACAGATTTGATTAATTTTCCCAAAAAAGAAAGTAAATATGTTCATCTGTGCCAACTAATGAAATACCTAAAAGATAGTCTAAAACATTAGAAGAAAATTTTAATTTTTACTAGCTGAAAAATAACAAATATCAGTAAACTCATAAAAGGAAGAATAAATTTCTAATACAAAAATGTTTTCCATATTTCTATTAATTATTCTTGTACATCTGTAAGCAATTTTCAGGGTTGATAAAATAGAATTGAAAGCCCAAACCTATATTGCCATAAACAATGAATTCCTCTTAACTTGCAGAGGATGATGATTAAGAGGGTAAGAAAGGAAATGGTATATTGACTCTCTGAATTTCAAAGGAAACATAAATACTATATTTGTAATCCTCAATCAAATATCAAGATTAAATTCAAAGATAAAAGGTAAAACAACGAAAAACAATTGATTATGTAGAATAAATAGAGTTCTATCAATACACAAGGGGAGGGATAGGAATACATACTCTGGGTTTGGACTTCCATCAAAGCTCCAACTGCTCCATCCCTCTGGTACAATTGTTTTGGAGAGATAAGTCTTAGCAAAAATAACCCTCGCATGCGCGCTTCTTACACGGCCTAAGTAAACATATCCGACCCCGTAAACCCTGCCTTTTAGGAAAACAAAACCACTAGTCTCATCTGGGCCTTGTCGATTTTGAGATGTTATGGATCCATGGATCTTCGACCGCTTCTCAGCAAGAACAAACACTTCATTGCTCTGCACATGCCACCACAGATACTAAATTACACGATAGAATTCAAGACATAATTGCAGCACAAAACATTAGTGTTTGTGCATATATGTGTTCGAATTTTGTCGATATACCAAGAAGAGGGATTGGCCGCGGCCGAAGATGAAATCAATGGAGCCTTGGATATAGCAAGATTCATAGAAATGACGACCCTTGTAGTCGAAGAGTGTGTTGTGAGAGCTGTAGAAGCCACAGTGATAGAATGCAGACTTGTCTCCACCAACTAGAGCTGCCACTGATTGGTTAAATGGAGTTCCTGCTGTACCCACTGCTGCATCGTTCTATTTCGTTTTCCAATATATAACAAGAAAAATAAACAATTGTTAGTTTTTTTTTATTTTCTCGTAACAAGAATGGAGGTGCTATATACTTATCAACCAAGAGAAAACGCCACCTCCCATTATGAAAAAGAGAGCATTTTCTATTATAGAAGCATGGAAATTTGTGAAAATATGCCTAATTTATCAAGTTCTAATATTTTGCTCTTTTTCAAGAATCTCAACTATGTCAACTCACAAACATGTGTGTTTTGATTAGATCTTTGAAATTAAGTAAAAAATAGAAAAGTATTAAATAAGGAAAAAGTTTATGTAGAGCCGAGGCTCTAAACAATAAAATTCGAGCCCACCTCAAAAATTTCACTGGTTGTTTTAATGCCCAAATATCCTTAAATTGATATCTCAACATCAAGATGCATGGACATAAGGAAAAAATGGATTTCAAGTTTTGAAAATAATGCATCTTGTAATGCATTTTTGGACTGTCAATATTCAAGATTTTCATATTTTCTTAGATCTGTTCAATTTATACTATTTTTTAAGCTTTAAATTCTATAATTAAAGATTAAAATATATTTTAAGGCTATCACAAAGATTTTCAATATTAAAACGATATTTCTTGATGCTATTTGAAGGTAGGCTCTTATTTGATTGTTTAGAGCCTATGTTCTATACAAACTGCACCCATTAAATAATTCATCTCTTACGTACATCTTGATAAATTTCTCTAATGTTTTTTAACTAACCTAACAACTATGACTCAGCCCTGGTCCGAGGAGTAACTCAATCAAACTTGGTCAAGTAGGGTATGGTGCACAAAAGGCCCTAAAAGATAAAAATAAAAAATTCTTAAAAATAAAATAAAAATTGTAAAAGTGAATCAAAACCAAAGGCAACATAAAACATCCACCAATTAATAAAAATACATAAATAACATCAAGAAAAAAAATGAATTATGGTTTGAGATATTTTAGAAAATCTTTATATATATATATATATATATATATATATATAGAAAGCAGAGCAGCTCCAGGGAGATGAACTATATATATATATATATATATATATATATATATATATATATATATATACAGAGAATAATGATCCTATGAGACCCTCCCACACCCATGTGTGTAGGACCCCAAAAAATCACCATTAAATTTGGTACAGATCTCTAGAAAAGTCAAGTCCCACACCCATGTGATAACTTTTTTAGAGATCAGCACCATATTTAATGGTGATCCTTTGAGGTCCTACACACATGAGTGTGGGAGGTTCTCATAAGATCATTATTCTATTAATATATATATATATATATATATATATATATATATATATATATATATATATATATATATATATATATATATATGGTTTATGACTAAGAAAACTCACAAATCAATGGAAAAAATCCAGATTACATATAACTTTTACACATTGATTCTATATTATATATTTAGAACAATTTTTATTTTATTTATTTGGTCCAAGTTGCACTCGAGTACTCAGTTGGGCAAGAGGCAGAGACTCACCCAAGTTTGAAACTAGTACATTTCTTATAAAAGAAAAGGAGAGATAACTAAAATTTCCATTAAAAAGAAAAACAGAAGGAGACTAATAAAAAGGGAAAAAGAAAAAGATGTATACCCCCTCTTTAAAATCATAATCTCAATGGTAAAAAGTAAATGGTCTCTTTATAAGCTTCCCCATAAAAAAAAATAGGTTGAAAGAGACATATCAACCTCCATTTATACAAGAAAATTTGTTTCATGCCGTAGGGACCGCATTTTTGTATTTGCGGTCCCTGAGGTCAAGGATGGATGCAAATAGGTGGTCCATCAAAAAACAATTGAAACTATAAGTTCAAATGTTTTTTTAATAAAATTATTATTTTTAATTTTCAAAATTTATTTATTTTTTCATATTCATGATTTTCATGTTAGAGATTACATATCCTTAAAAATAGATCGAAAAATCCATCTCAAAAATAGATTTTAAAAGGATGACTCATTTCCATATGGACAAATAGAAACCGGGTCCTTTATACAATAGGTTATTAGAGAAAGACAGGTCAACATTGTAATTAAGACAATAAAAAAAAAAAATTGTAAGGTAGGCGTTAAGATCATTTTCTTTTAAGATGTACATGCTTTCTATCAACCTGATGGTTATTTGGGATTATGATTTTAAACAGAGAAATAGACTATCTTTTTTTTCAAATATAAAAAATGAATGCAAAGTTTTTCCCATATGAATAATGAAAAAATGCCACAAAAATATAAGAAAAGCAAAGGAAACACAAACCTTAAAGCTAATACCCCAAGCAATGAAATTGGGTGCATAAACTGCAAAAGTTGCAGACTCAGATGTCTCATTCTTAGCCCCACTGTCATTCCAAACTATCCACGTTTTCCCCTTCCCATTTCCTCTCAAGAAAATGTAAGGCTTCTTCTCTGGTATAATCACCTTCTCTCTATAAACAATAATAAGCAAAAAAAAGAAATAAAATAGTTTTATTTTCCATTTTTATAGAGAGAATAGATTCGAGGGAGGTTAAAATTACCTGTATACCCCTGCCCTGACGTGAATGGTGACCCAGTCGGAATTGCCTTCGGGCACTGAATCCACCGCCTCTTGCACGGACTTGAAATCTCCATCGCCATCGAGATCGACCTTAATCGTATGGCTACTAGGAATCTTGGAAGAAAGCAATGGCGAGTCTATCACCCTCTTCTTCTCGGAGTCCCCCTTCGCCGGAAAACCACAATTTCCGGCTACCAACACTGCCAGGAGAAGCACGGAGACCGCTTTGAAGGACTGCATATCGCCGGCAAGCTCGCCGGGAAAGTCCGGGATAGGGAGCAGAAAGATTTTAAGACGGGTTTTCCCGGCGACAAGAGGATTTAAATGCGGGTCCCACATGTTGGTTAAAAAAGCAATTAGGGGACGCCACGTGGTCGTCTGAGAATTAGAGGCGAGTTCAACGGCGAGGGTAAGGGGGATTCTGCTGGTGGGGCCCTCGCCATCGAAAAATAGGCCCTGTGTCGTTTGTCCCAACCTCTCAGGTTTGGCTACGTAACACTTGTGCTTGAAACGGATTTCGACAATGCCATGGTGAACGGACCCTATAAAACAAAACTTCCCAGGTTTGGCTTAGACAATCAGGCCGCAATCTCTTATAATTGTCGAATGTGAAATTAGATAGTCAGATATATATTATAAAATTCAAAATTTTACTAGTCACACCTCCAAATTGCTATTCTTCATATGTAACAATTAAGATTAGCCGTGACTTTTTTTGCACTAAAAATAGTTGTCTTAATGCATACTTTTGTATAGTATTTTGAAATCTTTCAATCTAGATTGAGAATCGTTGATCTAGAATAGAAAATTCCCTAGACCAAATTCATTCTTTGTCGGAATTGGAAGAAATTAGATTCTTATGGAATCACCCTGTTTGGCTGGGAGAGGAGCTCATACATTGTATTTTTTATTATTTTTCGTTTTGTTATGGACCAATCTCACATTTGAGAATTGGTCTGATTCACTAGTCTGGATAGATAATTCATCAATCCAAACCGGATTTATGGAAGACTGGTTTACTCGAACGATTTTGTTTTTCAACATTACTTTTACCAAAAAGTACATGAAAAAAGAAATGGCAAAGCCCATCACTCGCCCTACATGTAACATGTCAATTACAAATTATTTTACATGTTACGTATTTCTTAGATTAGACGTACTTGCTAGTTTGTGCCCCCAATGTTATGTCACATGCACGAAAATGCCCATCATTATTTTATGGAAAAATAGTTTATGCGTTGTTATTTCGTATAAAAATAGTTTCTATGCTAGGGATGCAATTCTACATCTATGTTTCTTGAGGCATCAAACATCCATCTTTAAAATAGATGACAGGTCCTCTTATAAAAACACAAGAACTAATTCTAAAATTCTTTTTTTCAAAACTTATATTTTGAGCTTTGGAAGTATATTTATTTTGCAGATTAATGATCTCCATGTTGGAGATTATATATTTCTATAAAATAAAGTCCAAAATTCATTTGAAAAATATATCATAAAGAGGGGATTCATATCTGTCTTTTCAGTAGGTGTCTCAATGTGAGTCAATTTTTTATTCCTAAAATATATCTTGACATCTTCTTGAGCTTATTTTGAAGGATCCATTGAATCTATCTCAGTTATACACTTGATTTTATTAATTAAAAGGTTTTTTCTTCAATGAATAGCCAAGATGGGTTTCTAATTGCCCTTACATAACATTGTTTGTGTTCTACTTGCTTTAGGCATCATCATCATGTTCAGATACTTTTTCAATTAATTTGAGTCGGCTAAACAAATCTTAATCCATCATTCTGGCGACTTTAATCCTTGACAATAATAGTTTGGTGCTTACCATTTGCTTTATATTTTCTCCCTTCCCTCAACGCCACCACCTATAGGCTTGGCCTATCCTAAAGTCACCAGGAAAAGAAAGTGTAGTGATCTTGACTGGGTCTCTATAACCATAGATGCTCCCCCTTAAATTTCAACAGAGGGAAATTTCCATTCAAAAAGCAATTCAAGTGATCCTGAAGGGCAATTCTACAACAAAGACTAGGTCTCCATGAGATTTCAGCAAAAAGAAATATTGCTACTTTTGATGCCATTATCTCTTCGTTATGTTCTTTAGAGATGGGAAAGAAAGCAAGTGGTCTTTAGGAACAACAGGTGCCTGTGAATTTAGATTTTGGGTATATAATCAGAAAAAATTAAACACCAAGAAGATTCCGAGAGATGAAAGGCTGATAGCTATAAGATTCAATAAGTAACCAAAAGTTTTGTCGAAATCCAAAAGGCTAAAAACTCCTAGACTAGAGAGAAAACAGGCCCCAGATTAAGATTATTATGATTGTTAAAGCAAAATCATGGGTGCATCACAGGCTTATGAAGTTTACTTTTAGCATAGATACAAAGATTTGAAAAGAATATAAGAATAAGATCTGGGTTGAGGGGTGCCACAACATGGCGTCTAGAAATCCATTCACACCAATTCTTTAAATACAAAAAAATGGAAAAAGGCAACGATAAGACAATGACCAAAATATCAAACATGCCATCCATGTCCTATCTTCTCTTCCTGAAATCAACGTTGAAGAGTTAGGGTGGATCGTACTCATGCATGAAGAACCCCATTATGATGATCGCCCCTTAGAAGGAGCACAACCTATGATACAAAGGCTACGGATATGGATGTTAAGAGACGAATATAAAAAAAGCCATTTGAAAATCGGCTTTTACGGCATGGAGTTGATGTATCGTTTAGATGGGAGGTGATATATTAGTCAGTAGAAAAGTACTTTATAGGGAGATTCCAACAAGAAAAATTAAGAAAAAATGTCTAACTTTCGTTTTTGTTATGGACCAATCTCACATTTCAGAATTGGTCTGATTCACTAGTGTGGATAGATAATTTGTCAATCCAAATTGGATTTCTGGAAGACTGGTTTACTCAAACGATTTTAATTTTCAACACTATTTTTACCAAAAAGTACATGAAAAAAGAAATGGCAATGGACTGGTGGCCCGGCCCATCACTAGTCGTACATGTAACATGTCATTTACAAATTATTTTACATATTACGCATTTCTTAGATTAGACGTACTTACTAGTTTGTGCCCCCAATGTTATGACACATGCACGACAATGACCATCATTCTTTTATGGAAAAATAGTTTATGCGTTGTTATTTCGTATAAAAATAGTTTCTATGCTGGGGACGCAATTCTACATTTACGTTGCTTGAGGCATCAAACATCCAGCTTTAAAATAGATGACAGGTCCCTCCTATAAAAACGTAAAAACTAATTCTAAAATTCTTTTTTTCAAAACTTATATTTTTAGCTTTGGAAATATATTTATTTTGCATGTTAATGATCTCCATGTTGGAGATTATATATTTCTATAAATATTCATACATCAAAACAACCTTCTATAATGGGTATATAAAGTGCACCTTAATCCTACATTTTTAAGTTGCAACCTTATATAGATCGTATTCCAAGTTAAATTCTAGAGAAAAGTATATATAAGGTTGCAATCTTATACTATTGAAGTAAGGTACACCTCAAAAAACTTACAGTTAAGAGTATTCCCGCATAGGGGAACCCTCCAATGATGATCACGACTTGGAGAAGAATGAACAAAAAAAGAATTTCAAATCCAAAAAATAGTGCATCTTGTATCAAATTATCTGGACCGTCTATTTTCAAGATTTCTAAATATTTCTTGATCTACTCGATTTGTACCATTTTTGAAATTTTAAATTTTATAACTGAGGATAAAAAAAGATTTGAAGCCAACATAAGGTTTTCAAAGCTGTAACGGCATCTCTAAGTAAATTTTATAGGTGCACCGTACTTCTACATTATAACGAGGCAACCCTAAATTCTATTGGATTTATGTAAGAGAACATTAACATAGGCACGGCACGATGCCCTACACTAAAACCTATATACATCAACGTCCATTTACCTAAGAAAGCCATGCAATCAATTGGTCCTTTTCCATCACCATTTCCCATTTTTGCCCATCTACAAATTATTAAACTCCAGACAAGCATTAATTCGCACCAGTCCCAAATTTGCCCACATATTCCCATATACCTACACCACGTACCCTTCCAATCAACCTCAATTTCCATTTAATGTTCTTTTTGTTCGTGCAATGCAAGAAAACATAACCAAATGGGTTGGTATTGCATGCTTAGAGGTTCACAAACGCCTTTTAATAAATCCAGATTGAAGCAGGCACATCTAAGGGCCAACAATGCATTTAGTTTTTATTTTTTCAAAAATAATATTGATCATAAATTTTGATTCTAGCTTCATTTTTTTAAATTAGAATCAAACAAAAATAATAATAAGTATTCTGATTAAATGATATTAACTAAAATAAATTTAGAGTTATTTTGGTCATTTTTATTTAAAAATATTTTTAATTATTTTATAGATATTGACTAAAATAAATTTAGAATTATTTTGGTCTTTCTATTTAAAACTATTATTATTATTATTATTTAATTATTTTTATAGAAATAAACCTACACCCCAAAATTTAGATAAATATTGTCTTTAAATAACCATAAAAATAAAATATGACATTGCTTTTTGGCCATCAGATATGACCTTGTGAAATCGCATTCGTTGTAGTCCACATGATGTGGGCGAGATATTTTTCCTAAGTGAATTACCCTTTGGTACGTACTCTCAAGGCTCAATCACCAAATTGTAGCATTGTCGATTACACTAGAATATAAAAGGTATTGGGTACTGTGAGACTATTGAGTGTACAAGGATGTCATAATCATTTTTAGCTATTGAATGTGAAATACAATAGTTGTAGGTGTTTTACAAGATTTGAGAAATTTTATTTTAGATTTTGTGTCAAAACAATGACACATCCTCAGCCACCTGATTTCAAATCTAATGGTCAATGATGATTGTGACATTCTAATATAAAAAAGATAAATGGTCCATTTTATACTTTTCCGATATAAAAACACCCACCTAAAAAGAACAAGAGAAAGCTCGTTTAGGTTATGAAACATGAGATCAATTGAAGATTAGTTAGCGATTAATTGCCAATTTGAATTCTTGCAGCCTTGGAACCCATAGCTAAGAGCGGATTGGACTAGCAATTCGACTAGTCGGACATCTTATTGATGCATTGGCTATTTGGCTACAGATTAAAAACTGGGATTGACAATTTCGACTGGCTAAACAAAATGGGCAATTTTTTTCTTAATATATTTCATAACTTTTATTATTCACTCTCTTATACATTTAAAATCTAGTCAAACTAGTTTGACCAATACTGAGACCAATTTTTTGACCATACCCCTCACAAGTTTGTGGCGGATCCCATCCTCGTAGATTAGGCCCAAGCTGGTAGATACCTATTATAAAGAGAAAAAAAAATAAAGTGGTTTCTTTTGGAAAAAGAATGTGGTTTTATTCTCAAAAATCAATGGAGAAAGAGTTGATAGTTAGTCCACGATTAAATGGGGATTCCATTATAGAAATAAAGGCAACAAGTGGAGGGATCCAAAAATGTGCAAAAATAATTGTAGTTGGTGGTGGTTGGAGAAGTACGGTGCAGGCACAACTGTTGGCTTCTCATGACTCTCTATGTCTCATGAAAGATGACAATAGCTTGCCTTTTGTGTTTTCTCTCACTAGAAAGCTGTTTTGTTCAAAATCAGACATAATTTCCCTTTTCTTGTCTCAAATCAATAAGTGTCCTGCTTCTCTCTGCGTGTCTTCTCTGTGTGTGTGCAGCCTTAATTTCATTCCATGTTTTATTCAAACTGTTTGGGTTAGAGGCAGAAAACATAAGGGATATATATATATATATATATATATATATATATATATATATATATATATATATATATATAAAAACACCTGGAGCATATTCTCCAAGATTTTTTTTTTAGTTTTTTAACGATCTCCTCCCAAAAATTTTTTATTTAAAATTTTGGGATCCACCTTGGATTCACCATATTATTACTTTCTATCGGTGATTTAAAATTGGCAGTTTGGATCAAGAGTTGTTTATCCGGTTTAGGAATTGGTTTAGACGAACCTGATTTTTTGTCAAAACTAGGAATCAATCTATTTCGTATGAACTCATGGAGTTCCGTTAGGAAATTGGGCGAGTCTGTCAGGGAACTGAGCCATCCATACGGACCACAAACTTGCCACACAATATTTTTTTATGTTTTTTCTTTTTTCAAATTTTCTATATATATGGGCCGATTATCACATTGGAGAATTATCTAATTCGCCTACCCAAATCAACATTTCGTCGACTCAGACTGGTTTTCGGAACAACCATTCATCTGGCCAAACCAATTTTTTAAACAATGCTTTCAATGATAGAAAATTTGAGTTTTGAGTACCTAAAATCTTAGATATAAGTATATAACCATTCAATTTATGGTCTTTGTTAAATCTTAGGATGATATTTTGTTGGGTGTGAATTTTTATTTATTTATTTATTTAATTTTTTTTTTGAGGTTTGTCTCTAGATTTATCATGAAAAGTTTTTGTAAAATTTGACGTTGGTAGCCTGCTTAACACAACCCACCTCCTCTACTCGTGCTTAAAATGTGTTACGGGAAAATTTAACGTCCTCACGTTTCTTGGACTCGGTTGGCCGTTTCTTGGACTAGGTTGGCCGGAAGATTACATTTCCAAAATTTAGTGGGGTTCTACTTGAGGGTTTTTTTTGGGGAGATAAAAGGGTAATAAGGTAATTTTCGTTGGAGTAGTGAGTTAACTCCATCTCTACGAAGTTGCTGTAAACAACTCATTCATCTTGTCCGTATAAATATTTGAGCGCATGCGGCTTTTAGAAAGAGAAAAGTGAAGACTGTGTTCTCAAAAGTTGGAATGGCAAAGCTTTTGCTCTTCCTTTTGGTGAACTTTCTCACTCTAGGCAGTGGGGGCTCTTTGTCTTATGATTTCTACAATACTTCTTGTCCGGATGTGGAAGATGTAGTGAGAGAAACATTGGCACCCATCTTTCTCACTCATCCTACTGCTCCTGCAGCTCTACTCAGGCTTATGTTTCATGATTGCCAAGTTCAGGTAGACCCATCTCTCTCTCTCTCTCTCTCTCTCTGTGTGCCTGTGTTGCATGTGTGTGTTAATGGCTAAAGTAAAGGAACAATGTTGATTTGCATAGTATCACCAGAGTTCAAATCTCTTCGTCGAGTTTGGAGAAAGAAATTTTCATGAAGTATAAAACAGTTATACCTACCATATTTAAATGGGTTGTTTCTCTGTCAAGTTTTTGAGTCTTTTTTGTTATCTTTTCTCTATATATAAAGGAAGAAATTTCTTTTGAGAAGGCAGATGCATCAAGCTACATAAATGCATAGTTTTGGAAAATGTTAGTTGAATCTAGGCATAAGGAAATATTTGAGCCATTTTATGTTTACCCAACTAGAATGCCATGATCTTCACTTTTTGTTTCATAACTATGGTTAGTGGCCAAAATATGTCAGTTAGATCACTATGGGTGAAACGGGGGCAAAAACCTTGCTGATTTGTTCCAATCTTGTAAAATCATAAAGTTCATCATTTTCAAAACAATCATGGCATTCTCCTTATTTTCATCAATGAATATTGTCTTGAATCTTGATTATGTGCATCTTCTAAGTTCTATGCACATGAATTGTATATGCACCAGAGTTTAGTATTACAAATGTCATTGCTCATGCGCGCATAGCACACTTTGCATGTTCCACACATTCTATGAACACAAGGTAAGAAAATACCCACATATTTATACCACTCAATCCTCACTCTTCTTCAATGTCGGACTAAAATCCACACCTTTCTCTCCCTCATGGCTACGTGAAACTTAGGTAAACTACAATAAAAGCTCATGTTATTTTGAAATACTTAGAAGTATTTCCCAAAATAAAAATACTAACAACATTTACATCATTAATTATGCATAGTATCTTTAAAGCATTGAAATTAGCCATAAAAATAGTATTATTAGAAGCAAGTAGTAATAGTATTGTTGTTCTTTCTCTATCAGTTGAAATGGATCCATATCCTTATAACTTTAGAATTACTCTAAGTCTCCCCAGGGCTGTGATGCATCAATCCTGTTAGACACTGATCACCCTAGAATAAGCTCAGAGATGATCTCTAGCAAGAACTTCGGAATCAAGCATCGTGAATCGATCGGGATCGTAAAAGAGGCGGTTGAGAGTGTCTGCCCTAACCAAGTGTCATGTGCTGATATTATCGTCCTAGCAGCAAGGGAGTCTGTCGCCGTCTCCGGTGGGCCCTATGTCGAGGTTGCACTAGGCAGACGGGACTCGACCATTACAGATGCCACACTTGCCGACACGTTTCTTCCTTCTGCGAATGTTGGCGTAGATGAAGCACTTAGGATCCTAACCGCTAAGGGGTTGAATCTCGAAGAGTCCGTCGCCATTTTAGGTAAATTCAAAAATTCAAAAATAACTAATAAAAAAGTAGTTAGACTTGTTCTAACATGCCATTCTCTTGTTATTTGAAAATTTCAATCATAAAAAACCAAAGCTAGGGTTTGAACGTTGGTTTTAATGATGTGAAATTTCATAAGTACTGATTTATGGTGTTTTGAGTTTTGACAATAAAGTTCCTAAAACTTGCAAACTGAAAAATGTAAAATTTGTTTTCATTTTAAGATGATTACATCACTGTAATGAAGTGAAATATTTCATAAGAAGTCTTCTTTTTTTGTCTTTTTTTTGTTCTTTTTGAGAATATCCTTCCCAAAGAGTCTTTTCAAAAGAATAGTGTTTGTCATAAATGAGCATCAAGGGAATTTGATCATATCCTCTGCTAGATGGAAGCATAAACTCAGAAGTGGCCCCTTCTTGCAGCTTGCAAGAACTTAGAAATCTCTCTCTCTCTCATTATAACAATTGTACAGTACAATTCAACATCTCTCAATGCTGAGCATGTGGAGCTCTTGCAGGTGCACACACTCTAGGAGCCACGCACTGTGTGAACATCATTAACAGATTGTACGGCCCGAAAGCAGACACCGGCATCATCTTAGATTTCAAAATGTTGCTCCAATTGAATTGCCCATTGGGGGTCACATTGGCTAGCAACGCAACCTTCGTGGCTAATGATCCGACGTCCTTAGCCTTCGATAACCAGTTCTATCAGCAGATTCTTACAGGGAAAGGGTTGCTAAGGGTCGACTCCGAGATGCAGCACAGCGCATTCACATCACCTCTCGTCGCACGATTCGCGGATCACCAAGATTACTTCTTTCGTGTTTTCTCCTCTGCATTTTTGAAGCTCTCATCTTATCAAGTCTTAACAGGAAACCATGGCCAAATTCGAAAGTGGTGTGATAGAGTAAATTGAGCGCTTGTTTCCTTAATTATTTTTTTCCGTTCTTTGAATTTTGGAAGTTGGTATGAGAAGATAATTCAGTAGAACCTAACTGTTTTCTGCTCTCCATGTAATGCACCCATATAATTTAGGGTATTTTTTCCCTAATTTAAGCAACCATAAATTTCATCTTTATACATTTTTTTGGTGTTTTACTAAGTTTAAACTTCTTTTCTTTGCTTCTCTTTCTTTTCCACAACCCGCTTAATCTCTAGTCGCCGAGAATTAGGGTTTGGGAGCCATCAAACATAAGCTTCTCCATTGTCAAATATGGAAATAAAGGAGAAACCATTAAATTTACAAAGAGGGTGTGAAGAATTAAGTGAGAAAATGAATATTTATTTTTCCATGTAGTTTAGTTGGGATTCCGGCCAAGAGCCAATGACTCTACTAGTCGAAGAAGTAGAGAGAGAAATGGAGAGACAAAGAAAGGGGTCATATTTTTGCCCCTCGTAGTAGAGGGGGATAGAGGGAAATGAAATAAATAGTACTTGGTCGGTCGAATATTGTGCTTACCTGTCTCGGTACTATAGGACTTGGGTATGCCTTCCCATGTGCCTCTCGGTACTATAGGACTTGGGTATGCCTTCCCATGTGCCCAAGGGGGTACCTATATTATGTGAACACGGACATGTGTGTATATTTATGACACGTATACGAGTATTCGAATCATGAACTCAAAAAGTAAAATCTAGACAAGATGCATCCATATAATATACAAGTATTTACATAGATACATACGTCTATATATACATCATCATTGGAGCATTTTTCAACTTATTTGGGGTCGACTACATGAAATCATAGTCTATCATTGTGCTCTATCAAGGGCCACACCGTCAATGAGGCCATAAGTCCCAATATTCTTTCTCAATACTTCTAACCATGTCCTTTTGGGCTTACCCCTTGTCATTTTTTAGCCTTCCACTTTTACTAATTTGCACATCCTAACATGTATTGTACTAGGTCTGCACTGCACATGGCTAGTCTACCTAAATCTATTTTGTCTCATCTTATTGCTATTCGAGTCATATGTAAGATCTCCTGAATGTATTCATTAATAATTATTTCTTTTTTTATCTTGCCACTCATCCATCTCAATATCCTTATCTCAGTTATACTCATCTTATGGGTATGTTGTTTCTTGATTCCCCAGCATTCCGTCCCATAAAATAAAAGCTGGTCTCACAACTGTCCTATAGAACTTCCCTTTTAGCTTTATTGGTATGTGGCGATTGCATAAAACTTTGGTTACACATCTCTATTTCACCCATCCAGCTCTCATTCTATGTGTGACATCGTCTTCAATCTTTTAAAGTTCCCAGATTATCGACCCAACATATTGTATATCTATGTATACATATATTAAAATATGTGTTGTTCACATATACATTTAATACATATAGCAATTCATGCCATACAATAATAGTAAAGCATCCAAAAAATAAATATAATTAATTGATAGTCCAAGTTGAGGCAAGAACAAGTTCAACACGTTATATAATAAAAGTACTACAAGCTTTAAATTCCACAAAATTCTAGCACAACTATTTCTATAACAAGAGTACTACAAAGTTTAAAGAATATCAAATATTAATACAAACTTTCAAAATTGGAAAAATTCAATTGTTACGGCAAGGCCATGTACAATAAAATTTATGCTATTAGTAGAAAAAAGATAGAAAATAAAGAAATTACATGACACATGGTACAACGAGAATGGAAGAAAAAAAAGTTGAAGAAGAGAGATGAATATCCAGTGGTCAACAACTTTGAGAGGGAGAAACCAGTGGTCCGCAGCTTGCAAAGGGAGAAATTAATTAGGGAGGGAGATACTCCAAAATGTTTCATGGTAGTTGAAATAAATTATATTTTTATCTATAGTAACAGTAATTTATGAAAACCCAATTTTAACAAATAAAAATACTTCTTATTTTTTATTCTAAACTACATATTTTATTCTAAAATAATTTTTTTTAAAAAAATAAAATACTCTTCAATACAAAATGAAGTTTCTAAAAAAATGAATTACTTTTTAAAAACGGAACATGTCTAAAAAAGGGATATGGTCGTGGGCACTTAATAGAGGTGTCGTATGCATGTCCAAGAAAGTTGACACGTGTGCAGGTGCCAATCAATTGTCTACACATTTTCAGACCCCTGTATACGGTGTCTATGTTTCATACATGGAAACTTGCCTAGACTGAGTCCAAGTCAACTGAGACAAGTCCCTTATTATTGATCTATATATATTTTTAGTGGATTTTGGGCATTTTGTAGGTTGCGCTTAAATGTCATAGACTCTGATCTTGCTCGGCTCTTTAATACGAAAATCCAAATTCTCTGCTTCTATTTGTTGAAAATTGATTATCTTTCTTCTAAAAGGACCCAAGTTTTTTATCTATTATGGCCAAGGACTCAGGTCTCTTCATTTGGTTATCTGATTTGAAATAGCAAACCCAAAAAATAAAGATTTTTCTTCTCAATAGATCTTCAAAAAATATTAATCTTAGAGCTAAAAAGATTGTAAATTGTGGAAATATAGAAACTTGCACTAATTTTTAGGAACAATATTTTCCTTCCTTCTATGTGTACCCACATTAGGAAGGTGGTTCATTACATATGTTAGTTTCTTTAGTAGTACACTACTTTATAACCCTATAAAGGGCTCTTGTTCACATCTCCGATAAACTGAATAAAATATCTTCCATGGGGGCTTAAGGCCCAAAGATACAGAAATACAGTTTCTAACATGGTATCAGAGCCAAGTCACGATTTTGTATTCGTATCTCAAGCATCGAGCATCTGTTTCCAGCTTCTCTGATTGGTGACGTCCTCAATTTGATTGCGTCACTCTGTTCATTAGGCACCGAAACCCTACCCTAGGTCAGCGCTTCATTCTCTCTCTTGTTCACCCCACCAAGTTTCTCCCTCATCGTTGTTCTTCGAAGTCTATGCCACCAATCTTTTTTGTTCTTTCAGTTGTACCAAATTTCGTAGGCTTATCAATTGCTCCATTACCACTTGTCTTTTGGCATTTATCATATAAAAAATCTGAGTCTGAGGAATCCTCAGATGATATCGTTTCCACTTGACCAAATGTTTTAGTTCTCTTCATAATGAACTCAACCCTCAATAGCCAGCGCAAAGCTAGGGTTTCTTGTGCTACCTGGTTAAAATCTTGCCATTTGAAGGGAGTCTCTCTTGGACTCTCTGTTCTGTTTTATGTGGTTCTTGTCAAACTAGCCTTTATCTATAAATTGCACCTTTAAACGTCAATGGTTCAGATTGGGTCCCTTGTTCAGTGGGAAGAGAATTGGCCTCATCTGTTCCCTTTTCTGCTATTGATCTTACATGCCCTTGGGTTTGAGTGCGACTTAAAATTGAGAAATAAATCACTCCGTCTTTATCTACCTTTGGAAACTTTGCAAGACCTCTCACAAGAAGTTGAATCTCACAAGAGTACGTAGGGTTAGTGGTCTATTGTATTACTTTGGTCTTGCACTTATGACCTGTTTTTTTCTCTCTTCTCCTTTTCTGTTCTTGTTTTATGGTTTTGCCCTACTCTGATCTGGGTTGTCTTCTATTAAGCCTTCTTTTCATGGATATTAAACACTCCGAATCTAAGGTCCAACTATGCTTGTTGATCCGCCGCTGATTTCTATTAGCTCTTCCAAGTGCCTCCTATTTGATGATTTATTTTTTTAATTCTGGTTGATAATCAAGTTTTCCGTTACTTGATCATGTTTAATGATTGAGCTTTTTGTTACTTAATCCTATTGGATGATGGAGTTTTCTGTTACTTCATCATGTGATGATCGAGTTTACTCGTTCTTGTCGATTTCTGATGCCTATGTTTAATGATTGAGTTTTTCGTTACTCAATCCTATTGGATGATGGAGTTTTCTTTTACTCGATCATCACAATATGTTTAATGATTGAGTTTTCGTTACTCAATCCTATTGGATGATGGAGTTTCCTTTTACTCCATCATGTGTGATGATTAAGTTTACTAGATCATGTCTATTCCAGATGCCTGTTGATTTACTGTTATGCGAGACTGCTTTGTTCGAGATATCAGTTTCTATGGATAGCTAACTTGCCACTGCTCAAGCTTCTTCTTGCTGAGGCTTGCCTTCAGATGTTCAAACTCAAGTTGCTCTCTCTTAACTCATCTTGAGTTTGAGGAGAAGTGTGGAAATATAAAAATATGCACTCATTTTTTGGAACAATATTTTCTTTCCTTTTATTTGTACCCATATTAGGAATGTGGTTCATTACATATATTAGTTTATTTTGTAGTACACAACTGTATAACCCTATAAATTGGAGCTCTTGTTCACATCTTCAATAAGCTGAATAATGCATCTTCCATGGGGGATTAAGGCCTAAAGATATAAAAATACAGTTTCTAACATAAATAAAAGATTACCATTTACTCAAGATAGGGAGAGAAAATAATCCTATTCAAGATGTCCTCTGTCTCATTTATTCAATCTTAGAAAAACCCTCCTTCAAAGCTAAAACAATGAACTCACATATATGATAAACATGAGATAAATATCATTGGATTTCATTGGTAAAGATAATCTAGGGGATTAGAGACAATTTTGAGACCATAATTATCCCTTACTTTTCTAATAATAATACTAATAATAAATATAGGGAAATTTATCGAAGTAAATATGAAGATTAACAATTTAGAACTTTACCCTTATCTTTTGATTTAATTTCAAAATACCCATAAATAAACGACCTTGAGTAGGAATAGTTCCAAAAGTGTAAATTATTAAATAGTTCATCTATTTAATAATAAATGAGAAAGCTGTCATATTTTTAGTTTTAAAAAATAATTACATGTAAAACATTAAGGATTAGCTTAATACTTTTTTGGACATGGACCTTATTCATTAGCTTCTATAAGCATGCTTTCCAAGTCCATTATTTGGAATTAGGAAATTTTATGAAGATTTGTATTTGAAAAATAAAAAGGTTAATTGTTTGCTAAATCTATCCATGTATCTATCTATATCTATAATTATAATTATGATTTTAAATTTATTCCTTCATCATAGACTTTTTCTAATGTTGTCAAATTCGCTTTGCTTCGGTCGAAGATATCGAAGCCTTTGATTTTAGGCATAGGCCAGAGCGAAGCGCAGCCTGGTGCTGCCGCTTCGGTGTCATATTCAGGTTTGCTTCAGGCTGGTCAAAGCTTCGGCCACTTCGGCCTAAGCAATAAATAAATAAATAAATAAATAAATAAATAAATGAATATATATATATATATGTACATGTATTTTTTATTTTATTTTTAAAATTATTTTTAAATTTTTTATTATTTTAAATATTTTTATATAAATATTTAATTTATTTATATTAAATTTAAAAATATGAAGTCTTCTCCTAATTGTCTGAAGCACCGAATTGCTTTATTTTTCTTACCAAACTGAAGAAGACTTTGACACAAATATGACAACATTGGTTTTTCAATCATTTGGAAAATTAGGAAAAGAAATTTCATGAATCTACTTCAATGATGTTTAAAATTTAAATTGTATTTCTAAATACATTCTTGGTCTAAATTTCTAATATCTTCTTACCTTAATATATATAAATTTAAAATGTTCTTCATAAATAGTTTAGAGTATAGTAATCAAAGATTAGTGAGTGGTTGATCTCTCTCTCTCTGCACACTCCGAGTTCTCTCCTTAAATATCTCTCTCTTAGGGCAAGCAACTCTCCATGCCTGGGCCAGGACAGCCTTGACTCTAGCCCTGCCGCTGAGAGCTAGCCCAAGTCCAACCCTGGCCTTATTAGTATATTTAAATTATTAGTACATGAAAATAAAAAACTAAAACAAATAAGATAGTATATTTAAATTCTATATCTGTATTAGAACCTTATTTATTAGGACTCTACAAGGAGAAATTAATTGCATGCATTTCAATGCTTGATTTGCAAATAGCTGTAAATCTATTTGTATCAAGATATGATAGTTTTATTTCCTGCGATTTATGATCAAATCAAGTAAAAGCCGATGATTTGCACCACGATGATGGACAACTAAACATCCCAAAAAAATTTCATACATAATATGGATTTATTTGAAATATAAGTCAAACATTCTATTGTTAACAATGTGGAAAATAAATTAGAAAAGACAATCCATTTCTCTTCTCAAGTAATGGGTGAATGTTCTAGGAATCTTTTTTGTATTCCATTTTTGGGTCTGTTCATGATAGCGGTCAGACATTTTGATACATTTCAACAGGTTAGATGAAACACAGATATATTGCTTACTTGAATAAACTAATTACTCAAAAAATCAATAAATTTCTATGAACTATAGAAAATAGGTTTAATAAAAAGGGTGTGGTTTGCATAAGGTTGCAACCTTACACAATCCAATTAAGGTGCACCTCTAAATTTTATTATAAATGTAATTTTTCTATAACAAATTCTTAGAATGGCTTGAGAATATATTTTTATCTCTAATTATAAAATTTTAAATTCTAAAAATGGTTCAAATCAAGTAGATCTATAAAAACATAAAAATCTTGAAAATGGACGGTTCAGATAATGTGTTGCAAGATATGCTATTTCTCAGACTCGAAATATTTTTTTCTTTTTCATATTCATACATCTCAATGTCGAGATGAACAATTAGAGGGTTTTTCAACATCCAAACCACTTTTTATGATGGAATTTTTAGGTGCACCTTTAATTCTACATTTTAAGGTTGTAAACTTATACAAACTTTTTTCTTTAATAAATGACAAAGTATTCAAAGATACCATTTAATTTTGATATAAGGAGGTCATAATTACTCTTGTCCATCAAATTTCAAATCCGTTGTGAGCAGTGTTCGCAAAATCGAACTGGAACGGTTAACCAGACATGGGGCTGGAAGTGATTTAAACGGCCTAACTGGTAAACCGACCAATTCAACCATTCCAACCGTGCAAGTCCCAGGCGGCCAAAAAAATGTTGAAAAAATTAAAACATATGTAAAAACAAATACTACTAAAATATGAAAAGCATATAAATAATGATTAAAACAAAACGCATTCAAATGAAGTTGAAAATTAATGAAAAAAATAGACTTTAAAGGTGAGTATTAGTGACCAAACTAATGTTTAATATTTACCATAATGTAAAAAATATTAAAAAATATTTTACAAATCAAATTCCTTATTTTTAAGACTTTATATATTTTTTACAATTTTTTATTTTTAAAATACCGGCCGACCACCAGGACCGCCCGAAACTGGAATCGGCAAGGGGTCGGTTCCAATCTAACAGGGCGGTTACCGGTTACATCTCCCTATTTTTTTAACAATGGTTGTGAGTGTGTCATTGACTAGACATACTTTAACAAAAAATTCTTGAAAACTTTGTGACACACCTCAAGCCATCCAATTTGACATTTAATGACTAGTAGCAATTGTGACATCCTCGAACAAAGATAAATCGAATTTTTATTTGTCATTAAATTTCTATTTAATTGAATTTCTATTTAATTTTTATGTATATTTAGATTTTGAATTATTTATTTTCTATTAGAATGCAATTAATTATTTCATTATGTTGAAATTATAGTTAGACTCAACTATAATTTGATTAATTATTTCATTTTAATTAGGGTAGAGATGAAAGACCAACTTATTTTTTCTTTTTCTTTTTCCAAAGAGAGTTTTTGAATTTTTTTTATTTTACATTTAGCTAATAATATCATTTTGATCAAACTCCACTTTATCTACCGAAAAGAGCAACTTTCAACTTCAAGGTACAACAACTCATTTGCATTGAGCTGGGAGGGTAAGCTTGTCGATATAACATCAGAACCGTCCGTTTTGATTTCTATCCCATGGCAGGAGTTAAATGGACGGTCCCTGGAACCCAACCGTTATGCAGGACACCAGACGGTGAACCTTGCTGACTGTTAATTAAGGTGTGGTTCTTTTATTGAGAAAGTGCAGAGCCTTCTTTCTATGCTAAAAAAATAAGGATTTCAAAGCCACGGAAAGGGCATAGTTCTTCTAGTTTTTTGGATGGGCAAGCTTTCTAGCCCCAAAATTAGCAGAGACTTATTTCTAGGTTCAAAGTTAGGGTTTCTCAGTCATGGCTGTATCATCTTCTTCAATTGACCTCTATTAGAGAGCACGCCAATTCTTATTTTTAGGCCCAAAATAAGATTTTTGGCCATGGAAGGATCACAGTTTTACTATTTCTTCCATGAAATGTAAACGTTGACTTCCATGAAATGCCAGACAAGATTACGAAATCTATGAACCTTATTTATGGGTTCAAATTTAGGGTTTCTCAGTCAGGCTGTATCATCTTCTTCAATGGACATCCATTGGAGAGCACGCCAGATCTTATTTTTATGCCCAAAATAAGATTTTTGGCCATGGAAGGATCACATTTTTACTATTTCTTCCATGAAATGCAGACGTCGACTTAATGGATTAAAGCTCCCAGCTCACCAGACAAACAAGGAAATTATGAAATCTATGAACCAGAGATTTTTTAGCTATCATATACATGGAGCAATTAATGTTTAGGTATTTATTTTTCCCTTCTCTCGTTCTCTTGGTAGTTATCTCTATTTTTTGAAGACAATATGATTCTTGATTTTATTATCATCACCATCATCGTCATAATCATCTAACCTTCCATTATTGGCCTTCCATTGAACCTGTATGCAATCTTGCCTTATTTGCTCGCTGGTTCAACATGAACTGTGCCATCATCGTCATTATCTAACCTTCCATCCATTGAACATGTATCTAAGCTTGCCTTATTTGCTCGCTGGTTCAACATAAATTGTGCCAGCATCATCATCATCATCTAGCCTTCCATTGAACCTGTATATAAGCTTGTCTTATTTGCTCGCTGGTTCAAGGTAAATTGTGCTTTCCATTATAGTTTGTGCTCATCTTTTAAGTAATTGAAGATCTCATGGGGAAATCAATTATTTATCAGAATTTTCTGTTGTCTCAATTGAATTTTGTAGGAAAACAGGTGTTTTTTTGGTGAATTGCTCATCCTTGATTTTCTTTTATTTCAATATCTAGCTTGTTTTTAGCATTCATGCAAGAGGGTAGAAATTTTTTATTTTTTTTTCTTGGGGTTTTTCTTTTCTAGCCTTCTTTTGAAGATTTAATTGGATATTTTGGAATTTATTCATGAAACATAGTTTTTTTCTTTAGCTACTTTTGCATTTTAAATGGTGCTTGGTGGTGCTCAAATATAGGACAAATTATACTTGTATCTTCTGATTTAAAAAGAAGATAATCACCTTATATCAGGCCTCTGGATTGAATACTCATTGAGATGAAGATTTTATTTGAGTTTGTTTTCTTTTGTGCTGCCTTTTCCCTTCTTTCTTGTTTAGGAACTTATAGTATAGGTTTGGGATCATGTCAACTGGCTAATAATACTGTTGCGAAGACCGTTATTGATGATTTGGAAGGGATTGGAGATTTCAAATCCATTCAAGCAGCTAGCGATACTGTTCCTGCTGGTAACTCTCAATGGATGTATTCATGTCAATGCTGGGACGTACTAATGAACCATCCAGAACCCAAGTGAACTGAGCCAGGACAACCGAGGCGTCTTGCCCAGGGCACGGAAAAACTTTGATGCCCATATCAACAAGTATGGGGCCACGAACTCAAAGAGTGCTCTGGGGTCGAGGCTATAGTCGCGGATAAAGTCTAGCAAGGCCCCAGATAGCTTCCAGGCTGTCGCTCCTGTTCAAGAGGAAGCCACACTACAAGCTTCTCAAGAGCGTACACTGGACCCTTCAGAGCCCTGAGAAGTCTACCATGGGCGAAGTAGGCTCAAATCCTTGAAGGGTGAGGCCACCAAGCTAGGACTACTCACCAGCCTGATAGGGCAGTCTAAACACCTTCTCAGAGATCCAGAAGGAGACGACAAGCACCTAGGTCAATCTGCCGATGGAATCCCATCCCTCAGCCACCAGTCGAGGAAGAATTCCTTAGCCCCTTCCTCCACTGCCGACCTTACAGGACTTCATCCTAGGCGCACTTACAGGATTCCTCCAATATGGGTGATGACGCTAAAAGCACCCCGCAAGGGTCAAAGCCGGGGCAAGACCTTAAATAGTCCTTGTAAATGTTCAATTCCGACGACAACGTAAAAAGCTGCCCATAACGTTCTAACTCTTTTTCTCCTCCCTCCTCCTCTATTTTCTCCACAGGTGCAGCGCGACGGTGCCCTGACTTCAACACTCTAAACCGAGAGTTTGGACGCACCAGTCTCACCAAGCCACAATAAGAGCGCCTCAGAGAGATGTTTGCCCAAGCGGCTGGATTCTCGATAGTCACCGACGCGTTGTCAACCTAAGTCAAAACCGAGTCATCTTCAGGCTCCTGCTCCCACGAGGTCTGCCACATGATCCAAGTGCATGAAGCAGCCAGCTCGGAGCAAGCACCAAGTGATCCCAGTCACAAAATCATTGACTCAGACCTTCCATTGCTTGGATCTGCCAGAGACTGGTCCTCTCCCACACTGTGCCCCTCCTAGAAGCCGAGATGTCAGGATCATGGGTTTATGCATTCGAGATCAATGAGAATCCTTCTGAGTCCTTTGACGAGGAACTCCAAAAAGCTTCAGAAGAGAAGGAAGAAGGTGGTCAGACCATGGCTGACGAGCTTGAAGAGATCAACCTGGGGGGTGAGGCCGACCTGAGGCCAACTTTCATCTCAATAAAAATGTCCCTAGAGGATAAAGAAAGTTATATTTCCCTCCTCCGAGCAAATCGAGACGTCTTCACCTGACATTATCATGAGATGCCCGGTCTAGACCCCCAAATTGTTGCCCATCACCTTGATAATGATCCAACCATCAAACCCATGAAGTAGAAATAAAGAAGGTTTAGATCTGACCTCGAGATGCAGATTGATGCTGAGGTGAACAAGCTTAGGCAAGCTGGATTCGTACATGAACTCAAATACCCAAAATGACTGGCAAATGTTGTCCCAATCAAGAAGAAGAATGGCCAAATTAGGGTCTGTATTGATTTCCACGACTTGAACTTTGCTTGCCCCAAGGATGACTTCCTCCTATCGTTCATCGAGATGCTTGTCGACTCCATAGCTCATTGCCAAATCTTCTCCTTCATGGATGCGTATTCAGGTTATAGTCAAATCAGGATGGCACCAGAAGATGAGGAGGACACCGCGTTCTTAACCTCAAAAGGTGTCTTTTGCTACACTGTGATGCCTTTCAAGTTAAAGAATGCTGGTGCCACGTACCAGCGAGCCATGACAACCATCTTCAAAAGCATGATACACAAGGAGGTCGAATGCTATGTGGATGGCTTGGTGGTAAAATCTGAAACAAAAGACGCCCACATACAAGACCTTAAAATGATGTTTGAATGGTTGCGATGTCACCAAGTCAAATTGAACCCCTTGAAATGCGCCTTCGGTGTACGCTCAGGAAAATTCTTAGGGTTCATCGTGAGGTTCCGTGGGCAGCAGATCGAGCGAGTCAAGATCAAGGCAATTCAGGACATGCCATCGTCTAAGACCCTGCATGAACTGCGATCTATCCAAGGACAGCTAGCCTACATTCGAAGGTTCTTCTCAAACCTTTCAAGATGATGGAGACCCTTTTCACACCTCCTAAAGAAGGACACTCCCTTCATATGGGACGAAGTATGCCGAGCTGTTCTCGATGATATCAAGTAGTACTTGTTGAATCCACCAGTACTCTCTATACCAGTGTCAGGAAGGCCTCTCATCCTCTACGTGACCGCCCTTGAGGAGTCACCCGGGGAACTCCTGATGCAGAATAATGATGGAGGAAAAGAGACAATGCTCTACTATCTCCCATCGAAAAGATGTGTCTATCATTGATCTTTGTGGTACAGAAGCTCCACCATTACTTGCCCGGTAACGAGGTTAAGTTAATCTCTAAGGCAGACCCGGTCAAGTTCCTCATGACTCGGCCATGCCTGTTAGGATGTTTGGCCAAGTGGGAATTATTGTTGATGGAGTTCGACATCACGTATGTACCACAGAAGGCAGTCAAAGGTCAAGCCTTAGCAGACTTTCTCGCAGCTCACCCAGTCCCTGTGGAGTCTCCCTTGTCAAGTGATCTCTAGGATGAAGAAGTTTTATGTACGTCGCTAACTCGGCCGTGGGAGATGTACTTCGACGGAGCATTTCAGTCTGATAGAGGAGGCGTTGGAGTCGTGTTCTTGACTCCCGACGGTGGAATGATTCCTCCATCCTTATCACTGGCAGAGGAATTTTCTCATAACAAAGCTGAATATCAAGCCCTCATAATCGAATTGGAGAACGCCCAGGAGCTAGACCTAGGGCAACTGAACATCTTCAGCGACTCTGACCTGGTCATCTGGCAGCTTAAGGGGATTTATGACGTAAGGAAGGATACTCTCAAACCTTATCATGACATGGCCAAATCCTATATGGCCCAGTTGGATGATTTCTCCCTGAGTCGTATCCCGAGAAGGCTGAATTCACAGGTCGATGCACTTTCGAAGCTCGGGGCCACAATTCAGCTATCTTCATTAGGGCCCACCCCAGTCTGGGTAACCGAATGGAGACATGTCGACTTGAGAACCGAAGTTGACGCAGATGATGAGAGGGATTTTTTCCTTGAATGCTCACCTTATCCATTCGGAGCTCTCCTCATGACCAAGGATGTCATTAAGGTAGAACAAGAAATATCCCAAGGCAAAGAATCCAAGGTCGAGAAGCAAAGACTGAATTCTTCATTCCGATGTACGCAGAGGTTGAACAAGTGGAAGGCTGAAGGGAGCCTAACATAGAATTCATAAAGCATGGAAGGCTACCTCAGGATTAGGTGGAACACAATAGCATACGACGGATGTCTACCAAGTACAACCTTCTTGACGGGGACGTCCTCTTTCGTCGATCATTTGACGAAATTCTCCTCATATGCGTCGATACACAAGAGGCGAGCAAGGTAGTTGAGGAAGTGCATTCAGGTATCTGCAGGCTGCATCAGTCCGGCCTTAAGCTCTACGAGAGCATCCGTAGACTTGGCTATTATTGGCCTTCATTGGTGGCCGATGCCCAAAACTATGCCAAAAGATGTAAGGTGTGCCAAATTCATTCAGGCCTCATTCATCAGTCCCTAGAGCCTCTTCATTCTACAGTGATGTCATGGCCCTTTCCCCAGTGGGGTATGAACATTATAGGACCCATCGACCCTCCTTCCACCCTGGGTCATGCCTTCATTCTTGTAGCGACATATTACTTCTCCAAGTGGGCTGGGGCAGTCCCTCTCAAATAGGTTCCAGGGACCACTGTGGCTAACTTCGTGCATCACAACATCATATACCGGTTCGAGGTTCCGGATTGAATAATCTCTGATTATGGCCCTCAACTCAGAAGCGATCACGTTGATCGCTTTCCCAACCAGTTCGGTTTCGAGTGGAAGTACTCGACCATGTACTACCCTCGAGCCAACAGTTTACCTGAGGCATTCAACAAAACTCTGTGCGGGGCGCTCCGGAGGTCAATCTCAAAGTCAAAGAAGAACTGGCATGAGAAGCTGCCTAAGGGCCTATCGCACCACCACTCACAATGCTACAAACTCTACCCCTTTTTCCCTAGTCTATGGAGGTGAGGCAGTCTTACCCCTCGAGGTTCAAATACCCTCACTCCGTGTCGCAATACAATAAGGACTAGCCGAGAATGAGAGGGTTAACCTCAGTTACTAGGAGTTGGATGCCCTTGATGAAAAGAGACTAGAGGCTTAGCAGAACCTCGAGCTCAATCAAGGAAGAATGAAGAGAGCCTTTGATAAGTCTGTTAAGGTTTGCTCATTAGCTTGTGGGGACCTAGTCTTAGCGGTCAAGAGACCTATTGTCATGCACGGGCACCGTAAAGGAAAGTTCGAACCCAAGTGAAAAGGCTCATTCATAGTCAAGAAGGTCACACCAAATGAGGCCTATATACTGACGAACTCAGATGGAGAGGAGGCAATGCCCCTATAAACGGGCGATACCTAAAGAAGTACTATCCGTAATGTATATTCAAGAAAAGAGACTCAACACAAAGCAAGCAAGATACTTCGAACAAATTCTAACTCTTTTGATTGCAGTAAAAATGAGTTACAAGATGCAAGCCAAGAATCCCAATGTTAGGAAGGTTACAATTCTCCCATATCTGCGGGAAAGAAAACAGTTAATGCCAAAAGTGTTGCTCTTGCAACTGAGGATAAGAGGACGGTTACAAGCCAAAAGAAAATGCATTCCTCATGAAGAAGAAGCAAACCCACCAAAGAAATGCTCTCCTCATGAAGAAGAAGCAAAACCACTTGGAGACGTTAGCTTTAGTTCATCTGACAAGTGCCACCAAAGAGGACACTTACAGGTCAAAAAGAAGGAGCCAACCATTCCCGAATCAGCTTCAATTCATCTTACAAGGCATGGCTAGCTTCCAAGGAACCGACCCATGATGGAACGACATGGACTTCACGATTGTGCTGGAGGACTTGGCTTCAACCAGACCGCGGCGGCAGGGCCTCCTTGTTCGCCATCACTCTTGACCCCCGTGGGACATCGCTGTCCATGGTCATCGCTGCGCGCAACTCAACACCATGCGCAGCCATCTTTGTGCGCAACACAATGCCGCGTTCTACCATCACCATGGGCAGGCCAATGCCACGCGATACCATTGCAGCGAGCTGCGTGCTCCTGAACATGGCTATCATCGTGCGTGTTCTAAGAACATGTGAAGGCAGCACTGCATCCAACTTAATGTCGCACATGCCCTTGGAGTGCCCAAGTTCCCACCGTCTCCAACTCTCGGGAGACATTAAGTCCCACGTCTCTTCGGTTTCCCCAACCATCGCTCCTTGTCGACGGTCCACATTCTCATAACCTTTCGAACCTTAGGGTTTCACCCGAAACACTTCTTCGCCCGCCGGGAACCCTTTTATGACCCTGCTCTTTCCCCTATCGGCGTTGCCTCTCCCTGACAGAAACACTCCTCCGCCAGCTGGAAACCCTGTCTGACCTTGTTTTTCCCCCTTTTCCGACAGCTGAGCGTATCGCAAAAAACCACCAGAACTCTTCCCTGAGACCCTGCGGGTTTCCCCTCTCCTTGTTTTTGTGCTTCGACAGTTCACCACAAACTCAACAAAATTCTACTGAGTTTCTGGTGAGCCCACTGCTGCTCCTCCTTCTCTCCCCCTGATAGCCAGAGGACCGTCAAACTCCTCCGACTTCTCTGCGACCTCCCTTTCAGCCACGGGACTACTGAAGAAGCACCGAAACTTTGGCAGAGCACCACTACAAATCTTGCTAAGGCCTCGAAAATGTCCGCAATCATGGTACAAAGCTTTGCAACCTCCTGAAGCTCACCAGAAAACCTCTTGAAGACCTTTGCAAATTTTTGTCGCGAAGTTCTCCTCAGAAATCTCTTGCCAGAAGCTCAAGCTCTCTCTCTCTCTCTCTCTCTCTCTCTCTCTCTCTCTCTCTCTAAAACTGTTTTACCCTTCGGTAAAACAGTAAAAGGGGGTTCTTCCCCTTTTATACTCAGCAGTGCCATAAAATGCCCTTGACAAATCTAAAAAGACACTGCCGTCCTCATCTTCAGACGACAATAAGACCAGGCCATGACGGGTCATGCTCGAGGCCCGAAAGGGCTATCGTTGTGCGCCACATAAGAAGCCATCGCCGTGTGCCTTTATCAAGGGCCATCGCCACACGCCTACTTCAAGGGCCATCACCACAAGCCTTGGTCAAAGGCCATCGCCACACACCTTCGTCAAGGTCCATCGCTGCAAGCCTTCGTCAAAGGGCCATCGCCGTACGCCTTCGTCAAAGGGCTATCGCCGCATGCCTTCGTCAAGAGCCATCGACATGCGCCTTCACCCATAGGCTATAGCCGCGCCCTTCGTCAAGGATATAATGCCATGCTCTTCAACAAGTACATAACGTCATACACGCACCATCTAAGCCTAATGCTACGTGTACCATTCAACACTTAGCGTCGCGATCATGCCACGACACTTCCCTCTGTACCATTGTTCTGCCTCTTTAGGAAGTTCATTCCCTGCATCTCTTCACTACACAACGGTCTGTGCTACATGACCTTAAACTGCACAGCCATGGTCTAAACTATATGATCTTAAACTGCAGCGGAGGTCTAGTTGCACGACCTTAAACTGCCTAGTCCTCGTCTCACGACTCAAAACTGTACGACTGTGGTCCAGCTGTGTGACCTTAAACCATAGCGCATGTCCTGGCCACATGACTTGAAACTGCATAGCCATGGTCTGAGCTACAAGACCCTAAAACTGTAATGCATGGCGTGAAGAATAGTCCATACGCATAACTCCAACCGAGATATGGGCCACCTACTCCCTAAAGGTGTACTTCATCAACACCCCCATTAGAGTTAGATGCATGCACGGGTCGTACCTACTCCTTTAATCCTCAATAGGTTTCTTTTGTACCAGCATTCCACTGAGAGTCACATCTTATTGTGACCCACTATCCCCAGGGATTCAGGGCCATTCTTATCCCTTCAACCCTCAGTAAGGTTCATCTATGCTCTGGGTTGTCGTTCTCAATAGAGTTACATGCATGCCACTATTCATTAGCCCCATAGAGTCATACTGGCCCTCTTAATCCCCAGTGAAGTTTGCTTCTGCTCGTCACTCCTCATAGTGCCGCCATCTTGACCTCTCTATGCTTGTGTATAGCCTTAACTATCTTTATCCCCAAGGAGTAGAGTAGCTATCCACAAACCTATCCCACATGCAGCTTTACCTTCATGGCGACCCACTTACTGGTCCGCACTGTATGAACTTAAACTGCATAGCCATGGTCCGCACTACATGACCTTAAACTGCACAGCCATCGTTCGCGCTGCATGACCTTAAACTGCACAGCCATGATCCGCAATGCATGACCTTAAACTGCATAGCCATGATCCACACTACATGACCTTAAACTGCACAGCCATGGTCTGCACTGCATGACCTTAAACTGCAAAGCCATGTTCCGCACTGCATGACCTTAAACTGCACAGCCATGGTCTGCACTGCATGACCTTAAACTGTACAACCATGGTCCTTGCTGCATGACCTTAAACTGCACAGCCCTGGTCCATGTTGCATGACCTTTAAACTGCACAAGCCATGGTCAAAACTATATGACCTTAAATTATAGCGGAGGTCTAGTTGCACGACCTTATACTGCACAGTCCTGGTTGCATGACTTTACACTGCATGACCAATGTCCAAGCAATATGACCTTAAACCATAGTGCAAGTCCTTAACGCGTTACGTTAAACTGCATCACTCAGGTCTAGGACGCATGACCTTAAATACACCCCATACATGTGCACACTCCTTTTACATGTATCTTCATGCATGTCTTCTTTAACCGACCCATTCATGTGTGCACACCACCTTTATTGCCTCCTCAGTTAGTCCACATACGCGCACATGCCCTTTACGTGCATCTTCACACACGCCTTCCTTAACCGACCCGTTCGTGTGTGCACACCATCCATCATTCCCCCAGTGAGTCTTACCCATGCTCACAAAACGAAAAACCGTTCCACAATCCATATTCATCAACAAATAGTGGGTCACCACTTTTTACCCACCGTCATTCATCATCCGTCCTTCACAAGCAACCTCATGCCATCTTCCCAAAGTGTATTGAAACCATCACCATACTCACTCCATGACCTCCATAGACTGTCATGCATCACCACTATGGTCCAGCTGTATGACCCAAAACTATAGTGCACATCTTGATTGCATGACGTTAAAAGGCTTCAGACAGGTCCCGAAGGCATGATCTTAAACACCCCTTCATAGAAAAAAAAATGGGCGTGGTGTACACCTGAACAAGGGAATGCCATGAGGATAAATGATGGATGAGCATGGTCTTGAAACCATCAGGAAAAGAGTTTTGTGGAAAACAAAACCCAAGCACGGTGGAAACCCCAAAAGGGCATCGTGAGCAAAAATTGAAGAAAAGAGTGGACATGACCCCAACATCATGGGTAAAAGAGCCCAAAAAACGAAGGAAGTCGGTGAAAACCATCTCTACGGCGCCACTTCTCATGTTCAAGTGAAAACCCACGAAAGGGTGCTTGGACCGACAAAACAGGTTGATGCACTACCGCCGCCTCACCTGACATTCAATTTCCAAACAAGTCACAAGCTTGGTTAATGAGGTCTTCCTAAAATCCTCAAATGCCAGCATCCAGTCACAACACAAATTGGCTCATTAGGGAGTGAGAGCAACATAAGATCTCCCACATTTCAACATGAACAACAACAAGAGTCCTTGAGGGCGAGGACGATGACCAAAAGATCCCTCCAAAATGCTAAAGACCATCACAAAGGCAAGAAACTGATCATGCCAGGGTCTAACCTGCCAGATACTTCAGGGTATTCCTGGCCAAAATCCCCTAGTCAACAAGGGCCCAAACTTTTAGGTAGGTCAGAAGCCCTCGACTGAACCCCCCTAGACGAGACCTACAGAGATACCCTGGTTATCAAAACAAAACTTGGTCTAGCAGTGAACAATGTTGACCAAAGGTTCATAGCAATTGGCCTTTAGATAGGCCTGATTCTGTCCGAGGAGGTCCCTACAGAGGCCTCATGCTTCAGAATCACAAATAGTCCCTCGAGGGTGAGGACTTCGACAAGATCTCTCAAACTTCCCTCTTTTGCACCGTTCTCCTAGAATGCTTCCAAGCCATCACTCCCATCCAAGAGGAAATCCCACTACAAGTCCCCTATGAGGATACCCTAAACCCTATGAGCCCTCAACTTCTCAGGCATGGGAAGTCTACCAGTGAAGCAAGCTCAAGTCCCTGAAGGGTGAGGTAGTCCGTCAATCCAGGGCTACTCATCAGCCCAACAGGACGGACCAAACAGCTCCTCAGAGATCTAGAAAGAGACAAGCACCAAGGTCAGCTAGCCGAAGGAACCATATTCCTCAGCCTTCAGTCAAGGAAAAATTTCTCAAACCCCTTCCTCCATTGCCTACCTTGCAGGGCTTCATCCCAGGCGCAACTCGCCTTATCCTTTTGTCCAATCAGGAGGACGTCCCTGCATCATCAACTACTGAGGGCTCATCCAATCAGGGTGACGACGTTAAAAGCACCCCCCAACGGTTAGAGCCGGGGCAAGACCTAAAATACCCCCTGCACACGTCCAATTCTGGTGATGACGTATAAAGCTGCCCGAAATATTCTAACCTTTCTTCTTCTTCTCCTCCCTCTTCTGCTGTCTCTTTCATAGGTGTAGCCCGATAATGCCCAAATTTTGACGCCCTAAATAGAGAGCACAAATTCACCAACATCAACAAGTTGTAGTGGATGCGCCTAAGAAAGATGCTAGCCCATGCGGCTGGATTCTTAACTGTTGCCAACGCCCAAGACTGAGCCATCTTCGAGCCCCCGTATCAAGGAGGCCTGCCACATGATTCAGGTGCATGAAACGCCAGCCACCTCCGGGAAAGTACCAAGTTATCCCAATGAGGATGTCGTTGACCCCACGATCATTGAATCTCAAGTCAGCCTTTGTGGTCCGATGGGTCGACCATGTTCAAAGCTGACCCTTTCATTATCTGGTCCAATAATAGTCCAGGAATCGTCTCCCACACTAGAGCCCTCTTGGAAGCAGAAATGTCAGGATCGTGGGTCTCTGCGCTTGAGATTGATAAGAAACATCCTGAATCCCCTAACGAAGCGTTGCAAGAAGTTCCAGAAGAGTGGTAAGAAGGTGGTGAGGCCACAACTGACGAGCTTGAAGAGATAAACTTAGGGGATGGGGCCGACCCAATGCCATCTTTCATCTTGGCAAAATGTCCCCGGAGGAGAAAGAAAGTTATATTTCCTTCCTCTGGGCAAATCGGGATGTCTTCGTCTGGAATTATCATGAAATGCCCTGTCTAGATCCTCAAGTCACTGTCCATCATCTCGACATAGATCCATCCATCAAACCCATAAAGTAGAAATAAAGAATGTTCAGACTCGACCTCGATATGTAGATCGATGTTGAGGTGAACAAGCTTAGGCAAGCTGGATTCATACGTGAAGTCAAATACCCAAGATAACTGGCAAATGTTGTCTCAATCAAGAAGAAAAACGGCCAAATCAAGGTTTGCATTGACTTTCAAGACCTGAACAGTGCCTGCCCCAAGCACAACATCCCCCTGCCTTTCACTGAGATGCTTATTGATTCTACAGCTCATTGCCAGATCCTCTCCTTCATGGATGGGTATTCTGGTTATAGTCAGATCAGGATGGCAACAAAGGATGAAGAAGCCATTGCATTCTTGAAGCCAAAAGTTGTCTTTTGCTACACTGTGATGCCTTTCGGGTTAAGGAACATCGGTGCCACGTATTAGTGAGCCATGACGACCATCTTCAAGGACATGATGCACAGGGAGGTTGAGTGCTATGCGTATGACTTGGTGGTAAAGTCTGAAGCAAAGGACGTTCACATGAAGGACCTTGAAAAGGTATTTGAACGGCTGCAGTGTCACCAACTCTAGATGAATCCCTTGAAATGCAGCTTTGGTGTACGCTCAGGAAAGTTCTTAGGGTTCATCATGAGGTATTGTGGGCTGGAGATTGAGCTGATCAAAATCCAGGCAATCTAGGACATGCCACTGCATACGACCTTGCGTGAACTTTAGTCTCTCCAAGGGCAGCTAGCCTATAGTCGAAGGTTCATATCGAACCTCACAGGAGGATGCAAGCCGTTTTCACACCTGCTAAAGAAGGACACTCCCTTCATATGGGATGAGGTTTGCCAAGCCGTACTTAATGATATCAAGCAGTACTTATTGAATCTCCGGTACTCTCCACATTGGTGTTAGGAAGGCCTCTCAACATATACGTGACCGCTCGTGATGAATCACTTGGGGCACTCCTAAAACAGAACAATGATGAGCAGAAAGAAACAATACTCTATTATCATAGCCACAAGATGTGGGGTGCCGAGAAGAATTACCCTCCCATCGAGAAGATGTGCCTAGCCTTGATTTTTGCGGTACAGATGCTTCACCATTACTTGCTCGGTCACGAAGTCAAGCTAATCCCAAAGGTGGACCCAATGGCGAAATGATTCCTCTATCATTCTCACTTGTAGAGGCATTTTCTCATAATGAGGCTGATTAACAAGCCCTCATAATCGGATTGGAGATCACCTAAGAGCTAGGCCTGGAGCTGCTGGACATCTTTGGTGACTATGAGCTGGTCATCCGAAAGCTTAAGGGGATTTATGACCTAAGGAAGGATACTCTCAAGCCTTATCATGACACGACTAAATCTTATAAGGCCCAGTTTGATGATTTCTCCCTAAGTCATATCCCTAGAAGGCTAAACTCACAGGGTGATGCACTCGCAAAGCTCGGGGCCACCATTCAACTGTCTTCACCAGGGCGCACGCCTGTTTGGGTAACAGAATGGAGACATGTTGACTTGGGGACAAAAAATGATGTAGATGATGTGTGAGATGTCTTCCTTGAATGCCCGCTTTATCCATTCGGAGAACTCTTTACAGCCAAGGATGTCATTAAGGCAAAGCAAGGAATGCCCCAAGGTAAAGAATCCAAGGCTGAGAAATAGGAGTTAAAATTTTTTGACTCGATATGTGAAGAGGTTGAACAAGTGGAAGACTGGAGGGGGTCTATCATGAACTTCATAAAGCATGGAAGGTTGCCTGAGGATCGAGCAGAACGCAACAGTATACGACGGATATACGATGGGCCATCGCAATCCCTCTCAAGCAGGTTCCAAGGGCCACTATGGCCAACTTCGTGCATCACCACATCATATATCGGTTCGGGGTTGCGGATCGAATAATCTCTGATAATTGCCCACAGTTTAGAAGCCATCACATTGATCGCCTAGCTAACCAGTTTGGTTTTGAGTGGAAGTAATGGACCATGTAGCACCCTCGATTCAATGGTTTAGTTGAGGCGTTCAACAAAACCTTGTGTCGGGTGCTTCGAAAATCACTTTCGAAGTCATAGAAGAACTGAAATGAGAGGTTGCATGAAGCTCTATGAGCTTATAGTACCACCACTCAGAATGCTATAAACTCTACTCCTTATTCCTTGGTCAATGGAGGTGAAGCAGTTTTACCCCTTGAGGTTCAACTACCCTCACTTTGTGTTGCTATACATCAGGGACTGACTGAAGATGAGAGGGTCAAGCTCCGTTATCAAGAGTTGGATGCCCTTGATGAAAAGAGACTAGAGGCTTAGCAAAACCTTGAGCTCAATCAGGGAAGAATGAAGAGGGCCATTGACAAGTCTGTCAAAGTTCGCTAATTCGCTCGTGGGGATCTAATCTTAGCAGTCAATAGGCTGATCATCATGCATGGACACTATAAATGAAAGTTCGAACCAAAGTGGGAAGGTCCTTCGTAGTGAAAAAGGTCACACCAAACAGGGCCTATATACTAGCCAACTTTGATGGAAAAGAGGCAATGCCCCCCCCTATCAACGGGTGATACCTAATGAAGTACTGTCCATGATGTTCTTTTAAATACAACATATGCTGTCAAAGGAAGAAAGAAATGGAAAAGAAGAGCATTAAACCAACTCAAAAGAAATTCATTTCTTTTATTGCACTAGAAAACGTGACAAGCAACATTCAAAAGCTCATTATCAGGCAGGTTACAAATATAGTAGCAACATTTTCTCTTGCTTCAGAGGAAAAGAGGTTGTTTGCGCTAAAATGTTGTTCTTGCTTCATAAGAGGACCAACCATTTTCGAGTCAGCTACAATTCATTTGACAAGGCATGGTTTTTCAGAAGAGGGAAGATGTACCCTGATAGAGTCTACCTCCTTGAAAAGGAGTTGGCCTATGATGGATTTCCTTCCTCGAGACAAAATGGACTTCACTGTTGTGCTGGAGGACTTGGCTTCCAACAGACCACAATGGTCGTGCCTTCTTACTTGCCGTCACTCTTGACCCCCACAAGGCACCACCGTCCATGGTCATCATTGTGCGCAACTCAACACCGCGCGTTATCATCACCACATGCAGCTCAATGTCGCGGGTGACCACTGTCATGCGCAACGCAACGCCGCGAGTGACCATCGCCATGGGAAGTCCAATACTGTATGCGACCATTGCCACGAGCAGCATGCTGCCGAGCATGGCTGTCGCCGTGCACAACTTAGCACCACGTGAAGGCAGCGTTGTGCATGCGACTTAATGTTGTGCATGCTTGCGTAGTACCCCAGCTCCCACCATCTCCAATTCCGCGGGAGCATTAACCCTTGCACCTTTTCGATTTTCCCAACTATCATCTCTTGGTGACGGTCAACCTTCTCAAGACCTTTCGCCTCCCTCGCAATCCTTTAGGTCTTGCCGAAAGCTCTTCTCTGCTCACCAGGAACCCCCTTCTGACCATGTTCTTTCCCCTTACAGACGGTGGGGAATACCAAGGAAACCACTGGAGTCTCCGTAGAAAGCTCCTTTGTGACCTCTCAGTTTCCTCTCCTCTTACTCCTACAGTTCACCACAACTCGCTAAAATGTCATTGTGTTTTCAATGAAGCCCATTGGTGTGCCTCCTCCTTCTCTGCCAGTGACCGCAAGACTGTCAAAAGTCCACCAAATAGTCCTTGTGCACATCAAAGATAGTGTCGCAACCCAATGGCACCACTGCTCCTCTCGAAGATGCCCTTTTACCTTTGGAGCTTTCATCCCGTGCTTCACGGATCCATGAAGAGTTCTCTTGGATTCTTGCCGGGCTTCCATCTTGAAGGAGTCTCAACGCTCTTCCAGGGTTCGTCGAAGTCACTTCGGTTTTCCATTCAAGTCACCCTCCCACATCTTTCTGAGTTGGTTATGATGGGAACTTGTAGGGTTTAGGAGGAGTCCCCGTCCTCAGGGTCTGCTTGTGTAGTATTATTGGAACTTGCAAGTACTTGTTTGTACTTGAGGTTTTGAATTGGAGGCTCCTTCTTGGAGATTGTTTATTATTATTATTATTATAATTTTATTCGTGATGCCTTTTTCAGGCTTTCACCGCATCCATTTTTGTTTTTCTTTTGTGATGCCTTTTCAAGTTCTCACTACATTTTTTAGCCCATTACAGATAGTACTTTATGAGATACATTGCAGTAATGGGGTTGTTGAGTTCGTAGCCCTCTTGATTTTTTATCTTGTAAGAATTGCCTACATGCACTCCGGTAACCACGAATGGCCCCTCCCAACTAGGTTTGAACTTGCCTAAAGGATGTGGATTTACAGAAGTGTGGAAGATTTTCTTGAGTACCATGTCCCCTTCTCTAAACTATAGAGGGACAACTTTTCTTTGGTATGCCCTCTCGACTTTACACTGGTAAGCAATGATATTCTATGTTGCTTGTAGTCATCTTTCATCCAAAGTAACGAGGGCAGCAATTCGTGCTTCGATCTTTTGTTCCTCATATGAATTTTTGTGGATAAGCACTCGAAGAGATGGTATCTCAACTTCATTGGGTAGCACTGCTTCCATACCATACACAAATGAGTATGGGGTCGTGCCAGTAAGAATCTTCTCAGTTTTCCTGTAGGCTCATAGCGCATCTTTTAGCTTTTCATGCCAATCTCTGGCACCTTTTATTATTCTGTCTATAACCTTGAGAAGTCCTTTGTTCGTAGCCTCTGTTTGTCCATTTCCTTGAGGATAGTAACGTGTGGAGAATTTTGAGTTATCCCGAACTTTTGCACACCTTAGTGACCCTTTCATTTTTCAAGTTTGATCCATTATCAGTAATGATTGACTTAGGAACACCCAATCTGAATACAATGTTGTTCTTTATGAAACGGGCAACATGTTATCCCTCAATTTTTATAAATGATGAGGCCTCTACCCATTTTGTAAAGTACTCTGTAGCCGTTAATATAAAAACGGTGGTCGTTTGAGGCTTTTTGGGAGATCATTCCGATGATATCAAGACCCCACATGGCAAAGGGCCATACGGGTGGTTTTGAGTTGAGTGGTACAGACGGTGCATGGATGAGGTCTCCATAAAGTTGATATTTGGGATACCTCTTGACAAACTTCCAATAATCTTCGGTCATGGTGGTCTAATAGTAACCTTGGCGCCGAATTTTCTGAGCTAAAGCGCTTGCCCTAGAATGACCTCCTTCATTGTGTAACTCTGTTAGAACTTGGTCGATATCTGGCAGATCAAGACATCATAAAATGATGCCATCGAAGGATTTCTTGAACAGGAGATCATCTCTTACTAAGAATCCAATATAAAACCTTCGAAGGGCTTCTTTTTCCTTTTTGGTAGCTCCTTCGGGATATAACTCATCTTTCAGTAGGGGCAGAACATCGTGGAACCATGGTTTTGCCTTAACTAGCGCATCTGAAGCCACAAGAGACAGTTCCCCATTATTCTCATTTTCGTGTTCTATTTCTTCTTCGATCCTTAGTGGTGAAGCGTTTGTTCTTAATGTAGAATGGCAGCGTGGTGATTTCTGAAAGAATATCAACCATTGAAGCAAGGGTGGCAAGGGTGTCGGCGAACCAATTATTTTCCTTAGCTACGTGCTGAAAGGTGATTTTCTTGAAATATGGGATCATCTTTTCCACCGTTTCTTGATAGGGTTTGAGTTTTTCTTCTTTCACCTTCCAAATCCCTTAAACTTGGTTTATAATGAGTGAGGAGTCACCAATTACTTGTATTTGCTGGATTTTCATTTCCATAACATTCTCGAGCCTAGCTATCAAGGCTTCATATTCAGTAATGTTATTGGTACATGGGAAATTCAATCTGATGACTGTTGGCATTAAAATCTTGTCGGGTGAGCATAATATGATACATATGCCTGACCCATATTCATTCCTTGTACTGTCGAAGTATAACTCCAAAATTGAGTTCTCAATTGTGAAGAGGTTTTCATTAGGGAGATCCATGTTGACGGGAGTGTTATCTGGCAGTGCAAGTTTAACTAAGTGGTTAGCAATGGCTTGTCCTTTTATCGATTTTTGAGTAACATATTCAATCTCAAACTTGCTCAATAGCATTCTCCACTTCGCCAAATGTCCGTTAAGGACTGGTCTTTCCAATAGGTACTTGAGTAGGTCAATTTTTTAGATGAGCTTGACTAAATGGGATACGACATAATGTCTTAACTTTTGCATGGTCCACACAAGCATCAAGCAATACGTCTCCACATCCGTGTATCTTGTCTCATAGTTGACCATGGTTTTGCTGATGTAGTATATCATTTGTTTTTTTTCATGGTCGTCGTATTGTCCTAACATTGCCCTCATGGTCTTGTCTTCACATATATGTATAGGAATAAGGCTTTGTCTATATTAAGAGGACTAAAGATGGGAGGTATAGTGAGGTACTCCTTGATTTGATCAAACACCTCTTAGCATTCATTGTCCCATAAGAATGGGGTATCCTTCTTAAGGAGCCTATTGAAAGACGTGCACTTATCCTCTAGTTGTGAAATAAAATGCCTTATGGCTTGTATGCGACCTTGAAGCCCACAGATTTCTCTGATGCTCTGAGGATGGAGCATTTCAGTGATGGCTCGTATTTTGAATGGGTCCACCTCAATGCCCCTTGGACTCACTATAAAGCCTAGTAATTTTCTGGATTCAACTCCAAAGGTACATTTCTGTGGATTGAGTTTGAGTTGATGTTTTTGGAGTCTTTCGAAAATGGTTCTCAGGATGGTGAAATGATCGCACCTGGTCATCGACTTGATCAGAATGTCGTCGACATAGTCTTCTATGATGGTGTGCATCAAGTCGTGGAAGATGCTAGTCATTGCTTGTTGATAAGTTGGCCCTACATTTTTGAGGCCAAAGGGCATGACACAGTAGCAAGTAGGTTCCCCATTACGTTATGAATGAAGTCTTGGTTTGGTCTTCTTTTACCATGAGGATTTGGTTGTAGCTTGAGAAGCCATCCATGAATGACAACATCTCGTGCCCCGCAGTGTTGCTGACCAAGGCATCTATGTTTGGTAATAGGAAATTGTCTTTGGGACATGCCTTGTTGAGGTCTCTGTAGTCAACACACACTGGGATCCTCCCGTCTTTCTTAGGCACGACCACTATGTTGGCCAACCATTCTGAATAATGGACGGGTTAATGAACTTCGCATGAAGTAGTTTGTTGATTTCTTCCTTAATTTTGAGTTCAAGGAGGGTCTTTTGACGTCAGAGTTTCAGCCTTATAGGCTTTGCCCCTTCATTGAATATTAGGTGATGTTGCACCAATGTGGGATCTAACCCTGGCATATCATCATATGACCAAGAGAAGACATCGTGATATTCCTTGAGAAAGGAAATCATATTTTCCCACTCCTTAGGAGATAGGGAGGTTCCAATCTTGGTTGCCCTTAGGTCCTTCACAGTTCCTAGGTTTACATCGATCGTTTGTTCGATGATAGCCGTTGGGTCACCATTGGACCTCATCTTGAATTGCTCAACATGGGAAGTGAGTTCCTTAGGTTGAGGGATTTCTTCAGACTCTTAGCTCTCTTGATCTTCGTCTTGGTCGTCCAATTCCTCGTCTTGGGTATTGTGCACCGTTATTTGGCTCTCTTCAGTGTTCACCATTTTTGAAAATTCTTTTTTGTTATTATTAATTTTATCATGTTTTGAATTTTCGGCGGATTTTGAAATAATACAAGAGGTGTTCCTTATGGGACTCGCGAGAGAAATGTTGCGGACTGGACGTGCATGGTGGTTAGATGGCCACCTGCATCTATCTGTTTTTTTGCACCGGCACTGGAAGGTGCCATTGGTATGCTTCCAGCAATTCTCGAGATAGGGGAGTGATCGATCAATTCCGTTCCTGGGTTTGTATCGGTGGATAAGCATGCTTGGCTGTGTTAGAGCCGATTGTGCATACCTTCAAATCCAGGCTAGCAAAAAGGTCTTTAATTCTCAATTCTTTGTGTGCTGAGATGTGGAAGAAGAATTCCCGACTGTTGGGGAATCAAGGATCACCTTTGGCTATTTTAAAGGACGGGCATCGAGAGGCACGAGGCTTTGAATGCCTCCAAAGACAAAGCCTGGATAGCTTGAAGGCTTCATTTGGCTTCGAAATAAGGTGAGAGAACCCTCGAGACCTCTTTGATCCTTGTTTTCAATTTTTGCTTGGAGTGATTCAAAAATTTCCTCTATTATGCCATGCACTTGACTCCCCAAGCCTTGGCCTGGTTGGAAGCCTTAGGAGAAGAGCATGTGCCAAGCTTCGAGGGACCCAAAACCGTATCGATGTTGACATTGGATGATGTCATCCATCGATGCAAAAGTTTGTAAAATTTGAGGAACAAAGTCGCCAGCCTCTAGACATAAGGTGACACAATCGGCTTGCTCGAAGGAAGCGATCGAGATTTCTCCAAGCACGACCCCTACGACTAGCCTCTTGTTATGTATACTAGGATTAAGAAATGAAGGGGGTTCAGCACATACCTTCGCGATGCCTTTTTTAATCGAAATTTTGAGGCATTGATGGAGTGTAGAGGCGACCACGAGGTTTTCATGGAGCCATGGTCTTCCTAGCAGCATGTTGACTAAAGGTTTTATGTCCAGGACATAAAACTTTATCACTTGGACAATAGGGCCGATCTTTAGTGTGAGAGACAATATGCCTTCAGCTTGTCTCTTGGTCCGTCGTGCGCAGCGATAGTTAGTTGACATGACTCGAAGTTATCCGGTTTTTTGCCTATCTACTTCATTGTTTTCATAGGGCATATGTTTAAGGATGCCCCATTATCAACAAGTACTCTTTGTATCTCATATCCTTGCATAAAAACAGTGATGTGCAGAGGTTGGACATGAAAGCGATTGAAGCTAGTTGGGATGTCATCGTCCGAGAACATGATTGGCATTGGTGCCAACAGTTGGTTGATCATTCCGCACTTATCCGGCTGTGTGTTCCTCGAGATGTGTGTCTTGGCGAGGACCTTTTCGATCTGGGTTTTGTGTGCTGGTAAATTGGCAAGCAGCTCCAAGATGGAGATTTTCGCTTGGACCTTCTCGAGATGAGCCGGTAGATCGTAGGTGGTTGCTGATCCTTGAATTTCTTTGTTCGGTTCGTGATCTGCGACACCTGCTGGTTGTTTGGCTTTTGAGGTGTTTCTCATTCTTTCATTGAGGGTATTGGCCATCAATTGAATGGGTTTGAACACTCAGTCTCTTCTGGTTAGGGAATCAACCTCACCAGCCTGATGCTCGATAGGGTAAGCCCTAACAAGAGTAATTAAAGACTTTGGGGTGTTGGCCCCTTGTTTGGAAGATGATCCCTTTTCGTTGGTCCTGATCATATCGATCTCTAGTGTGTCATCTTTGTCATATCGGTCCCATTTAGGAAGGTTATCGAGATTTGGAAGTGAAGGGCTTCCTCTTAGAAGACTCAAAAGATCCTCTTTAAACTCTTGAAAGTGATGATCACAAGTAAATACGAATTGACTGGGATCATCTTCTTCGTCTCCACTTTCAATCATGTGAACGACGATGTTCTCTTTTGAGTTGTCTTGAGCTCCCGGCTTTTCGGTCGTTGTGACCATATTTTTAGGGAGATCATTTGTAACGATACCCATCTTTTGATTAGGTTCTTCGACAGGTTGTTTTCTAGGTGCGACAGTGATGTCCCCCTTATTGATTAGCCCTTGAATCACCTGTTTCAAATACAAGCAATTTTGAGTATCATGAGCATGGTTTTGATGCCATTTGCACCACTTGCTCTTATCCATGACTTGAAATGGTGGTTCAGTTGGTGGCGGGAGATAAACCATATTTCTAGCCAGGAGTAATTCCAATACCTTTTCTAATGGATCTTTGAGAGGGGTGAAATTATCCTCTCACCGTTGGTTATTATTTTGAGCGTTGGTTCTAGGCTGACCCCTTCGGTTTTGGTTCTGATTATTGCATTGAGTAGCTGAACCTTGAGCTGGTCTGTTAACGACAATCTCATTTACTTGATCAGTAGCATTCCTCTTGTTAATCATTTTATTCTTATTTTGGGGAGTTGTTATCGGTTTATTGTCGGGCCTGGTACTGAGGGGTGTCCCTCTGGCCCTTTTATGTCGTGCCACCAGCTCGATCATGGAGTTGAAGGAGTGGGGGATGAGATCTCGGCTGAAGAAGGTCCTTTATTCAAGAGCGGCATTCTCTAAGACTATGGAGATCTTAGTTGGGTCCGTAAGTGGACATTCTATGACCTACATCACTGCCTCGTGAAATCGACCGATGAAATCCTTGAAGGATTCTCCTGGGTTTTGTTTTGTTGCACTGAGCTCGCTCAGAGAGAGAGGTCTTGGTGTCGACCCGTGGTAGTGAGAGACGAATAGGTTGAACATTTCGTCTGGAGTGATGCATGGTTGAGCGGACATTGTTCTTCAATGCCATTTCAAGGCCTCGCCGGTCAATGTTTGTGAAACTATGGCCTTCAGTTGGTTAGGCCTATCTCGTAAATCTCGAACGGAGAGGAGGTACGCGTTGACGTGAGTATCTGGATCGCTGTTCCCATTGAACTTATTTTTAAATTCTGGGACGACAAATCCCAGGGGAAGGTCTTCCATGCCTTCAAGGGTTTCATGAACATAGGCCTTCGGGGATAGGATTTCGTGCATGCCCATTCTTACAAGCATATCCCGCATCGCTTTTAAGGTACCTTCGTGTTGAGTATTTGGCGTGACAGTAGGCCCACCGGTCGGTGGGTTCCCAAGCTTAGACTTATGAGTCGAGACTTGGGCTACGCATGGGCTTGAGATTGATGAGCTGCAGTTACCGGGGCGGTTTGATACATTTGTGCCTGAGGGGCGTATTGACCCATAGGTGTCGCCACCGGTTGCAAAAATTGCACGGTTTGTTGAACCGGATGAACTAGAGGGACCGATTGAAGAATCGGCTGAGTTGGTTGTGCTAAGGGTTGACCTATGCCACTGAGTTGGTTTGGGATCGACCCGTAAGCTGGGGCATAAACAGTGTAACCTAAGTCAACTAGAATTTTAAGGGCAGCTTGGACACTTATCTCGACTAAGGGTTGGTCTAGATTGACACCTCTGCTTCGTACAATGTTCTGGACATCATGAGTTGTACTATGGTGGCTCGAGGTTGGGTTAGATCCCCTAGACCTAGATGGGTCTTGGTTTTGAGGTCGCTGTGCCTCAGGGTTATCTTGGTTTGAGTTATGGGAATTGGCATTTGATACTGCATGAACGTCTTCCCTCACTCGGCTTCTACTTTAGTTGCCTAAAAGCCCTTGCAGGATGACTCCAGGTCGGACCCCTTGACTATTCAGAGTCTTTCGGGCTGAACTAGCTTTTCGGACCACACAAATCTCAGGATTAGGAGTGGACCTTTGGGACTCTGCCTCTAATTGAAGACCTGGGTGTTGGATAATGGATTGACCTGAGTTTTGTCGATAATCCCAAGGGATCGCGACATACTGGTCCCTAGGTTTGGGAAGGTTAGGCTTAGGTAGGAGCTAGACTTGACGACTTAGGGCAGACCTAGCTTGACTCTAAGCGCAAAACCTTAATTGAGACCTGGGCTAAGATTAGACTGGATAAAACTAAACTTGTTAGACTCAATGGGTTTTGGTTCATACCCTGAACTAGGGTAAACCTAGTCTAGCTCTAGAGGCAACTCTAAACATAGACCTATGCTAGAACTTAGACTAAGACCCAGACTAGATAGGTATGAGTCTCGGCTTGGATCAATATTGGGTCTAGGTTCGAACTGGGGTGTGAGCCTGGTTCGGACTTGGATTGAGCTGGGTGCAAGCCTAGGCTTGGACCTAGAGGGTTGTGATAATCAGACCGAGTATGGACCCGGACTGAATCAAAGTTGAGCTAGGCACGAGCCCTTGACTCGGATCAAAATGGGGCCTAGGTTTGGACCTGGGTGTGAACCTGGTTCAGACCTGGGCTATACTAGGTATATGCTTGAACTTGGACCCAGAGAATTTTGATGATCAGACCAGGTGTGGGCTCGGACTGGATTGAGGATGAACTAGGAATGAGCCTTCGACTCGAATCAAGAGGGGGACCTAGGTTCGAGCTTGACTTGAGAATGGGTTCCTAACTATTGAAATGCGGCTTGGCTGATATAGGTCCCCACATAGGTCCTGGCCTCCTGTTATAGGATGTTCACCAGGTCCTACTATATGCGGAGTTGCTTTGAGGCAAAGGATTACAGAGGGGCGCTCACAATTAAAGTTACATGAATCCCAACTGCCTTGACTCTCAAAGATAGGTTCCCCTCACGCTGTTAACGTGGATTTTGAGGTTTTTCAAAATATTTGTCTGCTGGTTTCCAGGGCATTCCCTGTCCAGTGTGTGCTGGAGTGTGTAAAGAAGCATGCAAGAAAAAAGAAAGTGGCAAGCAGGCAGACACACAATGTAATGAAGAAAGAAAGTGAGCGCTTGGCACCAGTCGTGCCTAGCAATACGTGCTTTGAGGCGAAGCTCGCTCGAAGCACAATAAAGATGTGAAAGTTTTTGAGAAGTAACAAGAGAGTCCCTAGAACAAGACTGCAAAGTTTCAGAAGATTCTGAAACTTCTAAATTTGGGTGACACGAGGAGTGTCGCCCAGAACAAATAAGGTTTCGCAGCACCGAAACCCTGGGTCCTGGTCACAGCCGACTTTTGGGACCTTTTGTGACTGAAATCAGTGAAAAATAGTAAATAAAAATCGTATTTTGGCTCTTGGATCATGCTCGAAATGCCCCACAGTGGGCGCCAAACTATTTACAATGAAATATAATAGATCTTCTGACGAATATCTCTCGGATCTTGACACCTTAAACTGATGAAAATGGAGTGGTAGAGAATGTGGGACAAATCGAATTCAGATCTGAGGCCATATCTGTCCGGAAACGAGCAGATCTACTATCAGACCTGTGGCAGAGCCAGTATGATCCAGAGCATCAAAACACGATTTAAAAGCACATGAACAGATCAAAATAAAATAAAACTAAATCAAACAGTAAGAAGGAAAAGCATGAAAGGGCTAAAGAACGATACCAAACCGGGCCGGATGCCCAGGGACTCCCAAGCCTTTGAGGGCTCGCCCTTATCAGCACCAGCATCCTCTTTGCTCTCTGATTCGGAAGCAGATCTCTGGTGTAGAAGGGTTGTTGTTCCCTAAAGGTGGTTTTAGAGCTAGGGTTGTTGTGCCCTAGGTCTAAGGTTTTCAGGCTTAGGGTTAGGGTTAGGTTTTTCTCAGCTAGAAGTTTGTTCTAGGGTTTCAATCCTCTTCTCTAGGGTTTCTATCTCTCTCTGAAGTCGTCCCCCCAAATGGCCATCAAAAGATATCTTATAAGGGCCCATGATCTGTTGGAAATGATGACTTTCCATAACCAACAAATCCTCATCCAAAAAAAATCCAATTTTAGGGGAAAAGGGGCAAAAACATCACAAAAAGGTAAGGAATCGAAACTTAAGGAAAATTTTCAATTTAGGACAAAAGGGGTTGGGCGAAACTAGTGGTGTCACCCAGTCTAGGGTCGCTCAAATCAAACTTTGTCCCAATTCAAAAATTCCAATTTGGGTGTGTTCCTTAGCTTCTTGTGAAGCTCTCAAAGTAAATTTGGGCCAAAAAGGAGTTTTTTACTATTTTTAATGTTTTGTTTGGCAAAACAGGGTGTTTACAGGATTCTAGTTCAAAACAGGGTATCTGCAGGGTTTTGGGCAAGCAAATTGGTTCTGGGTCACATGGTAGGCTATGTGGACAATGGCTTTTGGTTTACTAGGATAATGTGGTCCTAAGGGTATTTAATAGCAACATAATATCATAAATACAATTATTGGAAAAAAAATTTCCCTATTTAACATTTAATAAGAAATATATTTAACAAAAAAAGTAAAAAACTTATTGAAAATTTTATCAAAATTAATAAAATTTTTATCAAACTTATCAAAATAGTTAAAAACTAACGGTTTAATAGTCTAACCATATTTGTTTGATTTAATTTTAAAATACATGTAAAAATGCACATGATCATGTTTTGGAATAGTAGCAATAGTGTAAAGTATTAAATAGTTGATCTTTATGGGTATTTTGAAAAGGGTGTGGTTTGCAACCTTAAACAATCCAATTAAGGTGCACCTTCAATTTTTATTATAACAAGAACTTTTGGTGTAAAAACATCCTAGAATTATACGAAAATCTATTTTTATATCTAATTATAAATTTTTGAACTCCAACAATGGTTAAAATCATGTAGATCTATAAATATATGAAAACTTTGAAAATGGACGGTCTAGATAATGTGTCGCAAGATGCACTGTTTTTGTTGACTCAACTTTTTTTCTTCATATTCATACATCTTGATGTTGAGATGATCAATTAGAGGGCTTTTCAACATTAAAACAACCTTTTTCTGATGACTTTTTGAGGCGCATCTGTAATTCTACATTTAAGGTTGCAACCTTATATAAACTTTTTCCTTTTGAAAATGGGTGTGGTTTCTAGAAGGTTGCAACCTTAAAGAATCCAATTAAGGCACACCTCCAAATTGTATTATAACATGTAATTTTGGTGAAAAATTTATGAAGATTATCTCAAAATCTTTTTTTATATCTAATTATAAAATTTTAAACTCCAAAAATGGTTAAAATCAAGTAGATCTATAAACATATAAAAATCTTGAAAATGGATGGTCTAGATAATGTATTGCAAGATGCACTATTTTTGGGACTCAAAATCTTCCTTCTTTTTTTCCATATGCATACATCTCGATGTTGAGATGACCAATTAGAGGATTTTTCAACGTTAAAACAACCTTTTTCGATGGATTTTTAAGGTGCATATATAATTCTACATTTTAAGGTTACAACTTTATATAAACTTTTTCCTTAAATATATTAAAATTAATAATACATTTAAATATAAGAATTAATGAACTTTCTTTTTGAAATTGGTGAATATCAATATAGGAAAAGTTTTTATTACTCTTTGGTTTATAGTAAGGTAACTGCTTGTGAAGTATGCGTTGATGAACCAGCACCTCGGATACCAACGTTAGTAAGAACCTATGCCTCAAAGAACTAATAGAAGATATTTGCATTAGTAAGATCTAGATCATTTTAAAATATTCAATTGCGGAGATAAATTCATTACGGTTCTCTCTAAGACCATAATTTATGCAAGATATTTTCCAATAAATAAAGTCAATACTTCTGAAGTATGCATTACTTGGATGTGGCTTTTGTAAGGCCTTATGTCTCAAGGAACTAATATATTGGATATTGGCATTGGTAAGACCCAGATCATTTTTTCTCATGTCAAATTGATACATGTTGATTAATATTCTATTAAAATAATAATTAATATCAATTTTATAATTATTTGATCAAATATTCAATTGTAAAGATAAATTCATTTGATTCTCTCTCTCTAAGACTATGTTTTATTGAAAAATATTTTTTTATGAAAAATATATTTTAATGATTAATATTTAATATTTCATGTATCGCACATGAATATTACTAGTTATATATAATATGACAATTATTTGTTTCTTGCGATCATAAAACTCATGAACACCTCAATATGTCTTATGTAAAACTATAAAGATGGGATATATTAATGTTTTTGGAAAAGCTTTTCTCCATACCATAAAAAGGTAGTGTAGTTAAGCATGATCTTTTTGATAAAAATTCATGTATTTTGAAATCTGACTTTATCAAAAATCTGAATATATATATATATATATATTAGTGATTAATATTTAATATCATAATCTTTATTGACATGGAGAAAGCTTATGATAGAGTACCTCAAGTTTGATTTGGTAGGTATTGGAACAGAAAAGAGCCTCCAAACACTACATCAACCCAGTGAGAGATATGTACCATGGATTGCTAACTAGTGTGCGAATAACTAGTCAAGAGATGGATGATTTTTTTATGACAATAGGTCTACATCAAGGGTCAACTTTGAGCCAATACCTCTTTGACTTAACTAGGCACCCGCAGGATGATGTATCGTGGTGCATGGTGTTTGCATATAACATAGTTTTGATCGATAAGACCCGAAACGACATCAACATAAAGTTAGAACTTTGGAAGAATGCTCTTGAATTCAAATATTTTAAAATTAGTCCTGCTAAGATAGAGTAGGAGTAGAGACAAGGAAGTAGTTAAGGTTGACGACCAGTAAGTACAAAAAGTCCGCACTTTCAATACTTTGGGTTGATAATCGAGGAAAATAGAGAGATTGATGAAAATGTCACATATAGAATTAGAGCTAGGTGGGCAAAGTGGAGATATGCAACTAGAATTTTATGTGATCACTGCATATCAATGAAGCTAAAGGGTAAATCTTATAAGACAACTATGAGACCAGCTTTACTTTATGGGGCAGAATGTTGGGTAGACAAAAGATAATATATCCATAAAATGAGTGTAGCAAAGATGATGATGTTGAGATGGATGAGTAGTAAGACAAGAAGGGATAAAATGAGTAGTAAATCCATTTGAAAAAGTTTAGGTGTGATACCAATAAGTGAAGATGAGATAGTACATACTTAAGTGGGTTGGCCACGTGTGGCGTCGACCCAATACAATACCTATTAGGAGGTGTGAGTTAGTTCAAGTGAAATAATTGAAAAAGACAAGGGATATGCCCAAAAAGACATGATTGGAAGTAGTCTGAAAAAATATTGGGACTTATGACTTCATTGAGGGTATGACTTTAAATAGAGTAGAATGACAGACTAAGATTCATGTAAGCAACTCCAATTAATTAGAAAAAGATTATGATGATAATAACGATGATGATGATGCATTGCACGTGCATATTACCAATTATTTATAATATGATAGTTATTCGTTTCTTTCGAACATAAAACTCATAAACGACTCAATATGTCATATGTGAAACTAGCGCTTTCTTTGATAAAAATTCTAATATTTTGAAATCTGTTGAAACTTGCTTTTTATCAAAAAACAAATCTTCATAAATCACTTTTTTTTATGGAACCAATACAAGCACCCATATTATCGTTTTTCCAAGATATAAACTTCATCCGTATTTTCACGTCCCTCATTTGTCAAACTTTTCTAAAATTTCTCTGGCCTCAATCGTTAAAATCTTTAACTGTTGATTTTGTGGTAGTCATTAAAAGTGTGATTAAATCAAGAATCTTGATTTAATAAATGAATATTTTCCCAAAAGATGTATTTAATAAAAATTTATTTAATAAAACGAGGTTACATATATTCTACAACAATATATTTATCCAAAAAATTATATCTCAAGGTACATGAAGAGCAAGCAAATAAAAAATTTCTTTTCAAAGATAGAGCATCATTGCGAAAAGGTGTTTACAGCCAAATTGGGTGAGAACTCTAGTGAATCTCTCTAAATCTATTTTTTAAATGAGTTAAAATAAGTATCAGTAGAAATAATGGAGTTTGTCAAATTACGTTTGAAAATGAAACTAGATCTAAAGAGATTCGAGTTCTTTATGAAGAGTCGGAAGATTCGGCCGAAGATCACACAAAATCCTATCAGAAAATCCTAAAACTAAAAATAAATAAAATTAAACTAAAAAAAAAACCATAGCAAAAAATTATCAAGCTGGGCTGTTCGGCACGGCATGCCCAAAGACCTAGAGTTGGTGCTTGTTTCAGAACCGCGGGTTATTTACATCATTGCATTCTCTTTTCTCATTAAACATGACTGAAGTTGATATTTTAGGATGACTGAAATTGAATAAAGTTTGGTTTGAATGTTTGGATTTATAGGGTTTGTTGGCCCAGATGTAGGTTAGGGTTTAAGCTCATAGATTAAGGCTTAGGCTTAGAATAAGCATTTAGGATTTATGATTTCCTAAACTGATGTTTTTTAGAATTACGGCTTGGAAAACTAGGGTTTTGGCTTTCTAAAATTAGGGTTTCTATGGGAGGCCGCTTGTTCTTGAATGGCACATATTAGACAATTTACATAGGCTTCAAAAGTTGATACATGCAGTGTTTTTAGTGTGTTTTGCTTAAAACGTCTCACCCTAGGGCATTTGAAATTCTGTATTGGACCTAAATAAAAATTTTATCAAATAAATGTCTGTGCCATAACTTTCAAACCGTAAGTCGAATTTAGGTGTTAATTTCAGGTTTTGGGGTGTCATGTCTAGATTGGTTTCCTACGATCATAAAGCTTAGAGCTATCTAGAATTACTAATTTAGTGCTTGGATAAGTCTAAAGTTTGTTTTTTATATCTAAAAAGTGATTAGGGCCTTCTAAGTTGTTGTGGTCCCCTAGGGTTTATGACTTCGAAAAAAAATTAATCAATTTCAAAATGAGGTGTCTGTAGTTATCTCTCTTTGGCGCACCATGCTCTTCGAGGTTCAAGTGGATGACAAAGAAATAGATGCCTGCAGACAATTTCTCTTAACCTTTTCTCCCAATATCAAATGCTTAGAGGGTGCACCAATCTTTTTTCTGGAGCTACAGCACAAGAGGTCGCATCATCCCACACATCCTCCTAGGGCATTTACATCCTAGAGTTTTTAGCTCGAGCTTTTCTTGAGATGTTTCTTCATGCTAGTCTGGACGACAAAGTGGATTTTTTTCTTTTCTTTTTAATTTTGAACTTGTCTATGTTTTTGTAGTTCCATATTCTCCTAGAACTGTGTGTCTTAGTGGTTGGTATGACGTTTTTTTTAGAATGGTTTGCTATTAGGAAGGTTCCCCTAAAAGGTCTCTTCTTATTCCTCAAGAATTTTGCAAAGGCAGCAACATGGTTACATCATATACGAATTGTCCAACACCTTTGTTTTAAAAAATATTTTTAAAAATTTGAAAAATAAAAGGAAATTTTGAAACAAACGAAGAATTAAGAGGACGATTTTACCAAATAAATTAAAGTTTTTGAAATCACAAGACGCAAAGATTTTCTCTTTAAAGAATATTTTGGAAAGAGTTTGGAGGCAGCAACATGGTTACATCATATACAAGTTGTCCAAGACGTATAATGAAGTACATAAATAGAATTAAAAATGCAATATACCTAAAAATAATAATAATAAACACTAAAAAATCACAAGAAAAAAATCAGACAAAATTTGGTGGTTGCAGGTTATTTTGGACTCCAAATGTTAAGGAGTCAGGTCTCTATTGCCCAATATTGTGTCATCTAGACCAAATTGGTCAGAAAAAGTCCAAATGCCCGAGTGAGAGGGGTTTTGAACCCTCTACTCCAAACCATTGAAGATCCAGCTGAAGATCGCACAAAATCTTATCAAAAAACCCTAAAACTAAAAAGAAATGAAATTAAACTAAATTAACTTAAAAATAAAAAAAAATAAAATTATCTCAGCTGCCCAATTGGCCTAGCACATCCAAAGACCTAGAGTTGGCACACGTATCAGGACCGTAGGTTGTTTATGCCATTGCCTTCTCTTTTCTCATTGAATTTGAATGAAATTGATCTTTGAGGATGATTAAAATTGATTAATGTTTGGTTTTAAAAGCTTGGATTTCTAGGGTTTAATGACCTAGATCTAGGGTTAGGATTTAAGATCCTAAATATTTAGGGTTTGAAGGGTTAGGTTTACAATAAAGGTTGAGGGTTTTCTAAACTATGGTTTTCTGAAATTAGGATTTAGAAAACTAGGATTTTGGCTTTCTAAAATAGTAAATAAAAATTAGGGTTTCTAAGGGAGGCTTGTTGTTATTGGATAACCCGGATTAGACCCCATACATAGCTTCAAAAGTCAATTTCAACGTGTTTTTGAAGTTTATCTGTCGTATTTATCTCGAAATTATGCTCAAGATTAATCAATTTCAGAATGGGGTATGTACAAAGGAGAAGTAATTCATACACAACTAAAGATTCATGTGTTTGAGTTTACTTACACATATTGCTTCATACAAATAAGCCTCAAGTTACGCTCTCTAAAGATAAGTTTGATGAATTTTGTTTTATTTTTCATTTTTTGTTATTTCATTCGTGTACACAATATAACAATTTGGTTGAACCATTGTTACTTTGGGTTCTTACTCTTATTGTTTGTTGATGTAATCGTGTGTTTATTATTATTGCTGTTGTTTGATTGTAAAATCAATTTACAATATTAAAAAAAAAAAAAAGATTGTAAAATCAATGTACGTTTTGTACCAGCTGAAGAAGTATACCAAGTTGATGCAGTTTATGAAAATTGAAACTAAAATTAGTTAAGCAAGAGCATAGATGTTTCTAAGTCATGACATAAAATTACTGTTCACTAATAATTTTTTATACCTCACCATAATTGCAAATGTAACTTTGTTTTATGTCATCTATAAATATCTAAATCCATTCTATTTTTGAGCCAAATCCAATTTATTCACTTTTTTAAATCTAATTTTTGGCAACCATGTCAACAATATTTTTATCTCTGGGTTTGGACCAAAACCTACCTGCTACCAATCGTTAGAAACAGTTGCTTTGTCCATCTCCCATGCGCTATATTATTGTATATTCAATTTCAAACAATAAACAAACAATTGATTTCCTTGATGAAAACATAGGAAATGAGTATAAAAATAGAAACAGCCACATGCTAGTATTGAATCTGCTGGCACATGCGTTGACAATATAATCTACAGACCAGGACCAGAACTTGGCGTGGGCGAGTTGTTGGAAAGTTCCACCTTTGAATCGAATTAAATGAATAAAAAAATCAAAATTCAAAGCGATGGTGGACGTTTTGAGAGAGAAATAGAAAAAAATTGGCTTCCTCTGTTGAATGCCTTTGAACTGTACTCTTGGTTCTAATAGTGTGTGCTTTGAAAGATTCAAAAGTGCCACTTTCAAACCATTTAACAGAATTTAAAATGCAAGTGATTCCAAGATTGCAGCCCTTTTCTAAATTGGAAAGGCCCCGCTCTCTCTCTCTCTCTCTCATTTTCTCTCTCTCACTATCTCCTCATCAGCTATCTTATCAGGTTGATTGTTCCCATTGGCATTCTGCTGGCCGAACTCTTCCGTCCAAGATTTGGAATGTTTCTTGTTCTTTTCTCTCTGATCCCATCTTTCGGGATATTCAAGAGTCCCGTAATCCAAGCCAAACTACCGAAGCACACGGGTCTGCATATAGCACTCTGCGATGTTGTTGAAGATGATGTACAACACGTGGGTTATTGCCATGCCTTCAAGACCCTAAAAATCTCATCAATCTCATCCACTTGGTCTTTGTATGGATTTGCATCGTATGGATTCCAAAGGACTGGTGAATTTGACATTAAAAATTGAACTTAATAACATGTTATGCATTTTTTATATTTAGAATTACACGGACAACACTGACCTTCTCATGTCAAGTTCTTGGCTGTAATACGTCACATGTGAAGGTGATATAAAGTTTAGTTTCCTTAAAATCAACACACCAACTGTATTCTCAATTTACAATTTCACACACAATGCGAGCATATGCAGGTGCTTACAACTTGTTTCTCATAGTTACAAGTCAAAAAGGAAACTAATAAAGACTTAAATAGTACTCAAATTTAAGCAATTAACAACTCTATAGAGTCTCAAAGTCATAAAAAAAGACATGCCACTTGGAGAAACAAACTACATCACTTGACTCACTTACATATACATGGACTGCACAGTGTTTTCTCATCAACATAAATATGTCAAAAACATTACATACTCAATCTTCAATGGCACATTGACATTCATTAACTCAAAATTACAACAATAAGTGCAAGGAACCAAGGGGGTGCCAATTGTCAAGATCTTTGTGCCCGGGTCAATGATCAGACATTTTTGGGACTTAATTTAGTCCAATGGATGCTAGCAAGGATGACTTATAAACACAAGGGCTGATTGGTTAGGTACCTCGATCTCGCCCTCGAAAGAAAGACCTATGTGATCTTTTACTGGGGAATACTTTTTTTTTTCTTCACCCCTTTCTTTTGACAAAGATACTTACAGGTGGTCTTTATTACAATAAGATAAATTTCAAAATAAAATCAACATAATAATAAAACCAAGATTTTAACAACTTGATGCCATTGAAACAACTATGAACTATGCTTAAGAATAAAATATAAGATTGCAAGAAACAAAAGGAAGAGTGTCAGAGATTACCTCAACCGGGCTTATTACACCCCACACCGAGTCACCACCATCTGATGACGCGGGATCAATGATTAACCTTCAATCTCAACCAGGAAAGTAAGTTTAGGCCTAGCTACACCAATAGAACATGAACCAGTTTGATCATAAACTCAAACGCTAGTTGAATTCTCTTAGAAATCTAGTTTGAGAGAGATGAATTATCTTTTTGCTAAACCCTAAAACCCCTAGCCATAAATCTATAGTTGAGAGATAAGAGAGACAAGAACTTCATAACCTAAACCCTTAGGTTCTTTGACAATGTAGGAGAGAGAGATCAAAGATGAGAGAGTGGTGCGTGCCCCCTTTGGCTTTCATGAGAGAGAGAGAAGCTTTTCTTAAGAGAGAGAGAGAAATTTTAAGTGGGGCGTGCCCCTTTGTGGGATATGAGAGAGAGATGGGAATTAGGTACAAGAGATAACGTGTAGAGAATTTTGGGGGAGAGACAATCTCTTTTTATAAACTTTGAATAAGATTAGAGTTTTTTAAGATTTTCCTTGGCTTGCCTCTTCTTGTGAGATTAAATATGAACCGTTGATCTTGGATGACTTGTGGGGTGAGAGATTTGAGCCATTCATTCCATAGATGGGCCATCAACATTATGGAAGGTGCGTGAACCATTATCCATCTTTCCTAAACTATTTTCTCATGAATAGAAATTAAATAAATTAAATTTAATCAAAATATTGCGCATACCATAAAATAGCACTAGTCTACTCAGTCTTTCCACAAATCTTTCAAAGACAAATCAAGTCAATATTTAATCAATATCTTCCAACCATATGGCCACATGGCATATCACCAAACAATAGGAAAGAGAATAAGGGTGGGCCGTGCCACCCAAGGGAGGCATTCATGGGCCCCATCTTCTAGAAATATGGTGGGCCCATGTGCACAATGGGTCCCCATGATATTTGTATATATTTAAAATTAATAAAAATATTTTATAATATTATTTGAAGATTTAAAAAATTGTAAAATCAATATATTTAATTTTATAAATCAAAAAATTATAAATAAAATATCCAGGGATTCATAAAAATTCAAATAATAATCTTAAAATAATTTTCATCATAAAGCAAACACAATTAAATTAATTTGATGGGAAAATGATCCATATGGTTTTGGAATTAACAATCATGGGGCACTCTACCTTCAACTATGGACTACAGACCACACTTGCTTTATCAGACCGACCTAGTGTTTTCCGTGACCCACAGTTTAAGCAGGGACACATTAGCCGGTCACTAAAGTCTGGCTAATGAGCCAAGGGGTTGCAATCCCAGTATGTAGATTTTAAGTCCTCCCCCAAAGACAAGTCAATGTCACCTAGACCTGATGCGACCACAGCTCCTATGGTGCATAGGGGTATCTCTTGCACATGCATACGCTGCACCTTAAAAGGTGGATTTCTGGCTTTTCCGAACGATCTATCGATATGCATGCCGTATGATGGCACATGGATGAGGCTTTGACTCCCTTCTCTGTAAGCCACCATCACACACAAGAGTCACACAGTCCCTCAGCTCACTCATCCCGGCATATTCTCTGATCTAATTAAGGGCCATTTAGAACCGTTCTCGATGTGTTCTTTATGCCCAAGTAATATAGGTTTTTCTCAACAATGTTAAGATAATGGAATAGAGCCATTATCAGAAGTTGGGCTCGCTGAGGGGCGAGGTTGTGGTGTAGGGAATGAACTTCCTGAGGATATGGGCCTATGGTCTGGAGGGGAGCGACAAGGCCTGTGTATGACGCTAAGTGCAGCATTAGACCCGGATGATGGCTTCAGGTCCCTTGGTGAAGCCCGCAATAGTAGCCCTTGACTAGACGAAAGGCGATAACTCCTTGACGGGGTGCGCGACAATAGCCTCTTGACAAAGCACTCAGTGGTATTCCCTGGACGAGGTGCGCGATGACAAACTTCTGAACAAATCGCGCGGTGCTAGTCCCTTGGACGAAGTCTTGACGAGGCACGCAGCGATGCTGCTTCGAGTCTGGGGCTTGGCTACCCTAACCTGGCTTTATTGCCATGAAGAGCTGAGGACTGGAGCGTCATTCTGAGTTTATCAAGGGCAGTCTCCGGTAATGCGAGGTATAAAAGGGGGAGAAACCCCACATTACTATTTTACCAAAGGGTAAAACAGTAGAAGGGATTTTTAGAGAGAGAGAGAGTCAAAGGTCCTGGCGAGGGTTTTTTGGCAAGCACTTCTTGGCTAGAACTTGTAGAGAAAGTTCATTAGGGATTTTTCTGGTGAACTTCAGGAGGTGTGAAGCTTCACAGTGTGCTTGCAAATAGTTTTTGGCCTACATCAAACCTTTCTGAGCAAGGAAGAGGATCTTTTGGGGCTTTGACAGAATTTACAGAGGTGACCAGCTGGAGTTCAAGTGCTTCTCTGGTCATTCTGCTACTAAAGGGGAGGTCGCAGAGAGTTCAGAGGGCACTGTCAGCTCTCTGGTTGACGGAGGAGAAGGAGAAAGGGCTACATTGAGCTCACCAGGAGAAAGGGCTACATTGAGCTCACAAGAGCCTTAATGGACTGCTGAAGTGGGAAATCAGGGAGAAGGGAAATCAGTAGGGTCGCAGGGATGCGTAAGGGGATTTTCGATGGTTTTCGCCAACTCCAGCAACATGTAGGAGGCGGGAGAGGGTTTTCCCCATGTACGGGAGTGGATTCCCGACGAGCAGAAGAAAGCGCCGGTGGGAAACCAAAAGGTTGGGAGACCGTAACGGTCAAGGAGGTGAGGAGTTGTGAGATGGCGATCAGTCACCCTCTGCACGCGTCGCGACAGGCCACGCCGCAAGTGTCAGGTGGCGTGTCTGGATTTCAAGGGCTGCAAGTGCGGTGCGTGTTGGCGGTTGAAGCGAGACATTACTACGCCTTGGTTCGTGGGATGTCGATGGTCCTTGATTGATTGCGAGACAACGATTCCCTCCTAGTGGCAGACGGAGATAGTCTTGCCCTTGTTTTGCGAGGCGGCGATAGCGTCTTATTGGGCAGATGGCGATAGTCCTGCCCTGATGAGTGCAGTTTCTTCGTGGCCGTCTAGTGCTCTTTTGCTTTTTTTCTGATGGCCGAGTCGTCGGGGGCCATTTTAGACGTGATGTCTCTCCCGTGAGAAGAGGAGCTCAGTACTGATGCATTCACCAGCAAGAGCTTGGTGAGAGGTGAGCCGATCTGACATACTCGAGCCTTGTGTGAACCCAAGTGGCCTTTAAGCATCATCTTTGTTAGTTCCCCCGTCCAATTGGTGACGAGGGAAGATAATAATGGAAACGTGAGCATAGAGGAAGGGGTAGGCCTTCTGCATTGCTTGCATCGAAACGTAGCCTCTAACGTGAACCTGTCAACTCTAGGCAAGAGAATGGTGGAAATCTCGAGCATGAGATGGTCCTCCTCCAATTTGCGGATGCAAGGGGAGCACCATTACTTAAAGGGTTATTCCTCTTGGACCCTGGAAGTGTCGTGGGAATTTAGGGATATTTTGAGGCTGGCCTCTTTGTTTCCTGCCCTTCAGTTCTGGGCGGGCTATTACGACCGTTGTTCAAACACAGACAAAGTGTTATTGGAGACTTGGAGCCTTTGCTAGCAACACATGGCTGCTTGGTCACGGAGAGGCAAGGATTTCATTGATGGACCTTCACTTTGTTGGTGGGCTGCCGCTCCTCGGAACCATGTATGATGAGTTTATTCCCCCAACATCATTTTTGGAGGGGAGAAAGTGGGTAACGAAGCCCCATCGGCCAGGCTTTTGGAATTGTTCGAAGTCCATCAGCGGATCTATGATGAGCCCAAAAAGGGGCGAGTTACCTTCGCCAAGTGGGTAAAATTCTTCTTCGGCACCTGTGTAAATGAGGATGGCCCATCGTTGAAGAAGGGGGAAAAGGGAACCCCACCAGTTTTCGAGCTGCAGAGGAAGACTGTGCATGTCTTCCTGGCGGCTTACTTGGCACTCTTTCTTTGTAAATTTACCCTTCCCAGGGGGTTAGACGACATTCGTCCCGACACCTTTTATGTGGCCAGCGACATGGTGTGGGGGAGAGAATACGCGCTCGCACAGCCTGTATTGTGCAACATTTATCAGGGCTTGGGGCCTATCTCCAGGGGAAGACCATCTAAAGGGGAGGAAGGAGGGAACAACATAGAAGATGGTGAGGCCTTCTTAGGAGATTTCAAGATCGCTTTCCCAGTTTATTACGTGTACAGATGGCTTGGAGCTTACTTTCGTGATACATACCGCAAAACCAAAGAGTTGGAGGACAACATGTGTCTATTTTTGCTGAAGATTGTTCGTCAGAAGGTAGTTTTTCATCCCCTGAGCCATTCGCGTAGCCTATTTTTCAACGATCACATCCATATGACCCAGGTGGCATTTCCAGTTGGGAGCCTCACAAACCACGCCTATGTCGACGAACTGTGTCACCACCTAGATGGTGACTTCAACAGCTCAAAAGAATTGATGTATACGCTGAGTGTTAGAGTCGGCATTCTTGCCTATCGCACTATCCATGGTGTGAAGCTTGAGGACTATTTTCCTCACCGGTTCGCCCGGTAGCATGGGCTGGATCAAGGCTGTCCATTCTCGATGTTCTTCGAGAAACGGCATAGCAAGGCTGCCCATTAAAGGACAGACGCGTTGGAGACCCACAAGGAGATTTGGCATTCGAGACACATTTGTATTGCTTGGGCCACATGCTTGGAGGCCACCACGGTCAATAAGTATTTGCTGCCCATTCCGACAGAATGACACAGGCGACCAAGGCCCATGAGAATTAGTGGAGAATTACGAACAAGGGGTACTGGGACGCGAACCACCCATGGAAAGGGGAGGGTAGCCACTGGAGCTAAGATACCAGGCAGCGGAAACTAGCTAAGACCCCTCCCTTAGGTGAAATCTTTACCATGGGGTTCCCTAATGACTAGCGCAAACTAGGGCGGCCTCACCGAATTGCTGTGGACCAGTCTTTGTCGTGGTTTATAAATATGGAGAAGGGGTCAGAGAGTATTTTTGACCAACTCTTTGCTATTGTCAAATGCAAAGAAGGCTATAAAGTCTTGAGGTATGAAATTCGTCCGGTCCAATATTTAAATGAACTGATAGGGAGTGGCTCTCATAGTAAGCTAGTTGCTAGTTCCTTCAAGTCTGGAACCTTGAGGGTGGTTCGCCTAAGCAGGCAAAAGGAAATAACAGAAAGTTGGCTGTTGTACTAGAGCTGGCAAAGAAGAAGAGGCAAGCTGCTGGGCTTGAGCCAGCAGAAGGTAGAAAGAAAGAGCAGGCCGCCGAGACCGAACCGGTGAAAAAGAAAAGGCAGGCTACTAAGCCTGAGCCGGCATAGGGGAAGAAGAGAAAGCCAGTTGCCGTGCCCGAGCCAGCAAAGGGGAAGAAGGAAGGGCAGGCTACCGAGTCCAAGCTGGCAAAGGGAGAGAAAAGGAAAAGCAGGCTGCCTGAGAGACTCCTCGTGCCCCAGCCAAGAAGGGAATCAACTCTTCGGGGCGCAAAGGGCACAGGTTCCCGGTGACTTGCGAGTCAGAAGATGGCTCTTCACTCTCGGCTTCTTCAGAGGGTTGTGTGTCTCTTCGCCTTCGGCTCTTGAGGCCTCACCTTCTCCTTCACCCGAATCTTCTCCTGGCTCCTCAGAATCGCAAGTTGATACCTCAGAACCTACTGCCTCGATTGAAATTTCTTCAGATCGGGAAGCGACACCTGAGGCTATGGGGGGCTCGGTCCCAATGGTGGTAGACGGGGATGGTGGGATTGCTTTTGGCAAGGCGGTGGAGGCAGAGAGGGCCCTTGAAGTGCTTACAGTGTCGAGCCTACTGAGGAAAGGGAAATCACATTAGAGCTCACGGTAATAAAAGAGACCAGGGCCCCAGGAATCGAAGAAGGGCCATCCGAGCAGCAAGAGGTAATTGCCTAGAGCCGTGCATCTGCGGGGAGCGCGGAAGTAGAATGCTCAAAGGGGCTAGGCTTGGAGGGTCCGGGGGTGGCACCCATGACCGTAGAGGAGGCCGGTGCCATGGGGGAGCCTGCCGCTGAAATGATCGTCTCGGAAGACAAGGGCGAGGAAGGAGAGGGAGAAGGTGTCAAACCTCCCAAGGTGGGGACAGTCCGAGAAGAGGGGCCACGGGGAGTGGTCGTCACCTTAGAGGAGGAAGCTGTTGTGGGGCATCATGAGATTGAGGTCACGGCACTAGGCGAGGAAGCTCACCTCGGTCCGGCTGCAGTTGCTGAGCTTACAGAGGTCGAGGCAACGGTGTCTGGCCATGAAAGGATCGAGCCTGACGCGATCATGACCAGGGGCTAGAGTGAGGAAGCCATTGTCGAGGCACCAGAGCGTCATGAGGTTGCTCCTAAATCCGGGGAGCCTGAGGTTTTAGCTACAGCCGGGAGCTCTCCTGCTGTGAATGCTCCTGCCATGCTGCCCAGGCCCACTTTCAGTGGAATGCTGGGCATCTTCTTTGAGATGTTGTGGGCGGGTTTCCAAAAGTTGAAAGAGCTGCCCCTTGAAGAGACTGGCACATCGATTTTGCGATTAAGGGGCATGAAGGCCCTACGAAAAGTATTGCACATCGATTTTGACAGCATTGCCAACAAGATTGGCACAAGGGGGTGAAAGACCTGCCCCTTGAAGAGATTGGCACATCGATTTTGACAGCATTGTCAACTAGCCGAAGGATGGACGGTGAAGGCCCTACGAGACGAAGCGACTGTGCAGCGACTAGAAAGCTCATAGTTGCCGCCTTTGGAGTCTTCTCTTCTGTGCTACTGTGAAATGGTAAACACTTAATCGCAGCAGCTGGATGCTGTAGACTCTCGGAGATCAGAACTAGTTGTGGGGGCCATCGTTCGCCACCATAAGGTGGTGGCTCTGAAGGTGAAGATATTAGAGCTGACGCAGAAGCTTGACAAGCTGGAGAAGGAGATTGCGGATTGGGAAGCAAAGGACAAGACGCTTCTTGATGATGCTTTGGCCCTCCAGTGTTCCTTGAAGGAAGTGACCCCCCTGATGGAGCATGAGCCAGGGCTCGTGGCAGGGCTGAAGAATGAGATGGAGCGGGTGAAGACATCGGCTGCAACGTACAGAGAATCGATCAATTTTGATGACGCCCTCTTTTGAGTTTTCTTTTTTGTTGTAAATAAAAGAAGCTTGTAACACTCTCTTGATTTGTGAATGGAACAATTTTTTTGACTTTTCTTTCTACTTCATTACTTCCGCCCTTTCATGGTTTGAGATGAAGAAGAATAGCCACTTCTTACTTCATCTTGTGGCAGCCTGTTGTGGCCTCTATGACCTCAAATGGGGGAGCAGTTGCTTCCTCACCCCTGAGTGTTTGGATGGAGAGGGGCTCATTATTCATGGTTCTCATGATTTGATGAGCCTACTCACTGTAATGCTCTAGTATGGGGGAGCTTTAGCTTCAATTCGAGGTACATTGATTTTGAGTTCGTCGTAAGTCTTGGTCTCGGGGACAAACTTCCTTAAGTGCTTTGAAGCGATGTGCATAGCCTTCAACATATTTTAGAGGCTACCCACCTCGCTTCTCAACACTGCCATGGGTCTTGTTCCTGAGAGTCGGAGGGTTGACTCTTGTCCACCTATACTTCTTTGACAACCCCAAAGAAGTGTAAGACCTTCTTTTGACTGTCAGCTATCCCCTCGTTCAAGGAGGATGGAACCTGTAGCACCTTCCGTGGCGGTTGGTGCGCCAGTTCTGTCTCTAGAAGGGCGATGGGGACATGTAGAACCTTTTGTTGATCCGATGTGTAAGTGACCTTAGGTGCTGGCAGGTCCACCTCTGGGGCGTCCTCCTGTTCAAGGGCTACTTCTGACTCATTGTTTTGATCCGGGATCGTTCTGATGTTCGGTTGATCGTAAGATGATTGTTTTCTTGTTGGGCTCGGCATGACGATCGATTTGATACCGACTTCGAGTCATGGATCGTGTTTTTCGTGCACGATCATGTGACTTGGATTTTGAGTAGATCTTGAAACTTCGAATTGATAGTGTGTTTGTTCCTTGCCATTTTTATGTGTTTTCTTTGTTGAATCACACTGAGCATGCCGCTACGATCACGGGGAAACGCAGCTCGATTCCAAGGTCGAACGAAGATTTTGCAAGTTTAGAATTTTCTAACGACGGAATTTGCAGTTTGTTCGTCGGCTTCATGTGCAGAATCCGACTGTTCATGATGTGCACGGGCTAGCGACCTTACGCCCGCAATGGAATTGGTCTTGCGTCAATCAGGCTCACAAGCGACATGATTTGGCCACTCAAACGAGGCATGACGTTGCTGAATTTTCTACATTTTCTTCACATATCAACAACTTCTCTCAAGCTTTTCTTCACACTCGGGTATCGTCACGAAGTGTGCCATATATCGAATCGCTCGTCTTGATTAGATGAACATGCTCACCAAATTTGAGTGCGATTCGATGTGGGACGGTCGAGATATGAGCATCAAACGTCACTAGTCATGACTATCCCTTTAATGGCGTGGTGTTGTAGGATGGCCGTACAGGAATAGCGTGTGGCTCCTCCTGTTTCACTCTTTCGCCTATAACTTCTTCTTGGAGTATCCGTTTGGGCTTAAACTTGACCTAGGGGGTTTTCAACCATGCCGGATCCAATGTTGGTGGTTCCACAACAATTTGAGATGCTGAAAATGTAGCTCTAATTATAGGGATCCGTTTCATGGTGCTAGAGGTCGATTCTACGGGAACTGTTCCTTAGTCTGTACTGCCTTAGACATGTCAGAATGCGACGAAACTTGGCAAGAGACTTTTTGAGAGACCTCTTGAAGATCTTGGCCAGTTGTGGGGCTATTATGAGACTGTCAAAATTTCCCCTACTTGCTAGGCCTTTATTGAGCGGGATCCTCATGTTGATGAAAAATACCTTCCAACACTGATCCCACTTAATTAATAGAAAGCTTGTACATACTTTATTACCATGTGAGGTAGTATTTATGCATAAATTTTTTATGGTACTCAATACTCATGAAGGATCAAGTATGGATTGATGGAGAAGCTTTTGTAATCACTAATTTATAGCAAGCAAACGGAATGAAAATATTGCCTTTCAATGAAGGAGATGAAACTATGAAGGTTACCTCATATGTGGATAGTGAAATAGACCAGACACCATAGATTGGAGTGGTCTGAACTTCATATCGCCCTAAATATCACCTTGCTTCATGATATAGAAGAAAAGACTAAGAGGAGTGGGACGTAAATGTCCTTTCTCTCTCTCTACAAAATGAATTGGGTTGTGTGAAATAAGGCCAAGTGACCATATTTATAGTTAATTGGTTTATGACATCATAAGTGATTTGATCTTAGCCCTTGATGCTCATTATCTATAGTATATGAGAGGGCCATGATCCAAGACACTCATCCCTATTTAGCCACTAAGATGTAAGGACATTATTTCACACTATTATCACCTTATTAAACCTTAGATTCTGCCAATGTACCTCATTGTCCATAAGGCTTAAATAAATCTCCCATGAGTTATTTAACATATCAAAATTGTCCAGCTTTAACGTTTGAAAATAAAAAAGAATCAACTAAGAGAGTTATGTCCCTCATGGTCTTTTGAAATTCTCATTTTGTTTAATGCTCAAAAATAAAAAATCAACATGACGACCAATCAAATTGTGCCATCATGTAAAAATCACATGGATTGAATCGATGATATGATTCCACTTAAAAAGGTTGGTTAATCAAGATTACCATTAAAACTTTAGAGTTTAAGCCAAATTATCAAGACCAAACCTTAACCCTAGGCACATGGGACCAAAGTCAAACATGTGGCAATTAAGCACGTGACTAATTGATCGGCCCTCCATCCCATCATCCCGTGACTACAAGGACCCTTTCTTAAAACCGTGGTGCTTTCAGAGAGAGAAGAAAAATAGTGGTTGGCAGTTGGTTGGGCCTCGTCCTCCTCGTTCCAAGGACTCGGTTGGGGTCTGGGCTGAGGACGCTCTCTCAAAAAACTGTGCTGCACGTGCGTGTGTGCGCGTGCATGCAAATAAGTACCAACAGTGAGAGAGATTTTGGTGGCGAGGGAGTTTAGGCAATTAACTCGCTCGGTGGGTTCGGGGACACATCAAGGCTCGGCTAGCTCTCGTAAATTACTCACGAAAGCCCCCAACCTTTTCAACATGGTTTGGACTTTACTCCGTTTTCGTAACACATGACACAGATCGGTCTACGAACCTCGTTTTATGAATCGGAGATCGAAAGCCCCTTGATTTTGTTCATTTGAGCATATGTTTTTAGGGTAATGGGCTTGAGGATGGTTTGAGGAGGGTTTGGCTCTAGTTGAGATAGGGATTTAGATAAATGATAGACATAGAAGGGGGGTGGATTAAGAGAAGACAAAATAGAGGGGAAAAGACGAGGACCACCCTTGAATCTGACGGCCTTTCGATGTGACCTCCCCTATGAGGTATTACTGATTCCTTATAGAAAAGGCACCAGGTGAGGCTCGAGTACCTCAGAGGATTCAAGAGACGTAAGTCTATGGGATGAACCCCTCTAGAATGCACCCTGAAGAGCCCCTTAAAGTATGGTCCAAGTGATAGAATAGACAAATGTGAGATGAAAGGAGAGAGAAGAAGAAATCAAATGATAGTAAGGATCACTAACTAATCCACCAGCCTCCTGGCATTACTTCCCTTAGAGGTATAACAGAGTCTACCAAAATGGTCATAGCCGAGAGGCCAATGTAGCTTAGAGGAAATCAAAGGATCCGAGTTTGTGAGGAAAGCCTGTCTAGAATGCGCCTTAAAGAGCTCCCTTGGGAGTGATCAAGGGAGAGAAGAGAGAAGGAAGAGAGAGAAAAGAGAGTGAGTATGTGAGAGGTGGATGGTGAGAGGACGTGTAAGTCAGAGGCAAAGTAAAAGAGTGAGAAAGTGAGAATGAGAGAGAGAGGTGAAGAGAAGGAGAGAGAGGAAGAGAGAGAGAGAGAGAGAAAGAGAGAGAGGAGAGGCGGTCCGGTTGCTTATCTCAGGTAGGGAGGGAGAGAGAAAAATAGGTAGCCCGACTGCCTAGCTCAAGAGAGAGAGTTAGGCATCCCAGTCGCCTGACTCAGGTAGAGAGAGAGAGAGAGCTAGGTGGCCTAACTGCCTGGCTTAGTGGAGAAAGAGAGGGCGAGAGAGAGGGTGAGAGGAGAAAATAAGGAAAGAGGGGGAAGGAGAGAGAGAAATATAAAAGAAGGGAGAAGAAAAGATGGAACGAGAGGGAAGAAGAGAGAGAAAGTGAGAAGAAGAGAGAGAAAATGATCAAGTACATATGGTCGATCAGGTAATTTGAGCTCAGTAGCTAGGTGTGATCCCGATGTCCTTGTGAGTTCCTTGAGCTAGACTAGGATCTATGTGTAGAGAATGCTAGGGTATAAGGCTATGGTGCATGGGTTGAAGGTGAGCCTAGATGAGCTAGGGTGTATGGTTGATGAGTTAAGGAGGGATAAGCTAAGGTATAGGGTTAAGGGGTTAAGGATAGGTGTGGTGTATGGAATAGGGTATGGTGTATGAGGTATATTAAGCATGGAGGGGTGTGGTGTATGGAATAGGATATGGGGTATGAAGTGTAGGGAGTAGGGGGTATGGATGGGTGCGGTGTATGGAGTAGGATATAGGGTATGTAGGGAGTAGGGGGTATGGATGGGTGTGGTGTATGGAGTAGGATATGGGGTATGAAGTGTAGGGAGTAGGGGGTATGGATGGGTTTGGTGTATGGATCAGGATAGGAAAGTTGGTAGTATAGTCAATGGGTAGGTTGATGGTCCAAGGGGTAGTCCCCTCAATGTAAAATTATTCTCTCTCCTCTCTCTTAAAGTGAAAATGAAGGCACAAACACAAGAAAAAAATCTATCTTAATGACATTCTTTCAATTTCTTTCCATTTAGGGTTACAAATGAAGTAAAAGAACTTATGTAGGAGTCATCCCAAACAAGGGTGGATTCTTAAAACTAAGCCTAATTGTCAAATAATACATTAACATGAATTAAAAAATGCATTTCATTTTTTGACCCTATTGACCATTTTTTATTCATCTCAAGACGATTAATTTGATAGGCATTTTGAGGCTTGAATCGAACTTTGGATGATGAACTCAAAATCCTGCCAAATCCATAAACTTGAAATCTTTGAACTTCGATTTTCTTTGTTGCATTTTTTGTCATCTTTCTAATCACAAATCGAAGAGAAGGTCGTTGTGATCGTTTTTCAATAAAACCCCTCGATTTAGAGTCTATTTGGTGACTTTTCTATTTTTGAAGGTCACCGTAAATTGGAATTCCGATAACCAAAAAATGTGTCTTCTTCTGAGCCTCAATAGGATGCCTTACCGGCCTCCATTTTGAGAAATTAAGTACTCAAAACCAAGCCCTTCGAGTCATTATCGCAACAGACCCAGCTTTGAGGTCATAGGAATCTGAAATCTTGAGATATGGCCATTAGAGTAATGACATACATTGTTGGAATTTTTAGCAACTTCATGTTTTTTAGTGAACTTTTTATTTTAGGGTATTTTTGACACGCTTGTATTCCCGGTGTGAATAATGGAGAAGCCGGTGGCAACATAGACCAACATGTAGCGAAAATGCCTGGGGATTATGGAAGCCCTTAACCAAATAAGCCTAATTTTGGAATAATTTGAAAAGGTGTCAGCTCGACCTCATAAAGCATGAGAATGTAGCATTTGATGTCCCAAACTGCCCATCAAGTTTAGTATCAATCCGACAAAGATAAAGTAGATCAGAATGAAATTTCATTTACAAAGCTACTCTTTAACATGTTCAAAATACCTCATAACTTGAGCTATATTGTCGAGGTCTTAGGTAGTTGTTAAATTGCCATAAATTAACTCAAAAAGCCAAAAAGAACCCAAGAATACTAATTTTTAGCTCATTGGGACAACCAGGGGGCGAATTTCTTAAAATGGGTACAATGAACCAATTTCCATTTATGGAAACTTTGTTTTTCATAAATGAGATTTCTTCCAAGTGGCATAATTTGTTCATTTTGAACACAATCGAGTCCACTACTTTCCTAACTTTGAAGGGAGCCTTTTGTTATACAGTGATGCACTTCGATCTCAAAAACGTTGGAGCCACCTATCAAAGGGCCCTGACCACTGTCTTCGGAGACATGCTCCATGAGGAGGTGGAATGCTACGTGGATGACCTTGTGGTCATGTCCGACAGAAGAAGTAATAACATAAAAAACTTGGGAAAAGTCTTCGAGAGACTTCGCCTCCATCAGCTCAAGATGAACCCCTCGAAGTGTGCCTTTGGTGTATGATCTGAAAAAATTCTTAGTGTTCATTGTCAAGTATCATGGCCTGGAAATAGAACCTATTAAGATTAAATCCATTCAGGAAATGCCACCACCGAGAAATTTGTTGGAGCTCAGATCTCTTCAACACCAGCTCGCCTACATACAAAGGTTCATCTCTAACCTATCAGGGCGATGCCAGCCCTTGTCCCACCTCTTGAAGAAGGATGTACCCTTCAAATGGGATAAGACATGTCAAAAGGCCTTTAACGATAAAAAAACGTATATGCTGAAGCCCCTGGTTCTTTCTGCTCCAATTCCAGGGAGACCCCTCTCGCTTACCCGGTTTAGCTCATTTCTCGAGTAGACCCTATAAAATACCTCCTGTCGTGCCCTTGCTTGTCGGGCCGACTCGTAAAATGGTCACTACTTCTCATGGAGTTTGACATCATCTATGTGGGCCAAGCCTTCGCAGACTTTCTGGCTGCGTATCCTCTGCCAGCCGGTACCCCCTTGATCGATGGTCTTCCATGCCAAGTCTCGGGCGGATGGAACATACATTTTGACGGGGCATTCCAGTCTGAGAAAGGAGGTGCGGATGTGTTGTTCTCTACCCCTCACGATGGCCCTTTTCCTCTGTCTTTCTCCCTCCTATGGATATAATCGCATAATGAAGCCAAATATCAAGCACTCATCATAGGCTTGGAGATCGCCACCCATATGGACCTGAATTTTTTGGATGTCTATGGGGACTCATAATTGGTAATTAGACAACTCAAGGGGGTATACAATGTAAGGAAAAAAAATCTCCAAGCTTACTTCAATACTACCAAGTCATTGATGGTTGAATTCGAAGAGGTTACTCTTGAGCACGTACCGTGGAGGCTTAATGGACAAGCTGACGCACTCGCCAAATTAGCAGCAACTATTCAAATGTCACTAAAATGGGCCACACCGGTATGGGTAGCGAAATGGAGATGGACTGAGGTCATTAAAGAGCTTGACGGAAAGAGCGAGGAGAAACTATCTGAACGAGACCCATTTGGAACAGACAGCGCTGATGAGGGTGATGCACAAACTTCATGTCGCTCACCGAAATCCTCAATGATTGAAGAGGAAAACAAAGATGAAAAAGAATTAGACACGTCTCTGCTCGCCCAAACAAGCGTGCCCACTTCTGGCAGCAACACCATTCATCTCAGGTACGTAATACTCCTTCTTGTCCCACACAAATCTCCCCCAGTGGTTCAGCACACACTTGTGCACTACTACACTGGATAGACATGCAAGATATCTTCCCTGTGCTATCCCCACACACAGGACCCTAGGTGGTCGAGTGCCAAAAAAAAAAGTGGGGTCTTTGCAAAAACCAGAAATGGAGCCCACCCTAAGGGCTCAAATGAAAACCTGAAAAGGCATTCGAACCATTCAAGCTAGATGGTCGGTGCGCCCCCTCGGGGAAAACCAGTCTCCTAGTCCATTTCTTATCCTCATCACCGAAAAGGGATAAGAACCGAGCACATAAGGAAAGAAAGGCGAGCAAACCACAGACAAAAGAAGCACAAAGCCACAGAGAAGGAAGACTCAAGCTAAAAGAGAGATTTATTTCATGAACAAAGAAGCAATTACAAAGATGTGGTTACAATAAATTTGTAACTCCCAAAAAAATGTATGTATATAAGCCCCTTCTGAAATAAGTCTCTTGCTCAAAAGACATGGTCTCCAAATCCGCTGCCATCTTCTAAAGGCGTTAGTGTCATCTAAGACGTGGGGTCATTCTTTTCTAAAAAGGGAGCTTGAAAAGAATGAAAATAACCTCTTGCTCCTTTCCACCCTCAAGTGAAGGCAAAGAACCCGGAGGTAGTTAGGGAAGCAGCAACAAGTGAAAAATCACGCAGGAAATCTCCCGCTTGACATGTTGGAAGTCCACCCAAACATGGAATATTGAAGTGGACCAAATCATCCATGCGGCCCACCATCATGAAGAAGATGATGGGCAAGAGAAGATCATCACAATCCATCAGAACCTTTCGCACAGCCTCAGACCTTGCTCTCAATATCTCAAGCAAACAATAGGGATCTAAAGGCACAAGCCCACCATCTAGCATAGGCCCATCAACACTTTTGCAGGTCGAACATCTTCACTCAAGAGCGTAGCTCTCGGATGCACTCCAAGACCTGAGACCCGAAAGCCAGCCTCAGCAAAAGGCATGGCCTCCCAAACGAAAACTTCAAGAAAGGAGAGATCATTTCTCCCCCTCTACAAAGAAAGAAACGGGAAAATAAAGAAGCTTCTTGAACATAAGGAATCGCCTTATGTAGACACCCCATTTTAAATCTGGCAAATTCTATGGTTTTCTAAACCCTTAGGGCCACATTATCCTAGTAGGCCCAATTTAACTACCCCAAAACCACCCAAATCCTATCCCAATTTGAAGTAGAGCCGAAGAGCTTTCCAACTGTCCAAGAATCACCTGAATCGGACCTACGGATAAACCAATATAGCAAATAACAATTTAGTCCCTATGAGATCCAACTGTCAGGCCGCGGGCCAGCTTGTACTGGGCCCGACAGGCCCAGACGCTGGTTGATAATGCAGTAAACGGGTTTTCTTTAATTAGATAAGGTTAAAACTTCAAGATAAATCTAAAAAAATCCGAAAAAACTCCAAAAAATTTAAGACAAATCATTAATTGAAACTTATAAATACCCCCTCTCCCTAACCCAAAAGGAGAGAGAAAAAGAGACAAAAAAAACCTTAAAACTCCAAAAATTAGGAAAATTACCCAAAAAATACCAAAAATAGGAAAGCCCTTAGAAAATTCCTAAAAAATTAGGAAAAATCCCAAAAAATTAGAGAGAATCTCAGAATTTATATTCAACCTCTGAAGATCAAAAAACCCTTAGAAAACTAAGGAAATTATCCTCCAGACCCCGAGAAAGACCGACAGCTTTAGAGAAATCTATAGATTGAAACCCTAAAAAAGATAGAAACCCTAGTCTCCTGAAGTTCTAACCCCCAAGACTGAGAAAACATAGACCTAGGGTACAAAAACCCTAGATAAAAACTAGAATTAGGGCACAACAACCCTAGATCTAACCCTTTACATCAGATATCTACTGGTTAACATCTGAATCAGAGAGACAAAGAGGACCGGTTCTGATACGGGAGAGCCCTCGAAGGTTGAGAATCCTGAGCCGTCTGGCCCGAATTGGTATTATTTATTTTTCTCTCTATTCTTATTTTTAATGTTTGGATTCTTTTATTTATTTTTGATATGTTAACTTATCTTAAAAATCGTATTTTAATGCTCTGGATCATGCTGGCTCTGCCACAAATCTGAGAGTAGATCTGCTCATTTCTGGGTAAATTTTGCCTCATAGATGAATTCAATCTGTCCCACTTTCTCTACCACTTGATTTATATCTTTTTAATTAGTTTAAGGTGTTATAATTCGAGAGATCTTCATCGGAAGATCTTCAGATTTTCATCGTAAACAGTTTGGCGCTCACCGTGGGGCTATTTTGAGCTTGAGCCAAGCTTCAAAATATGATTTTCACTTATTTTAGTCACTAAAGGTCCCACAAGTTGGATGTGACCAGAAACCCTGCTTTTTCTGGCGACACTCCAATGTCGCTCAAATTCAAATGTCTCATAAACCTCTAAAACTTTGTGGATATGTTATAGGGACTCTTTTGTGACTAAAAACAAAATTTAGATCAAAATAAAATTTTAAAAAATACAAAAAAAAAATTTTCAGTTCAATCTCAGCTTTTCTATTTTACTTTATTTTAATTTATTTCATCATAAATAGCTTTATTTCCTGCATCTTCCAAGTTTAAAGTAGTCTTATTTCATAAATATTAACAAGATAAAAATATATATAAAAAAAAAATAGCGTTTTGGGCGACACCAGCCGCGTCGCCCACCCTACAAGGGCAACACCACTAGTGCCGCCTGTGCGACACTACCCATGTCGCCCAACTGCAAGTGTCCCAAAATTTTGGGACCCCAAAGGACCATTCCAGGGACTTTTGGTTCCCTGTTGACCAATTTTTTACTTAAAATAAAAATTTTAAAATATAAAAACGTATTTTGCTTCAGATAGATTTGTTATGTTTCTGCTCTTTTGATTTTATTTTAGTTTGTTAATTTTGATTGAAATCATATTTTCCCTGCTTTAAAAATGCTTAGTTTAATTGTGTTTCATCAAAATTAATAAGATAAAAAATAATTAAAAAATCAAAAAAAATACATTAGGGTTGCTTACCCCTCCAAACTTAGACCCACTCTTGGTCCGAGCTGAGACTCGCGCACCATCTAGTCTAGAGCACCATCTAATCTAAGCTTAAGAGTTGCCTCTAGAGCTAGACTAGACTTACCCTGGTTCAGGGTCTTAACCAAAATCCATTGAGTCTAGTAAGTCTAGGTTTCAGTCTTGTCTTAGCCTAGGTCTTAGCTAAGGTTTTTGCCCCTAGTGTCAGGCTAGGTTTGCCCTAAGTCAACGAGTTTAGATCTTACCTAAGTCTAGATTTTATAACCCAGGAAAAAGCAATCACCATGTCAGTCACTCAAAGCGACCATAATGACTGCTCCATGGCCGACTCTAAGCCTAACCTGCCCAAACCTAAGGACCAGTATGCTACAATTCCTTGGAATTATTGACCGACCACAAGACAATCCATTATCCAATGTCCAAGTCTTTAATTAAAGGCAGAGTCCCATATATCCACTCCTAATCCTGAGATCTGTGTGGCTTAAAAAGCCGGCTCTGCTTGAAAAACCTTGACTAGTCAGGGAGTCCAACCAAGCATCGTCCTACAGAGGATTTTAGCCAACCAAAGTAGAAGTTGAGTGAGGGAAGAAATTCATGAAACAGCATTTAAAGCCAATTCCGATAAGTCGAACCAAGATAACTTTGAGGTGCAATGATCTCAAAACCAAGACCCACCTAGGTCTAAGAGATCTAACTCAACCTCGAGCCACCATAGTATAGCTCATGATGTCCTGAATACTGTACGAAGCAGAGGTGTCGACTCAAACCAACCCTTAGGAGAGATAGGCGTCCAAGCTGCCTTTAAAAGTCTAGTTGACCTGGGTTACATTGTTCATGCCCCAGCTTACGGGTCGATCTCAAACCAAGTTAGTGGTATAGGTCAACCCTTAGCACAGCCGAGTCAATCAATTCTTCAATCGGTCCCTTTGGTTCATTTGGTCCAACAAACCGTGCAATTTTCGCAACCTGTGGCGACACCTATGATCAGTATGCCCCTCAGGCACCAATGTATCAAACTTCCCCAGTGGCTGCGGCTCATCAATTTCAGGCCCATGCAGGCCAACATATACCCCAAGTTTCAACTTATCAGTCTACACATGGGAACCCACCAACCAGTGGGCCTACTACCATGCCAAATACTCAACAAGAAGGCACCTTAAAAGTAATGCAGGATATACTTGTAAGAATGTTCATGCATGAAATTCTAGCCCCAAAGGCCTATGTTCATGAGATCCTTGGAGGCATGGAAGGCCTTTCCTTGAGATTTGTTGTCCAAGAATTTAGAAACAAGTTCAATGGGAAGAGAGATTTAGAGATTCACGTCAACGTGTACCTCCTCTCCGTTCGAGCTTTCCAAGATAGGCCTAACCAACTGAACGCCATCTTTTCACAAACATTGAACGGTGAGGCCTTGAATTGGCATCAGAGAAAAATTTCGCTAGACCACACATTACTCCAGACAAAATGTTTAACCTATTCGTCTCTTACTACCACGGGTGGACACCAAGACCTCTCTCCCTGAGTGCAACAAAACAAAACCCAGAACAATCCTTCAAGGATTCCATCGGTCGATTCCTCGAGACGGCAATGCGGGTCATAGAATGTCCACTTACAGACCCAACCAAGATCTCCATAGTCTTAGAGAATGCTGCTCTCGAGTACAAGACCTTCTTCTGCCAAGGTCTTATCCCCCACTCTTTTGACTCCATGATCAAGAGGGTGGCGCGACATGAAAGGGCTAGAGGGACACCCCTTAGTACCAAGCCCGACAACAAGCCGACAACAGCTCCCCAAAATAAGAACAAAAACAAGGGGAATGGTTCCGGTCAGGTTAATGAGATCGTCGTTAACGGATTGGCCCAACGCTCAGCTGCTCAATGCAACAATCAGAATCAAAACCGATGGGATCAGCCTAGAGCCAACGCTCAAAATAATAACCAAAGGCAAGAGGATAATTTTACCCCTCTCAAAGACTCATTAAAAAACGTGTTGAAATTACTCTTAGCTAAGAATATGATTTATCTACCGCCACCATTTGAACCACCATTTCAAGTCACGGATAAGAGCAAGTGGTGCAAATGGCATCAAAACCATGCTCATGATACTCAAAACTGCATATATTTGAAACGGGTGATCAAGGGTTAATCAATAGGAGGACATCACTGTCGCACCTAGAAATCAACCTGTCGAAGAGCCTAATCAAAAGATGGGTATCTTTACAAATCCTCTCCCAAAAAATGTGGTCACAACGATAAAAAAGCCAGGAGCCCAAAACAACTCGAAAGAGAACGTTGTCATTCACATGATTGAGTATGGAGACGAAGAAGAGGATCCCAATCAGTTCATATTAGCTTGTGATCATCACTTTCAAGAACCCGAAGAAGATCTTTTGAGCCTCCTAAGAAGAAGCTCTTCATCTTCAAACCTCGATAACCTTCCTAAATGGGACTGATATGATGAAGATGACACATTAGAGATTGATATGGTCAGGACCAATGAAAAGACGTCATCTTCTAAACAAGAGGCCAACACCCCAAAGTCTCCCATTACTCTTGCTAAGGCTGACCCTATCGAGCTTCAGGCTGGTGAGGTCGACTTCTTAACCCGAAGAGGCCAAGTGTTGAAACCCATTCAATTGATGGTCGATACTCCCGATGAAAGAATGGGAAATTCCTCAACCCGAAGAGGCCGAGTGTTCAAACCCATTCAATTGATGGTCGATACTCTCAATGAAAGAATGAGAAATACCTCAAAAATCAAACAACCAGCGGGGGTCATAGATCACGAGCCAAACAAGGAAATTCAAGGATCTGCAACCACCTACGATCTACCAGCTCTCTCAGGAAGATCCATGCTCAAATCTCCATCTTGGAGCTACTCACCAATTCACCCACACATAGAGCCCACATCGAGAAGGTCCTTGCCAAGACACATATCCCGAGCAAAACACAGCCAGATGAGTTGTGTGGAATGATCAACCAGCTCATGGCACCAACCCCAATCGTGTTCACAGATGATGACATCCCAGCCAGCTTCAACCGATTTCACATCCAACCTCTGCACATCACCGTCTTCATGCAAGGATATGAGATACGAAGAGTGCTTGTTGATAATGAGGCATTCTTAAACATATGCCCTATGAAAACAGTGAAGCAGATAAGAAAAAGCCCGGATGACTACGAGCCATGCCAACTAACTACGGAACCAAAAGACAAGTTGAAGGCATACTGCCTCTCACACTCAAAATCGGCCCTACCATCCAAGTGATAAAGTTTTATATCTTGGAATGAAAACCTTCTTTCAACATGTTGTTAGGAAGATCGTGGCTGCATAAAAACCTCGTGGTCGCCTCTACACTCCATCAATGCCTCAAATTTTCAACTAAAAACGTCATCGCAAAGGTATGTGTTGAACCCCCTGCTTTTCTCAATCCTTGTATACATAATGGGAAGCTACCTAAAGGAGTCGAGCTCAGAGAAATCCTACTTCCTTCTAGCAAGCCGATTGTGCCACCTTACGCCTAGAGGCCGGCGACCCTGTTCCTCAAATTTTACAAACTTCTACATCGATGGATGACATTATCCAATGTCAACATCGATACGGTTTCGGGTCCCTATAAGCTTGGCACATGCTCTTCTCCCAAGGCTTCCAACCAGGCCAAGGCTTGGGTAGTCAAAGGCAAGGCATAACGGAGGCAATTTTTGAATCATTTGAAGAAAAAGCTGAAAACGGAGATTGAAGAGGTCTCGAGTGTTATCTCACCTTATTATAAAGCCGGATGAGGCCTTCAAGCTATCCGGGCTTTGTATCTGGAGGCATTCAAAGCCTTGATCCTCTTGATGCTCGTCCTTCAAACAGCCTAAGGTGATCCTTGAATCCCCAATGGGGAATACCTCTTATTCTACATCTCAGCACACACAAGGACTAAGAATTGAAGACCTTTTTGCTGACTTGGATTTGAAGGTATGCATAATCAGCTCTAACATAGCCAAGCGTGCTAATCCACCAATTCAAACCCAGGAATGGAATTAGTTGATCATTCCCCTATCTCGAGAATCGCTGGAAGCATACCAACAGCACCTTCAAGTCCGGGTGCCAAAAAACTGATAGGCGCAGGGTGGCCATCTAATCACCCTGCACATCCAGTCCTCAATATTTCTCTCGCAAGTCCCATAAGGGATACCTCTTGTGTTATTTAAAAAATCTTTGAAAAATCAAAACATGATAAAACTGATAATAATGAAAAAGAATTTTCAAAAATGACGAACACTCAAGATAGCCTGATAACGGTGCACAATACCCAAGATGATGAATTGAATGACCAAGACGAAGATCAAGAGAGCCAGAGTCTGAAGAAATCCCTCAAGCTGAGGAAGTCACTTACCATGTTGAGCAATTCAAGCAATCCCAGGTTCGATGGTGACCCAATGGCTATCATCGAAGAGACGATTAAACTTAGGAACTGAGAAGGACCCAAGGTTAACCAAGATTGGAACCTCCCTATCTCCTGAGGAGCAGGAAAATATGATTTCCTTTCTCAAAGAATATCACGATGTCATCGCCTGGTCATACAATGATATGTCAGAGCTAGCTCGCACATTGGTGCAACATCACCTAATATTCAATGAAGAGGTCAAGCCTGTAAGACAAAAACTCTGACCTCAAAAGACCCACCTTGAGCTCAAAATTAAAGAAGAAATCGAAAAGCTGCTTAGAGCGAAGTTCATTACCCCCATCGATTACTCAGAATGGTTGGCCAACATAGTGATCGTACCCAAGAAAGATGGGAAGATCCAAGTGTGTGTTGACTACAAAGACCTCAACAAGGAATGCCAAAGGATAATTTTCCATTACCAAACATAGATGCCTTGGTCGAGGGCACGAGATGTTGTCATTCATGGATGGCTTCTTAGGTTATAACCAGTTCTTCGTAGTAGAAGAAGACCGGACCAAGACTTTGTTCATAATGTAATGGGGAACTTACTGCTACAAAGTCATGCCCTTCGACCTAAAAAATGCAAGGGCAACTTATCAACAGGCAATGACTAGCATCTTCCATGACTTAATGCACACCATCATGGGAGACTATGTCTACGACATTCTGGTCAAGTCGAAGACCAGGACTGATCATCTCACCAACCTGAGATCCATTTTCGAAAGGCTCCGAAAACATCAACTCAAACTCAATCCGCAAAAATGTGCCTTTGGGGTTGAATCCAGCAAATTACTAGGCTTTATAATAAGCCAAAGAGGCATCGAGGTGGACCCGTTCAAAATATGAGCCATCATTGAAATGCCCTCTCCCTAGAACATCAGAGAAATTCGTGGGCTACAAGGTCGCATACAAGCCATAAGGCGTTTCATCTCACAACTAGTAGATAAGTGTGCATTGTTTAATAGACTACTCAAGAAAGATACCCCATTCATATGGGATAATGAGTGCTAAGAAGCGTTTGATCAAATCAAGGAGTACCTCACGAAACCTCCCGTCCTTAGGCCTCCTAGTCCAAACAAACCCTTGTTCCTATACATATCAGTGAGAGACAAGACCATGGGGGTAATGTTAGGATAATACAATGACCATGAAAAAGAATAAACAATATACTACATCATAAAGACTATGGTGGACTATGAGACAAGATAACGGATGTGGAGAAGCATTGCTTGATGCTTGTGTGGTTCATGCAGAAGTTAAGACGCCATGTCTTATCTGATTCTGTCAAGCTCATATCAAAAATAGATCCACTCAAGTACCTATTGGAGAGACAAGTCTTGAATAGACGTTTGGCGAAGTGGAGAATGTTATTGAGCGAGTTCGAGATCGAATATATTACTAAAAAATCAATCAAAGGACAAGTCATTGCTGACCACTTAGCTGAACACCCACTGACAGATAACACTCCCTGTTGGAACTTATTTTTCATCAACATGAGGCCTCTGCTCAATAAAGGCCTAGCAAGTAGTGGAAATTTTGACAGTCTAGAAACAGCTCCAGAACTAGCCCATGAGGTCTCTCAAAAGTCTCCTGTCAAGTATCATCGCATTCCGACATGTCTAAGGCAGTGCAGGTCGAGAAATAGTTCTAGCATAATCGGCCTCTAGCACCCTGAAACGGACCCCTATAACTAGAGCTACATTTTCAACATCCCAAACTATTGTCGGACCACTACCATTAGATCTGATACTGTTGAAAACCTACAGGGGTCAAGTTTCAGCCCAAACGAACACTCCAGGAAGAAGTTATTGGCAGCCACACGCTATTCCCGTGCGGCCATCCTGCAACACTACACCATTAAAGGGACAGTCACGACCAGTGACTTTTGATGCTCATATCTCGACCATCCCACGTCGGATTGCGTTCAAATTTGATGAGCATATTCGTCTAGTCAAGACGAGCGATTTGAGCTCGAAGAAAAGTTAGAGAGAAGTTGTTGATCAGTGAAGAAAGTGCAAGAAATTCAGCAGCATCGTGCCTGGCTCGAGCAGCCAAATCATGCTGGTCGCGAGCCTGATTGATGCGAGACCAATTCCATTACGGGTCTAAGGTCTCGGGCCATCCCTGACCCGAACCCCGTACATGATGAACGGTTGAATTCTGCTCACAAAGCCGAAAAACTGACTGCAAATTCTACAACCGGTATAAAGGTACCACTAGGGTTGAGGTAAATCTTCTCTCTTCTTTTTCTTTCTTCTTCTCTCTCTCCCTTCTCCCCTCTCTTCTCCCTCGTCTTCTTCTAAGTCCCTAGCGAAGGTCGTGCATGGCAGTGGCAGTGATGTGCATGCCCCTCCCTTGGTCTCACAAGTCATGCATGGCGATGGCAGCACCATGAACGAGTCTTCTTTTCCTTCTTCTCGTCTGTCTCTTTCTCTCAGTGAAGTCTGTAGACGGCACTGCCCATCGCTGCCCATAGACGCAGCTTTGACGTCTTGGTGAAGAACCTAGACGACGAAGTGTGTTGCCGCTTGCAAGAGCCTTCCTTTGCTGTGCATCTAACGTAGATGATGATACTATTGCCGCTTGCTAGGGGCCTTGGCAACACCCATCGTCGTTCGCGAGCTTCCTTCATGCGTCGGTGCCTATCGTCACTCTCCCCGCGTCATGCGACGTAGGAGAAACCATCGTTGTGTGCCTCGTCAAGAGCTAGTGTCCTCCACCAGGGATGTGCCGCCTCCTTGCATTGCTCACTACGATGTCAATTGATGTCCAGATCTCCCCTTCTCTTCTTCGTCTCGTTCTTTCCTCTCCACCGTTTTCTCTTCTCACTTGATTGAGGGTAGGGCTAGCCTAGTGCCGACACGCCAACATTGGTTTTGAGTAGTACTGCAGTCGTGCCGATCCTATGAACCATGCCCGTCTTGCTACCACTTCGAGTCGGTGGCTTTCGGTTGTCATGCTAGCCTCGCATCTTCGTCAATCTCTCTTCTCCTTTCCATTTTTCATCTAACCTTGCACTTCATCGCCTTCTCTCATGAACGTGCATTTACCTAAGACAATGGAGGATCCTTTTCGACCCACTTGTCTTACAAATTAACCATAGAAGTGTTGTGCAGAAAAAAAAGAGGGTTACACGTCAAGGGAGGAGATTTCGAACCAGCTCAAGAAGCTAGGGGGCTTTCTTCGTGATCGAAGAGGGCACCCACGCAGGCCAGCCCGAGCAAGTCCCTAACCCACCTAAAATTTCTCTCTCATTGGTTGGTATACATGCCCTTTCCCTTGAGTAAGGTTCCAAGATAGGATCTCAAATCCCGGGTCCACCAGAGACTCGAGACACGTGCCACCAGATCACCTCGATCTAGATGGAGAGATCGAGGCACCTAACCAGCTTGGCGACTCCACTGGAGACTTACTACCCCTTAATAGGTTTGCTTTTGTTTGATCAGTTTCCTTCTTTACTTTCTGCACTCATTTCTATGGCACCTGGATTGTTCAACCCGTTCAGTCGGGTCGGGGATTTCCTTATCCATGCACTCATGGCTGTCCCAGGGAAGCGAGCCGCTTAAGCCTCCTTCCTTACTCTTCTTCTGAGTCAGGACTCACTGTCCGACTCCCAGGTTCTCACCGGGGTCGGTGTGAGAGGGGATTCAAAGGTCCTTGCCTCCCCGCTTTCTCTCCCTGGTGGACTCTCCACCAAGGCCCCTTGCATGGGTAGCATTTCTGCTGCCGCGCATCCTACTACTGGCAAATCTCTTGCCAGTCATATTGCTGCAGTACGCCGTAAGGCTGCCCCGTCCATCCCTGTGAAAGGCAAGCAAACTGTCGTCGCTTCTGAGGTTCGCCGTAAGGCAAACCCTCATACTCCTTCACTACTCCAAGCCTCCACACCTGGAGGGTCGGTACACCGAGGCGCATGTCTTGAGGTCTTCACCTCTAACACACACTCTAAGGCTCGTGGTCTATCCACTTGAGCAACACCTCAGGGAGACGTTGCCTTGAGCTCGCATCCAGGATTAGGCCTTCTCAGGCCAAACCCTACGTGCGTCATGCATTCAGTTTCCACAGCTCGGGGCAGCGCTACCTCTATGCCACCTCGAGCACAGGAGGGTTGATTGCTCTGTCTTCCCTCTCGGCACACACAACTTCACCTTGTGAGACAAGCTCTCGCCTCGCCCCTCACAAACACAAGCTCATGGGTCTCGGCCTCTACAAGTCGAACCCATTGATCGGGCCGGGCTGACCCCCAAGTCACTCAGACGGCTAACCCTAAAGGTGCACATGCACCATCTTCGCAAGTCCCTTTCAGAGCTAGACTCAGGTGGAGTCACGAGCCGACCCTCTTTCCTCTACCACTCTCCCGACGCCAGGCAAGCACCTCGAGCCCTGGTACTCAAAGGTTCTCCCTAAGAGTACCATCTTGAGCCAGCTCTGGGTCATCTAAACACCCTGGCCTCACAAAGGAACCGCTTGATGTTGGACAGAGGCTTTCAACCTCCAAAACAAGAACCCAAGCTACGCTCCATCCTTGAGCCCCACTCCCTGCTCCAGTTTATAGACATGGCCCTCGCCTGTTCAAAGAAAATGGGGCAGTCCAGGTCTCAGGCTCGGTTCTGAAATGAGGTCCACAGCTGCTTCAAGATCAAGCAGAAGAGAGGCCTACAGATCCTGACCAGGGAAGCCTCCAAGGGAGTTGAAGTCGCTACCCTTGACGACCTCCTGCCTTGTAATCCCTTTTTCCCTCATCAAACTCCAGAGCCTGAGTAAGTCCAAGAGTACTATTCGGGGATCACCACCCAGAAGCCACGGTCCCAAGACCGTCAAGAACGGGTCCTCACAAGATCGGCATACAAAGCCTGAGTCCAGTCGGGGCAAGCTGAGCCCCTTCAGACTGACTTCCCGTGCGTGACTCCCCAGCTTCAACAGTCCGCTGCATCACCTGACTCTGACCTCGCAGAAGAAACGGTAAGTGGTATGGAGATCAATGACCCGAACGACGCTCAGGAGGAATGGATGAACAAGTTCAAGGAAATAATGCAAGCAATCCTCAGAAAGATGGAGCGCCTAGAGGCCTCCATGGCCCCTTCTACGCCTGAATCCCCAACCGGTGAGGACACAGCTCCTTGGCAAGCTCCCCCACCGGTCTCTCAAGATAGCTCCTCTTCTCGCGGGGTTTCCCAAACTGACATAGATGCTATGGTGGCCCATAGGCTTAAGAACAAGGTCCTGGACATGCAGGAGATGCCACTCTACCAAAAGCCGTATCCTTCATACATTTACTAAGTGTCAATTCTCCCGAACTACCAAAAAGGGAAACTCCCCCTATTCAATGGTACATTATCTCCTCACCAGCGTACGGCCCATTTCCAAGTGACCTACCAGGAGATGGCAACTGACAGACGTCTTCTTGTCCGCCAGTTCATCGAAACTCTCAAAGGACCAGCCTTCCTGTGGTATGCTCGGTTACCTACGAACTCGATGAACACTTAGCAAGAAATGGAGCAATTGTTCTACCAACGCTTCTATGAAGTTCAAAGGAACGTGGAAACCATCAAGCTCCTCACCTTGATGCAAGACCCTGATGAGCCAGTTGATAAATTCATCACCCGATGGAGAGAATTGGCAACCTTTCATGTTACTCCCATGACCGAGAAGGAAGCAGTCCAGACCTGCATACAGAACATGCTTCCTACGATCGCCCTACATGTTGAGGCATCCAATCCACCCTCCATGTCAGAGCACATCTCTAAGGCAGTCCGTATTGAGGAATTGTTCAAGCATGGCAACACCCGTTAACAACCTGCCAGCTCACGCCCCAGCAGTGGGGGCAATCAAAAAGCAGTAATCGGCACAGCCGTCGCTGTGGTTGACACCAAAGGCTTAGTTTCTCAAACCCTGGACCTCTCCAAGGCACAGGTGTCTCTGGCCAGGGGCAAGCAGCAGTCCTACAACAGTGCCCCGTCTCCTAAAAACTCTAGACGAAGCGACTACTTGGCCCAGCATCAGAAGAAGGTTTACCACTTTGACATGGAGTAGACACCTGGCCTACTTCGACTACTGCTAGAACAGAACATGATACAGTTGCCGGAGGCCAATACTATGGAGATGGCTGGTTAGGAGGCAAATGATCAGTACTGCGCCTATCATAGGAGGGTCTGCCACCCCACTCACGACTGTTATAAGCTCAACGACACTATCGAAGCCCTTATCTACAAGGGTCAGATAAAGCTCGAAGAATTTAAAAAGGTGGTCGGGGCAGCTGAGGCATCTCACATAATCACAATCCAATAAGATGACAAGGCATCCGCTATCCTTCATGCATTCTTCTCCATAATGCTCGAAGAAGGAATTGCCACCCCAAAGTTGACGAGGTAATGCACTAACAAGGTCTCATCTCACCCAAGCTCGTCAAGCAGCCAAGACGCCTTGCCGAGGGCACGGAAAAACTCTGGTGCCCCTATCACCAAGTGTGGAGCCATGAACTCAATGACTGCTCTGGGTTCGAGGCCATAGTCGCGGAGAAAGTCCAGCAAGGTCGCTTCGACTGTGTGATTCTTCTAGAACATGTCCAAGCCCTCGCTCCCGTTCAAGGAGAAGTCATGCTGCAAGCCCCGCATAAGTATGCACTTGACTCCTCAGGGCGATCTCTCAGCCCTGGGAAGTCTACCATGGGCGAAGCTGGTTCAAGTCCCTGAGACATGAGGCAGTTTGCCTAGCTACCGCCTCTTGCCAACCTAATAGGATGGTCCAAACACCCCTTATAATATCCCAAAGGAGACGGCGAGCACCTAGTTGAGGAAGAATTCCTCAAACCCCTTGCTCCGCTACCGACCTTGCGAGACTTCATCCTAGACACAGCTCACCTCATCTTATCGGGTAATCAGGCAGACGGCCCTGAGTCATCAATATCTCAGGAGCCGGTCAAAATGGGTGACGACGTTAAAAGCACCCCACAATGGTCAAAGTCAAGGCAAGACCTTAAATACACCCTGCAAACATCCAACTCCAGCAACGACGTAAAAAGCTGCCCGGAACATACCCTTCTTCCCCTTCCCTCTCCTCTATTCCTTCTACAGGTACCCCTCGGTGATGCCTAAACTTCGACTCTCTAACCAAGGAGTTCGACGACACGAGCCTAACCATGCCACAGCAAGAACTCCTCAGAGAAATGCTAGCCCAAGCGGCACGATTCTCAACAACTGTCTACGCCTTGGCAACCCAAGCCAAAATCGAGCCACCTTTGAGCTCCTACTCCCATGAAGCTTCCCAGATGGTGCAGATCTTGGAAGTACCAGCCAACACAGGGCAAATGGGTCTAAGATCGGGAAAGAAGTTATAGCCCACACCTCAAAAGTTCAAGGTCCTCAAATTTCCTGATCCTTCACTTTCCCCTAAGCCTAAACCTCAAACCTCTACATCCCTATTATAGATTCCTATTACTGCCCATCAACCCAGACCACACCAGTTGAACAACAAAGTCAGCCAGTTTCACAAACCAAGACTCAACCAAAACCTATTCTTAAGCCTACCCTACCACCTACACCAGTGACTGAATCAAGAACATAAAAGACAAATGAGGGTAAAGTAAAATACGATGTAGTGGGGTACTTGAGAAATCTTCTAGCCCTTTTGAGTATCTATGATGCCCTCTTGCTGTCTAGAGACTACTACATGGCCTTGGTCCAAGCACTCTCTAGCCCAGAGGTGTACGAGACTGAGGTGGAACCCATCGAGGTCGACCCAGCTATTTTAAGAGGGTGCTTGGCAATCTCCTTTTTTGAATATGACCTTTAGCTAGGAGGAAAATTCTGTAATCGTCCCCTCTTCGTGAATGGTGAACTGCACGCTTACCCTCTCAATAAGATCATGCTAGATAGAGGGTCAGCAGTTAACCTGATCCTAAGAAGGATTCTCACCCAACTGGGATTAAGGTCTGATGACCTCACTGCTACCCACATCAACATGCAAGGGTTCAACCAGTCAGGAGAAAAGCCAGCCGGCATAGTGTGCCTCTGCCTCAAGATCGGTGACCTCAATGATTACGCTCAGTTTCATGTAATCGACACCGATACCTCTTACAACATCCAGCTTGGTAGTCCTTGGCCTCACGATCAGGGGGTGGTTCCTTCCACACTCCACCAATGTTTCAAGTACAGTCGAGATGGAAGACAACACATGGTTTATGCTGATAAAAGCCCATTCCCCGTAGCTGAGACTCACTACGTCGATGCCAAGTACTATTTCATAGACCTTCCTGCACCATAAAAGTCAAAAGATAATGATCGAAAGTCTGTGAGAGAGACGGGACCTTCATCTCATGATGACATTGAGGATCTGGGTAGAATGATTATAGACATGTTCAAAGAAGAGGAAAGACAAGGCAAGATCCTCCATTTGACCCCTATCCACCCAAGTATACCTTGCCACCTCTCCGAGGTCATGGTATCCTCTCCCGAAGGTAAAGCTTCTCCCTCTACTTCTAATTTTCTAGAGCAAAACAATGAGTAAGAAGTAGCCCCTCAGCCTGAGGAGGCCCCAAAGGTGGACCTACCAGCACCTAGGGTCACCTACACATCAGACCAACAAAAGGTTCTACATGTCCCCATCTCCCTTCTAGAGACAGAACTGGCGAAATACAGTCCCCATCTCCTTCCAGGTTCCGTTCTCCTTGAACAAGGGGATAGCCGGCAGCCAAAATAAGGTCTTATACTTCTTCAGGGTTGTCAAAGAAGTATAGGCAGACAAGAGTCAGCCCTTCGGCTCTCAGGAACAAGACCCCATGGCAGTGTTGAGAAGCGAGGTGTGTAGCCTCCAAAATCAGTTCAAGGTTATGCATGTCGCTTCAAAGCACTTAAAGGAGTTTGTCCCCGAGACCAAGACTTACGACGAGCTCAAAAGCAATGTACCTTGAATCGAAGCCAAAGCTTCCCCAAACTGAAGCATTTACAGCGAGCAGGCTCATCAAATAATGAGAACCAGGAATTATGAGCCCCTCTCCAATCAAACACTCAAGGGTGAGGAAGCAACTACTCCCTCGTTTGAGGTCATTGAAGCCACAGCAGGCTGCCCCAAGATGAAGTAAGGAGTGGGCTATTCTTCTTCATCTCAAACCATAAAAGGGCGGAAGCAATGAAATAGAAAGAATAGTCAAAAGAATTGTTTCATTCAAAAATCAAGAGAGTGTTACATGCTTCTTTTATTTACAATGAAAAAGAGAATTAAAAAGAGGGCGTCATCAAAATCGATCGATTTCTTCATCGACCTTTCCTCTGTACGATGCAGCCAATGTCTTCGCCCGCTCAATTTTGTTCTTCAACCCTGCCACCAGCCCCATCTCATGCTCCACAGGGGGGTCACTTCTTTCAAGGAACACTGGAGGGCCAAAGCATCATCAAGAGGCGCATTGTCCTTCTCTTCCCAATTCGCAGTCTCCTTCTCCCACTTGTCAGGCTTCTTCGTCAGCTCTAATATCTTCACCTTCAGAGCCACCACATTATGATGCCAGATGATGGCCCCCACAACAAGTTCTGATCTCTAGAAGTCTATGACATCCAGTTGTTGTGATTGAGTGTTTACCAATTCACGATAGCACAGAAGAGAAGATGCCAAAGGTGGCAACTTCGAGCTTTCCAGTCGCTGCGCAGTCGCTTCTTCTCGCTGGGCCTTTGCCCTTCATCCTTCTAGCTAGTTGGCAATGCCGTCAAAATAGGGGACCACCTCAGGCACATTTCCTACGGTGACCCCCCTCAATCACAAAAGTATTGTGCCAATCTCTTCAAGGGGCAGTTCTTTCAGCTTCTGGAAACCCGCCCGCAACATCTCAAAGAAGATGCCCGGCATTCCACTGAAAGTGGGCCTGGGCAGCATGGCAGGAGCAACCACAGCAGGAGAGCTCCCGACTATCGCCAAAACCTCAGGCTTCCAGGATTTAGGAACAACCTCATGCCGCTCTGGTGCCTCAACAACGGCTTCCTCACTCTAGCCCTCGGTCATGACCGCGTCAGGCTCGATCCTTTCATGACCAAACACCGTCGCCTCGACCTCTGCAAGCCCAGCCACCGCAGCTGGCGTGAGGTCGGCTACCTCGCCTGATGCCGCGACCCCAATCTCATGATGCCCCACAGCAGCCCCCCCCCCCCCCCCCCCTTATAAGGCGATGACCACTCCCCGTGGCCCCTCTTCTCATACCGTCTCCACCTCATGAGGTTCGACACCTTATCCCTCTCCTTCCTTACCCTTATTTTCAAAGGCGATCATTTCAGCAGCAAGCTCCCCCATGGCACCTGCCTCCTCTATGATCATGGGTGCCACCCTTGGACCCTTCAAGCCTAGCCCCTCAGAGCATCCTACTTCCGTGCTCCCTGCAAATGCACCACTAAAAAAGCCGCCTCTTGCTGCTCAGATGGCCCTTCTTCAATTCCTGGGGTCTCGGTCTCTTCTATTACCACAAGCTCTACTGAGATTTCCCATAGTAGGATCGACAAGGGCCCTCTCTGCCTCCACCACCTCGCCAGGAGCAGTCCCACCATCCCCGTCTACCACCATTGGTATCGCTTCCCGATCAGCCTTCAGCCTCAGGTATCGCTTCCCGATCTGAAGCAATCTTAATCGAGGCAGTAGGTTTTGAGGCATCAGATCGAGTCTTTAAGGAGTAAGATTCGAGTGAAGGAGAAGGTGAGGCCTCGAGAGCAGAAGACAATGGGGAAATATCAGGAGACACACAGCCCTTTGAAGAATCCGAGAGTGAAGAGCCATCTTCTGACTCACTAGTCACCGGAACCGTGCGCCCTTTGCACCCCGAAGTCCTGATTCCCTTCTTGGCTGGGGCACGAGGAGTCACTCGGGCAGCTTGCTTTTCCTGCTTCCCCTTTGTCGGCTTGAGCATGGCAACCTGCTTTCTCTTCTTCCCTTGTGCCGGCTCAGGCTCAGTAACCTGCCTTTTCTTTTTTGCAGATTCGGGCTCGATGGCCTGCCCTTTCTTCCTTCCTTCCATTGGCTTAGGCGTAGCAGCTTGCCTCTTCTTCTTCGCCGGCTTCGGTACAGCAGCCAGCTTTCTCTTCTCCCCTTTTGCCTGCTTAGGCACACCACCCTTCGAGATCCCACGCTTGGAGGAACTAGCGGCTAGCTTACTACGAGAGCCGCTCTCTATCAGTTCATTTAAATCTTGGACCGGACGCCTTTCATACCCCAAGACTTTACGGCCTTCTTTCAATTTGATGATAGCAGAGAGTTGGTAAAAAATACTCTCTGACCCCTTCTCCATATTGAGAAACCATAGTAAAGACTTGTCCACGGTAATTTGACGAGGCCGCCCGAGTATGCGCTAGTCAGGGTAAAGATTTCAGCTAAGGGAGGGGTCTTAGCTAGTTTCCGCTGCCTGGTATCTTGGCTCCAGCGGCTATCCTCCCCTTTCCGCTGCTTGGTATCTTGGCTCCAGCAGCTTTCCTCTCCTTTTTAGCGGCTATCCTCCCCTTTCCAAGCGTCCTAATACCCCTTGTTCATAATTCTCCATCAATTCTCATGGGCCTTAGTCGCCTGTGGCGTTTTTTCGAAGTGGGACAACACATACTTATTGACCGTGGTGGCCTCCAAGCATGTGGCCCAAGCAGTACGGACGTTCCTCGGATGCCAAATCTCCTTGCGAGTTCCCAACTCGTCCATCTTTCAATAGGCAGCCTTGCTATGCCTTTTCTCAAAGAACACCAAGAACGGACAGCCCTGATCCAGTTTATGCTGTTGGGCGGAACGGTGAGGAAAATAGCCCTCAAGCTTCGCACCATGGATAGTGTAATAGGTAAGATTGCCGCCCTTGACACTCAACATATACATCAATTCTTTTGGGCTGGTGAAGTCACCATCCAGGTGGTGGCACAACTTGTTGACATATGCGTGGTTTGTGAGGCTTCCAACTGGAAATTCCACCCGAGTAATATGGAGGTGATTGTTGAAAAACAGACTGCAAGCACGGCTCGGGGGATGAAAAATTGCATTCTGACCAGCAATCTTCAACAAAAATAGACACATGCTGTCTTCCATCTCTCTGGTTCTGTGGTATGTATCCCAAAAGTAAGCTCCAAGCCAGTCGTACACGTAAAGAACCAGGAAAGCGGTCTTGAAATCTCCTGGGAAGGCCTCACCATCTTCTATGACGTTCCCTCCTTCCTCCCCTTTATATGGTCTTCCCCTGGAGATGGCCCCTAGGCCATGATAAATGCTGCACAGTATAGGCTGTGCGTGCGCGTATTCTCTCCCCCACAAAAGGAAGAGTGCCAAGTAAGCTGCCAGGAAGACATGCCCATTCTTCCTCCGCAGTTCTAAAGCTGGCGGGGTTTCCTTCTCCCCCTTCTTCGGCGATGGGCCATCCTCATTTACATAGGTGCTGAAGAAGACTTTTACCCACTTAGCAAAGGTAACTCGCCCCTTTTTGGGCTCATCATAGAGCTGCTAATAGACTTTGAACAATACACAGAGGCCAGTTGATGGGGCTTCGTTACCCACTTTCCCCCTCCAAAAAAGACTGAGTTTGCGGGAATAAACTAGTCATACATGGCACCAAGGAGTGGCAGCCAACTGACGAAGTGACGGTCCATCAGCGAAATCCCTGCCTCTCCGTGACCAAACAGCCATGTGTTGCTAAAATGGCTCCAAGTCTCCAATAACACTTTGACCGTGTTTCAACAGCGATCGTAATAGCCCACTGAGCACCGGAGGGCAGCCGGCATAGAAGCCAGCCTCAAAATATCCCTGAAGTCCTGCAACACTTTCAGGGTCTAGGAAGAATAGCCCTTTAGGTACTAGTGCTCCCCATGCACCCTCAAACAGGAAGAGGACCATTTCATGACTGGGGTTTCCACCATTCGCTTGCCTAAAGTCGGCAGGTTCACGTTAGAAGCTACGCTTCAATGCAGGCAATGCAAAAGGCCTACCCCTTCCTCTATACTCACGTTTCCATCATTATCTTCCCTTGTCACCAATTGCACGGGGGTGCTCACAATGGTAAATCTTAAAGGCCACCTGGGTTCACACAAGGCTTGGGTAAGCCAGATCGGCTCACCTCTCACTAAGCTTTTGCCAATGAATGCATCAGTACCGAGCTCCCCTTCTCATGGGAGGTTCATCATGTCTGGAATGGCCCCCGACGACTCGGCCATCAGAAGAAAAGCAAAGGGCACTAGACGGCCACGAAGAACTGCACTCACCAGGGCATGATTATCGTCGTCTGCCCACTAAGACATTATCGTCGTCTCGCAGTCAAAGGCAAGATTATCATCGTCTGCCACTAGGAGGGAATCGTCGTCTCATGATCAATCAAGGACCATCAATGTCCTGCGAACCAAGGCATATTAATGTCTCACTCCAGCCCTCAACACGTCGCATGTGCATCCCTTGAAATCTGGACATGTCGCCTGTCACATGCAGCGTGACCTATCACCGCGCATGCGGAGGTGACCGATCAGCATCCCATGACTCCTCACCTCCTCGGCCATTACAGTCTCCCAACCCTTCGGTTTCCCACCATCGCTTTCTTCTGCTCGCCGGAATCCACTCCCGTCCATCGGGAAACCCTCTCCCTCCTCCTGCTTGTTATCGAAGTTAGTGAAAACCACTGAAAGTCCCCAAAAGACTTCCTTGAGACCCAGTGGATTTCCATTCGCCCCGGTTTTTCCCACTTCAATAGTCCACCAAAGCTCACAGAAATTCTGCTAAAATTCCGGTGAGCTCAATGCAACCCCTTCTCCTTCTAAACCCTTGCCAGGAGCTTTGGCTCACTCACTATATCTAAAAAGCCCTTCTACTGTTTTACCCTTCAGTAAAACAGTAATGTGGGGTTTCTCCCCATTTTATATCCCGCAGTACTGGAGACTGCCCCCAACAAACTCAGAATGACACTCCAGTCACCAGCCCTTGATGGCGATAAGGCCAGGCTGGGGAGACCAAGCTCGAGACCAGAAGCAGCATCGTCGTGCACCTCGTCAAGACTTCATCCAAGGGACTAACATCGCGTGCTTCATTCAGTAGGTTGTCGCTGTGCATCTCATCTAGGGACTACCACCGAGCGCTTTGTCAAGAGGTTATTGCCACGTGCCCCGTCAAGGAGTTACCTCCCTGAGTCTGACCAAGGGCTACTGTCGTGTGCTACAACACCAAGGGATCTGACGCCATCATCCAAGTCTAATACTGCACTTAGCATCATACGCAAGCCTTGGTGCTCCCCTTCGACCATCGGCCCATACCCTCAGGAAGTTCATTCCCTACACAACAATCTCGCCCCTCAGCGGGCCCAGTTTTTGGTAATGGCTCTATTCCCCACGGAGTCGCTTCACGCATGGTCCGCACTGCATGACCTTAAACTACACCACCATGGTCCGCACTGCATGACCTTAAACTGCTCCACCATGGTCCACGCTGCATGACCTTAAAATGCACTGTGATGGTCCACGTTGCATGACCTTAAACTGCACCGCCATGGTTCGTGCTGCATGACCTTAAACTGCACCACCATGGTCCACACTGCATGACCTTAAACTGCACCGCCATGGTCTGTGCTGCATGTCCTTAAACTGCACAGCCACGATCCAAGCTACATGACCCTAAACTGCATGGCCATAGTCCATGTCTCACGACTCAAAACTGTATGACCACGATCCAAACTATATGACCTTAAACTATAGCGAAGGTCAAGGTCTAGTTGCACGACCTCAAACAACAAAGTCCATGCCACATGACTTTAAACTTACGACCATGGTCCAACTGTGTGACCTTAAACCATAGTGCACGTCCTGGTCGCATGACGTTAAAAGGCCTAGCACCATGATCCAAACTATATGACCCTAAACTGTAGTGGACGTCTAGTTGCATGACCACAAACTGCATGGTCCTAGTTGTATGACTTTAAACTACATAGCCATGGTTCGAGCTACAAGAGCCTAAAACTGTAATGCACAGCGCGTCGAATGGTCCATACGCATAACTCCAACTGGACCTCCAACAGAGTTAGGTGCATGTAAGGGTCGTACTCATCCCATCATCTCTAGAGAGTTAGAGACATCTTCTTTCAACCCACGGTGAGGTTCATCCGTGCCCTGGCCTCTCGGAGTTCCATCCACATCGATATTCATTATACCCGTGGAGTCACATTGGCCCTCCTAATCCCAGTGAAGCCTTTTCCGTTAACTACCCCTCGTAGGGTCACCACCTTCATCTACATCTCTTCACATGTGGATCGCCTTAACTATCTTTATCCTCAAGGAGTCAGATTGCTATCCACATACCTACCCCCCATGCAACCCTATTGTATACAGTCCATGCTGCATGACCTTAAACTGTGTAGCTACGGTCTAAACTCTATGACCATAAACTGTAGTGAAGGTCTAGTTGCACGACCTTAACCCCATTGCATGATTTTAAAATGCGTAACCACGATCCAAGCTATATGACCTTAAACCATAGTGCACGTCCTGGCCGCATAATGTTAAACTGCTTCGCCCAGGTCTGGGAGGCATGACCTTAAAAGAATCCCCATGTACGCGCACACCTCCCTTTTTGCATGCATCTTCACGTACATCTTCCCTAACCAGCCCATTGGTGTGTGTATACCCTCTTTTTTTTCTCTACAATGAGCCTACCTAGGCCCACACTCCCTTTACGTGCATCACCATGCACGTCTTCCCCAGCCGGCCCATTCGTGTGCGAGGGCCACCTACACCATTTCCATTGCCTCCCCAGTGCATCTATGTATGCGCACACACCCTTTACGTGCATCGCCAAGCACGTCTTCCCTAGCTGGCCCATTCGTGTGCGCGAGCCACCTTCACCACCTTTCATCTCATTCCCCAGTAAGTCTTACCCATGCTCACCAAAAGGCTAAACATCTCGCCACCAGCTAGTGGATCACCACTTTTCACCTATCATCCAATCAACTCTCTACAGGCAACTTCATGCCACCTTCCCAAGTGAGTCAAAGTCACCCCCAAACTCACTCTATGGCCTTTACAGACTGTCATTCCTTACCGCTACGGTCTAGCTGTATGACCCTAAAACTATAGTCCATGTCCTGGCCTCATGACGTTAAAAGGCTTAGCATAGGTCTTGAAGGCATGTCCTTAAAACACGCCTTCTGTAAAAACAAAATGGCCATGGTGTACATCTGGACAAGGTAATTTCATGAGTAAAAATGACGGATGGGCATGGTCACAAAACCATGAGCAAGAGAGTTCACAGGAAAAATAACCCAGGCACTGTGAAAACCCCAAAAGGGCACCGTGAGCAAAAATGGATGAAAAGGGTGGACATGACCATAAATTCATGGGTAAAAGAGCATAAAAATAACGGAAGTTGGTGAAAGCCGTCTTCACGACACCACTTCTCCTGTTCAAGTGGAAACCTTTGAAAGAGCGCTTGGACCGATAAAACAGGTTGCTGCACTTCCACAATCTCAACTGACACCCCAATTTCCACTGCTCGTCAAGGAGTGAGAGCCTCATAAGATCTCCCCAGTTTTCACGGCTTATCAGGGAGTCATAAGATCTCCATAGCAATCATGGCTCATCAGGGAGTGAGAGCCTCATAAGATCTTCCCAGCAATCATTGGCTCGTCAAGGAGTGAGAGCCTCATAAGATATCCCAAGCAATCATGACTCGTTAGGGAGTGAGAGCCTCATAAGATCTCCCTAGTTTTCATGGCTCGTCAGGGAGTGAGAGCCTCATAAGATCTCCCCAGTTTCCATGGCTCATTAGGGAGTGAGAGCCCCACAAGATCTCCACAGTTTTAATGGCTCGTCAGGGAGTGAGAGTCTCATAAGATCTCCCCAGTTCAGCAATAACAAGAGTCCTTGAGGGTGAGGGCGATGACGAAAAGATCCCTCCAGAAATGCTAAGGACCATTACGAAGGCAAGAAACTGACAAGGCCAGGGTTGCCATAGGATTCACAGTACGTCTCGCCAAACCCTCTAGCTAACAGGGGACCAAACTCTCAAGACTGGCAAGAAGCCCCCGATTGGACTCCGTTAGATGGGACCAACAGGGATACCCTAAGCATCAAAAGGCAAACGTGGAGTAGTAGCAGACATTGCCGACCAGATATTCGTAGCATTTGGCCTTCAAAAAGGCATGGTTCTGTACGAGGGGGTCCTAACTAAGGCCTCATGCTCCAGAACCACGGATAGTTCCTTGAGGGTGAGGATGATGACAAAAATATCCCTCCAAAAATGCTAAGGACCATCATGAAGGTAATAAACTGACAAGGCCAGGGTTGCCACAGGATTCACGATATGTCTCGCCAAAACCCTATAGCCAGCAGGGGACCAGACTTTCGGGACTGGCCAGAAGCCCCCGACTGGACTCCACTAGGCAGGACTTACAGGGATACCCTGAGCATCAATAGGCAAACCTGGTGTAGAAGTAGAAACTGCCTACGAGAGGTTCGTAGCATTTAGCCTTCAAAAAGGCCTGATTCTGTACGAGGAGGTCCTAACAATGCCTCATGCTCTAGAACCGTGGATAGCCCCTTGAGGGCGAGGACGATAACAAAAAGATCCCTTCATAATTGCTAAGGACCATCACGAAGGCAAGAAACTAACAAGGCCAAGGTTGCATATGATTCAGGGTACGTCTCGCCAAAACCCTCTAGCCAGCAGGGGACCAGACTTTCAGGAGCCCCAGACTGGACTCTATTAGATGGGACCTACAGGGATACCCTAAGCATAAAAAAGAAAACCTGGTGTAGCAGTAGACAGTGCCAACCAGAGGTTCGTAGCATTTGGCCTTCAAAAAGGCCTGGTTCTGTACAAGGAGGTCTTGACAAAGGCTTCATGCTTTAGAACCACAGATAGTCCCTTGAGGGTGAGGACTTGGAAAAGATCGCTCAAATTTCTTAAATTATTGCACTTCTCTAGTCTATCGAAGCACAACATTCGGTGGGGCATACTGTTGGAAGGTATTTTTCATCAACATGAGGCCCCTGCTCAATAAAGGCCTAGCAAGTGGTGGAAATTTTGATAGTCTCAGAACTTCCCTAGAACTGGCCAACATCTTGATGAGGCCTCTCAAAATTCTCTTATGAAGTTTCGTCGCATTCTGACATGTTTAAGGCAGTGCAGACTAAGAAACAGTTCTGGCATAATCGGCCTCTAGCACCTTGAAACGGACCCATATAACTAGATATACATTTTTAGTATCTCAAACTGTTGTGGGACCACTACCATTGGATCCGGTATGGTTGATAACCCCCAGGGGTCAAGTTTTAACCGAAACGGATACTCCAAGAAGAAGTTATAGGTGAAAGAGTGAAACAAGAGGAGCCACACGCTATTCCTGTGCGGACACCCTGCAACACTACAGCATTAAAGGGACAGTCACGACCAGTAACTTTCAACGCTCATATCTTGGCCGTCCCGCATCAGATTACGCTCAAATTTGGTGAGCATGTTCATCTAGTCAAGACGAGCGATTCGAAATGTGGCACGCCTCTTGAAGATACCCGAGCGCGAAGAAAAGCTAGAGAGAGTTGTTGACCCGTGACAAAAGTGGAGGAAATTCAGCAGCATTGTACCTCGCTTGAGTGGCCAAATCACGCCGCTCGCGAGCCCTATCAATGCGAGACCAATTCCATTGTGGGCGTAAGGTCTCAAGCCATCTTTGACCTGAACCCCGTACATGATGAATGATCGGATTCTGCACCCAAAGCCGACGAACAGACTGTAAATTCTGTGGTCGGAATCCTTGATTCTAGCCAAAATTTCAAAACTTGCAAAATCTTCGTTCGGCCATAGAATTGAGCTGCGTTTGGTGCCCGGGATTGTAGCGGCATGCTTAGTGTGATTCAGCAAAGAAAACACTTAAAAACATCAAGGAACGAACACACTATCGATTCGAAGTTGGTATCAAATCGATCGTCATGCCGAGCCCTACAAGAAAACAATCATCTTACAATCAACCGGGCATCAGAACGACCTCGGACCAGCCATGCAATAACACGCAAGTCTTAAGGCAACATAAGGACTGTTCTGAAATTCCACAACTTGTTAGGAAGGGGCAAATCTATCATTTTACACCCTATTTTCTAATTTCTTTTAATTCAATTTAATCTTAATTTCCAACAATTAGGGTTAGTTTTGACCATCCACCCATGTTTGGGGCACACTTCTATATATACGTACCATCATTGTACACAAATAAAAAGGAGAGAAGGTAGACACATACACACACAAGAGAGAGTTTTCACTTAATACAAGTTTCTCTCTCTTACCACTTTGGTGTTACGCTTGAGAAAGAGGGTGAAGTGAGAGAAAATTTCGATCGGTTCCCCTAATGTTGAGGTAAATCTTCTCTCTCTTCTTTTTCTTTTCTTCTACTCTCTCCCTTCTCCCCTCTCTTCTCCCTCTTCTTCTGAATCCCTCGCGAAGGTCGTGCACGGCAGTGGCAGTGTCGTGCATGCCCCTCGCTTGGTCTCACAGGTCGCACATGACGATGGCAGTGCCATGCACGAGTCTTCTTTCCCTCCTCGTCTGTCTCTTTCTCTCAATGAAGTCTGTAGACGGCGCTGCCCATCGCCGCCCACAGACGTAGTTTTGACATCTCGGTGAAGAACCTAGACAGCGAAGTGTGTTGCCGCCTACAGGAGCCTTCCTTTGTTGCGCATCTAATGTCGACGGCAATACCTATCGCCGCGAGCTAGAGGCCCTGGCAACACCCATCACTGTCCGTGAGCTTCCTCCATGCGTCTGGTGCCTATCATCATTCTCCCTACATCCCACCTCTATTGACGTGCGACCTAGGAGAAACCATCGTCGTGTGCCTCGTCAGGAGCCAGCCTCATCTACAAGGGATGCATCGCCTCCTTGCATTGCCCATTGCGATGTCGATCGACGCCTAGATCTCCCATTCTCTTCACCGTCTCGTTCTTTTCTCTCCACCTTTTTCTCTTCTCACTTGATTGAGGGTAGGCATAGCCAAGCACCGACGCGCTGACTTTGGTTTCAAGTTGTACTGCTGCCGTGCTGGTCATGTGAACCATGCCCGTCTTGCTACCACCCCGAGTCAGTGCCTTTCGCATGATAGCCTTGCATCTCCTTCAAGCTCCCTTCTCCTTTCTATCTTTCATCTGACCTTGCACTTCATCGCCTTCTCGCATGAACGTGCATTGCCCTATGACAAGGGTGGGTCCTTTGTAACCCACTTGTCTTACAAATTAACCATAGAAGTGTTGTGCAGAAAAACAAGAGGGTTACAGGTCAATGGAGGTGATTCCGAACGAGCTCAAGCAGTTGGAGGGATTTCTTCATGATCTAAGAGAGCGGCTACACGAGCCAGCCCGAGTAAGTCCAAAACCCACCTAAAATTTCTCTTTCATTAGTTGGTATACATGCCCTTGCCCTCGAGTAAGGTTCCAAGAGAGCGATCTCAAAACCCGGGTCCAGCAGAGACCCGAGACACGTGCCACCAAATCACCTAGATCCGGAGGACGAGATCGAGGAACCTAACTACTCCCGTCAACACGAATCTCCCTGATGATAACCTCTTCACAATTGAGGAATCAATTTGGGAGCTATACATCGATAGTGCAAGGAATGAATACGGGCAGGTATAGGAGGCATACTATGCTCACTTGAGAAGTTTTTAATGCCAATAGCCATCATATTGAATTTCCCATATACTAATAACATTGTTGAATATGAAGCCTTGATAGCCAGGCTCGAGAACGTCATGGGAATGAAAATCCAACAAATACGAGTGATTGGTGACTTCTTACTCATCATAAACCAAGTTCAAGTGATTTGGAAGGTGAAAGAAGAAAAGCTCAAGCCCTATCAAGAAAATGTGGAAAAGATGATCCCATATTTCAAGAAAATCACCTTTTAGCATGTAACTAGGAAAAATAATCGGTTCATCGACGCCCTTGCGACCCTTGCGACCCTTGCTTCAATGGTTGATATTCCTCTAAAAATCACTACGTTGTCATTCTATATTAGGAACAAACATGATCCTTCCCCACCAAGGATCGAAGAAGAAATAGAGCAAGAAAATGAGAAGGATGGGGAAGTGTCTCTCATGGCTTCAGATGCGCTAGTTAAGGCAAAACCATGGTTTCACGATGTTTTGTCATTGTTGAAATATGGGTTATACCCTGAAGGAGCCACCAAAAAGGATAAAAAAGTCCTTCGAAGGTTTTCTATAGGATTCTTAGTAAGAGGTGATCTCTTGTTCAAAAAGTCTTTCGATGACATCATTCTGCATTGTCTTGATCAGCTAGAAATCGACCAAGTACTGACAGAGTTACACAATGAAGGAGGTCATTCTGGCGTAGCCCCCTTAGCTCATAAAATTAGGCACCAAGACTATTACTGGACCACCATGACTGAAGATTGTTGGAAGTTCTTAAAGAGGTGTCCCAAATATCAGCTTTACGGAGACCTCATCCATGCAACGTCTGTACCACTCAACTCAACACCGCCTGTATGGCCCTTTGCCAAGTGGGTTCTTGATATCATCGGAATGATCTCACCGAAAGCCTCAAACAGCCATCGTTTTATATTAACGGCTACAGAGTACTTCACCAAATGGGTAAAGGCTGGATCATTTATCAAAATTAAAGGACAACATGTCCGTTTCGTAAAGAACAATATTGTATTCAGGTTCGGTGTTCCTGAGTCAATCATTACTGACAATGGATCCATAGATCCAAACTCAAAAATGAAAAGATATTTAAGGTGTGCAAAAAGTTTGGGATAACGCAGAAATTCTCCACACCTTACTACCCCTAAGGAAATGGACAAGTAGAGGCTACAAACAAAGGAATTCTCAGAATTATAGGCAGAATAATAGAAGGTGGCAAAGATTTGCAAGAAAAGCTAAATGACGCGCTATGGACCTACCGGACAACTGAGAAGACTCCTACTGGCATGACCCCGTACTCATTGATGTATGGTATGGAAGCAGTGTTACCCATTGAAGTTGAGATACCGTCTCTCCGAGTGCTTATTCATAAATATTCAAATGAGAAAAAAACGTTCGAAGCACGAATAGCTGCCCTTGTTAACTTGGATGAAAGACGACTATGAGCAACACAAAATATTGTTGCTTACCAGCATAGAATCTAGAGGGTACACCAAAGTAAAGTTGTTCCTCGACATTCAAGGAAAGGGACATGGTACTCAAGAAAATCTTCCACACTCTTGCAAACCCACGCCCTTTAGGCAAGTTCAAACCTAATTGGGAGGGGCCATTCGTGGTCACCCGAGTGCGCGCAGGCAGTTCTTACAAGATCAAGAATCAGGAGAGGTGCGAGCTCAACGACCCCATCAATACGATGTATCTTAGAAAATACTACCCGTAACGGACTCAAAAGAGTGGTAAAAATCTGAAAGGGCATCAAAAAAAAAAAAAGAAAAAAAATGGATGCAGTGAAAACCTGAAAGGGCATAACGAGTAAAGAAAAAAAAAATCTCCAAGAAGGAGCTTCTGATTAAAAAACACTCGAGTACAAACAAGTACTTGCAAGTGCAAGTTCCAACAATACAACACAAGCAGACCCTGATGACGAAGACTCCTCCTAAACCCTGCAGGTTTCCAACAGAACCAACTCAGAAAGATGCGGGAGTGTGATATGAATGGAAAACCGAAGTGACTTTAACGAATCCTAGAAGAACATCAGTACCTCTCTAAGATGAAAGCTCAGCAAAAATCTAGAGAACTCTTCATGGGCCCACGAAGCATAGGATGAAAGCTCCAAAGGTAAAAAGACAACTTCGAGACTTTTGAGTTCTCATGATCCCACAATGAAATCCTTTCATCATCTTTGGGAAAAATAAAAGAAAGAAAATGACCAACAAAGGGCCACAGGTGGCAAAACTGTAAGGCCCATCCCTTTTAAAAGCACTTTTTCAATCTGATTATTAAAACCCTCCATTTTCAAAATCTTTTTAGAAAGGACTTCCTCCATCACTACAAGAGGTTAAATTGTTAGTCAATCTGTCCTTGTTCTCAAAGCCAACTTCCTACGCCTGTTATGAAGGCTTGAAACTAGTCAGGCACTCCATGGTTGTATGAGTATAACTACCAACTACCACATATCGGAGATGGATGAACCTTGCCAATGATGATATTGGCCAGTCTGGGAGCATTTTTCTCTCGATTGGATCCTCTGAGGCGAAATGAGGCAAGCTCATCCCCGTGTGCGTATGATGTCCCAAAGTCCAATTCAGAAAAACGTCAAACTCGTGCAATGTAAAAGAGCAGAGACATGAAAAAAATGTCAAACTCGTGCGACGTTAAAGAGCCGAGACAGGAAAAATATTAAACGCATGCGATGTTAAAGAGCCGAGACAGGAAAAATGTCAAACTCGTACGATGTTAACGAACCGAGACATGAAAGATGTCAAACTTGTGCGACGTAAAAGAGTCGAGGCAGATATCGTCTACCTCCATATGACATGAAAGGTCGGGTGTATTCAGGGCACAACCACCATGTTTCAATGGAAAGACGTCAAACTCATGTGACGTAAAAGAGCCGAGGCAGGTACCGTCTATTCCCGTATGACGTGAATAGTCAGGTGTATTCAAGGCACAACCACCATGTTTAATGGAAAGACATCAAACTCATGCGACGTAAAAGAGCCAAGACAAGTACCATTTATTTTCGTATGACATGAAAAGTCAGGTGTATCCAGGGCACAACCACCCTAGTCAATGGAAAACATCAAACTCGTGCGACGTAAATGAGCCGAGATAGGTATCGTCTAGTCCCGTATGATATGAAAGGTTGGGTGTATCCAGGGGACAACCACCCTATTTCAATAGAAAAATGTCAAACTCGTGCGACGTAAAAGAGCTGAGGCATGTACCCTTTAGCCCCATATGATGCAAAAAGGTTGGGTGTATCCAAGGCACAACCACCCTGTTCGTTGGATTTCGTCTATCCCTATATTGACGTAAAACGGTTATATGGTCCATCGTTGCATGATGGTAAACTGCTTAGAGGGCTCTATGGTTGTAGGAGTTAAAACTGCTAACCAACCTTGTTTTTTGAAATATCTTTCTCTTTTCAAAACTTTCACTATATGTCTTGTGTTTTTCAAAAACTTTAATTTCTTTGTTAAAATCATAACCTGTCCTTGCTCCGGGTTCTATTTCAAATCTCCCCCTACTTTCAAAAATTCTAAAAAAAGTCTTAAAAACATGAAAGAGCTTGGATACCCTTATATGATGATTATCGCGTTACTGCCTCGTCTCTTACTTCGGATTCTGCTAGATAAGTCTTTTCCTACAGAAAGCCTTTTCTTATAGACAGTCTTAAGAAACCATAAGGAGATCAAAGAAAATGCTAGGGTTAAAAATTCAAACTACAAAAACCCCTGAAGTTAAGTAGCATAGCTAGAAAATTCAACTCGAGTTTCAAGCTTGTGTAACTCACCGACATCTCATGCCGAAATCCCTAGGAAGAAAAATACCCTAGGTGGGTGAGCTCGGTGACCGCAATGACTTGAGGGATAGTTTGTGTACCCCCTGACCACTTGACCTCAGGAAGAGATTTAAAATGGCTGCTTTATCTTTGACGTTCACCTGCCCCTCGAAGGACAGGGAACACCAAAGTGTCCAGTTCTTTGCCACTCACTTGTCTCTCAAAAGATAGGGAGTGCCAAAGAGGAGCAACTGTAGACACCCCATTTTAAATCTGACAAATTATATGGTTTTCTAAACCCTTAAAACCACATTATCCTAGTAGGCCCAATTTAATTACCCTAAAACTACCCAAATCCTATCCCAATTTTAAGTAGAGCCCAAGAGCTTTCTAACGGTCCAATAATCGCTTGAATCGGACCTACAGATAAAACGATATAACAAATGACAATTTATTCCCTGTGAGACCCAACTGTCGAGTAGCGGGCCGGGCTGTAATGGGCCCGACAGGCCCATACGATGGCTGATGACGTAGTCAATGCATCTGATGATGCAGTAAACATGTCTTCTTTAATTAGATAAGGCTAAAACTTCAAGATAAATCCCAAAAATTCTAAAAAACTCCAAAACATTTAGGAAAAATCACCAATTGAATCTTATAAATACCCCCTCTTCCTAATCTAAAAGGAGAGAGAAAAAGAGACAAAAAAAACCTTAAAAATTCCCAATATTAGTAAAATTACCCCAAAAATACCAAAAATACCAAAAATAGGAAAAACCCTTAGAAAATTCCTAAAACTTTAGAAAAAATCCCCAAAAATCCAAAAAAAATTAGAGAAAATCTAAGAATTTGTATTCAACGTCTAGAGATCACAAACCCTTAGAAAACTAAGAAAATTCTCCTCTAGACCCTGAGAAAGACCTACAGCTTTAGAAAAATCTCTAGATTGAAAACCCTAAAGAAGATAAAAACCCTAGCCTCCTGAAGTTCTAACCCCCATGACTGAGAAAACCTAGACCTATGGCACAAAAACCCAAATCAAAACTATAATTAGGGCACAACAACCCTAGATCTAACCCTTTACACCAAACATCTGCAGGTCCACATCCGAATTAGAGAGGCAAAGAAGACCGGTTCTAATACGGGCGAGCCCTCGAAGGCTCGGGAATCCCAGGCCATCCAGCCTAGTTTGGTATTACTTCTTCCGCTCTCTTTCTTCTTCTTTTTAGTGTTTTGCTTCTTTTATTTATTTTTTATCTGTTAACTTGTCTTAAAAATCGTATTTTAATGCTCTGGATCATGCTGTCTCTGCCCCATATCTGAGAGTAGATCTGCTTGTTTACGGGCAAATCTGGCCTCAAATCTAAATTTGATCTATCTCATTTTCTCTACCACTTTATTTACATCTTTTTAATTAGTTTAAATTGTTAAAATTTGATAGATTTTCATCGAAAGATCTGTCAAATTTTCATTGTAAACACCCTCATGCTCTCTCGGCCTATGCACCTTTTTATAAAAGCCACGGGATCGTTGTAAAAACACTTCGCTTCCCAAGTAGCGCTTCATCCGACCACACAGACACATGTCACTACCATAGCACCTTGATCCACTGTCAATCAAGTTCTCCGCCGCCTCACCTTCTAGGCGTCATTTTTGGAGGATCACTGGTCAAATCATCCGTCGCCTCGCCTCCCAAGCATCACTTTCAACAGATTACGAGAAAATCTTCTGCCTTCCTAGCGATGTTTCCTAAAAACAACTAGGCTCGTCATCAAAATGACCCGCCTTCCCAGGCATTATCTTGCCTCCGCGTGGATGCATCCCACCTCACAAGGTCCCACTTCGGCAATGAACGAATCATAAAATAAAAAGTGCTCCTCGCGCACAAAGTCACACTTCTATCCCCTGACATCTCATCCGCAGTGTCCATTGCTCCAACGAGCCCCATCAAAGCAAGATCCCTCCAGAGAGAGAACCCCTGAAAAAACAAAAAAAAAAAATTAGAGAAAACAAAGAAAAGGGAAGAAAAGAAAAATTAGGCATGACGAAAACCCACAAGGACTCCATGAGTATAAATGGCCATGAATCCATGAGTAAAAGTGTCATGGAAAAAACCCACAAGGGCACCATGAGTAAGAATGGGAAAAATAAGGTAGACGTGACCTCGAAGTCACGAGTAAAAATGCCTCAAAAAGGAGTTGGTGAAAACCACGCTTGTGGCACCACTCCTATCCAATTCAAGTGAAAACCCAAAAGGGCACTTGGATTAAAATAAGCACATTGAAAAAAAGAATAAGAGGACCTCAGTCGACTTCAAGCAAGAGGATCGCAAAAGGACTGAGTAAGATCTAGGTCAGCCCTTTCTCAACAATCATCTGTCAACAATCGCAAAATTGACACTTTCCAATGCATGGCAGATTTTGGGGCTGTCAAGATGATGCCTGCCAAAAATCGTCTATTTTGGGTCAGTCTGGGTTAGGCGACACTAGCAATGTCGCTCAGACCAGATCTGCCCAAAATGGAAGATTCCTGTTCAGGACTGATCTCAGAGTTGTCCTGCCAAAAATTAATAAACTCGGGTTAATCTGGGTTGGGCGACACTACCAATGGGGGCGTTGCCTAGTCTGGTGAGTGGCACTAGTAGTGTCACCCAGTCTGGGTTGGGCAGCACTACCAATGTCGAGCAAACTACAACTAATCGAAAGTGTAAATTTTCAGTTCAGGTCTGTTTTGCAGGCTCTTATTATGCTTCTGGAAAAAAATTGGATCAAAACAAGGTATTTTACTATTTTTAGTGATTATTTTTTGGTAAAACAACGTATCTGTAGGATTCTGGATTACAGGGTAGGCAGTATGGTTCTGAATCACAGGGTAGGCAGTATGAACTATAGTGGTTTATAATCTGGAGGTCGCTAGAATAGTGTGGTCCTAAGAGTTTAGGAAAATCACATAATTTGCTAGTTTTAAAATGGGGTGTCTACAATTTTATTCTAATAGTTACTGTTTTTCTTCTTTGTTTTGGTGGCTTGAGGCCTATTGATAAAAAAAAATACATGATAATTGTCTTATTCTTTTGATTGTAAATGAATATTTAAGTTAGTAATGACTTTATGGTTTCCGCTTAAACAATTATTTTAAACAAATTTTACTCATTATTTGGTATTAATAATTTTTTTACAAATTTTGTTTATATTATACTTTGATATATAATTTTATTTTTTTATATACGTATTCTACTCCATTTTAGAGAACAGAATTTATCAACATTGGCACTAGAAAGATTTTATATGGATTTCTCCTCAATAATTAGCATGCATTACATGAATTTCTATTTTCAAAATGAACTTCATTCTTTAGTTTATGTGATGCGAACAAATATATTAGCATATTCTTTGACTAGAACAATTCTTCTTAACATAGGCTCTTATATTGTAATATAGGCTGATGTGTTTTGTTTTAATATAATTTTAAGACAACGTTTAGAACTAAACACGAGATATGCTAATTTTGTAGTTCACATAGCTGATGGGAGAACTGAATAGTGTTTATGTTTCCTCGAGTCAGAAGGAGGAATTAATTTAGGAGACATCCAAGGATGAGATTTTTTCTGTAAAAGCAACAAATCAGTTTCTTTTCAATGACCGCATTAGATGGTCAAGGTCGGAACTAAACTTCTATTTGGAAATGGCGCATCCTTCATAAAATTCAAATGTTTCTTTGGACTTTGTCCCATAATAAAATCCTTACAATTGATAATCTTAGATTGAGAGGGAAGGTGACAGTGACCATCAGCATTCTATGTAAAGGTGACGAGGAAACGTGAGACCAGCTATTCTTGCATTGTCATGTTACGTACCACTTATGGCGGTGGGCTTTGCATGTAGTTGGTTGTTTGGTACCTTTTTCGGCACGTCATGTGGATATTGTGCAATACCTCTCTTTATCGACTATACCAAAACAAGGAACATTAATTTGGAATATCTTCGAAGCATCTTTGCCTTGGGAAGTGTGGTTGGAGAGAAATAGGTGCACTTTTAATGGTGTTGGATTTTATTTGGCCATGGTCAAGGATAGAATTCTTCATAACGTGTGGTTTTAATATTCAAATACAAATGAAGGTATGGGAGTTTCAAAGTTGGATGTTTTGCTTAACTTAAAGAATTTGGTTTTACAAAATATGATAAAAATGAGGCCGAGATCTATACGGTTCAACCCTTGCAAGGCAGTGTTAAGCTTAACTTTCATGGAAGCTCTTTTGAAAATCCTGGACTAAGAGAGTTTAGAGGGTTAGTGTCTAACTCATAGGAAAGTTTGAAGATTTTAATAAGTAGTTTTAATGAGCTGGCTTCGGTGGTGGAGGGTGACTCTTTAAACATATGTAATCAGATTGGAAGACCTTTGTGGAGTTTGCACGAATTTTGGAATGAAATTTGTGATCTAAGTCGGAATCGAATTGTCCTTTCAACATGTTTATCGTGTAGCAAATGAAGCGGCGGATACTTTTACGCAGAATGGTGTTCATCTTTTGTCAACTTCGAATATGTAATTTGATTATGGAGTTTAAGCAATAAAATTCGGTGCCCTTGTCAAGCTTAGGTGATGGCACTAATTAGGTGATGGGCTATTTTCGTATATTTATATTTAGCTTTAAACTGAAATATTTGGAATTTTATTTAGGCAATTAAAATATATTTTTTAAGTTTTCCGAGTTTACTATTTTAGATTTATTAATTTAAATGACCGATACTTATTTATCCTTTCATTGGGTTTTCTCTCATGTTCAATGCACATATATAAGAAACACTAAAATTTAACCACGAAGATTTCCTATAGAATTTTCAATCATTAAGAAATATCCCTTTTTCTATTTTGTTAGTGTTTCTTATTAGTTTGTCATTAGATTCTTTGTGCATTAAGGGAATAATTTATTTTTTTGCAAGAAATTTTTGCTCTTTTTTATGTTCTATTAAGCTTGGTGAATTTGTATCTTAATATTTTAAGCCTTCCCTTCTTTGGTTGTGTACTATTTATTTTTTATTAATGGATAAAAATTTTATAATTTCCAAAATAATTGTTTCTATGTTTTTATTTTTATAAATATTTCAAACAACCACCCTGATTTTTATTTTACTCTCAATATTTTAATTGAAGTAGTTTTGTACTCTCAAAAGTTTTTACGCCTGACGTATGATTTTTTTTAAAGATATAAACATAAGTATGTTGTCTTAATTGAAAAAGGAATCAATTTGTTTATTAATTTATTTATTTCAGTGATTGAAGAAATCTATAATTATAAGTACATACTTTCATGCTTTACAGATACTATTGACGAATTTGGAATTTTTTTAATTGTTACTCTTCAAATAATTTTCAAAATTATATCCATTATTTTTCTTTTTCCTAATATTTTATGCTTTCATTTCTAATTATAACATTAGAAAAAAGAAATTTTTTAAGAAAATTTCTTTTTTTATTTTTATTATTAAAGCGAATTCTAAAATATTTATTATGTGATTTATTTTATTTTATTTTATTTTAATATTGAAATAAAAATAGAAATCTATTTTTTCATTTTATTATTTAAGCAACTTAATTACATTATATTAGTATGGTTCTTATTATTATTATCATTATTATTATAAGTTTAATTTTATTTTATTATAATTCATATTATATAGTTGATTTATATTATTATGGTTATATCTTATTATATTAAAAATAATATAAGATAATATATTAGAATGTCATTTTATGCTATGTTTTGATTATAGTCTTATGATTAATAGGGTTAGGGTTTCCTATAGTTGAGGTCTTCGAGTTGGTAGTAGGAGAGTGAAAATAGAAAGAGTGAGAGAGTACAGTGGTTTTTCAGCTAGTGGCGAAATAAAATATCATAGATAGGGTTTTTCGATAATGAAGTTTTGCTTCTCATAGGCGAGTTTATATGACTACTTTGTATAACAAAATGGTTATTTCTTGTTTTCGTTTTCTTTTTTATCAATAATGATTCATAATTCTACTAAAAGGGCTCATGAAGTACACTCCTCGGAATGAGGTAATTATACTGCTATTTTGTTTTTGAACAGCTTCTCTATTACAGGAAATCAAGAAGCCAAACATAGTCTGTCCATCCCCCTCGCTCCCTAGCTTCTCGATCACATGTACCAAAAACAGTTATTTCTTTACCCTCTAAAAGTACGAGGCAATAGTAGTAAAAAAAAATTTTAATTTGTTTCATTGTTTGCCATAATCAATAGAATTGGCCCCATACATGCATATTACATTTTTTTTTTTTTTTTATTGTTATCATGCATATTGTATGTACTTCTATGAAATCAAATAACATATGCTCATTTCTATGTAGTACAATATTGATCAAAATCAATGGAATTGGCTTCATAGTTTTTATCATCATGCATGGTGTACTTCCCTGAAATCAAATAATATATTTTCATTTCTATGTAATGCAATATTTATCAAAATCAATGGAATTGGCTTCATACAAGCATAGTTTTTTGTTTTCCTTTTTTTATTTTTATCATCATTCATGGTATATTTCCATGAAATCAAATAATATGTATTCATTCTTTACATCTTTTTCTTTTTTTAATAGTCCTATATTAAAATGATAAATTAATGCATACATACCTTATCACCCATTGCAGAATCATGTGCTTATTTCACGATAACGGAAATTCATATGTTACATATTTATATGATAATTTAAATGAATGATTATTCTGTTCTACAAGCAACGCACGTAATCCAACTAGTTATATATTAAGCTAGATGAATACCCTCACTATTTTTGAGCCATGTGTCCCTTTTTTTTTCAATTTTGTCCTACTAATTCTTAGTTGTGCCTCATTTTGCCCTTCTACTTCACGTTTCTCTCTCTTCCCCCATATCTGCACGCACCTCCTCTCTCTTTCTTTTTTATAACTTCTTTCTTAATACTCTCTTCTCCTAAAAAATTAGTGCAAGTATATCATTTTGGAAATCTTTTATGATCTGCTACTTCACGTTTTTTCTCTCTCTTTTCTCTCGTCCCCCATACCCTCACATACCTCCTCTCTCTTTCTCTTTCAAAACTTCTTTCCTAGGACTCTTCTCCAAAAAATTTGGTATATATATATATATATATATATTATTCTTTTCTAATACTCTCTTCTCCCAAAACTTGTTTAGCCTTTATAAATTTTTGAAGTTGTTGTTGAGAGAGAGAGATAAATGAATAGGTTCCTAAAATTGGTGTATGCAAGAGAGAGAGATGATAGATAGATAGATAAAGGTAGAGTGACACAGATAGATAGAAAGGTAGAGTGACACAGATAGATAGATAAATAGAAAGGTTCTTAAAATTGGTGCATGCAAGAGAGAGAGATGATTTTAAATTTCAATCTTAACTTCTCTATTATTTAGTTTTTTTTTAATTTTTGGAAGTTGCTTTCTTAAATGGAAAGGCTCCTAAAATCGATGTGTAAATAAAGGGAAAATATCCTATTATCTCGTATTTTTAACTTCTATATCTCATTAAACCCAAGAATTGAAAATATTACTTGTAAGCAAAAGCACTCCATCTTTTCTATCTTCCAAACCCCCTAAACCCTTTTCACCGTGTATTATTGACCTCAACAACTTATGAAATGACTTTATCTCTCTCTCTCTCTCTCTATAAAGCTCTATATCTCTCACATCATCATCTCTCTCTCAAAACTCCATCTCTCTCTAAAACCCAAACTCCAGCTCTCTCTCACATCATCATCTCTCTCTCTAAAACTCAAACTCCATCTCTCTCTAAAACCTAAACTCCATCTCTCTCTCTAAAACTCTATCTCTCTCTCACACAGAAGAAGGTGTGCTCGTGCTCGTGTTCGAGCTCAAGCTAAACCCCGTGGTTAGTAAACTCATCGAGAAGCGAAGAGAGAGAGATAGAGTTTTAGAGAGAGAGATGGAGTTTTAGAGGGAGAGAGATTGAGTTGGAATAAGGTGTCATTTTAGTATTTATTTGGGTCAAAATTTTATGGTCAAAGGGGTCCAGGAGGTTGTAAGATAGAAAAGATGGAGACATTTTACTTATAAGTAATATTTTAAATTCTTGGGTCTCATGAGATATGGAAGTTAAAAATATGAGATATTTTCCTTAAAATAAATGGAAAAGCTCCTATGATTCAATATTTTGGGTGGTGCGATAAAGAGTGAGATAAATAGAAAAGTAGAATTTTCGAATGAGCTTATTTGGAAAACATGGTATTAGTTGGAGAGAGTAGAAAATAGCAAATAGATAAGAGAGAGACGTGAGAGAGATTCACCAAGGACATCGCATATTATAAATAGACCATAGCCTTTTCCCTATTCTCTTTCCATCACGAATATTCAAAGGTACGTGTCCGTAAAAATTTTATTTTCTCTTAATTTTTTTACTGTATTGTGCATTTCCATTCCAATCTCTCTCTGAAAGTAGAATTCTCTCTCTCATGTGTGTATCTCTTTGATACGGTTATTTGTGCCATAGTGCAGACTGATACTTGCTCTATTCTCTTGCCATCACGAATATTCCCAGGTACGTTTTAAATCTTTTAATTTTCTTTTAATTTTACATTGTATTATGCATTTCCATACCAATCTTTCTCTAATGATAGAAGTCCCTCTCTCATGTGGGTAGCTCTTGGATATGGTTTAATTTCATATTTGTACCATAGTGTGGACTAATATTTATTTACTCTATTCTCTTTCTATCACGAATATTCCCAGGTACCTTTCCTTAAAACTTTTAATTTTCTTTTAAATTTGTGTCGTATAATGTTATTTCATACCAATCTCTCTCTAATGGTAGAAGTCTCTCTCTCATGTGGGTATCTCTTGGATATGGTTTCTCTTGGATGTAGTCTAATCTCACATTTGTGCCATAGTGTGGACTGATATTTGCTTTATTCTCTTTCCATCAGAAATATTCCTAGGTACATTTCCTTAAAACTTTTAATTTTATTTTAATTTTACATTGTATAAATGCATTTTCATACGAATCCCTCTCTAATGGTAGAAGTCTCTCTCTCTCTTATGTAGGTATTCTGGGATATGGTCTAATATCATATTTGGGCCATAGTGTGGACAATATTGTCATCCTTCCCTATGATCATTATCATATATGTAACATCCCAAAAAAAGCCTTAATAACGCAAAAATGAATTTTTCTTGACAAAGAAGTGAATTGGCCAATACCTACATTCTGAAAATAATCTTTATGCATTTCAAAAATTGGAGATTTTATATATTTTGGTGAAATGAAAACCATGGATTCTAAATTTATTAGTGAATGCTAATTAAGCTGAAGACATATTAAGAAATTATTATAATTAGGGATGTAGAAAATATAAACTTCAAGATTAACTTACAAATACCATTCAATTCCACTTCACATAAGACCCAAATTATCGCATTATCTCTCATATCAAAAGGCGCCAACAACACATTCAAATTTGAACAAATTGGCGATAGCCCTCATAAGATTATATGTGGAATGTTGCTTGCTTTGTTGGTCGCTTCAATAAGAGTGATCACGAAGGACACGGTCTAAAAGGTCTTTAGGAATTGATTTGCTAGATGGTTATTTTATATATTCGTGCACATTTATGTTGCCATATATATATATATAGAGGAAAATACTATGCAACGCCTATAAGTGAAAATGAACAGTGATTTTGCCTACCCCCATCACCGTCCAAAGTTCATTGCGCGGTCACGATTGTCCGGTAGTATTTTATTTTTCATTTGTTTTCTACAAATTAGAATGACTTGAAATGCGCCTCAGTAAGATGTACATACTTTCCAAATTTCAGGTCATTACGATTTGTAAAAAAAAATGAAAAATAAAATACTACCGAAAAATCATTACCGTGCGATAAAATTTGGACGGTGATGAAGGTAGGTAAAATCACTATTCATTTTCGTCTATAGGCATTCGAAAGAATTTTCCATATATTATATATATATATATATATATATATATATATATATATATATATATATATATATATATGGAAAAGTCTTTCCATAGGTATATATATATGGAAAAGTCTTTCCATAGGTATTGGAAAATTCTTTATATATATGGAAAAGTCTTTCTAACGCCTATAGGCCAAAATGAATAGTGATTTTGCCTACCCTCATCACCGTCCAAATTTCATCGTGTCGTCACGATTGTTTGGTAGTTTTTTATTTTTCATTGTTTTTCTAAGATTCATAATGACTTGAAATTTGGAGGGTATGTACACTTACTGAGACGCATCTAATAAAAATATAAAAAAAATTATTCATGAAAACTAAATTGACCAAAATGCCCCAAAAACTTTTGGGGGTATTTTGGTCAATATTTTTCATGTAAATTTTTTTTTTATTATTTTTAGAAGATTCCCCTATTTTTTATAAATACACACTTGAAATTTTAGGTCATTCCAATTTATATAAAAAAATAAAAAATGAAACACTACTGGATAATCGTGACCGCGCGATGAACTTTGGACGGTGATGGGGGTAAGTAAAATCACTGTTCATTTTCGCCTATAGGTGTTGCGTAGTGTTTTATATATATATATATATATATATATATATATATATATATATATATATATATATATATACCTTACAATAGCTAAGCAGCTATAATAAATAGTTTGGAATCTCAGCCGTCAAATCTTCATCGAGTGGTTCAAAATATATATTACTATTTAAATTTTAAGTTTATTTCTATAAATCTGATTAAGATACAATGTTGGGTGTATATACCTAACACTATTGCACACTATATAAAAATATAACAAAATTATTTTCAATAATTTATAATGACTAAATTACCCCTATCATTTTTTAGGGGTATTTCGGCCATTTTTATATTTTTGAAAATATGTTTTATATTTTTTTAAATTGTGCGCCGTATTTTTTAGTACAAACGTCTAAAATTTCATTATGATCTGATTTCTAAAAAAAATATTAAAATTCATATAGTGATATGCATTCTAAAACCACATAATGAAGATCTAACGACTGGGATTCCACCTATATTATTATTCATTATAACTGCCCAGCTATTGTTAGTTTTTATATATATAATTCTCTTTCAATTTTTTTTTTAATATTTACAAATTCCCAATTTTTCACATTTAAGAATTACTTATAATTGAAACATAAATATAGGTAACTATGTTTTTAGTGTAATGTCTTTATGTAACTCTCTTCCTCCGACATGTATAAAAAGACATAAATATAAGTAATTATTTCTTTAGTTTTTATGTAACTCCTTTTTTAATATGAATGTCTCTCTAACTTTCTCTTCTTATTTAATTTACTCACTCTACCTCCCACTTTCTCTCCCCTCTCTATTTAATTTACTCTCTACCTCCCTCATTTCTCTCTCCCTTATACCTTTCTCTCTCCTACTATGTAACAAGTCAGTCATGTATTTCTACCTCCCAACTTTTTCTTCCCCTCCCCCCTTTCTCTCTCCCACTATGCCATAACTTCTTCATTAGATATTTGTTATAAACTCTCTCCTTTGTTACTCATATCTCCCTCCCTATCTCTCTTTAAGAAAAACTTTTTTTCTCCCATAATTTCTCTTCTCTCTTATTCATCTCGCCCATCTTAAAAATCTCTCTCTCAATCTCTCCTTTCATAAAGCTCTCCTTAGGAACAACCTCTCATATCATATCTCACTTAAAGGGCTAAAATCCTCGCCCCGCAACCCAAAAACCTATCACACCCAAACTTATCCTACGAGGAATCTCTCTCCCTCTCTTTCAAGACTATCCTAGCACTCTCTCTAGTTTTTTTAATTAGAAATGTTTTTCTAAATGAAATATAGAAGGTATGTTATCTGTCTCTATCTATATACTACCCTCTCTAGTATTTTTTTGTTAGAAATATTTTTCTAAATGAAATATAGGAGGTATGTTATCCGTCTCTATCTATATATATAGTATATTTTTCAGGTTATAATATAGTTTTTTAGTTACTGCAAATAAGTGGTTTGAGCTCACTCACCCTCTACATATCTCTCTAATTTAATAATAATAATAATAATAATAATAATAATAACAACAATAATAACGACAATAATAATAATAGTAATAACAACAACAACAACAACAACTATAATATAGTTGTTGACGTTGTTGTTATTATTATTGTTATTATTATTATTATCTTTTATTTTATTGAATAATTTATTTTATTTATTTTAATTACATATAAATTATTTATTTATATTATTCTTTCTTCTAGCTTTCTCTTGCTATTTTTAAATAGATTATGTCTCTTTTGGTCTCTCTATTGGAAAGTAAAAAATTAGTTATTTTTTCTTTTGGATTCTTATGTTAAATGATGTAACGATTTATTTTCATCTCAATTTTTTCCTTTAAATCTATTTTAATTTTTTTATGACTATTTGAATATTAAATTGTTTTTGTAACTACAATAATATATTTCTAGCAAAAAAATATGTGATGAAGTATATATAAAATTTAATTCTTTTTTTGGGAGATATTTGAGTAATTTTTATTTTCTAATTATGAATTTTGATCACATCTCCTCTAGCTTTCTCTCACTATTTTTCATTTGTACTATATCAATTTTTATTCCTCTGTTCAAAATAGCATTTAAAATTTTTTCATCTCCCTATAATTTTATTTTATCACAAATAGTATACCTGAATTATTTATTTAATGCATGGTTTTTAAAAAATCATAATTATTTCATAAAGTTATTCAATAGTGACAATAAATTCAATGATCTCTAAGACCATGTTTTATTGAAAATATTTTTCAATGATAAACATGTTTCAATGATTTATATTAAATATCAGGTGCAACGCATGCGCATATGACTAATCCTAGTTAGCAATTCGGCGATTAATTGCATAATTTTTCAAAAAGTCAGCGAATTTTTTGTTAACGTTTTTAACGCCGTTTTTTTGAAAAGTTCGTCCAAAAAATATGTATTTTTCATAATACCGTTAAAAACATGATTTCTAAAAAGACAAATAAAACGGGTCCAAAAACACGTCTGTGAAAAAATAAAAAGGGCCATGTTTCTCTCTCTAGAACCTCTGTGAAAAAATGATCTTGTCTTAATAGAATTAAAAAACTCTCAAGACGAATTAGTGAATCCGAAAATTCCTAGAGAGAGAATGGGGAACTACTATCAAACCTCTACGAAAAAGCCTTGCTCAAATCTGGGTACTCCCTCCCTCCCTTTGCAAAGAACTCTATCAAATGTCTATGAAAAAATGGTTTGATTTTGGTTTGATGGAGCTTTAAAGTGGCTTTAATGGTGGCTCTGAGTCTTGCGCTGGTTTACTATTACAAAGTGCTTCGAATTTGCATCAATGGCAAATCTTGAGGTTCAAAGAAGGGGAGTGGTGATGAAGTTGCAGAGAAGCAAGATCAAGCCCGAAAAGCACCATTTCGAGCTCTAATGGACTTGAATCTTTCTCATTCTTTCTTAGTTGGAACCTTAGAATCTTCTCAGCAAAATTCAAATTCAAAGCTTAATCCAAAGACGATTTCGAGAAATCTAACTCAGCCAAAAAAAGAAAAATAAAGGAAATTGGTTTTTCTTCTTCAAATCCCTCCATAAACCTGAATTCGGTTTCTTCTTCAAAACCCAAGATAAAGTTGGGTTTCTTCTTGAAGTCCCTCTCTCTCTAAAATATACGTCAACTTTTGCCTGTCATCTTGGATCAGGAATTATGGTATCTTTCCCATAATCAATCCCAGTAAGATAAAAAAAAAAGTTTGATTTTTCACAGAGGTTTGATCCGAAAATTAGAGAATCCGAAAATTTCTAGAGAGAGAAGGGGGAACTGCTATCAAGCCTTGTAATATTTCGACTTGATCTAGCTTTTCTTTAGATGGTGTATTTTTTTTATATGTATTTAAGTAGGTTTGATATGGTGTAGTTTTTTTATATGTATTTATCCGATTTTTTTGCTCCGATTTTTTTAGCCTAGTCCAATATATTGGCGATATCTTTACATGAAGTATTTTTGCTGATCCGTATTTTTAGCCGATTTTTTCATCCGACTTTTAAAATAAAAACGAATTTTTCCAATGGGAAGCTGATTTATTGAAAGTCCCCGACTTGCTAACTATGTTACTAGTTATATATTAAGCGAGAGGGTTACCCTCGCTATTCTTGCGCCATGTGTCTTTTTTTTTCCCTAATTGCCTTCTATCTCAAGATAACGCATCTATCCTTATAACACACACACTCTTTCCATGTATCTCTCTCTCCCTCTCTTTATCAAAAAATAAACATGATTTCTAATTTTGTATTAGATATTCTTTCCTATAATCTCCTCTCTCCTACTCTGACTCTCTCTCCCCATATTTCTTTGTCTCCCTCTCTATGGTTTTTCTATATCTCAAACTCCTTTTTTAAAATATATTAGATATTCTTTTCTATAATCTCCTCTCTCCCACTCTCACTCTCACTCTCACTCTCTCTCCCTCATATTTCTCTCTCTCTCTCCCTCATATTTCTCTCTTTCTCTGCGGTTTTTCTATATCTCTCAGTCCTTTCCTAAAACTCTCTCCATCTTCCTAAAATCTGTCTTTCCATCTCTCTATAACTCTCCTTCCATGCATCTTTCTCCCTCTCTCTCTACTCACATCAAATATCTGTATAGAGATAAAGTACGATTTTTTTTTTCTTATTTATATGGGATTTTCTTTCCTCCATTCTATTTTATATATTAGGGCCAGTTTGGATGTCAAATAAAAAAATCTTCACATTGAAAAAAATTATAATTTTTTTTAATCTTATTAATAAATATTATCATATTTTTTAATTAGTTAGTCGGACTGTTTGGATGGTGGGAACATGTTAAATTTAGTTTTGTGGAGGGACAAGGCGCTGAAGCAGGGGTGAGTGGGAGGCATATTTGTACTCCTCTCACAATAACATACGCTCTCTCCTCATACAAGTCCTACCAACTCCATTTAAGAGAGAAAGAGAGAGAGAGAGAGATGGTTGCCTCACTCTAAGCTGGTGTTGTAGTTATGCAGGCAGCCAAGCATGGTGGTGAAGTGGAAATGAGTTGCAACTGACTTCTAGAGGGAGAAAATGGCGCCATGGCCAAAGCTCAAACCCTAGTTTCTAAAAGTCTTCTTCCTCATCCATTTTCTTCCATTTCGGACCATTCAACTCTTCTTCCTCAGCCATTTTCTTCCATTTCTGTAACTCTTCTTCCTCATCCATTTTCTTCCATTTCTGCAACTGAGGTAGGCTTAGAATCAAAAGAAAAGGTATGCCAGTTCAGAGATGAGATTTGGGATTTTTTACAGAGATGGATGGTTTTTTACAGAAATGGATGGTTTTTTACAGAGATGGAATTTGGGGTTTTTTACAACCAAGATGGATGGCTTTTTTTTACAGAAATGGGATTTGGGGTTTTCGGTTCTTTCACTATTGAAGCTTGGAGCAAAAGATGGATGTTTTTTTACAGAGATGCGATTTGGGGTTTTTGGCTCTTTCGGTGTTGAAGCTTGGAGCAAAAGATCGATGGTTTTTTACAGAGATGGTATTTGGAGTGATTGGTTTTTGGTGACTCAAATTTAGAGAGAGAAAGTAGAGAGATAGGATTTGGGTTTTTGGGCCTATGTTGTTCATGAATGGATGAGAGACGGCCGATCTGAAAAAATTCAACTTTGACTTGAATTTTTTTTTATTGTAACTTTTGCCTTAAAACTCCATGATGTTTTATTGCAAATTAAAAATATTGTCATTTTTGGTGGTTGTCCAAATGGGTCAAATCTATTTCACAAGATTTTTGGATTACAATCGAAAAATATTGCAATTTTAGGTACATCCAAACTAGTCCTTAGATATTATTTTCTATAATGTTACATACGAATAGAGTTAATATTATTTCTTTTCCTTTTCAATGGATTCTCTCTATTTCTCGATCTCCCTCTTTGCTAAAGTAACTCTCTCTCTCTCTCTCTCTCTCTCTCTCTCTCTCTCTCTCTCTCTCTCTCTCTCTCCGCGCATCAAATCTCTCTCTCAAATCCAGTATTTGTTTTATAGAGATTAGTATGATTTTCTTCTTCCTATTTATATGGGATTTTCTTTCCTCCATTATGTTTTATATATTAGATAGTCTTTTCTATAATATCACATACTTATAGAGTTAATATTATTTCTTTCCCTTTCCAACGGATTCTCTCTATTTCTCTCTCTCCCTCTTTTCTAAGGTATATCTCCCTCCTAAAATGTCTCACCCACGCTCTCCTTCTTATTTATATCATTATCTTAAATTTCTCTTATTATGGGAAATCATCAATTTTATTTCGACCCACCTATCCAAAGGTAATGCAACTTATATTGTATAATTTTTTCGATTATTCTTATTATTCAATTTTTTTGCTCACCCAAGAACTTTTTATATCAGAGTCCTTTGCAGGTATTTAAGTCTCTATAGTTTTCTCAAATTTTCTCCCTCTGTACTGAGTTCTCTTTCTCTATTTCATTTTAGGTAAATAATCTTTTTGGTTGCTATCTCGGCTCAACTTTGCTGCATAGAAACCATCAATTTTATTGTGACCCACCCATCCAAAGGTAATGCAGCTTATATTGCATAATTTTTTCGATTATCCTTAGTATTCAATCTTTTTGCTCTCCCAATAACTTTTTCTTTTAGAGTCCTTTGTAAGTATTTAAGATTTAGGTTGTGTTCCTTAATATTTTATATTCATTTATCTTTGTGGGCTTCCTGCTTATATCTAATGCCCTGGAATTTTGTCTTAAATGGTTTCCTAACTAAATTTCAAGTGTAGGCAGCTACTTTGCACTTTTCATGTTCTTTTATTGTTGTTGTTGTTATTGTTCTTGACTGATTTGCCTGTTACTGTGGACAATGCATTTTCTTATTTATGTGATTATGTGATACGAATGGTGGTTATATTACCAGATCATGTCAGGGTGTCAAGGACTTTGAGTCTTGAATAACGATGGCCTCTCTCTCTCTAGTTCCTCACAGTAGCTCAAATTCAATTGTGTTTTGGATGAGTTTTTTGTATCGTATTTCTATAATAATTGTAAGAAATAGGTATTACTAAGAAAAATTTATTTTTATTAGAATGATACCATTATAATTAGATTCTATAATTATAATTACATATTATATTATTTTAAAATTTTGAATTTATTATTTTTCATGAACACTCTCTCTCCTCTTTATCTTCATGGTTGAATAATAAATATAATAAATATGTATTATATATACAATTATTATTTTCTAATAAATAAATTGTAAAATAATTATAAACTAAATTTAAGTAGAATAATTTATTCTTATTAGAATACTATATTTATGATTTTTCCTTGATTCCCTCAAGTCTAAGTACAACTTTTATAATTATTATTTCTATAAAATTATATGTTGGCAACAATAATTTATTTTTGGTTCAAATTTTATAATTATATGATAATTATAACTAATTTTTGTCCTCAAAAAGTAATTCAAAAAATTTAAAAAACAAAAACAAACAAAAGCAAAAAAAACAAAAACAAAAAATCTTGCTACTTGAACGGTTCTATAATAATTGTAAAAAGTAGGTATTAGTATGAATAATTGTAAAAAGTAGAATGTTACAGTTATAATTAGATTCTATAATTATAATTACAAATAATATTATTTTTAAAAAATTTCATGTGTACTCTTCTTTCTCTTTATCTTTATGATTGGATAATAAATATGATATATATTATATTTATATTTATTTTTTTGTAATAAATAAATTGTAAAATAATGTAATATAGTTATAGTTATAGCAAATAATAAATTAAATTTATGTGAGAGTAATTTATTCTTATTAGAATATTACATTTATAATTTGTCCTTGAATTCCTAAAGTCTAAATACGATTTCCCTATGCATATATTTCTAAAATAATTATAAAAATAATTAGATATTGGTAAAAATAATTTATTTTTTGTTCAAATTTTATAATTATAGCTAATTTTTGTCCCCAAAAAGTAATTGAAAAAAATTAAAAAAAGAAACGCAAAGAAAAATAGATAATATTAACCCTATAAATATTTTATTGAAAATATTTTTCAATGATAAATATGTTTCAATGATTAATATTAATGCAACATGCAACACACACACATATTACTAGTTATATATTAAGCGAGAGCAACACCTTCGCTATTCTTACGCCACATGTCTCTATTTTTTTTTTTTCTAATAAATCCCCCCTTTTTCTCTCTCTTCTCTCTTCACCAATATTATCATGTGCCTCCTCTTCTCTCTCTCTTCTCTCTTCACCAATATTATAATGTGCCTCCTCTTTCTTTCTCTCTTAATAAATCAATTTTTTTAAAATTTATATCCCAATAAATCTCTCCCCCATGTTTCTCTCTTCTCTCTCATCAGCATTATTCTCATGTACCTCCACTCTATCTCTTTTCTAATAAATCAACTTTTCTACAATTTCTTTACCTCCATCCCTCCTTCCCTCCCTCATGTTTCTTTTCTTTCAAAATGTTTTACTCTCTATGTTCTCAATGTACCTCCTCTCTCTCTCTCATTCTTAATAAAATTTTCCACATCTTGCTCTCAGTTATTTAAAAGTTTTTATTGCAACTTTCTTAAAGTGTCTCTACCTCTCACCTTCCCATGTTTTTCTCTCTCTTATCTCTCCTCACCCATATTCTCAAGTAACTCATAATTTTCGCTCTTTCCTAATAATTATTTCCACCTCTCTATCTCCCTCTTATTCAAAAGTTTTTATTACAACATTCCTAAAATCTCTCTATTTCTCTCACCCATGTTTCATAATTTTTATCTTTCATAACTTCTCTTCCCCCCCCCCCCCTCCCCGCCTCCAATTTTTTTTCTATTTTCTCTCTCCTCCCCAATATTCTCACTAACTCTAAATGTTTCTAAACATTTAAAATTACCTTATCTCTCTACAATTTTGCAAAATTCTCTTCTTAAAATGCTCTTATTTTAATTTTTCTCCTCTCTCTCTACGGTATTCCCAGCACTCTCTCTCTACAATTTTTCTCTCTCTCTACTATTTGTCTTTCTCATCCTCTCGATCAAGTGCATCTACATTTCTCCCTTCACTCTTTCTGTCGAATATAGATTTATTGCATTGAATTTACTTTGGTTATTGTTTCGTTTGGATCTTTTAATTTTCTTCTCTTTTCTCTGATGTCCTGTGATGTTAAGGCAGATTATGCTTGCAATTTTTTGTTTTTTTGTCTTTGGGTTAAAGTACGAATAATATGATTAGAAATAAATTATGATTAGGCTACTTAATGTTTTGGTTTACTCTATAACATTTTTTTTGTACATGTCAATATGGTCTCTCTATCTATCTCTTTAATGCTCAACCCTAATAATTTATGCTTCTAACTTATTCTAAAAATGAATTATTCTTCCCCATGGCTTACCTTTGATATTTTTTTTCTAAAAATATAAAAATAGTAAAATTTAAATATAATAATTAAAAAATCACTGCAAAACATAATGTGATGTCAACTTGAGCAATTGCTCGCTAAAGAGACCATGTTAGAGTTGGGCATTGGAGAGAGAGAGAGACCACATGGACATATACCAAAAAAATCCTATAGAGTAAACCCAAACATTTAGCAGCCTAATCATAATTTATTTCTAATCATATTATTCATATTTCAACCTAAAAAACAAAAAAAAAAAAAAAAAAAAAAATTGCAAACATAGACTACTTTAACATCACGTGACATTAGAGAAAAGGGAAGAAATGAAAAGATCCAAACAAAACAATAACCCAAGTGAATTCAGTGCACAAGCCTATATTCGACAAAAAGAGAGGGGAGAAATGTAGATGCACTCGACCGAAATGATGAGAAAGACCAATGGTAGAGAGAGATAGCAATAAAATTGTATCTCAATACAGATCGAGAGAATTTGAGAGTGGAGGGAAATTTAAATAAGAGCATTTTAAGAAGAAAATTTTGCAAAACTGTAAAGAGATGAGATAATTTTAAATGTTTACAAACGCTTAGAGTTAGTGGGAATATGGGGAAGGAGAGAGAAAATAGAGGAAAACATTGGGGGAAAAGAAGTTGTGAAAGATAGAAACTATGAAACATGGGTGAGAGAGATAGAGAGATTTTAGGAACGTTTATAAGAGCTTTTAAATAAGAGGGAAAGAGAGAGAGGAAGAAATATTTATTAAGAAAGATAAAAAAATATGAGCCAATTGAGAATATGGGTGAGAAGAGAAAAGAGAGAAAAATATGGGGAGGGTGAGAGAGGTACAAACATTTTAGAAAAATTGTATAAAAACTTTTAACTAAGAGAGAGAGAAAGAAGTAGAAAAAATTATTAGGAAAGAAAGAGAGGAGGTATGAGAGAACAGATAGAGGTTTTGAAAGAGACCAAAAGTAGGGAAGAGAGGTAGAGAAATTTTAGAAAAAATTGATTTATTAAGAATGAGACAGAGTGGAGGTAGGTGAGAATAACGGTGAGGAGAGAAAAGAGGGAAAAACATGGGGGAGAGATTTATTCGAATAGAAATTTTAAGAAAGTTGATTTATTAGGAGAGAGAGAGAGAGAGAGGATGCACGTAAAAATATCGGTGAAGAGAGAAGAGACAGAAAAATGGGGGATCAATTAGGAAAGAGAAAATAGCGACACGTGTCGCAAGAATAGCGAGGGTGTTGCTTTCGCTTAATAAATAATAATTATAGTTATAATTGAATAAAGTTTTATTATTAAAATAAGATATTTACAAGACATCATTTAATAATTGAGGGAAAGAGAGTGAATTTGATGAATCCAAATCTACATAATTACTTCTTTTGATACCAATTAGAGCAAACATATTCAAACATAAAAAAAAATTATCCATATTCCAAAAAATTATAATCAATCAAAGTTAAGTAAAAAGGAGTTTAAATTAAAACTGTGGGGAAATAAATTCATCATCACTCTAACTTCATATGTAAGTATTAAAAATAAAACATGGCAGGATTTTTTTTTATTTACCTTTTTGTTTGCATTCTCAAGTATAAATAACTAATAGTACATTGTAATTATTATGTCAAATCTATATAAATATAATTTGTATTTATTTTATTTTCTTTTTTTTGTATTTTTCAATTTTATCACTCACTTATAAAGAAGTATTAAATATGAAAATTTTGGGAATTTGTAAATATTAAAAAGAAAATTGAGCAACATGAATGTGCACGAATATATAAAATGTCTATGTAGCAAATCAATTCCTAAGGACCTCTTGGACCGTGTCCTACATGCACACTCTTATTGGAGTGGGCAGCATAGTAAACAACATCCCACATATAATCTTTTCAGGACTAGTGCCAATTTGTTCAAATTTGAATGTGTTGTTGGCGTCTTTTGATATGAGAGACAATGCGATACTTTGGGTCTTATGTGAAGTGGAATTGAATGGTATTTGTAAGTTAATCTTGAAGTTTATATTTCCTACATGCCTTATTACAATAATTTCTTAATATGTCTTCAGCTTAATTAGTATTTATTAATACATGTACAATCCAAGGTTTTCATTTCACCAAAATCCATAAAATCTCCAAAATATGGAAAGTATAAAGATTATTTTCAAAATGATCAATTCACTTCTTATTAAAAAAACTCAGTTTTGTGTTGTCAAGGCTTTCTTTGGGATGTTACATAATCTATATGCTAATGATCATAGGGAAGGATGGCAGTGTTGTCCATATTATGGCCCAAATATGAGATTAGACCATATCCAAAAGATACTCATATGTGTGTGTGTGAGAGAGAGAGAGAGAGACTTCTACCATTATATAGATATCGGTATGGAAATGCATAATCCAATATAAAATTAAAAAGAAGATTAAAAGTTTAAAGGATAAATACCTGGGAATATTTGTGATAGAAAGAGAATAGAGTAAATATCAGTCCACACTAGGACACAAATATGAGATTAGACCATATCCGAGAGATACCATATTCAAGAGATACCCACATGAGAAAGAGATTGGTATGAAAATGGATAATAATAATATAAATTTAAAAGAAAATTAAAAGTTTATCAAAAATGGATAATACAATATAAATTTAAAAGAAAATTAAAAGTTCTAAGAAAACATACTTAGGAATATTCGTGATGGAAAGAGAATAGAGCAAATATCAGTCTACAGTATGGCACAAATATGAGATTAGACCATATCCAAAAGATACCCACATGAGAGAGAGAGAGAGAGAGAGACTTCTACCATTAGAGAAAGATTGGTATGGAAATGCATAACACAATACAAAATTAAAAGAAAATTAAAAATTTTAAGGAAACATTCCTAAGAATATTCGTAATAGAAAGAGAGAAGAGCAAATATCAGTCCACACTATGGCACAAATATGAAATTAGACCATATCCAATAGATATCACTATGAGAGAGAGAGACTTCTACCATTAGAGAGAAATTGGAATGGAAATGCATAATACAGTAAAAAATTAAAAGAAAATTAAATGTTTTACGGAAACATAACTTTGAATATTCGTGATGGAAAGAGAATAGAGAAAAAGCTATGGTCTATTTATATTATGCGATGTCCTTGGTGAATCTCTCTCACGTATTTGTCTTATCTTTTTGCTATTCTCCACTTTCTCTAACTAATATCATATTTCTCAAATAAGCTCATTCTAAAATTCGACCTTTCTATTTATCTCTCTCTATAGCACCACCTAAAGTATTGAATCACAAGAGCCTTTCAATTTATTTCACGCAACAATTTTAGGAACATTTCCATTTATAATAGATACTTCCAAAATTTTTTAAAAAAAGCTAAATAACAGAAAAGTTAATATGGAAATTTAAAATGACTCTCTCTCTTGCATGCACAAATTTTAAGAACATTTTTATTTACCTCTCAATATATCTTTTCTATGCTCCAAAAATTAAGAAAGGGTAAATAATAGAGAAGTTAAGATAGAAATTTAAAATCATCTCTCTTTCCTACACGCACCAATTTTAGGAACCTATCTTCTCTCTCTCAGCCATTGTTCGCAAAACCGGCTGGTTTAAACCGGAACCAGCTGGTTAGCTTGGAACCGCTAGGGTTTCGAGTCTCGGTTTTGTAGTACCAGTAGTCTAACCCATGTAAATTTCGGGTCCAAAACCGACTTAGGGGTAGAACCGATTGTATTTTTGTCAAACCGACCGGTTTTCAGCTAACCGGACCAGTTCGACGATATAACGACGTTTTTAAGTAAATAACGGTTATGTATACATGACGGCGTTATTTTGAAATAGGGACCGTTATATGTAACAGGAAAACCATGAATCCAATTTTTTACCTTTTTTTATTCGGTTTGAGGCCATTTTTTGGTTCTTTTTTCGTGTTTTAATGGTTTAAATCACTATATAATGAATATAAAACATGTAATTTGGATTTAAACATTGAAAAAAGAGGAGTTCCTTGGATTGAAATGGCAGATTTTTTACGTTTTTTAAAATTTCCGCCATTCCTTCAATAATCTCCTCAATTCATAATGATTCTTGGAGAAATTTGAGGGGTTTGATTGCTATTCGAAGTGTTTATTAGATTCAAGTCCTAATTTATTCAGAAAACAAAAAATCAAGGGTTTATTTTTGCCCGAAAAGCTGCTGCTCAAGAAACCTGTGTTGGACCCAAAAGTGTAGATTTTTTATCCAATTATTGGTTGTTTTTTTATCAAATTGAGTTGTGGATTTCGATCATTAAGGCTTCATATCTCAAATAAAATTAGTATGTTTATTTATGACTGAGTAAATTTTTTTATATGAAGTTTTTGGCTGCGTCATATCATGAAAATTTCATAGATCTGAAATTTTCACCTTTTTTCAATTAAATTAAAAATATCAAATATTTTTTAATGATATTTGGTGCGTTTGAAAAATGATCGAAGACTTTACAATGCATGTATGTTTATTTGTTCGATTACCCAAACGTTGAGGGTCATTTCTTACTCGAAATGTTGTTCGATTTTTGGGGTTTTTGAAAAGTCGATTTTTCTAAAGAAAATATTTGTTTAATAAATTTATGTTTTTTGATGCATATGGGAAGTGTTTTTCTATTTTGCTTAGTAAAATTATTTTTAATAGAATTATGATTTTTAATAAAATTTTGTTTTTTTGATGAATATGCTTAATATAATTATTTTTAATAGAATTGTGATTTTTTTAAGAAAATTACTTTTTTTGATGAACATGGAAAGTGTTTTTCTATTTTGCTTAATAAAATTATTTGTTTGATGAAATTGATTCCTTTTTTTTTATATAAGTGCATGATAATGTTGCCCAATTTTTTTAATTATGTTTTTTTTAACTGCATGACATAGTTATATTTGTAATGATGGCAATGGGACATTTTGTTTTTTTAAGTGCATGCAAAAGTTTTGGTTGCCTTATGTTTAATGAAACACTACACCATCATCTTGTCTGTGCTTGGTTCTTCTCTTTCTCCTTGTTATTTTTTCCATTTTCTATTAATGTTTTTGGAATGTATGGAAAGAGCCTTTAAAAGATCAGTCGATTTTAAAAAAATCGACCAACTAACTCGGGATCGGCCAGAGAGAGAGAGAGTTTACAAAGGTGATCTTAATTTCAAATCATCTCTCACTTTTTGAGAAATTGATTTTTCTAAAAAAAATCATTTTGTTTAGAAAAATTATGTTTTTTTATCAATACGGGAAGTTTTCTTTTCTATATTTCTTAACAAAATTATCTTTTGAATAAAATTATGTTTTTTCAGTAAAAAATTATGTTTTTTAATAAATTTGGGAAATGTTTTTCTATTTTACTTAACAAAATTATTTTTTTGATAAAATCATGGTTTTTTAATAAAATTATGTTTTATGATGAATAAGGGAAGTGGTTTTCCATTTTGCTTAGTAAATTTATTTTTTGATATAATTATAGTTTTTTAATAAAGTTATGTTTTATGATAAATATGGCAAGTGTTTTTCTATTTTACGTAATAAAAATTTTTTTTGATCAAATAATTTGTTCTATTGTTCTTATTTTTTGATAAAATCAATGCACAACACATGGATATGGATATGGAAGATACACATAAGAACATATAAGAACAATTAAACATATCAGTATGCAGTGCATTTTTTTTTTCGTTTTGTTGCATATCATGATATGTACTTTTTGTGAAGTATGCCTTATTTAACTTTATCAAAAAAGTATTGTATGAGTTATGCTTTATCTAACTATATGGAAGAGGTCCTTTCCATTTCTTGTCTTAATTAGTTGGCATTTTTACTTGATTTAAATAGCATCAAGCTACTTTTGTTATTTGCAAAAAAGTGCATAAACTTTCAATTCCTAATGTGATCAACTTCTGTACAAAAAAAACTAGAAAGTTTTCAATGTAATATTTGCGATGAATATAGTAATTCTTGGAAGAATATGTTACATGACAAAAATATCTTCAAAAAATATCCTAAGATATTTTCATGTACGGGACCATAGTATTCAAATATTAATTTATAAAAAGTTGTTTCAATTTTTTTTGTAAGACAAATATGTGTAATAAGATATTATACACTTAATCTAAGTATTTCTATTTTTTTTATATTTGTTGGGAGTTTTGGACCCATTTTTTAAAAGAAATCTGCTTGACCGATTAGTCCAGTTAACCACCCCGGTTAGTCGGGTTCCAATTCAAACCGCTCCCAACCCCATGTCCGGTTAACCGTTTCGGTTCGATTTTGCGAACATTGCTCTCAGCACACAAATGATAGCAACTTCAAAAAACTAGAAAGAATTCCCAAAATGATATATATACCTATTTTTATGGAGAAGAGAGTATTACGAAATAAGTTATGAAAGAGAGAGAGAGAGAGAGAGAGAGAGAGAGAGGAGAGGTGTGTGATCGTATGAGGGAGGAGAGAGAAGAGAGAGAAACATGAAATAGATGATCATAAAATATTTCCAAAATGATATACTTATATCAATTTTTTAAGAGAATAGAATATTAGGAAAAAAGTTATAAAAACGAGAGAAAGGAGGTGCATGAGGGCATGGCGGAAGAGAGAGAAACGTGAAGTAGAAAGGCAAAATGAGGCACAACTAAGAATTAATAGGCCAAAATTGGAAAAGAAAATGACATGTGAGACAAGAATAGCGATGGTATTCCTCTCGCTTAATATATAATAGATAGATAGAACTATTTAATAATTTAAACCCTTAGTTTTTTCAATCTAATTGAATTTCACAGAATTTGAGAGGGAGATCAAACCACTTATTTTCTACCTGCAAAAAACTCATATTACAAATTTGAAAAATATACTAGTATTTTATTACTATGTTGTAGTTTATAATAAAAAATTAGAATTATTCAAGAATGTAAATCCTTAAGTTTTTCAATCTATTTGAATTTCACGACATGTGAGGGAGAGATTAAATCACTTATTTTCTACATGTAAATATAATCTGAAAAATATACTACTATTTTATTGCTACGTTCAAGTTTATAATAAAAAATTAGAAGTATTAAATAATCTAATCCTTAGTTTTTTCAATCTAATTAAGTTTCATGACATGAGAGAGAGAGAGATCAAACCACTTATTTTCTATATAAAAAAATCATATATACCACAAGGATAGAGGCAGACATTGTACCTTCTACTTTTCTCTTAGAAAAAAATTTCCTGCTAAAAAATCCTTGTGAGAGTTCAGTAAAAATAAACTTCAGAGAGAGATAAATACAATATTTTCTCATAGGATATGGTGGGGTGTGATAGGTTATTGGGCTGGGCCTAAGAGTTTATGGTGAGAGATGATGGAAGAGGTTTTCCCTAAAAATATCTTTTGGGAGAGAAAGATTAAGGAGAAAGAGATGCGTGAAATAAGAGAAATACTATAGGAGAAATTTAAAATGGGAGTTATCACATAGAGGCATTAATTGTAAGTAGTGCAAGTTAGAAAAAATAAAAAAAGGTCTTGCATAGAAAAAAATGACCTAACGTGGTAGGGAGAGAGAAATAATGAATTTCTTTATTATACAATTTTTGAAGTTATTGCAAGATAGAGAAAATAAAAAGAGAGAGAGAGAGAGAGAGAGACCATTGAGAGAAAGACCTTTGAGAGGGAGAGATTTTAGAATAATAAATTGGAGGGATTTTATGAAAGGGGGAAATAGAGATAGAAACGGTGGAGATAAAACCGTAGATGATATAAATAAGGGAGAGATGAAAGATTTTAAGAAAATAAATAGGGGAGATATTTTAGGAAGAGATATTTTACGAAAGAGAGAGACAGAGATAGAAACGATAGAGAGGGAAATCATAAATGATATAAATAAGAGAGAGATAAGAGAAAGAATTTAATAAAGATATTAAAGATTTAATGAAAGGTGTAAGAGAGAAAGAAAGAAAAAAAATCGTGTGTGGAGGGAGGAGGGGAAGGGTGGTGGGAGGGGATTTATTAAGAAAGAAAACATGGAGACGGGGTGATTTATCAGGTAGGAGAAAAGATGAGACACGTGGCCCAAAATAGGAGAAAGAGATTTAAGAAAAGGTACAAGAGGTCAAGAGAGAAGAGAGGAAATCGTGTGAGAGGAGGGAGAGATTTATTAAGGAGGAGAAAAAATGAGATACGTGACACAAAAATAAGGTCAGAGAGAAAGAGAGAGAAGAGAGGAAATCATGTAGGTAAGGGGAGAGATTTATTAAAAAAGAGGAAAAATAGGTCACGTGACACAAAAATAGAGGGGTATCCCTCTGGCTTAATATATAAGGGACATATATAACTATTTAAGTATCGAAATCCTTAGTTTTTTTCAATCCAATTGAGTTTCACGGACTATGAAAGAGAAATCAAAGCACTTATTTTCTACATGTAAAAAAATCATATTAAAAATTGAAAAATATACTTTTATTTTATCACTATGTTAAAATTTATAATAAAAAATTAGAACTATTCAAGAATTTAAATCCTCAGGTTTTCCAATGTACTTGAGTTTCGCAACCTGTTAAAGAGAGATCAAATCACTTATTTTTATATGTAAAAAAATCACAATACAATTTGAAAAATATACTATTATTTTATTACTATGTTCAAGTTTATAATAAAAAATTAGAATTATTCAAGAATCTAATCCTTAGTTTTTTCAATCGAATTAAGTTTCACGACATGTGTGAGATAAATCAAACCACTTATTTTCTACATGAAAAAATCATATATCTTACAAAGATAGAAACAGACATCGTACCTTCTACTTTTCTCTTAGATAAAAATTTTCCTGCTAAAAAAATATTGTGAGAGATCAGTAGAGAAATGAACTTGAGATAAAGATAAATATATTATTTTCTCATAGGATAAGGTGGGACATGATAAGCTTTTGGGCTGGGCGTAAGAGTTTATGGTGAGAAACTATGAAAAGAGGTTTTCCCTAAAAAGATATTTTGGGATGGAGAGATTGAGAGAGAGATTAAAGGAGAAAGAGATGAATGAAATATGAGAAATATTTTATGAGAAATTTAAGATGGGAGTTATCACATAGAGGCATTAATTACAAGTAATGCAAGTTAGAAAAAACTAAAAAGAGTTGCACATAAAAAAAAAAAGCTAACGTAGTAAGGAGAGAGAAATTATGGGTTTCTTTATTATACATTTTTAATGTTTTTGCAAGATAGAAAAAAGTGAAAGGTTTCTATGCTTCCCCTGCAGCATAGAAGTTTTATCCTCCCCTACTATCTAGCCATCTAATTTTGGTTAAGAGCGCTACTCACCGCTTGATCTTAGATCCGATGTCTCAAAGTATTTTATTTTTATTTTTTTTATGCAAATTGTATGAATATGAAATTTGGTACGTTCCATCTTCTCATTGGGGCTCACATATAAAAAATATTAAAAATAATTTTTCTATAAAATATAATCACCAAAATTCCCCTTAAATATTTTAGGGGTATTTTGGTCGTTTTATTTTATTGAGAATATTCTTTTATATTTTTCGCTAGTGCTAGTTTAATAGAGGAATGGACGTCCAAAATTTGATGTCAAAATAATTTATTAAAAAAAATTAAAAATAAAATAGTGTAGAGACGTGATATTGTGATTGGGACAATCTTAGCCCTCCATTCAGAATAGACAGTGGGATAAGGGGGAGGATAGAACTTCTATGCTGTAGGGGAAGCATAGAAAGCTTGCCCCAGATAAAATAAAGATAGAAAGAGACTGTTGAGATAGATAAAAATAATTGAGAGAGAGACCTTTGTGAGGGATAGATTTAAAAAAAAAAAATGGGAGAGAGATTTTATAAAATAGGGAGAGAGAAATAAAAACGATACAGAAGAAACCGTAGATGATATAAATAAAGGAGAAATGAAATATTTTAAGAAAATTAATAAGAGAGATATTTAAGGAAAGAAGAAGACAGAGATAGAAAGAATAGAGAGGGAAACCATAGTATAAATAAGAAAAAGATAAGAGAGAGAATTTAAGAAAGATGTAAGAAATTTAAATAAATGTATAAGAGAGTGAGAGAGAAAAAAAAAATCATGTATGTGTGGGAGGGATTTATTAAGAAATAAAAAGTGTGGGGGGGGTGTGATTTATTAGGAATGAAAAAATATGGGACACATGGCACAAAACATGAGAGAGATTTAAGAAAAGGTGTAAAAGAGAAGAGAGTAAATCTTGTGGGATGGAGGAGAGATTTATTAAGAAAGAAGAAAAATAGGATACATGACACAAAAATATGGGGAGAGAGAAAGAGAAGAGAGGAAATCATGTAGATAAGGGGAGAGATTTATTAAAGAAGAGAAAAAATATGATACGTGGCACAAAAATAGAGAGGGTAGCCCTTTCGCTTAATATATAACTAGTTGGTTTACGTGCGCTATGCGTAAGAATGAAATATGAAATTCATAAAATAAAAAAATTGATAATTTAAAAGTCTTTAGTAAAATATAAAAGTTAATCATAAATCTTGATAAAATATAAACTTCACACTATATAATATCGACTTATTAAAAATTCCCGAAAGATACAAAGTTAAATTTCTACTTCGTGGTAAAGACAAACTATTTTCCAACATTCTAAAATTTATAACAATAATAATAATTCATTATGGTTAATTATGGATACATAATAATTCATACAATTATATTTAAATTTTTGAAGTATGATATGTAAATCTTAAAAAAAAAAAAAAAATTTGAAAATATTTTTTAAAATTTTATTAATTTAAAATGTAAAATTTTAATAAGAATTTGTAAGATGCATCAAAACTCCTAAATAAAATTATTGATAACGTGTGGTGCACCTTATCATAATATTGGACAAAATACATAAAACACAACTCCTAAATCAAAAACTCCTAAATCAAAACTCCTTGGAGAAAATACATAAAACAAATCGCTTCATATTATTGAGGATTTTATTATTTTGCCGGACAACATGTGCTCATACTATATCAAGATGACTATCAAGATTACTATCAGCATTCTCTCCAAGGGATGTGCATTGGATGTAGATACAATTAAAATGCCAAACTTATATAGTTAATATAATAGTATTATATTGTTATTTTGTGATATACAACTTTGTTACTTTTACATTGTTATTATGGGTTTATTAATTTTCTAAGATTAAATATTATAAGAAATGCAACCAACATGGATACCACACGCAACCCATGGATGTTAAAGCTCAAACCGAATAGCATGAGACATTCCAGCTACAAATATGATATCATTTCAAGGAATATCAAGCAAAAGTTACTATTTCTAAGAAGAATTTCAGTTTAGCAAATAGTAAGTTTAAACAATTTTTACAATCAGAGTGGGGCTTACCTTTTTTTACTTACCAAAAATAAATAAAAAATGGATCGTGTTAGAGGAACTTTAAGAAGCAAGAAAATAGAAAAAAAGATAATAGAAACACAATCTCTTTAGTCAACTTTATCATACATCCCAATCTATTCTTAAAGGTTTTCTCAATATTTTCCCAAAAATCTCTCAACCAACCCCTTAAGTGTCCACCCTTTTAGCTTGATAATGTAGTATAGATAGATATATAGTAGAATCATGTGCATTTGCACATAGATATAAAATGAAAAATACTGCAAACAATCACATAAAGATACTAAATTGTAGTCCCATATAAATAGAAATTAATAATACTAATACTAAAAATAGTATACACAGAGTGATAGAATAATAACAAATATTAGAGTCAATTTCATTTATATCGACCACAATGGAAAGAATAAGAAATATTTAAATATAATGTAATTAATGAATAAAAATTAAGAATTTATTATAAGAAATCTAAAATTTAGTTCTTTTTTTTCTCAATTTTGAAGCTTTATGGAGAAATCATTTTAAGTTTATACTTTTAAAGTTCTTAAAAAGTGTTAAAATTTGAATATGAAAAAAATATTAAAAATATTAAAGATATTAAAAACAAAAATTAGTACTAAGTGTGAGTACATATATCACATGGACCTCATAGAAGAAAATCATGATTTTGTCACTCCAAAAAGTTTATTCACATTTAAAAGGAAAAAAAAAATAGAAGAGCTCCAACTCGATAAGAAATTACTTCGTTTTAATGGACCTCATAGAGGAAAATCACGATTTTGTCACTGCAAAAAGTTCATTCACATTTAAAAGGACAAAAAATAGAAAAGCTCTAACTAGGTAAGAAATTACTTCGTTTTAATGCTCTCAATGATTGCCTTTGGCAACTCTTGCGATTTTGATAATATTTAATACAATTTTCTAATAATGATCGTTTTTCGAAAAAAATTACATGTAATATGGTTTTCATTAGTTTTCAAAAAATTTATATGTATATCTAATAAGATTTTAAATGTGGAGAGAGAGAGACACCAAGTTGAGAGGAAAACAGGTTGACAGACAAGGGGAGAGAGACCACATATAGAGAGAGAGAGGCTAGGGTAACTAAAAAAGAGAGAGAGAAAGGTTACGTTGTAAATGTGAAGAGAGAGAGAGGCCATAAAAAGAGGAACTTATTGTTGGGTTTATGTGGCCCTTAAAACCTTATGAGAGCTTGTATGAATATTTTATATAGTGAAACATAAACTCAGTGGGAGTGTGGTCCTTTTGTGGACCATACTAGGTAAATGTTATTTACCGATACTCCGACTAGGTTCGACGTATTAGGCTAACTAAGTTTGGAAAAGCCCATTATATTGGGCATATGTATCTACCGAGAAAGGTTTAGTGGGTTAGCACTTGATGAGGTCGAAGTATGCCCAGATGAGAGTCGAGTGAAAGTGCGGCCCTTGCGTGTAATGAATAGCCTTTAGAGATGGGGCTAAAACATCATTGTTATATCATCACACGACATGTACATAGATAATCGTTTTGAAATTCGCCAATGAGAATGAAGAATGCACATATGAGAGAGATTACCCCTATGCACCATAGAGTCATCGTTACATAATGGTCTGGAGGACTGTAATTTTTTTTGTCTCTAAGGAAGAACCTGAAATCCATAAACTGAGATTGCATCCCCTAGTATATTGGTTGACTTTGATGGTCCAATCATGAGCCCCTGTAGTGCACTGTGGGTCATGGGAACTGTTGGGTCAATTTGAGCACTTTCATATATTAATTTTTATAAAAAAGAATGACACCTTGTCTTAGAAGACACTACTGCTGTAGCAGGCGGCGGTGATTTTGGAGGCGGATCTCTAGATGGGAGACTCAGTTCAGCACGGATATATCTCGTTTTTTTTTTAAGCTACAAATTATTGTAACCACAGCTTTATAATCCTTTTTTTGTCCATGAAATAAATCTTTCCTTTTTAGTTTGAATCCTCATCCTCAGTGGCTTGTGTTTTCTTCTCCTTTTGTGGTTGCTTCACCCTTTGTTCCTGCTGTGCTCAGTTATTATCCCTCTCTGATAGTGGGGATAAAAAACAGATAAGGAGACTCATTTTTTGCCTAGAGGGGCCTGCTGGCTGTTTGGCTTCAATAGTTTGAATGCCCTTTTGGGTTTTCATTCGAGCCCTTAAGGTTTGCGCCATTTCTGGTTTTCGCAAGGAACCCGTTTTTCTTTTCTTTTTTTCTTTTTTTTTTTTTTTAGCACTTGACCACTGAGGTTCCCGTGTGTGTGGATAGCGCAAGTAAGATAGCTCGCATGTCCATCCAGTGTAGTCGGGCACGGGTGTGTGTTGAACTCCTGGGGTAGGTCCGAAGTTCATGTAGGTTGAGAGGGAGTATTGCGTACTTGAGATGAGTGGTGTTCTTTGCAGGAAATGTGCGTACCGTTTTGGGTGAACAAAGACATGTGTTTGGAGCAACAAAACCATGCAATCTTTTTGCATCGAGTGATGGGTCAGCGCAGTATTTTTGTGCTCAGCTACGTCGGGACCGTGTGGTGTCTCACTTGCGTGGTGCTTGTGCTTCTATGTTACAGAAATGTGTGACCTTTCGCTCGTGTGGCGCTTTTTCTCTCACGTGTCATTTGTGCTTCGTTTTATCTGAATCAAGCGACGTTTTGCTCGCGTGACGCTTCACTTCTCATGCTATTTATGCTTCCGTGCATCTAAATCATGCGATGTTTTTCGCTCTTGACTGGGCCACATGTCACTTCATTAGCTTGTGTGATACACTATCCTTGTTCAATTATAAAAAAGGCGTGCACCAGGAATCTCTCATTTTTTTCTTCAATCATTAGCTTGTGCGATACACTATCCTTCTTCAATTATCAAAAAACCTAATTTTTTTCTGCCTGTGCCTTTTTCACCACCATTCTCGAGTAGAATCTCTCATCCTCGAGTGTTTTATTAACAGGAATGGCTAGCACCAGTTCGGCCCCACCTCAAGGTAGGGTCCCTCTTTCTCTTCAATTTCGTCTCCTCTTTTCTTTTCTTTTCTTTTTTCTTTTTGTTGTGCTTTTTCTTCTACTGAGTCTTGGATGTTTGGTCGACTATGGCATTGCTTTCTTTGGGACATTTGTTGAGTCCTCTTTGCTGCTTTCTATCTATTACTATTTGGTCTGTATTGATAAGGCTTAGATTGTGTTTATGCTTATATTTGTGTGTTGTGGGCTTTCCAGCCAAGCCATGGCTTGCTTTGGCGAAGTTAGTCGTGAGCAAATCTCATTCTCGGTTGAGAAGGCTTATACGAGGCATCTCGTGTGTTGCTGAGCTTTGGCAAGACTTAGCGTGTATGCTTTGAGTCAGGCTCGATCTTTTTGCGTGTGCTCCGTTCCATGCGTGCACATTCTTTTGCACGCTTGTTCTACTCTAATTTACACACGTACGTTATGTTGCACGATTTATTCCTTTTTTCTTATTCTTTCTTTTGGTTCTTTGTAGTGAAAATCCTAGACGTGAACGAATCGCCCCATGAAGGGGAATTGGGAACTGATTCTTATATTGGTGCCTCTCTTGTTAGAGGGGCTTCTCTTGGGACCCTCGCACCTTCTCAAGAGATAAAGTGGCCTTTGAGCATCATCTATGTAGGAGAAGAGGCCCAGCTCGGTAGGTACGAGGATGTTGGCAAGGAACCTCTTATTCAAAGGGATGGTGTGCCCCTTTATCATGCCCGTCACAGGAATTTCGATTCTAGTGAGGATTTGCCTATGCTAGGGAAGAGGATGCTCACCAAGACGAACTTTCACCAGGCCCCTGGTGCTCTTCGTTTTGAGGGAGAACACTAATATATGTGAGGGTACAACACTTAGACATTTGATGTCCTCAATTCTCATGCTAGTGCTTTGAGAGGATGCGGGTTAGTCGCAGCATCCCAGTGCTCAGCTGGTTATTATGACCATTGCTCCAATACCATCAAAGCTCTGTTAGAGACATGGTGTTAAAGGACCAATAGTTGGCATTTGAATGGAGGCGAGGTGGGAATCACCCTCCTGGACTTGTATTTCGTGGGCGGTTTGCCTATGTTGGGGGAGTTATACAAAGAGTTTATACCCAGTAATCGGGCTACTTTTGGGAATCAGGCCATTAATGGTAAGTCAGCCCCTCCTAGTCTCCATAAATTGTTTGAGATTTACCAGCTCTTACACTCAGAGACCAAACTCAAGTCTGGAGGGGTACATTTTGAAGCATGGAGAGACTATTTCCATGGTGACCATCAAGATGGCGAAGACACTAGTTCGAGTGTCTTGTGGATGGACGAGGTGCTGAGATCGGAGGCAATTAAGGCCTCAAAGAGAACAATTACCCCTCCCAAGTGAGGAGAGAAGGACCATGTGTATCTGGTCGCTTACTTGGTCCTTTTCTTGTGTAAGCTTGCTTTGTCAGGGGAGAGGGGTTACATCATTCGACCGGGCTGCTTCTATGTAAGTTGCATGATGGCCTAGGGGGAGGCTTTTGCAGTGGCACAGTCTGTTATGTGTAGTATATATCATGGGTTGGGGCCCATTGCACGCTGCAAGGCCCCCTCGAAGGAGAACAAGAGCGAGGTCCTAGCAAGAGAAGGCCTGCCCGGGCTCTTCACAACAAGCTTCCCAGTCCACTATATCCTTGGGTTGCTTTCGGCATACTTCCCTTAGACATACAAGATTAATGGGAGTCTCGCGGATGCCACATGTCCCTACATGCTAAAAATTGTTGGGATGAAGGCTGTGTTTAGGGAGCCGGGGGAGGCTTGTGAGCTTTTGATTAATGCCCCTTTCTTTACCAGTGGGTGCCCCCTTTCCAGTAGGTGGCCCTACTATTAGTGTGTACATTGATGCTTTCGGTGAGGTCCTCAACGGGGTGACCACGGAGACAAAGGAGGCCATGTACCTCTTAAGTGTGAGGGGCTGCATCCTTCCATACAAAGGCGTGGGAGATAGAAAGCTGGAGGGCTACTTCCCTCATTGCTTCGCGCATCAACATGGCATGGATCAAGGGTGTTGTTTTGTCGTACTCTTTGAGAAGAAGTATGGGAAAAAGGAGGCATTGCACGATCATGAGGCCCCTGACGGGAGTCGTGAGGCATGGACCGAGCTCACCATGACGATGGCGTGGGAGACTTGCCTTCTCCTGACTGGGCTGAGCGAGTTTGTGGTCCCTTATTATGGTGGCGTGGGTCACGTGACAGAGGGTTATTTACAGTGGTGGGATGCTACCAACTGCATGTACTGGTGCTTTGACCACCCATGGCAGGCTGTCAATAGCGCCAAGAGCGACGGTAGAGCTAGGAAACGCTTTGCTCCCCCTTCTTTCTCCCAGATTTTTGAGCTGAGCCAGTGTCCTGCCAACTGGAGAGAGCTTGCTAAGCCTCGTTCTTTGAACAAGGACGATACTAGCATAGAGTATTTGTCTCTAGAGGGTAAGACAAAATCCTTGTTTGATGACCTCAGCTCCATCTTTGGATGGACCAAGGGAGATGTGGTCTTAGGCCGTGAAGGAAGATCGGTCTAAGACCTGGATGCCCGATAGGAAGTGGGCCAAGCTTTGGCCTAGCTGCTAGGCCTAGACGTGGCCAGAGAACTCCCTCAGGTGCAGGGTCAAGAAGTGAGTCCCTAAGAGAAAGAGAAGAGAAGCATGGAAGAAGAAAGAGAAAGGAGACGCAGGGTCCCAAGTATGTCTCCGTTGTTTTGAAGAGAGGGACCACGTGAGTAAAAAGGGCTTGTCCATTGCCGGGATGTCACCGCCGCCTTTACCTGTCAAGCGTGTGAGAGTGGAGGTACGTACAATCTCGACTCCACCCCTTGCGGCATCTGCTTCAGCTCCGAGAGTGAAGCCAAAAATTGTTGTGGTTCGGCCCGAAAGGTCAAGCTCGACCTCATTCAGTTTGAGGCGTGAATCAGAAGGGCTCCCCTCTTGAATAGATGTGGTAGCAACACCTCCTGTCGACAGCCCCGTTGGGTCTCCTGCGTGTTCTTCCTTGAGCCCAAGAGATTTTGTGGAGACTTTTAATGAAGCGGGGAACGTTGAGACTGTAGATGAAGTCTTGAGCACCAAAGTGGCAACTTCAGAGGTGCCTATTCCGGCTGTCCCAGAAATGGAGTTGAGGGCAAAATCTTGCCCGAAAATTCCTCCTTTGGAGTCGGCGGCAACATTGGCTCCGGAGGTACCTGCTTCAGGGATGCAAGCTAAAGAGCCTTCATCTGAGCCTCACACCGTCTTCCATGAACCTTTGGCTCTCATGGTCAGGGATTTAGCACTTGATGTTCCTCCACTTGCTGCAATTGGTTCTTCAACCCCGCCTTCATCAGAGCTGAGTTTTAAGGCACTTGCTATGAGGCGCATGCTTCAATCAAGTCTCCAAGGGATTCGGAAGTGCGCTTTTTCAGATCTCTAGGGAGAGATAGAAGCTGTTGAGGCTTGAACAACTAGTTTAAAGGCTTTGTATTATGATGAGGGAACTTTTGTCCAGCTGAAGGGATTGCTACAGAGCCTTGCGGATTGGGGAGCCAAGGCTCTTCTATGTGAGACTAAAGTGCAGGTGTCTCATGAGACGTACCTGGCAGCTTTAAAGGAGAGTTTGGCTAAACAATAGGCTCTCATGAAGGACCATGAGAAGAGAAAGGACCTGCTCACTTTTCGTCAAGCTCACCTCGTGGAGGAAGAGGCGAGTTTCTCTAACTAGATCCTGGCCATAGAGGATGAGATTGCGATGTTGCAAGCCCACACGGCCGATTTGAAAACCCGCCGGAGCTATCACCGAGCGATGATACTCCAGAAGTCTCAGCAACTAGAGCAGCTGAGTTTTGAGACGAGGGTGGTCCATGATTTGGCCGAGGAAGTTATCAAAAGTATTTCCCATCTTGAAGACCTAAGGCAAGTTGAACTGAGGTACGCACAGGAGCTAAAAGCAAAGATTTGCGAAGCTCTTGACCATTTTTAAGGGTTTCTAAGCTTTGCCCCTATTTTCTTCCCCCCCTTTTTTCTATTTTATTTTGCTGACCTTTTTTAGGCCCATCCAAATTTTTGTAATTCTTTAACTCATGTATGGAATGATTCTCTTTTGCTTTCCACGTCTCCTTTGTTAATGGCTTGTTTCCTCCGTCTATGTTTTTTTACGCTTATCTTTTTATCTTCACAAGAGCAGGAATAAGGGATGAGCCTAGGGGCCTGCCAGAAGTGCATCTTAATTCTTCTACACTTAACTTGAATGCCTGACGGTTCTTTTTTTTTTCTTTTTTTCTTTTTTTTTGAGGAGGTAGTTTTAAGGTCATACTGTCGTGACCATGGGTGGCGTAGTTTTAGTGTCATACAGCCAAGACATGCGCTAGCAGTTTAGCGGTCGTGTAGCTTAGACCTTTGTTCGAGAATCATACTTTTATCAGACTGCTGCGGGGGCCTCCTTTGCATCCTCCCCTATATGGGATGTATCGTGGATCGTCCTCATAGTCATGTATTGACCAACCTCTGCAAAAAGAAATTGCCTTGGGATGAAGTCGTACAAAGTAAGAAGAGGGGAGCCATTTCAATTGGGTGTTGAGTGCGTTTCAATTTGTAGGGTTGTGCTCGCGCAGCCTTTTTGTTTTCCTCTCTTATTTTGGGCAGATCGGGTTCTTAACCTTGGGGTGCGGGTACCGCGTTCACTTGGCGAATAGCCTCCCTCTTGAGGCTTTTCACCGCAATATACTTCCCATGGACTAGGCATTCCTGCAAGGTTACGAAGAGCAAGTGCTTCCGAGACCCTGGGGGCGGGGTTTTGAGCCTGCTCGAACTTCTCCTGTTATGGGGCTTCAACCTCATGAGCTTCCTTTAGAGGTGGAGATGATGCGTTGTTTATGACTATCTCACTGTTTCGTATATACCTCTCCAAAATAGATCGGAATGTGAAACAGTGACACGAGTCGTGCCCTTTCAGTTGATGATATCGGCACCTCAAGTCTTGATCTTTTTCTGCCACTTGTTTATGTTTCTTGGGTACAAAGGCATGATCATTTTGTGTTGTATCATTACATCCAAGAGGGAACATGTGAGGAGGCAGTTCGGCTACAAGGGCACCGTCGGTTGACTCTTCTTGGACTGTGACCATATGTGAAGCTTCCGAAGTTTCAAAAGCCTTCTTGAGGCACTCCAAGTTGATTTTTCCCCTTTTGAATTAAGGCTTCACAGTGCTCTTTGAGCTAGAGGCAATCTTGCACAAGGTGGCCTAACATTCGTTAATAGGCGCAATAGTTGGCATGATTGATGAGTCATGGATTTCTATTGTCATGAAGGTTCATCATGCATTGTTCAATCAGCATTTTCAAGAGAGTTGGCACCCATGCTTTGTTGAAGTTGTTGGTTCAATCTTCGGATGAATTGTTTGGTCCGATAGTAGCTTTGTGGCAGAGGTACCCTATTGTAATTATGTGTTTGAGGCTGCTGCTACTGGGGCTTCCCCCCTAGGTGGCAACCCTCGAGAGGTGTTTGATGTTTGGAGAGGAGTAACATTAGCTGGGGATTCAGGATGAAGAGGAGTGGCAGTGTTCACCGTGCTGACTAGATTCCTTTGCTAGCTAGCCCGAGGGTTAGCTTTGTTATTAATGAAATTACAGGAAAGGCTTCTTGTATTGGACACTTTCTTGTGTCTTCGACGTTTGTACGCCTTGGATACTTTTATTGATTATCCTCTGGACGTCTTCTTGAGTGAACATCGATGGCATAGCTTGAGAGGCTACATTGGGCCGGTCATCGAAGGAGACAGGAGGGTTTAAAGTCCTTAGGGTTCGGGCCATAGGATGAGGCTGAGGTCTCTCTTCCTCTTCATGTTGAGGTTCAAGAGGGGAGTTTTCTTCTTGATGAAAAGACACTGCAGGTCGAGCGTCTTCGAGTCCTTTGAGCCTGTCCAGAATGTTATTCAACATGTCCTCGAAGTTGGCCACTGGATTTTCGGGCTCATCCTCGTCATGGCTTACTACCATTACCTCGACTTGTTCGACCTGGTCAGATAATTCAGCAGTTGGGGTGATTCTGGTCCTCTTCACACCTCGATATGGCAATCCGACCAATAGGGGCTGAGCATGCCCAAATGGAGCTTGGATTTCCTTGCAGTGCGATTAAGCAGTAGCTCTGAGCGGCCTTGGGGATAGATTACTACTGATTCTGATGCTTGAAGGCCTTGAGGCCATCGTTCAATCTGAATGAGCTCGAGAAGGCCTTGGGACCATATCTCCGTTGCTTGCTCGTGACAGCCTTGGGGCTGCAGATTGGATGGAGTGAGTTCTTCCTCATGTACCTCGAGGACATAGCAATGAATAGTGTCGCTCATTTCTGGTTCTTTTGTGGCTTGCAGCAAGTAGAACCAGTTTTGTTCTAGTAAGTCTTTTGAGGCTGAAGACTCTGCTTTTCGCTTTCAGAGTGACACCCTCATCTCTGTCGTCTGTTTAATTCTCAAGCTCAGAGAGATATTTTCCCATAATCGAAAACGATCTCAATTTCCTTCCCGACTTGCTCTCCTTATGGAGATGAGTGCAAAATTGATCAACTCTTGCAACATATGACATCCAGGAAGAAGGGAGCGCGTGGTCGACTTTGGAGGAATAGGCTTGCTTGGAGAAGGGGGGTGCTGACCGGCCGTCTTTGAGAGTATCTTGCCCTGAGCCCTGCCCCGAGGGCTAGCTCGCATGTATAGAGAAGGAGGAGTGGACAGGATGGTGCTCGAAGAGAATTTCTTTGAGTACCACGTGCTAAGTGGCTTCGGGGTGGTGAGGGGTGTGTTTGACACTCCCTTCCTCTTTTCGCTGGTAGAGTCATTGGATCTGCAGATGTGTGCATGGCCCACAAAAGTGTTCGGGGTGGTTTGTGACCAAAGGCTGAGTATTTGAAATACTCACATATTTAGTTGGAGAGGCCATAGGGCCTTCAGCAGGTATGCCCATTATCCTGGAAGACTTTCGATCGCCTCGAAAGTCGTGTGCTCATTTGGTTCCAACTTTTGGGCTGCCCTGAGCTACGAGATATCATGAGGTGCATTAGTGGCCTGAAGACCACTAGTGATGAGTCCGAGCCTTAAGAGACTCGAAGAAGGTGAGGAGACTGGGGCAAGGTTTTACCTTTCCCATCTTGTCACAGTGATTGTTAAACCATCAGCCGCAACGTGTATAAATGTGTGTGCGGCATCTTTGAATCCACGCGGATTGATGTAGGAGTTGCTAGAGTGAGGTGTGTGCGGTGATGCGTTAGTACTAGCGACACCTTTGTGAAGCGCAGGTGGGGTTACCTTTTGGTTACCCGCTAAGACGGTGGTCTCATTAGGACCCACCAGGTGAAGAGGAGGAGTCGCGTGAGGACCACTTTTAAGCTTACGACTAGTGGGATGCCCACCAGTAACAGAGTGCTTATGAGAGAAGGTGGTTTCAGAGCCACCAATGCAGGTGACATCAATAGATTTTCCTTTGATGTTGGAGAAGGAGGGAGAAGGAGTTCAAGCACCTTTTCCCCTTGTCTTCTTAGCCTGAACTAGAATGGAAGGGTCAGCTAAGGCCGCTTGAGGAGGACAAGGGAGAAGCAGGATTAACAGCTCTGCTCTCCATAAAAGAGGTCACAAATATGGCGATAATGAAGTCCCCAACTTGGATGAAAGAGGAGTAATGAGACTCCATTATAGTTTTAAAGAGAGAAAGAAGAGAGATGTTTGCCTGAGAACAATCTGAGCCAACTATAGAGTGGCGTGTCCCTAGTGGAGTCGCCAATTTGTCAGGCCTGATTTTTTCTCGCGCGTACGATGAGAGAAAATCCTCTCTCAAACAATTACGGAGGGTCCACATATGCTGTACGTTTGTGAGTATATGCACGCGTGCTCTCTTATGCATGGATAGGAACCAACAAAGAGAGAGATTTTACGACGGGGGTGTGTTTTAGGCACTTACCTCGTCGTTTTAGGGTTCAAGACACACCTGGGCAGTTCACCCTCTTAGAACAATCATCGAGCCCTCCAGCTGTCTGCGAGCACGATTTGGACACGAACTCTCCTCAAGCTTTAACACGTCTCTCCGTTCTCTTTCGCTAGAAACTGTAATGCGGATTCGTTAATACTCCTTCAATCAAACGAGGGGCTGGCTGGAAAGAAATAGAATGAAGGGGGAAATGGTGACAAGCTTCCCCCTATATGTGCAAACGCTACGCGCTCGAGCGATCAAGGCAACCGAAAGGTTAGAACTTTCTTGACTATCGGCTCAAGAAAACTCCTCCCGAGTGACTGAGCGTGAGAGAGTATGCATCTCTCACAACTCAACTCGATTGTACAAAGAGGAAGTTAAAACGATGATTTGAGGGTTGGAATTCTTGGGCTGACTCTGAAAGGTATTAGGTCGAGCGTATGTCAGATAGCAAGACACTATGTGGGCCAGCAGGTTTGTTGTGTTTACGCTAGAGATGCAAGGGAAAAGAGACAGGCATGCGTATGCCATGGGCACGAGTTACTGCGCAAGGCAATAGAGAGTGAGAGAATGAAGCCGCATGATTAGGGTGGACTAGAAGTACTTGTTCTCTCTCTGAAAAGTTTTCTCTCTCTTTGGCATTGGATCCAAGAGTTAGGAGCAAAAGACAAGTAGAAATGAGCTCAATTCCTCTATTTCATTAATAAATGATCCGGCCCTTTTACAATTGACCTAAGTTTGTTTATATAGATGATCCACCAAACAAGGGTGGATGCTCAAAACTAAGCTTAATAACAATTAAAAGAAATTACAATAAAATCCCAAATATAAGAATAGTGACCAAAATGCCCCTTAAACCTTCTATGCTAATGATGAAACCTTCCCTCTCTAAGGGGCCTTTCCCCATTGCCATATCTTGGAAGCTGATTCATCATCGCAATCTTGATACTTGCTTGATTCTGAAGAGTTTGATGTCTTTAGATCGTCTTGAGACAGACTTTTACCGAGGGATAGAAATCCGGCTAGATTGTGAATTTTGGCCATCAATGCGATCCACAGTGTTTCAAGTCTTTTATTTTGATTGCAAATTAAAGAGGAGACTTCCACAGTCGTTTTGCACCAACTTTTGTCTTTTTTGGTTATTGCTTAAAGTACTTTCTGAATTCGGGAGATAGCTAAAAAAGGGATTCCGACGACTGAGTGATCTTGCTTTCCTCAACCTTGGAATTCATTATTTATCCAACCTTAGATTGAGTGTAACAATTATACCAGCTTGTAGCCTTTCATGATACGGTCGCATCGAACCTGACTATGCGATGATCCGTTGTATGAATCTCGAGTTATTACTTCACAAAGTTCGAGATGTCTTTTCTTCAAAACTCTGATTTTCATAGTTTTGAGATCATCTTCTCTCTAGAAAATCATTGATTCTGGGTCATGTCATGATGCGTACCATATGTCAAAATGGCCAGGTCATCGAGACCTAGCTTGTGTCCAAATTTGAGCTTGTTCTGACTCCAAACGATCGTTGTGTGGGCATTTGTAGGTCATCCCAAGATGTGAAGAATCATAACCTCCATGATTGGTGATTAGTTTAGTGAGGCCACACCGCACTAATGTCCAACCTACCTGTTTTGTGGTAATTTGGGCTCAAAATGCTTTTAGGAGGTCTGATTGAGCCCAAATTTGGTCCCTATGGGTTTTTCGATATTTTGGTTGTAATGGCAGTGGTCTGGTATTGTTTTGAAACCCCTAGCATAGGGCTGTAGTTATAAGATCTATTTTTTGTGTGATAATACTTTTCACTGGGTTGCCTAGTCTTAGGCTTATTTTGTAGTGTTCTCTTGATCTGGTGGTGTTTGGGTACCGATAGGACTAGGTCGTCATTGGCTCTCTCCTTATTTGTATCAGAGATATAAGTACGTCAAAAATGACTTACAATACTATTTTATATTTTTTTGTCTATTTCAATATTCAAAATGTTTCAAAGATAAACTCCTCATGAGCTGAAAGAAATCATATTTGTATCATGGGATGCTCATTTTTTATTCTGCAGTAAATTAAAAGATGTGGCATGTTGAGGCACATCTTTGTAGTCATCATAATTGAAGTTCTTTTAGGGTCATTCAAAAGTTTTGTAATGTGCCATGAGTATGGTTTATAACAGTAAAACTTCAGAGATAAGTAATACAAGGTTGACAAGATATGTCACTCTATGTGAAGAAATGAATTTAGGAATTGCAAAATATAGAAGAAACACAATGCATGTGAAAGCAGTTTGGTGTCTTTGCAATGAAGGGATATGTAGAGATAGTTTGTGGCAACATAGAAACTCTAAAGATCAGTGGGAAAATTAAATTTGTAATCTTTGGAATAATGGAATGAAGAAAAGTATTTTTTTTATATATGTATGAGAGAATCCAAAAGGCCGAGAAGGTGTACGCTTCATCAACGTATAAAAGATGATGACCAAGTGTTTCTTCATCAGTTGTGTGCTCTTCCAAGTTTACAAAAGCTCGACAACAAGTAAAAGTAAAGAATTAAGAAAGCCCAAGTACCATACTACATGGTTTTGAAGTATAAAATTTATCCCACATTACATAGTAAGGTCTTATAGGGAAAGAAGATTCAAATGACTTTTTATTTTATGTTTTATATACTTATTTGATTATATTTTGGTTGTTTGTTTATGAATATGTATGGAGTGTATGGACATTAAGAAATAAGTGCTAACACGTTTGAAAGAGCCAGGTTTTCTTAATATCATGTATTTTTGTGCCTCATTGTACTTGAGTATGAACTACTTAAGGAAGTGATATACATGGAGATGTGGTTTGATCAAGGACTATGAGCTTAAGTATGAAACACGAGAGATGGGTATGGCTCGTTCAAATATGTAAGCACGAATGGAGTATTCCAATGGAACCCAATCTTAGTGTCCATCCTCCCAATAATGTCCAGTAATATTATATGTGGCATGTGATAACGATCTCATGATAAAGTCTTCATATTTGCCAATAAACAATGTTTTTGTCAATTTTGATAACTATTCTTTAGTCATTCTTTATTTTAGACAAAATTATAAGATTGACTTTATGATTTGTTTTGTGGCTACAAACATGACTTGGCAACTAATTAATGGTGAATGTGATAAAAACGATTTATGAAGATTAAGCATGTATTTTTAAAATTAAATCGTATCATTTGTGAAAAACTTAAAGTCTATGTATATGGTTTTGAGAAAACCATATAGTCTTGCGAAGTCTACTAAGTATTTAAGAAAAATCGTTTTTAAACCACTATGCTATTTTTTAACGATTGTTAGTGAAAATATACCAAGTCAAGAGCTTTTGATATAAAGAAAAACATTGGATCTTCAAAATATTTTATGTACATATGAAAAAATGTTATTAATCTATGAACTATTTTCAAATACCCACATGTCTTGACTCACGTTTTCATAGTACTGATTATGTGACCTAGTTTTTAGTTCTTTATAATCCTCAATTACCAAAGACCATGAACCATAGGGTATGTCAAATGATGGCCATCTTGCTAGGTCTCCTTTACACGTGTTGTGTGGATAGATAACTTGGTTTGTATAAGTTTAGTACCAAGAAGACTATTGTGGTTGAACCTTTGTGGTTCAGGAGGGTATTGTGAAACCAAGGGGCATTTAATTACTGATTGCATAAGACTTGCTCTACTACTTCATTACATAGGCATAAGAATGCTGAGAATGTATGTGTTAAATGTGCTTCAATTGAGTGGGACCTACTACAGTCCCACGATTATTTTTAGTTGTTTGGATATTTAGATATACAAATATCTTATTACGATAGATCCAGATGAACTCAATATTCCAGTGGGAGCACCTATTTGTGTTGAAAGGGCCAGCTGGAACAACATAGTGTTGTTCACCCATAGAACCCGGATGTATGGCGCTAGTTGTATGGCTACAAAAGGGAGCAGCTTGATTGAAGAATTGCTTTAAGCCCATGAAGATACAACGTCATGCGATGATGATACATAATGATCTTATGTGACAACAGGTCTATGATTCACGATACGACAAGAAAGATGGATTAAGACCACGTTCGGAATAAGATCCGAGCAGCAAAGAGAAGTAGACGTTGCATTCGTAAACCCTTTATAAAATGATTAATGGCAAAAGCCATTATTAATGTAATAAAAGAGAATAAGTGAAAAATGCTTGAGAGAGAGATTATAATTGGAGGGATGAGACTGTGAGAAAGAGATATTATAAAGCCTCCAAAGGCCAAGCAGGAGATGTTGGGTTTATGCGGCCTTTAAAGACCTTATGAGAGCTTGTATAAGCATTTTATATAGTGAAACATAAACTTAGTGGAAGTGTAGTCCTCTTGTGGACCATAATAGGCAAATGTTGTTTATCGATACTCGGACTAGGCTCGACGTGTTGGGCTAGCCGAGTTTGAAAAAACTCAAGATACTTCGGCATAGGGATCCATCGAGAAGGGTTTAGTAGGTTAGCCCTTGATGAGGTCGAAGTATGCCCAGATGAGAGCCAATGGACTATGTGGCCCTTACGTGTAATGAATAGCCTTAGAGACAGGGCTAAAACCTCATCGTTATATCATCACACAACGCGTACATAGATAGTCATTTTGAAATTTGCCAATGAGGGTGAAGTATGTACATATGCGAGATATTAGCCTATGCACCATAGAGTCATGATTGTATCAAAGTTTAAAAGACCATGATTTTTTTTTGTCTTTAAGGGAGAACCTGAAATCCATAAATTGGAAGCCCCTGTTGTGGACTATAAGTCATGGGAACTACTGGGTCAGTTTGAGAAAGCTAGGTGGATCGTGGCTCACAGTTGAACGTGCAGTGCTCCCGTATATTTATAAATTCCTAAATCTAACAGATATGATTCCCATCAAAATTAATTAGCTTTAATTATATATGATTAAAGTTTATTTAAATGTTTATTTAAATTTTTGTGAATTTTTTGATATTTGTTTTTTTCCGTTTAGATTTATAAATTAAGATAAACTAATTTTCCAATGTTTTAAATAAAATATAAGATTTAAAAATTCTAAATACAAAATAAAATATTTTTTAAAATTATATGGGACCCTCCATAAATATAGGGGCCCAATTTAGAACATGTGGGATTGGGTGGGGCTCACGTGTGGCCACCAAAGGGTGGTACACCCCACTCATGGGGATTAACTTGTTCTCCAAGATTGGGTGATAGTTATCATCTTGGTTAGCTTATTTTTTAGGTATAGCCAATTACATAAAAAGATTGAATATTTAAAATATTTAGTAAATCTTTGAATCAAGATGATTTGATATACTAAAATAGAAAGTAAGATATTTGTTTATTTATTTAAAGATTTGATGGACGTAGATTTAGAAAATTGAGGATAAAGCTCTAACTCATCTATTTGAATCTTGGTTGTGGATCAAAGATAGGGATGGCTTAAATCTCTCATCCAACAAGTCTCTTTAGATCGACGCTTAAGATTTGACCCTACGGAGACAAACCCCAAGGCATGGAAAATATATATAAAGAGGCTCTTCCACCTCATAAAATCTCGACAACTTATTCTCTCCTCTCTTTAAGTGTTTATCTCTCTCTCTCTATAGGTGGCACACCTACCTAAGGCTTCAAGATCTCTCCCAAGTTTTTCTAAGGAGGTACACCCCAACCAAAATCTCTCTCAAGCCAAGGGGGCACGTCCAAGTAATCTCTCTCTCTCTCTCTCTCTCTCTCTCTCTCTCTCTCTCTCTCTTCTAAGTGTCACACCCAAGCTAAGATTAGTTTTGTAAATCTCTCCATCTCTTTTTAATTTATCTCTTATCTCTCTAAAGATCAAGTCAAAGGGGCTTGAACAAGACTAAAAATTGAGGCCTTAGATAGTTGGTTCTAGATTGAGAACCATGGCTCTAATGATAAAGCTAAAAGAGCTTAAGCAATACTAAGGCATTGAGGCCTTAGGTGGTTGGTTTTAGATCGAGATCCATATGCCATTGAAAGGGTTTTGCTGTAGGATAATTAAGATATCGATCATAGATCCCGAACATTATTGAAAGAAAGAGACTTAATGTGAGATGTACTAAGCTTGGTTGAGGTAATCTCCGACAATTTTACTTCTTTGAATCTTTATTTGTAATTTGATCTTCTCTTCCTATAAAACAATGAGTTAAGGTTTTGATTTATAAAATTATATTCAATAGTGGTAGCAAGTGATAACCATGTTTCTTTCTTTCATTTATTTGTTTCAATAATTATTTATTTGTAATTGAACATTGTAAGTGGTCTTGCCAATGAAAGAATAAGAAAAAATAAAAAAATAAAAACATTATATATATATATATACACCGTGCTTGATCACATTGTCCAACTTTCACTTGCATGTATATCTAATGTGGGATCATCTAAAAAAAATTGCATGCATATCTAATAGGGTTTTAAATATAGCGAGAGTTAGGTCATAAAAATTTACACGTATATCAATGTGATTTTAAATATGGATAGAGAGTGAGAGGACATACAAAGAGGTATTTTACATACATATCTCATAAATAATAAAATAGATAATAAAATTGAAAAAATGACACTTGTCAACAAAATAAGCAACGTTGGGTGGTGGGAGATGCTTTGTCTCTAATGTTTTCATCTCTATTGATAATTTCATGTCATATATTTATTAAAAAGGGGAAAAAACATACTAATTTCTCTCCCTAACCTATGTTTCTGCAGTTCATATATTAGGGCACACAAATATCTTGTGGATTTTTACATGGAGAAAAAGTTTGGAAGTTAAAACAAAAGAAATTAGTCTAAATTTTAAAAATAAATTTAGTCTATCCCAGAAATTGTGTGATTTTGTATAGAAATGCTCTCTCTCTCTCTCTCTTTCTCTCTCAAATTTGGTTTTCTAAAAAAAATATCATGTTCCTCAAAAATTAAGAAAAGATATGTAAGAGACAAAAATACAATTTATGTCATATATAATTTTAAAAAGTAGAACCCATCTAAAGCTCCTAAAAATCTGACCGAAAGCTCTTAGAATTTGGGATTTCTCTTGCTTTCTATTAGCTTTGATAATAATCAGTTTTATAGATTACTATCAAATATGATGTCGTCTCTCTTTCCACAATGTCAAGATACAAAATATGGTATATACTACTTTAAGTGCATACTCTATTTTTATCTTCCCTTAAATATGGGAAGGTGTCTTGCAATCTCTATAGAATTATGACCCTTTTCGTCACTTGTGTCCACCCCTTAACTCCACTTAATTTAATTAATAGGAAAATTTGTCTTGTAAAGTAATGATACTATTTACCCTCTCATAAAGTTAAAATAAATATAAGGAGTACGAAAGTATGTCATTAAAAACAGAAAAGTTCTTAAGCAATTTTAAGAATAACTCTTAAGTGCAGGGATTAATTATTAGAAATAAAACATATAAAGTAATTTAAATAATCATGAAAAGTAATACGAAAGGGATTGTTAAATGTATTTAAGAAAAAATAAATGATAAAAGATGGATACTTTTTTCATCTCGTTGTATCAATAGAATATTTTTTATATATCTAAGAATTCATAATAATAAATGTAAAAATTGGTCATAATCTATTTTTCAGGCATAGAGCTTTCACTAAAAATTTCAATTTCATATTCAATGCATTAACAAAGCAAGATGATGAGTTATGGGAAAAAATTAAAAGCATAAGAAGTTAATGTAAAAAATAAGAACTTCTTTGATATTCACTCTCAACAAATTACATTATAATATGCATGATGTTAAAGTTATAAATAAATAAATAAATATTAAACAAATAAGCAAAATTTTTGACATGCCTTTAAAGGCCTTTAGAGATCTTTATAGCATCATTAAGCATAACGAAATCAATCAATACCTGCACAATAATAAACAAAGCAAAATATATGAGAATAGACAAATCAAAAGAACAAAACACTTTAAAGATATCAAACACAAATAAATAAAATTAATAATAAACAATGCATACTCTCTCACTCTCTCTCCATATGATGGGGGAGGGTCTCTCATGCCTTTCTAAACCAATTTCTCTCACACCTCTCAATTACTATATATCATATAATTTCCACAATGTCTACTATAAGATATTTATTTAGATTTTAATTGATTGTACCTCCCTATAATTTTGGCTTTACTGGTAGCTCTATCTATCCACGTCTCTCTCCTCCCTCTCACTTTCCTTTTTAAATAAACATATAAATTTATTTACAAAGAGTTATCTCCCTCCCTAAATATGAGGAATGAAGATGGAAGCCAATGTATCTCCATAATTTTCTCTCTATCACTCTCTCTTTTAATTTTCTCTCTAGGTATTCTTTCTCCAATCAATATTCTTTTCAAGTCTATCTCTTCCAAATAAAAGTGGGGTGTGCTTCCATTGAAAGATGTTATCATATTTGAATGGGGAATCCTCTTAGATATGGAAACCATCTTAGATATGTATAGATAGCTTGATATGTACACATATCTGTCTCTCTTGAATTTGAGTTTGGGATATGTACTTATTTTAGGAATTTTGAACCAAAATATAGGGAAAAAATCTCTTACTTCTCAAATTAAGATATTCGAACAATATTTCTCTTTTTTCCTAAGTTTGAACCGAAATATAGGGAAAAAATCTCCTATTTCTCAAATTGAGATATTGGAACAATGTCACTCTTCTTAAAATCTCTATTTTTTTTGTCTTTTCCTAAAATATATACTCTTCACACATAAAATATTAAGAAATAATGGAGATCCTCTTTTCTCTAATATTCGCGCACAGATTTTAGGAAATGATTAGATTAAGAAAAGGAAAAAGTATATATAAAGTTGCAACCTTAAAATGTGGAATTAAAGATGCACATCAAAAATCCATCAAAAAAGGTTGTTTTAATGTTGAAAAACCCTCTGATTGATCATCTCAACATTGATATGTATGAATATGAAAAATAAATAATTTTATGAGTCCCAGAAATAGTGCATCTTGCAACAAATTATCTAGACCGTTCATTTTCAAGAATTTTATATGTTTATAAATCTACTTGATATTAACCATTTTGGGAGTTTAAAATTTCATAATTAGATATGATAATAGATTTTTAGATAATCTTAAAAATTGTTTACACCAAAATTGTACGTTATGATAAAATTTGGAGGTGCGCCTTAATTGGATTGTTTAAGGTTACAACCTTATAGAAACCGCACCCTAAAAAAATTATCTTATTTCTCAATAAGTTATGGAAACAATATCTCTCTCTTCTTAAAATCTCTATTTTCTCTCTCTTCTTAATATCTCTACTCTACAAGCACAAAATTTTAGTCTTTCTCTTCCCTCAAACATGAGGAATATGTCCTACAACATCTAAAACATTATGGTCCTTTTTTATTTTCGCGACATTTGTTCCCCCCTTAACTCTTGCTTAATAGTGTAGTATAAATAGATAAAACTATTTAAGAATCTAAATCCTTAGTTTTTTTTTAATCTAATTGAATTTCATGAGCTATGTGAGATAGACATTGTTCCTAAAATCTCTACTTTTTCTCTCTTTTCCTAAAATATATACTCTTCACGCATAAAATAGTAGGAAAGGGTGGAGATCCTCTTCTCTCTACTCTTCACGCACAAAATTTAGGAAAGTGTTAGATAAAAAAAAAAGAAAAAGTTTATATAAGGTTGCAACCTTAAAATGTAGAATTAAATTTGTTTAATAATGTAGTATTGATAGATAGATAGAACTATCTAAAAATCTAATTCCTTAGTTTTTTCAATCTAATTGAATTTCACGAACTATGAGAGAGATATCAAGCTACTTATTTTCTACATGTAAAAAAATCATATTACAAATTTGAAAAATATACTATCATTTTATTACTATGTTCAAGTTTATAATAAAAAATTAGAGCTATTCAAGAATCTAAATCCTTAGGTTTTTCAATATAAGTTTCATGGCCTGTTAGAAAAGAGATCAAATCATTTATTTTCTATATGTAAAAAAATCATATTACAATTTGAAACATATACTACTATTTTATTACTATGTTCAAGTTTATAATAAAAAAAATTAGAACTATTCAAGAATCTAATTTGTAGTTTTTTCATTCTAATTAAGTTTCACGCCGTGTGAGAGAGAGATCAAACTACTTATTTTCTATATGAAAAAATCATATATACTACAAAGAGACATACATCGTACCATTTACTTTTCTCTTAGAAAGAAATTTTCTTGCTAAAAAATCCTTATGAGAGATTAGTAAAGAAATGGACTTGAGATAAATATATAAATGCATTATTTTCTCATAGGATAAGGTGGGGTGTGATAGGTTTTTGGGTTGGGCGTGAGAGGTGAGGGTTTATGGTGAGAGACCATGGAAGAGGTTTTCTTTAAAAAGAAATTTTGGGAGGGTGAGATTGAGAGAGAGATTAAAGGAGAAAGCAATGAGTGAAATAGGGAAAATATTATAGGAGAAATTTAAGACAGGAGTTATCGAGGCATTAATCACAAATAGTGCAAGTTAGAAAAAATAAAAAAGAGTAGCATATATAAAAAAAGGAGATAACATGGTAGGGAGAGAGAAATAATAGGTTTCTTTATTATATGTTTTTTGGAGTTATTATAAGATAGATAAAATAAATAGAGAGATAAACAGGTTGGGGAGAGAGAAAGAAAAAAAACAATTGAGAGAGAGACATTTGAGAGGGAGATATTTTCAAAAAATAAATGGGAGAGAGATTTTATGGAAGAGAGAGAGAGAAATAGAAATTGTTGAGAGGAAACCGTAAATGATATAAATAAGGGAGAGATGATATATTTTAAAAAAATAAATGGGAGTTATTTTAGAAAAGAGAGAGGCAAAGATAGAAACGAAACCATAAATGATACAAATAAGAGAAAAATAAAAGAGAATTTAAAAAACATGTAACATATTTAAAGAACTATGTAAGAGGGAGAGAGAGTGAGTGAGAGAGAGAAAATAGTGTTGGTGTGGGGGGAGGGGGATTTATTACTAAAGAAAACATGGGGGGTAGATAATTTATTAGGAAGGAGGAAAGATGAGACACATGTCACAAAATCGGGAAAATGTGTAGGAGGGAGAAAGAGAAGAGAGAAAATCATGTGGGTGAAGGGTGAGATTTATTAGGGAAGAAGAAAAATGAGACATGTGACACAAAAATAAAAGAGATGGAGAGAGAGAAGAGAAATTCATGTAGGTAAAGGGAGAGATTTATTAAGTAAGTGCAAAAATAAGAGACGTGGCACAAAAATAGAGACGGTATCCCTCTTGCTTAATGCATAACTAGTGTTACGCACGTGCGTTACACGTGATATGATTTAGTTATAATTGAATAAATTTTCAATTCAAAATAAAATTTTCAAGAAGGCATCATTTGATTATTAAGTTGTTTTTAATTAAATAAGAATGATTCATTATGTTTATGTTAACTATTTTTTGACAAATACTATTAATTGATTTAAAATATAAAAATTTCATTATTTCTCACTAAATTTATATATTTATCACTATGCAATCAAAATAGCATAAGTAATATTTAATTGAAATATTGATTAGTAATTGATAATACTATGTAATTATTACCTTATGTTTTCCCTACAAATCACATTAGCAAATAATAAAAATATCATAATAAATCAAACCAAAACCCTTTATTTCACTATAATAATTCAAAGCAAAATCCTGAAATATTTATTCTAGATCTAATACCCTAATATATAGGGATCTAAAATTGCTAAAAAAATCTACATGCAAAAAGTAAACATTGACTTCTATATCCATTATTTGCCACATTTACCCAAATGCCCTCCAAAAAAAAAAAGATAAAAAAATAGTGAGCCCTTTTTTTCCAAATAAAATATTAATGTTACAAATTATTCAAGCCCAACAATATAATACATCAAAGTAAATCTCCTAGATCGGATGTTTAAAAATCCCTATTAAAATAATATATAAAAAGTATTAAAATTAGTATAAAAGAATCAAAGGCGACAACAAAACTCTAATTTCTTAAGCAATAACATAAATCATACTTTGTATGACAACATATGGCATTGAGATTATTATTCTTCCCCTTAAGTACCTACATGCTTACTCTAAAAAAACTCCTATTAACAGTTTATCACTTTTCAAATTTCATAATGTTTGTATGTATATGTGATCTAAACTTAAAAAAAAAACGGAAGAAAAATATTCTTCCATGATCAAAACCTTAACTTGTACATCAATGGATCATAAATATCACGTGTCTGACCTACAAAAATATTCAGCACAAAAGACGAGAAATGCAGGTACTTACTTGTTCCTCTTGAAGGCTTTTAAAAAATAAAACGTAGCTAACAAAAAACCAATTCAAAACAAAGACAATAGAAAACATGAAAGTCAAATAAAAGACATATAAGAAATAATAGATAATTAATGCACACCTCATACATACTAAATCGAAAAAAGCATATTAATAATATCAATTGCATGGGTACCAATCTCATAAGGTTTTGAATCTGTAACGTAATGCACGTAGATGAAACCAATCTACAAAACCAGTTCAAGATATCAATACATGTATCAGTACCTCTAACTTAGAAACTACAATCTAGATAATATATTGTCATTGTCATATGCACGAAATATCAATACTATAACTATAGAAAAGTAATACTAATGACATTAAAAAAAAAACCAAAGTCAATAACACATTGTATAAAGAGAGAGAAGAGATAAATTAAAGAGGATGATAAAGAGAGTTTGTCGGAGATATATGTTCCAAATTTATAAATTCACCGTATAGAGATAGAAAAGAGAAATTTAAGATGATGATATAAATCGTTTGTTAGAGAGAGAGAGATAGCATGTTTTCTAAATAAGCACATTTTAAAATTATACATTTATATTTATCTCTGCCTCTCTCTCAATGCTCTCTCTCTTCCACGTACTAATTTTGGGAACCTTATCTTTCTTTTTAGATTTATCTCTCTTTATATCATTTTTTTATGATCTCCACACACCAATTTTAGGAACATTCTCTCTCTCTCTCTCTATCATTCTCTCATGATCTCTAAGTAATATCATGTTTCCTAAATAGTCTCATTTTAATAAGTAATATCATGTTTCTTAAAGAGTCTCATTTTAAATGATCTCTATGAACCAATTTTAGGAACTTTAGATTGTGGGAAGGGGGAGAGAGAGAATGGAGAGAGAGATGATAATTATGGAATAAGAAAAAGACCTGGCGTAAACATAACGAGGGTGTTTCTCTCCCATAATATATAAAGATAGGTAGATAAAACTATTTAAGAATCTATATCTTTAGTTTTTTTCAATCTAATTGAGTTTCACGGACTGTGAGAGAGAGATCAAACCACTTATTTTCTACATGTAAAAAAAAACTATATTACAAATTTGAAAAATATACTATTATTTTATTGCTATGTTAAAATTTATAATAAAAAATTAGAACCGATCAAGAATCTAAATCCTTAGGTTTTTCAATATCTTTGAATTTTACGACCTGTGAGAGAGAGATCAAATCACTTATTTTCTTCATGTAAAAAAATCATATTATAATTTGGAAAATATACTACTATTTTATTACTATGTTCATATTTATAATAAAAAATTAGAACTATTCAAGAATCTAATTCTTAGTTTTTTTTAATCTAATTAAGTTTCATGACCTATGTGAGAGAGATATCAAACCACTTATTTCTCATATCAAAAAACCATATATACTACAGAGATAGAGACATATATCATATCTTTTACTTTTCTCTTAGAAAAACAGTTTACAGTTAAAAAATCCTTGTGAGAGAACAGTAAATAAATGAACTTGAGAGAGAGAGATGAATACATTTTTTTTTCATAAGATAAAGTCAGTGTGATAAGCTTTTGGGCTGGACGTGAGGGTTTATGGTGAGAGAGGATGGAAGAGGTTTTCTCTAAAAAAAAATATATTTGGGAGAGAGAGATTAAAGGAGAAAGAGATGAGTGAAATAGAAGAAATATTATAGGAGAAATTTAAGATGGGAGTTATCATATAGATGCATTAATTGCAAGCAGTGCAAGTTAGAAAAAATAAAAAGGGTAGCAAAAAAAAAAAAAAGGCTAACGTGGTAAGAAGAAATAAATAGGTTTCTTTATTTTATATTTTTGGGATTTACTGCAAGATATAGAAAATAAAGACAGAGAGACTTTTGAGAGGGAGATATTTTAAGAAAATAAATGGGAGAGAGATTTTATGAAAGAGGGGGGGAGAGAGAAACGATGGAGAGATGAGACATGTGATTTATTATGAAGGATGAAAGATGAGACACGTGACACAAAGCAAGGGAAAGAGATTTAAAAAAAGGAAAAATATCTCTTTATCCCCAATTTTTGACTTCTATATCTCATTAGACCCAATGATTGAAAATATTACTTGTAAAAAAAATGTCTCCATCTTTTTATCTTACAACCCCGTGGATCCCTTTTACTATGAATTTTTTACCTAAAGAAACACTAAAATGATACTCTCTCCAAAAGTTTTTCTTTTTTGTTAGCATTTTTTCTCTCTCAACTCCATCTCTTTTTAAAAGCCAAAGTTACAGAGAAGTTCCCTTATCTACATCGTCTCTCTCTAAAAATTCCCCTCTTCAAAGAAAGTTATGCTAAATCGGTACGGTCAGTCTCATACTTTGATATGTCTTTACAAAGAGAGTCGATGTAAAGAGGGGAGATCATTTTTAGAGAGATGAGAGAGAGATGTTGTAGAGAGGGGAACTTCTCTGCAACTTTGGGTTTTAGAGAGAGATGGAGTTGTGAGAGAGATAGTGATTTGAGAAAAAACGTTAACAGAAAAAAAAAATTTTTAGAGATGGTGTCATTTTAGTGTTTCTTTGGGTAAAAAATTCATGGTCAAAGGGATTTAGGGGTTGTAAGATAGAAACGATGAAAGCCTTTTACGTATGAATAATATTTTCAATCCTTAAGTCTCATGAAATATAGAATTAAAAAATATATAATAAGGAGATATTTTTCCATAAGAAATTGTGTAAGAGGGAGAGAGATAAGAAAGAAAATTATGTGGATGAGGGGAGAGATTTATTAAGGAAGAGAAAAAATGGGGCACATGATACAGAAATAGAGGAGAGGGAAAAAAAGAGAGGAAATCATGTAGGTAAAGGGGAGAGATTTATTAAATAAGAGGAAAAATGAGACACGTGATAAAAAATAGAGGGGGTATCCCTCTGGCTTAATATATAAAAATAGATAATTATTATTTTTAGTTTTCAAATTTTTTTTTTATATTCATGATTTCCATGTTAAATATTGTATATTATATAAAAATTTAGATCAAATTAAATGTAAAAAATATATTTATTGTGAAGCCCACATTTCTACAATATGCGGGCTAGCCGTGTAGAAATCGTGTCCTTATGCTTTATATTAACATAATCAAATGAAATTGTTTAATATGTCTAGATGGGGAAGTCAAAATTTTTGTTTGTTTTTCTTTAAGGAAAATGCTTTTATATTTCCCTTACTGCATAGAAGACATATGCTTCACCCATCTCGCCCTCTAATTTAGATTAAGTGAGTCACTGATCATTTGATCTAGATTTGATTCGTTATAGTATTTTATTTTTAGTTTTTTCTACAAATTATATGAACATAAAATTTGGTACGTACCATCTTCCTAACGGGGTGCACCTAAAAAAAAAAAATAAAAACAAATTATTGATAAAATATAATAACCAAAATACCTCTTAAAACTTTGAGGGTTATTTTTTTCAGGGGTATTTTACTTATTTTGTTTTATTGCAAATATGTTTTTTATATTTTTTACCAATACAACTTTAAGAGGGGTAAATTTTATGGAGTAGGGAAATCATAGAAAGCTTGCCTTTGTTCAAATAGTAACAAACTTTTTATGCTATATACTTCCTCTTATCCCATCGTCTATTATGAATTGATCGCTGAGATGTCTCCAATAACAATACCACGTCTCTATACTATTTTTTTTTTTTTTAATTTTACAAACTATTTTGACACCAAATTTTAGACATCCATTTTTTTCTTAAAATTGCATAGGTAAAAACTATATAAAAAAATATTATTAATAAAATAAAATGACTAAAATACCTCTCAAAGTTTTAAAAGGTAATTTAGTTATTATATTTTATTAAAAATTTATTGTTAATATTTTGTTTAAGTACACGCCATAGAGCCCGCGTATAATTTATAAAACAAATTAAAAATAAAATACTATAACAGATTGATCAGACGGTCAATGGCTCACTTAACCTAAATTTAACGGCCCTAGTACATACGAAATGAGTGGTTCTCCGAAAGCTCCGGGGGTTGTCTCGACCTAAGTATTATACCGTCAAAAGGATTCATGACTGGCTATATATATCCCCTTTTCTCCAAGCCTTCTCTTGTCTGGTAACCCGCGCGCTCTCTCTCTCTCGATCTCTCTCTAACGTTAAAGGCTCAAAAGCCCTAACCTCCTCTCCTGAAACCCTCAAAACTCAGATCTATCAAAACAAAAGCCGTAGACCATAGTCCCTCAAAGAAACATTGTCTGCCTTAATCTCCAAGCTTGCAGATAGTACAAGGTTCAAGATATTTCAATTTGATCAAACCGGAGAGTACTTGATCACGCCAAATTGTCAAGCATCAGGTGCACTTTTGATTTTTATATTTTGTGGTGAGATTTGAAAGGATATTGTACTGATTTTTGTAGTTTTTTTGGTGATATTGTGCTGGCTGCAACTTTTCGGTGATATTGTACTTATTGTTGTAGTTTAATTAGTATTTTCAGTGATATTGTAGGATTTTGGGTGACATTTTTGCTGATATTGTATTGATTAGTAACTTGCTTTTGGTTATATGAAACTGATTTCTATCTCAGGGACTTTCCATATGCAACTGTTTTCTAGTGACTGGCTGCAGTCAATTTTGGTGATATTGTGCTGATTTTTGTTATGTGGAGGCTGCAGCTTAGTAAAGAGATGCATACTAGTTTATTCCTTACTTTTTATTTTTAATGGTTAAGTGGTGAATAATGGTAAATAGATGTGCACTGGTTTTTGCTTTTCCTGCATATTTGAAGCCACAGATTTAAATAGATATAGGTAGGATTTTGATTTAATGGTTTTAATGTTTTTTATTTTATTTATCTGGAAATCTTATGAATACTGTATTAAAGTCCTTTTGCAGATTTTCTCTGAAAATGGAAGTAGGTGGGTTTTGAATTTTACGGTTTTCAATTTCACAGGTTTTTTATTTAATTCCTATGTAAATTGATCTAGATAGGGTTTTTACTTTCCTTTTTCTTGGATTTTTTCCAAGGCTATATTCTCTAAAAAACTTGTATTTGTGGGTGGTGTTGCGAAACTAATTAGGTTGTAGTAACCAAAGCTTCTTTAACTAAGGTAATTATAAATGGTTTTAGGGAAATTGCTTTAATTTCCATTGTTTATTTGAAGAAAAAAGGAGTATTTTGGTTAACATGATGGACACTTGAACATAAGTTGACGACCCTACCTAGGCTACCTCAGTACCTTGTTACTGTCGTTGTGATCATTGAACACGTCAACAAAAGATCCAAGATTCTAGAAGATTAGAAATCTTATCTTGTGATTCTATTGAATGATTTGGTAGGTTAAACATGCAGAATGGGGGACAAGTTTCACTTTGAAACTTGAAATTAGTTGAATTTTGAACTTGATATTTTAAAATCCTAAGTATTTTTTGAGTTCTAAACCTGACCCGTTACTACAAATTAACATAACCGGGTATGCGAAATCAGTCTGTACAAGTAGGAATGATTGCTTTTCCATAAAACAACTCATATGCAATGGGTGTCATGCCAAGGCTATTAGGTCTCAATATTAATTTATAATGCTTGAAAATAGAAAATAACAAAAAGAATAGCTATACAGTATGACCCAAGGCCGAATCCCCCCTGTTAACTACCTTAGAAATCAAATTTATTTTTTGAATATCAAAAATAGGGGAATCGTATTTTTGTGAAATAATATTTTTGACCATCTTTGTAATCTCCAACATTTCCAGTACTTTCCCCATTTTCATGTGTTTTTACCCAATCTTTTCCATGGTTTCGTTAAAACCTTATTTTCTTGATATAGCAATTATGGTTATCAAATGTCTTCTAACCTTGAATTGCATTAAATAAGTGCGGTCATTTACTGTCCAATTAATGGTTTGGATGCTTACAAGGTAGGTTTTGTTGATATATTTCAGTAGCGTCATGTGGATCATAACTGTACTCTCCAGATGCTCATGATAGTCATCACTATCCAAGTTAACAATTTGTTGATTGGATGGCTATGAATATCTGATGCAGGATATTTCTTAAAAATAAAAATAAAAATAAAGGTTGAGAGAATATATCTTCTCTCTGGGTTTGAAGGGAATCCACCCCAAAAGATCTTTTCAATGAATCGACTTTTTACTTAATCACCAATTCTCTGCCCTTTACAATGAAGGGGCTTCTCGCCTTTAAATACACTTGAAAGAAAAAATAAATAAATAAAAAAATCCAAAAAAATAAGCTCTCTCTCTTTCTAAAACTCACATCCCTACTTCCCTATTTTCTTTCACCTGAAGCCTCCATATCTCTTCCGTATCTCCTTATTTTCTCTCACATGAATCTCTATCCTTTTTAAATCTTTCCTAAAAGATTAGTTCCTAATCTATTCCACAAAAGCCTCTTAAAAGAACAACTCATATCAGATTTTTCTTTTTAAAACTAACCAATCCAATTGCTACTATATTATCAAAATAACTCGCACACTAAATCCTCCCACTTAAGAACTCATCCACTAAAATCCTCCCTCCTCCCACTTAACAATTAACACACCAAAATCGTCCCTCCTCCCGCTTAATTTATCCTAGTGCACTTCCTATTCCTAAGCTAAGACAAAAATAACAATAAAATTTTGAATTTTCCTAATTTTTTATTTGCATCATTCTCCCTAGGTTGAGAGAAGCTCGACCTCCAACTTACCAAATTCAAATCTTTTAGAGGCTTTCCCACCATTCCTTGTGGTACTTTTTTTTTTTTTTTAATGATCCAACTGAGAAGACACTTGAGGGGAGGAAACAATCCTCCACATCGTAGTTACAGATCTCCTCTTCCTCAACGAGGATACAGTCCTTGTAGGAAGTTTCTTGAAGAGGTTACAGTCCTTGCAGGAACCTTCGTTCAAGACACAACCCCTCTCTACACAAACGTCGTATTCATCAGTGAGACTATAGCGTTTACTTCTCCAGTTACCCCAGAGACACCAGATATTCAAAGCCCATCTACCCGACCTTCAATGTGCTGCGCGAACAGAATCCTACCTTTAACTACTACTACAGAGAATTTATGAACCACAACCATCCTCAAAACCCCAACAAAAGTCACCATCACCATCTACAACGTCCATCTTCCAATAGGCACCAACGTTACCCTCAAGTAGACCTTTCATCCCGAATACCTCTCTGCTCATCAAATTAGACCACCTCCTCTCCCATCCCCTTACCTTAAGCCCAATCCCCCCATTCTCGCATAAGTTTATGAGGGACAACCCCCATATCCTGAATCATCTAACGCCACCCCCCTAATGCCTCCCCCTCAATATTACCAACTCACCCTACTCAATACCCAACCGCACCTCTTCTTGATAATGAGCACCCTTCTACTGTATATCCTAATATGTTTGCCCAGGTAGTTGCTTCCACCCCGGAAAACACGTTGCACAACCTTGACAATCACAAAATAGTGTAAAGAACTCCACCGATTATCATATCTCGGTCCATAACCTCGAATCCCACGGTCGGCTCTTCTCTAACTGTGAGAGTGCTGAGCGACTCTCGTCGAGAAAATTCCCTTATAGGCACTTTCCTGCCTCAGCACAGTGACATCAAAGGGATTAATTTGTGGTTGCAACTTGTCTTTAGTGACCCTCATGTCGTTTGCAGGCTTCTCTCAAATGGTAAGTATCTCATCTCCTTTACAAACAAATTTAAACCGGTTATTCCTCCCAATCCCACCTTAAGCTTTAAAGGTGGGATTCTATCCCTACAAAAATGGAATCCTTCAATGGGAGCCCAACAAATTAGTAAATTTTGGATTACATTAGAACGAATTCCCTTCCATCTTTGGTCTAACAAGGTCTTTCAAATCCTAGGAAATAGCTGTGGGCAATTCCTATCTATCCATTGGAAGTCCATGGGATTTCTTCCTTTGGGACAAATTGTCATCTTAATATCTATTGAATCAGTAGACCGAATCCCCAGTTCTCTGTCCTTGCACTTTAATGGCCTCTCTTACAAAATTTCAGTATCAGTCCAGGGCTTGGATTGCCATACTCCTCCCCAGCCGGACCACAAAGGTTCGACTATGGTCCAATGAAAATCTAGTGGAGCCTCCTGTGCTCTGGGCCCCCCATTTGCTGCTCCCAAGCCCACTAGGGACAACAATAGCAATTTGCACCGAAACAAAACTCCGGGATCTAGGCCTACCAAAACTGCTTACACCTTGGACCATAATCACCGTTTACGCAACGATGTTAGTTCCACCCACCCCTCGCCCCGAGATTCCTCAATCTGACCGAGGAAAGGAACCTCTCACTGATCATTCCCAAGTCTGTCAGATCTCTGACGTCCTGTCGTCTTCCTCTCGTCAACCACCTCATCAAAAGTATTCCCATGAATACTTTGACATCTATTACCCCCCGCCGCCCCCGACATAAAATACCCAAGATACTGTGGCTCTACTCGTTGTACCTTTGTACCTTTTGCGTTGCATGCCTTGCCACTATGCTTAGTGTCACTCACCCTTTTAAGGCTCCCTTGAAGATTGCTTCCTCGATTGCCTCCCATCCTCCACTCATTAATGACCCTTGTTCTCCCCCCTTTATCATTGTCATCACCCCTCTCCATCCACCGCTTCTGCCAACCCCAATTCCCAATAATCCCGAAGTGTCTTCCCCACTGCCTCATCTCTTACCTCCCCACCTAATCACATTCCTTCAAACAACCCCCAAACGTCTCTCCCTACTAATCCCCCCCAATCTCCCCACTAGTCCCCCCCCATCCCCAGAAAATCTGGACAGCTTCTCCACTCATCCCAACATACCCACTGCAACGTGTCCAAATCACCTTCTTCTCCCTCCCCTTCCGCTCTCAACACCTATCGCCTATCCAGCCCCAAACCACTCTCCTTACATCCCTAATGAACAACAAGATCAAAATGCACTGATACCTTACCAAGGCAACACTACTTTGGTTCCTTTTGCATGCACGCCTCTACCCCAATCCCCCAACTCTCCACAATTTAACCCACCACGTTTGTCCATTGTTCCTCCCTTACAATCCTCCTTTAAAGAGCTCCACTGCTACACTTCCCCTTCAAATATGCTTTGTAGGTAATAGTAGAAACCAACATATCTAGGTTGCCTCCATTTGCAGTCAACCATAGCCCCAACATCTCTCCCCCCCAGTGTATCAAAAAGCGCTAGGTGGGTTCTAGGCGGCTTGGGGTTCCAGGCCGCCCAACGCCTAGAACCTGGGCGGCTGCCCGTTAAAATTTGAAAAAAAGTAAAAGCCATACCAACTTATTACCAATGTAATACCATATTCCAAGTTAAAAACAAAAAGATAGATGTTGAGAAGAGAATTTTGATAATCCATATTGTTAAAACAGTAAACTGTAAAACTGTAAAACCATACAAGTGTAGGTAGGATATAACAGTCAACACTCAACACCACAGAAATTTAGAAAATATACAGTATAACAAAAGTCAACACTCATAACTCAACACAACAGTCAACAGACTCAACACTTAGCACTAAGAGACAAGAGTCTTCAGTCATCGTCATCATCATCATCATCATCATCAGAAGGAATATCAATAGGGCAAGCCTCATCATATGCATCAGAGTCGTGGCCATCATTATCAGAGTCATCTCCCTCTTCAATATAATGCTCGTCCTCTTCTGTTTCTTCTGAATTTGTCTCTTCCTCCTTCTCTTCTTCTTACTAGTCTGTGCAGATGAGGCCTTAGGAGTCTTGGCTGCTCTACCCTTTTCTTTGTGCTTCTTTGAACTCAAATATTGTATAATTTCCTCCTTGGTAGCCTCAGAAACATTTTTACAAGGGGCAACATCCCTCTTAATACCGGCTAGGTGTTTTTTAAACTCGTAAATGCCCCCATCAGTATTCTTTCCACGATAATTACATTTAATTCGATTTTTATCACTTGGATTCGGGTTATAACCATACTTCCAACCCGGATCACCACTCTGTCTAGAACCTGGAGAAAATACTTCCATAGAACAAGGCTTATTTTCATCCTTTTCTGGTTCTTCAAATTCAGAAGATGTCTAATCTCATCTCAAATTGCTTCATGAACCTTTATACAAGAAGCAACATTACCTCTAACACCAGCAAGGTGTTTTTTGAATCGGCTAATACCCCCATTGGTATATTTTTCACAAAAATTACTCCTTATACAATTTTTATCATTTGGTTTTGGGTTGTACCCAACTTCCAACCCGGATCACTTTTTCTAAGAGTAGCAGAAATAGATTTAAAAATGTTCTTGTTTTTGTTTTACATAACTTATAAATTGCTTAATCTCCTCTCTGATAGCTTCAGGAACATTTTTAAAAGGGGTAGCATCCCCCTTAATACCGGCAAGATGTTTCTTAAACCGGTTTATGCCTCATTTTAAATCTTTTTCGCAAAAAGTGCATTAGATGTCATTTGGATTCGGGTTGTATCCATATTTTCAACCTGGATCTCTACTCCGACTAACTCCTGAAGAAGACATCTCAAAATAAAACAAGCAACCAAAAAGTTGCACTTTGGTTGCTCGAATTCCAAACTTTGATAAACACTTCGATGATTCGATCCAATGAAATGAGTTTTTTGGAGGTTTCTTTCTCTCTAAAAGGGTTTCTTGGGGGTTTAGGTTTCAAATGAACCTAAAGCCCATCTTTCTAAACTTTTATATCTTGAAAAAAAAGAAAAAAAAAAGAAGACTTTTCCGCCTTTGGGCGGGGCGCAGGCCCTGGGCGGCCGCCTAGGCGGGTTCAGTGCCTCCTAGGCGGGCGGCCACCCAAGGACCACCGCCCAGTTTGGCCTCCTAGGTCAGGGCGATGCGCCCAGGCCTTCTGGACCGCCTAGGTGGCCGCCCAGGGACCACTGCCTAGTTTGGCCTCCTAGGTCAGGGCGGTGCGCCCAGGCCTTCTGGACCGCCTAGGCGCTTGGCGGTCCACCTTTTTGAACAATGCTCCCCCTCACTCGACCACCACCTCTACATGCTTCCTCCCAACCCCCTCCTACCCCTTTAACACCCTCGTCCAATTTCAATAGCTCTGGCTCCCCTCCCTCACACTTAGATTCTAATATTCCCCTTCCCATTTTATTTTCTCCCTTGTTCTTCTAGTAGATTCGCTTCTACCCTACCTAGCCTACTTGGTATTGGATTACAAAACACTTATCTAGATGAGCTTGTGCCCTTGCCTTTAGAAATGCGGCTTGCTCTAAATGCAGCCCATCAAACAGGAGGTCGACTGCCACCCTGCATCCCTCCCCTTAACTTTTTCTTCCTCGAACCATCTTTAGCCCCTCACAACCGCAGCCTGAACACTGCTTGATTCACGACCCCTACCTCCCAAGTTCCTTTTTCTCCCAGAACCCACCCGACACCCTTATCTCTTACCAAGGGTCAGATTTCAGCTCAGACATCCAGTCCCCAACATCAACTGATTCGTTGGAGCTTGAAAGAATTGAAAGAGGTGAACCTCTCTTGGCTGGCACCATCTCTAAAGCTGGACCAATTTTCCAAGGAGATATCACTAATCTAATCAACCAACTAAGGGCTAATGCGGGCGACCCACATGTACTCTCCTCATCCCGTAGAAGTAGGAGCTCAACGGAGCTTGGAAAGCTCCACTCTGGGGTTAACTATGACAACCCTAAGAATTCAGTCAAACTATCTTCCTCAGCCTTTGTCCTCTCAGTTAGCCCCATTAAGAGCAAAATCTCAAGGAAGTCCTACCGCCATCCTAACTCCCCTCGATGAAGATTCTATGTTGGAACATCAGAGGTCTTTGCAGCCTCGCTAAAAGAACTGGTATCCACTCTTTAGTCCGTTCTGCTAATCCCACCATATTAGCCCTCTTTGAAACAAAACTCCCTTCCTCAGATTTGTCTTTCATTAGACCTATTTGGGGCCAAAACCCATGTGCTTGGGAGGCCAAAGATTCATAGGGGGCCTCGGGGGGCATCTGGGTGGTTTGGAATCATCCTCCAAGGTATATTGGCACAAATTCTGGAATTCTCGGTATCCCTTACCTTCATCCGCTTAGCAGATAACTTCCATTTCTCTACTTCTTTCGTCTACGGCCCAAATTGTCCAACCCTTTGACCTAATCTTTGGCTTGAACTCTCTACCTTGGCACCCCCACCCAATATCCCATGGCTCTTGGCCGGTGACTTCAATACTGTTAGATGGCCTCATGAGAAATCCAATGGGGGAAATATCGATGCTTCGATGAGGACTGTCTCAGATTTTATAGAAAGCATAACCTTAACTCTATATCCCTTTGTTATGAGCGTCGTTCACTTAGTCTAACCATGCTACTCTTCCAATCATGTCCAAATTAAACAAGTTCGTAGTTAACCAGAAATGGGAATCTTATTTCCCTGGTACCAGTTCCCGAGTTCTATGCACAGCAATCTTCGACCATAAACCAGTTTACCTAGACACCAACCATTCTCCTTGCATTAACGAACCTTTTAGGTTTGAACTGAATTGGTTCGAAGAACCAACTTTTCCACCCCTTTTTGCCTCAGTATGGTCCTCCAACAATGCCCTTGGTTGGGCTGGCTTTAGGCTAACCCCCAATCTCCAAAACTTAAAAGCAGCCCTTGAACAGTGGAGTCAGAATCTTCCCACAAAACATCAGGTCTCGGATAGGAGAAATCTCAGCGTGTATCTCTGACCTGGACCACTTGGAAGAATCTAGACCCCTTTTTGATTTAGAAAGTCATAGTAGAATTCAAGCAAAAATCGATCTCTCCCAAACCCAAAAACAAGAAGAGATCTATTGGTATTAGAGATCGAGGATCACATGGCTCAAACTGGGAGACTGGAATACGACCTTCTTCCATAAGAAGGCCAGCTCTAGACGAAGAGGAAACTCTATCACACAAATCTCTGTTGGTCCCCAAACTTTCACTAACCCTAACCATATTAGCCGCCTTTTTATTGGGTTCTTCTCTAATCTCTTCTCTAAGCCCATCCACCCCCGCCTTCAGTTAGGCATCTTACCATTCAGAGCAATCTCTCCTGAAGATGCCGCCATCCTAGAGAGGCCTTTCTCTTTGGAAGAGATTAGGAAAGCTACCTTTGATCTTCCAAAAGACAAAGCCTCGGGACCAGATGGATTCCCCTTGTTTCAAAATCTTTGGGATAGTACTGTCCCAGATCTCTTAGCCTTTTTTGATGAAGTTTTCCTTAGAGGCAGAATCAACTTGGCACATAAGTGTACTTTTTTAGCTCTGATCCCCAAAGTAGAAGGTGCCCATAGGATGAAAGAATTTTGCCCTATTAGCCTCCTGAATTCTTCGTATAAAATCTTAGCTAAAGTGTTAGCTCCGAGGCTTCAACAGGTCCTCTCCTCCATTATTTCCCCTTCTCAGTCCGCCTTTGTCTGTAACAGACAAATCCTTGATGGGGTTCTTACAGCTCATGAGGCCATTCATTCGAGATCCCTTTCTCGACAACAAGGCCTTGTTATTAAGTTAGATTGGGAGAAGGCCTGTGATAGGGTTGATTGGGGTATCCTAGATGCCCTCCAAGCTAAGATGGGCTTTGGCTCGATTTGGAGGAAATGGATACCAGAATGCATATCTAACCCCTCTTTCTCCATCTTAATTAATGGATCACCTGAAGGCTTCTTCCAAGCACAGAGAGGACTTAAGCAGGGTGACCATTTGTCACCCTTCCTTTTCACACTTATAGGTGAACTTTTCAGTTAGTCTATCTCAAGACTAAAGGCCAATGGGTCTCTGTCGAGCTTCAAAACTTCATCCCTTGGTCCAACAATATCTTACCTTCTCCATGCTGACGATGCACACATTTTCTGTGATGCCAATCCAACTCAAGTGGATATGGCGATTCTTGAGAACCTTTGAACTGCTTACTGGAGCGAAAGTAAATCTTTCCAAGACCAATATGATGGGTATTCATGTTGACAGGACAGTCTCATGTGGGATAGCCTCACTGAGAGATTCACATGGAAATTTGCCTCTTGGAAAGGTAGATACCTTTCATTTGGGTGTAGAATTACTCTTATCCGAGCAACCTTAGCCAGCATTCCAATTTACATGTCAATGTTTCAAATCCCGATCTCGGTCATTCAAAAATTGGAAAAACTCATGAGAGATTTTCTTTGGTCTAGGGTTGATGACACCAAGAAAATTCATTTAGTGGCATGGGATATTGTCTGTATTCCTAAGTTTTTTGGTGGTTGAGGAATTAAAAAGCTTCGAATCATGAATCAAGCCCTTTTAGGCAAGTGGGGGTGGAAATTCTCTTCACCCCACCCCTTACTTTGGAAATAAGTTGTTCAAGCAAAATATGGGATGACCGACACTGACTGGTTGTCTAGATCCCCTCCACACAGATCCTTAGGAGCCTGGAAAAACATATCCTCCACTAGATCTGAGCTCATAACCAGAACTCGATTCCGGCTTGGTCTGAGAATTAAGTTTTGGACTGATACCTGGATAGGATCTTCTCCACTTTCCCTAACCTTCCCCTCTCTTTTCCTTATTGCTCGCGACCCAACGGCTCTTATCGTTGACTCTGCATTCACTGGCTCCACCTGGTCTGGACACCAATATTTAGACGAAACTAAGTGAGCAAGAATCCTCCACCCTTATCTCCCTCTTTCAAACCTTAGAGACTTGCTTCAGTACTTTGTGTAGACCAGATTCTTTGATTTGGTCCCCAGCCCCCTCAGGTACTTTTTCAGTATCTTCTTGCTACTCCTCCCTGTTACCCAACCCCACCCCAACACCCTCATTAACCTAACTTGGTCATTACCTTTACCTCACAAAGTTTAGGCCTTTATTTGGGTTATCTTACATGGCAAAACCCTCACCCTCGATTAACTCAAAAAGAGGGGCTTTGCATTCCCTAATCGATGCATCCTGTGCCTCCAAGAAGAGACTATTCCTCACCTCATTCTTCACTGTGAAGTGGCTCAATGCCTCTGGTCTTCCCTTCTTAACCTATTTGGCCTTCAATGGGTCACCCCAGCTAATTTGACCCAATCCTTCGAAACCTACTTCTCACCTCCCTTCTCCAAAAATGGCAGGAGACTGTGGCACCTTGCTGTGGCTAGTCTCATTTGGAGTCTCTAGCTAGAAAGAAACTCCAGGACCTTTAGAGGAGTATAGAAAACGATAGAGGTAGTTTCCGACTCTATTACCGCACTTATTGCCTTTTGGGCCAAATCCCTACCCATCTTTTCAAATTTTCCCATATCTCATTTTCTTAACAACTGGGATTGTCTTTTGTTTCTTGCAGCCCAAACAAACAGACCAACACCATTGTGGTCGCCCCCTCCCATAGGTTACCTTAAGCTTAATGTAAATGGTTTCTCCTTAGGAACTCTGGCCCTTGGGGCATAGGAGGAACTCTGTCTGATCCTAATTCGACCATCTGGACCTTCTCAGATTACATTGGTTACCATGATTCTAGTTTCACAGAGGCAATGGCCCTTCTGGTTGGCCTAAAAAGGTTATCTGAGCTTGCACCAGCAACACAAGGCATCATAGTACAATCAAATTCTTTCAATACAGTATACTGGGCCATGCAGATGCAGCAGCCTCCCTGGAGGCTCTCAGCTAGTTTTGACCATATCGATTTCTTATGTAATTCCCTTCCTCAGGTGTCCTTCACCCATATCTACAAAGGGGCAAATTCGTAGGCCGATCGACTAGTTAGGGAAGGTGCAATTCGTGGCCCATGAGCAATCATTCGGATAGGTGCTCAGTCAGTTTGCTGAGCCTTATCAGAAATCTGTAGAATGTGAAGCCTCTCTCTACTCTATATCTCTTTTCTCTGCTCTCCTCTCAATCTCACCTCTTCACTCTCCTTCTTTTGTCTCCTTCCTCTCTTATCTAGCTTTGTCTCTGAAGTCAAATTCGGGAAAAAAAAAAAAAAAAAGAAAAAAAGGTGAAGAGGGAAAATAAAATAGAATAGCAGGATGGTTTCTTCGTGGTGGACTAGGTTGTGGCCTTTTCTTCCTGCTGGTTCCCTGTCCCTGCATTTTTTGCAGTGCTCTCGCAACAAAGTTACTTCTTACCTTGGTTGAATTTTCGCACTGAGTCTCGCTTCTACGACCCACGGTCTTGGCCTTCTCAACTGTTCAACATTGGCTTACTCTATTCAGTTGGGTAAACCTTTACAAGGTCTCCTTTTCACATTCTTGGGCAAGCAATTCAGTGGCTGATCGTTTGGCCCGGGAATGAGCCTCTTTTGGTCTATCGAAGCAGCAACAAACATGACCTCCTTAACATTCTCTCTCTTTTCCTCTTCCCCAACTCTTTCTTCTTAACCCATGACAACTTCTTCCTCCCCCAAAAAAAAAAAAGGTATCTTCTTTGAGGTTGTTTTTATTCTCTCCTGACTGTTGCTGCATCTTGCTCCGTTTCAAGCCTGTGGTCCTTGCCTAGCTTAGCCATCTGGACCCTGTTGTTACTTCTCCGTCAACTGCGCCGGTGGTCGAAGTTCTAAGGTACGCACCTCTATAACCTCTACCTTCCAACCCCACTCTCTTCTTCCATTTCTACTCCTATTTTTGGTCCTACCAAAACTCTCACAGTTGTTGTGTTCCCACACACCCATCTCCTCTTCTACCTTTTTCTCTATCTCTAGATCCAATCTTCTTTCCACTATATTCACTGTAGCCCCTTTTCATTCTTCAAGTTGGTTACAATCTTTCTCTTTACTTAACCCACTACAGCCTCACTTCATATACCCTGTCTCATCCTTTCTCTTTTCATCCTTTACCTATTCACTCTCTACTCTAAGTAGTGGGAATAGAAAATCTAGGGATGGTCATACACTCCCTTTCTCATCGTCTCTATTTGCATCCGTCACCCATCAACACTCAACTCGAAGAAATGGGTATAGTCAATATAGGGAGTATTATGCTATGGTCAGTGGGTGTCCCTTGTATTACGTCATCATCTACAAAGGCACCTCCTAATACAACCTCCTTGGGGGCACTACACTCCATACTGCAGTGTGATCTCTTCATCACCAGAAATCATACGTCATCACCACAAAACAGAGTCAATAGCTTCTATATCATCTTGCAGCGGTCTGCAATACTCACCATATCTTCTTGTCAGCTACCGAGGTCCAAAACTCACTATAGTTAGCCTAGAGAGGTCTCACATTCATCATGGAATGCTACCACAAATGGAGGCCCTCACCTCTAACCTTTTGGCACTCTGTTACGCGTTTCAAGATTGCATCTTTTATACATATGTAGGGCTCTGCCCACTTTTCCTTCTTTGGGTTTTTCTTTTCCTTTATTTTTCTTCTTCTCTTCTTTTCTTCCCCTACCTCTAACATCTCTTTTATCTTCTCTCTCTCTCTCTTGTCTGAGCACCCAATCTGTGGGATTGCCTTCTTTTGGATTAGAATAATTGTAATACATTTATTTTAAATGCAGTTAACCTTTTTCTCAAAAAAAAATGAGAAGACACTTGGAGTACAATATGTAGAGGAATTTTGAACTACCGAACTCTATAAACCAAATTGAATCGTGAACTCTCATTCGATCTCAAAGCGTTGTATTTCATGTACTGCAACTAGTGAATTTTCTTTTTCATAATTGTCAACATCTTTAGCATTGAGAGTTACGGTAACTCAGTTACCTCTTCATGTTCTTCCATTTCCTTCGATTGCAATCTATGAAATAGATCCCGTAGACCTTGTTCTACTAATTTGCTAATACGCACTACTGGGTCTTGTTTGAGTCAATCAAATATTTGATCTAAGCTCTCCATAACTAGATCAGTTGGGATCTCAAAGCTCTGATACCAACTAATGCATGGAGAAATAATTAAAATAAAAATAATAATAAAGGTTGAGAGAGTATACCCTCTCTCTGGTTTTACAAGGGAATCCACTCCAAAAGATCTTTTCAAAAGATTAACTTTTTACTTAAGCATCATTCTCAAAGCAATACAAATGTCATTTCTCAAAAAAAAAAAAAAAAGTTTTTTTTACTTAAGCATCAATTCTCTGCTGTTTGCCAATGAAGGGGTATCACCCCATTAAATACACTTGGAAGAAAGAAAAAAATAAACAAATAAAAAAAACCCAAAAAAAAAAATCTCTAAAACTCACGTACATCTCTACCTCCCTATTTTCTCTCATGTGAAGCCTCCATATCTCTTCCTTATCTCCCTATTTTCTCTCATGTGAATCTCTATCCTTCCCAAATCCTTCCTAAAAGATTAGTTCCTAATCTATTCCACAAAAGCCTCCTAAAAAGAACATCTCATACTAAATTTAAGATTTATCTTTTTAAAACTAATCAACCCACTTACGTCGTCCAAAAAAAAAACACAAAAAAAAAGAAGCTAATCAACCCAATTGCTACGCTTTCATCAAAATAACTCTCGCACCAAATCCTCCCTCTTAACAACTCGGGCACCAAAATCCTCCTTCCCCCCACTTAATTTATCCTAGGGCACTTCCTATTCATAAGAAAAATAAACAAAAATAATAATAACACTGAAATTGTTAATTTTCCTTATTTTTTATCTGGTATCAGAGCTTTGAGATCCCTTATGATCTAGTTATGGAGAGCTTAGATCAAATATTTGAGAGACTCAAAGAAGATCTAGTAGAGCATATTAGCAAAGTAGTAGAACAAGTTCTACGATATCTATTTCATAGATTGCAATCGGAGGAAGAGGAAGAACATGAAGAGGTAACTCCTAGTGCTAAAGATGTTGACAAATTTGAAAAACAAAATGCATTAGTTGCTATACATGAAATACAACCTTTTGATATCGAAGGAGAGTTCAAGATTCAGTTTGGTTTTACATAGTTCGGTAGTTCAAAATTCCTCTACAAATTGTACTCCAAGTGTCTTCTCAGTTGGATCATTAAAAAAGAAAAAAAACTAAGGAGAATGGTGGGACTTCATCGCCAACTTTTGAGAAGGCCTCTAAAAGATTTGAGTTCGATAAGCTCAAGGTCGAGCTTCTTAATAATGCAGATAAAAAATTAGGAAAATTCAAAATTTTAGTATTATTATTATTTTTGTTCATTTTTCTTAGGAATAGGAAGTGCGTTAGGATAAGTTAAGTGGGAGGAGGGGGATTTTTGTGCGTGAGTATTTAAGTGGGAGGAGGAAGGATTTTAGTGCGTGAGTTGTTAAGTGGGAGGATTTGGTGCGTGAGTTATTTTGATGATTGGGTAGCAATTGGGTTGGTTAGTTTTAAAAAGATAAATCTTAAGTTTGGTGTGAGTTGTTCTTTTTAGGAGGCTTTTGTGGAATAGATTAGGAACTAATCTTTTAGGAAAGATTTGGGAAGGATAGAGATTCACATGAGAGAAAATAGGGAGATAAGGAAGAGATATGGAGGCTTAACGTGAGAGAATATATGGAGGTAGAGATGAATATGAGTTTTAGAGAGAGTTTATTTTTTTGGGTTTTTTCTATTTATTTATTTTTTCTTTCTTCTAAGTGTATTTAAAGGGGGGATACTCCTTCATTTTAAACAACAGAGAATTGGTGATTAAGTAAAACGTTTATATTGTGAAAAGATCTTTTGGAGTGAATTCTCCTTGCAGACCCAGAGAGAGGGTATATTCTCTCAACCTTTATTATTATTTTTATTTTAATTATTTCTCCTTGCATCAATATCATTGCTACATATTTATTGTGGCCCTGAGTGTATTTCTTCATGTATATTTCTCATGGTGTGGAAATAGGTGCTTTCTAAGAGAAAGCTCGTATGAGGTGGTGGTTTTTTAAAGGAATGGATACTTGGAGTTTAAAAAAAGTTAAAGAGGAAATTTATGGTAACCCTATATAATAATAATACTATTTCTCTAATATTTGTATTCGACTGGCATCTTTAAAGCTTGCATGAGCAATGAAATTTGATTTTTTTGAATATTTTTATTTCATTTACCTTCCTTTTTTAGTTCCTAAAGAAGAAACATGTTGATTGGAATCACATGTAGTTCAGAGTTTCCTGTAGAGTGCAAATAGCTTTTAGAGATAAAGAGAGATTCTGGTTATACTTGAGGAGAGGAGCATTCATATACCGAGTGTATGTGTGTGAGAAAGAGAGGTGTTTACTCGAGAGAAGATTATACTAGAGAGAAAAAATAGATTTTGTAAAAAGCAGAGAAAACGGGGATTTTAAGGGATGGAAGTGTTTATCAAAGAAAATATAATATTTTACTGAGAGGGAGCAAGTTGAGAGATTTTGCAATGTGGGTTTGATACAGTATTCAAATAAGGTTAGTACATGACCATAGTCACAATTATCTTTAATAAAATCTATCTTGACTCTATTAGTTATTTTGGCAACGTTAATTTATTGTGCTAAGTAACTAATCTAATATATCCAAAATTAGTTCTATTAAAGAAAACTGCCGTTTTTTCTATTTTAGGTGCATGTTCCTTTTTACCATTTTTTTCATTCTCTAAATGCCACCAGTTCAGATCTTCAAGTTATGAAGTGACAAAGTCATTTTATGAAGATCCGAAATGTGACTCGATATGTGAGGTCCTTACAGACCTAATAGGCTGTAACGGTCCCATGCAAGTGCATCCTAAGGCTCAGGGCCTTTAACGGACCTAATAGGTCCATAAAATCCTCACGGACCTAATATGGTTGTAAAGCACCCCAAGTTTTTGGGCCCACACAGATGTAATAGGTCTGTAAAGGCTATGAGTAGGTCCATCGAAGTCATTTTTCTCATAAAATCGTGGAGAAAAATGTGCGCTTAATTTTTTTTGAAAATTCCAGGGATATAATCTATAATTTCCCTTCTGATGTTCAGAATCGCTGTCCCTTTCTCTACATATTTTCTCGTATTTATTGAAGTCGAAGACAAAAAATAGAGTAATAAGGTGGAGGAGGGAGGGGGAGAACGAAACCTGGTAGCTACCTCGCAGCGTTCTTATTTTGTTTCAAATTTTGTCGATTTTTTGGGCCTCCTAGTGTTCTCGTTGCTGCTTTGTTTCTTTTTCTGGTGTCTGTGTTGATTTAAGTGTCCTACAACAGGGTTCTCAGTTATGGTGCTAGGGTTTTTCTCCCATATAATGGTTAAATTATTGTGGGGGAACTGTAATAGTCTCATCTGCTGTGCCGCATTTTATGTGACAATTACAAAAATAATAGAAAACCCTAACTCATCAGCTGCTGCTGCTACTGCTGCTTCTATTCTTTCTATTTGCAGCAATTTGGGTATATCTGGTTCCAATTTGACTTGGGACGACACAGTCACAATTTCACTTCATGATCTTTTTCCATTTTGTGATTTCTTTTCTTTTTCTTTCCTCTAAAGAATTGGTTCATGCTTCAGTATCATAAGTTGAAAAGAGTGTATATATATATATATATATATATATATATATGTATTTTTTTTTAACTTTCCATGTTTATGTTGGATTTTTAGCATGGATGGTTTTTCTCTTTGGAGTTTATTCTTGTTTTTGATATATGGACTTCTATTCCATATGTGGCCTTCTCTAGTCAGAATTAGCTATAAGCAACTGCATGAAATTTATGGCACTGGCAGCATTTTTCCATCATCTTCTTACAAAATTAAACTATACCCAAATCATATGCTTATGATGGTACTTTTGTTCTCTTTCTCTATTCCATTGCTTTATTCTTGCACCAATATTGATATTTAGTTCAATATCCTTATCCTTGAGTTCCTCTTTAATTTCTACAAAATATATCTTCCACTTTGGCTTCTGTCTTCCTCTCACTAATGAGAAAGGTTATCATTTAATCTTTTTTCCCAGCCTGTAAATTTTATGTATGTATTCTGATAAGCTAATGTATATATTGTCTCCTAATAACTGTAGTACGAAGTCCTAGCAAACGAGACATGACGACAGCTGCTCGACCTACATGGGCACCTGCAAAAGGTGGCCATGAGCAAGGTGGTACTCGCATTTTTGGACCTTCTCAGAAGTACTCATCTAGGGACCTTGCTTCGCACACAACCCTGAAGCCCAGGTAGACATTTTATTTGGATAACTTTTCTCTTTTATGCTTTCTTTTGAGATATGACTATTATTAGTAATTTATGAATATTTAACATGGTTTAAGATGTGTTTATGATTTTTTTGTGTTTTGAAATTCTATTTTAGAAATTCATATATTTCTATTGATAAAAAAACGTGTGCATCGCCATGCTTCCAGTTGAGATCTCGTCACATGTTGTGGTTTATCTACATGTATTGCCTCAGGGGTACTGCACCTGTGTTGCATTTGATTGAAAGCTTTTGAATTTTCTTGGTAATTTATCAAACACCAAATAATGCCTTGGGTTGGGTGTCACAGTGGTTGAGCCATATTAATTTTGCTCATGCTATGTGCTAATTGTTTTAGTTGTTATAACTCTTACAAACTAGAGGAGCTTGAAATACATTACCTTTAAGTGCACTAATTGCATAAAACCATCTGAAATGCTTCTTTAAGTTGGTTCATTAATGTTTGTAATACCAATTTCTTGGTGATGTTTTTCAACCTTGGATTCTTTTAGACTTGGTTATAATCCGATCTTTAGAGAAATGTTGCTTCTATAATAAACATCTAGTTCTATCATCTGTTATCAATTATGCATCTTGACTTCCTACATATCACATAACAACTTCAAATTACTGAAAGGAGCATTAGAGTTTCTTTGACAAGTAAAAACTAAGAGGGCCAATGAAATCAAGTTTCCCAGGACAGCCAGGAGGTATATCTTAAAAAAAAAGACGAGTAATTAGACAGTGAAAGAAGTACTATAGGTAGAATAGGTATGCTAATAAAGATGTCAAGCGCTAGTAATGTCATCCTTCCCACCTCAACACCCCCGTAAGGTAGGTAACTCCCTTCCAGCCAAGGCAATTCGCGTCCCCATTAGCTTTTTTAAGAATGCAGGTGTAGGAGATGATGCTCTTATTATATTAACTCATCTTCCAGAGTATTTTGTCTTTCTGCACTTCCATTTGGTGACATTTTATGAATTGACCTTCCCCAATCACGAGGTTTTGGGACAAATTGAAAGATTGTTAACAAAGCTGTTGTTGCTGCTTTCAGAAGATTTCTGATGTTGATCATCTTTGTGAAGGTTTAAGAGCCCTAATGATGTTGTTCGTATCAAACCATCAGCAAAAAATATCTTTGAATTCCCTCAAGAGCTTCAAAACAAAGGCTGTGCTTGAGGTAGCCATCTGGTGATTTATTCCACCCTTAATTTTTCTCCTAGGTTGGTCACCTTCATTGTTGGACTGAGTTGCTAGCTCTGACATGGGTGACTTTAAGCATCCCATCATTTCTTTCCTTCCAGCCCCTTAAGATGGCTGGGGAGCTCCTCTTTGTAACATACCCACAAACATCCGGTGTCCTCTATCTCTACATCCCTCATAATATTTCTTTTTGTCCTTTCCACCTATGTTCCTTATGCCTTCTTTTCATCCCCTTCATAGATCAGTTGTACCATGATGGTTCTAGATCGCATCCTCTTTTCTTGTTTCTCTGCTTTTCATCTCTCGTTTTTGTGCTTTTGCAGTATATGACTTAGATTTTGTTCATATGCCGTTTTGCATTGGTAGGTAGCTTGTTCTTTTTCTTTGCTGGGATGTCTATTTGCCTTTTGGCATTTATTTTGGCTATGGTTTTATTCATATGCCATTTTTCATTGGTCTGTATTCAAGACTTCAATGCTAGAATGCCATTTTCCTGAATTTGGAGAAGATGTTCTATATAATCTAATAAATGTGCAAACCAATCTTTTTTAAAAAAAAACAAAATACCAATTCCACAAATTTGGTCCTTGGGAACTATTTCAGCATATGGTCACACAAGTTAATTGTTTTCAAAGGGTATAGATGAGGAAACAAACTTGGATTTTATTTTGTTTTCTGGAAATGAGACCCCAAGTCAACTAAGTAGTGAGGGCTTGTGGTTTTGAATCGATATATCAATCATGGAGATCAGACTCTTAGTTGACAAACATTGTTCATCTTCCCATCTTTTGGCATCTTCTTTCCTCCATCTCTGCCAACACCTCCATACCTCCACTTGCTCTAATGTCTCATTTTTGTACAGGAGCCTATTTTCTGGCCGCAATTTTTTGGATGTGAGATATAGTGGCCTGTTAGTGCCCATTTTGTTCCTTTTGTATGGATCTTCTGACCTATGGGTGGCCGTTCCTTATAGTATGTATTACTTATACGTTACTTAATCTAGTCAAATGTTCTCTAAGAGGCCGTTTGGATATCCGGAAATATATTGTTCGTGAAATATATTACTGGCGTAATACATTATTGTGTAATACATTACCTGTAAATGGATTGTTACTGTTTAGGTAGTATTTAGATGCAACCTGGGAAATACATTGTTATTGTTTGGCTATGTTTGGAAGAAATATAGGAAATGCATTACCAACATTTTACGCCTATAAACTATCATTTCTTTCTTTTTTGTCACATGGAATCACATGTCTTCTAACATGACATTGGTTTCAACATGATAAGTCATTGGAACAATATGATTGGAATAACATGATTTTATTATGATAAGCCTTATTTTTATTTATTTTTTTATAGAAGTCTTTCAAATGTTTCTCTATATAATTTCAAATAAATAATAAATTTATGATACTAAATTCAAAATCTCTATGGTACAAGTTAAAAAATGGGAAGAAGTTTGATAAGTAAACTAGAAGGTTTGGTAATTGCAGTATACAATTTTGAGGTATTGGAGGAGACTAAAGAGGTATGTCATTTCAATTGAGATTTTAGTAATCTCTTATGAGAATTATGTTGTGTGAAATTTTTTATTATGATTGTGTTGTGTAATTTATTATTGATTACTGATTTTTATTTTTATTATTGTTGTTTTTATATGATAATTAATGCCTTCAGATAATAAGGGGAGGAGCTTAAAAAGGGAGGGATCACGTATTCTAGTTATTACGAAGAGAGAGCTTACAAGAGATGATTTTTTTAATCAGGGATAGGGTAGACTATGAAGAGAGGGCATACCAGAGATGATTTTTTTAATCAGGGATAGGGTAGACAAAAACGAACGTGAAAGATTTCCGAAAATTTTTAATCAGGGATAGGGTAGACAAAACGAACGTGAAAGATTTTCGAAATTTTTTAATCAGGGATAGGGATAGGGTAACGAACGTGAAAGATTTCTTAAAATTACCGCGCATAATGGATTTCCTGATTTTGGAGAAATCTGGCGTAATCTATTTCCATTTCTTTGTGCCCATATTTCCTTCTAATTTGTTGTCACGTAATAGATTTCTAAGTACCCAAACAGGCCCTAAAAAAGAAAATAAAAATAAAAGAAAAAAAAAACAAAAAAAGAACCTCCTGTTGACAAATGTAATAATTTTGACCTCCTTGGCTCGTTAGCTCAGACATTCTTTCTGCTCAGACATTCATTCTTTCTGTTTCTGAGTATTTCCCAAGGCTATCTTTGTGATGGCAAAATAACTTACTGGCTGACTCATGAGTGGTTTGCTGCTGTGCTACTCCCGCTGGGTGTGCTACTCTTATTCTGCCCTGCCTTTGGGGAGTAGGATACAGAGTTCATTTAAACAAAATGTGGAATGGGGGTGTCATATTCTGAAGTGTTATATGAAAAACTACCATATTGATAACTAGATTATATGAATACTCTTTTGGTTCAGGATTATGACTACTGTATAGTGCCTAAAAGGTTGAAGCTATCATTTGAATTATCTGCTGTGCTTAATGGTGTCTTCTCTGGATATTTACAAGGTTATATTTATATGTATTAAAAATTCAGATAGATTCTCTGTCATTTTTAATAATCGGTCTTTGATTACAGAAAAGATGGACAGGATACGCAAGAGGAACTGCAAAAGAGGAACCTTAGGGAGGAGTTGGACGACCGTGAGAGGAGGTATTTTGCTTCTAAAGATAAGGCTTATGCTGGTAATGACACTTTTTAAGCATCCTCACAATGTTTTGCCTAATCATTTCTTCTTTTTGAGTTTGAAATATATAGTGGCTTTGGTAGTTCTGTCTTGTTTGCTAAAAATCCTATTGTGTAAAATAAATCCTATTCAGCTATGGCATCTCGATCTCATATATGAGATTTCTATGCCATTTTGTGCTTTTTTTTTCTGTTTGGAGCTTAGCTTAAAAATATATGGGCTTAATTGCAGAAGATAGAGATCGCAGAAAAGGAGGAAGTGGAGGCCACCTACTATTGGAAGGTGAGGTTATTTTTTTTCACCTGAGTAGTTTGCAGTGGAATTGGAACTCCTGACACTACATTCCTAATTCACTGCTCTAACCCAGAGCCCACTCTCAATTACTTATTGGTGGTTCATTGTCAAGATAACTGCTATCTTACACCATTTGTTTATCACCATTTCAAATACAGGGAGAAGAGATGCTGAGGATAGGCTTGTTCCACGTAATGTAGATGCTGACGATTCTGATGTAGATGCTAAAAGTGAAGATGAAGAGTACGCTTCTTCCCACTTAATATTATATGCACATATTTGTGTTACAGTACTGTTAATTTGGTGTGGATCTACAATGATTCTAGTGTGGAATTATTTGCCAGACAGGAAATATCCATCATATTGATTATGTACACATTTGGTGAGCATGCTTAGATGCCTTTTTATGTAGTAGGGCTTTCCACAAGCCAAGCAAGCTAGTTCACAAGCTGGCTTGGCTCTGATCACGCTTGAACAAATGTCTTGCTCGATGAGGCAAGCCAAGTGAGCCCACTAGCTCAGTCATTACACAACCCAACTGCAGCTTGGACACAGCTTGGGCTTGTTCGATCAATTCTACAAATACTAAATTTCTTAGGATGTATGTCAATTTCATAATCATGCAGTAAGGAGAGAGAGAGTTGATATAAATACTAGTTGTTATTTGAGAATCCTAGTCAAGAGTGGAATGGAGATTTCAGATATATTGTGTAGCCCTCAAAGTAGGAATCTCTCCTTATGGTATTCTGATGAATTAGATTAAGTTACAAACTCAATTAAAAAAAAAAAAAAAAATCTATGTTCTAACTTTTTATTTTTGATTTTCAAATAAAAGTAAAAGAAATATGATGGTGTCATAGGTTTTAAATTTTTATGAATTATGAATTTTACTATTTAAATAATTAACAATTTAATTTTAGGGACGTGGAATAATTTTACTCTCATATTCTGGTCTCTAAATAAATAAGTTTTCTTTGCATGTATAAGTAAAAACTAAGTTCTCAAATTATATACTTTTTATTTTTAATCATGATTTTTTTTGGAAGATAGTGACAATATATTTCTAAATTGGATGGAGTACAAAAAGGTTTCTCATGAGAAGTGAGACAAAGTGATGCGGTGGTTTTTTTTTTTTTATTATGGAAAAGGATACAATGAGACCATTTACCTTGTACCAACAATGAGACCATTTGTCTTTGATACAAGGTGATCACAATTAATCTTGACTATTTGATGTGAAATTGGGTGGCTGCATTTATTCCATTAACCAAGCTCAAAGTTCAAAAGAAACTTTCTCGAACTTTGTGATACACCCAAGCTATCAGATTTTACATCAGGTGGTTATAAGTAATTGTGACCTTGTACCAAAGATAAATGTCTCATTGTATGCAATGCTTTTTTTTTTTTTTTGCTACTTTTAGATTTTATGTGTAGAGTTACTTTTGTGTTTCCTTAAAGAGATTTAAGGGGCAAAATAGCAAGTTCTTTTATGGGAGTTATAGTTAGGATATATTTTGTTAAAGATTGTAGATTAAGGGAATCCTAGTTGTAAAGTATTTAGTTGGAGATTTTCTTAAGAAGATATGTATGGGATTTGAAACAAAGAGAGAGAAGGAGAGAGGGAAAAAAGGTTGAGGAGAGATAGAATTAGTTTTCTATTTTATTTGATTTTTTATTATTATTAAAGGGAAGGGGTCCCTTCTTTGTAAAAAAAAGAGATGTGAATTGAGTAAAGAAAGAGTTCCCTTTGATCTTGTGAAGAGATCTTTGCGGTGGACTCCCTTGCAAACCTTGAGAGAGGGTATAATTTCTCATCTATTTATTTTTATTGTTATTTCCTGGTTTGTTAATTTTCTCCCTGCATCACAAAGGCAGCCCACAAAACCAAGTGCTCTTGTACAAATAATATTTTGTATGAGTAAGAAGGATCAAAAGGAGAACAGGAGGAAAGAAAGAGGGGGAGAGAAAAAGAAAGGGGGATGGGGGAAAGAGGGTAAGAAAGATGGGAAAAGAAGAGGAGAAGATAAGTAATAGCTCGGAAGGTTTTAAGGTAGGACAAAAAACGAGGGAGGAGAGATTAAGAGGGCAGGAAAGAAGAAGAAAGAGCGGCTGAGGTCACCATCGAGGAGGCAGCCGCCCTTTTTGGTTACTCTCTACAAAATATACAAGTAGAAAGAGATGTTGACAAAGTGAAGAGAGAAGGCATCATGTCGAGAGCTCTTGTGCTCACACTCGTATTGGGACTATAAACCATGGAGTTTATATTTTGTATGAGTAAGAACGCTCAAAAGGAGAAGAGGAAAGAAAGAGGGGGAGAGAAAAAGAAGAGGGGGGTTGGGGCGGGGGAGGGGGCAGGGTAAGAAAGATGGGAATAGAGGAGGAGAAAATAATAGCTTGGAGGGTTTTAAGGTAGGAAATAAAAAGAGGGAGGAGAGATTAAGAGGGCGGGAAAGAAGAAGAAATAGCTGTTGAGGTCACCATCAAGGAGGCAGCCGGCCTTTTTGGGACTTAGTGCAAAATATACAAGTATAAAGAGATGTCGAAAACATAGTTTTAAAAAGCAGACCGCCCAACGCCTAGGCGCCCAGGCCGGCCAACCTAGGCGGATATCCCTAGGCGCCTTCCTAGGCGCCCGGGAACCCACCTAGGCGCCTGCCTGAACCCGCCTACGGGCGGAAATGCAGCTCCTTGAGGGTATTTTTGGGTCATTTTTGTAATACTAAAGGGGAAAAATTGTGGGTTTTAGGTTCACTTGAAATCTAAAACCCATTAGAGGCTATTTTAGAGAGAAAAAACCCAAAAAAAATTTCTACTAGGCCGCTCAGGTTTTGAGCGGCCTAAGCACTGGGCGGCTTGGACCCCCCCGACCGCCTAGGTGCTGCCTAGCACTTTTTGAAACACTGGTCGAAAAAGAGAAGAGAGAACCCATCATGTCGGGACTGTTGTGCTCACACTTGCATCTGGACTATAAACCGGAGTCTAGTGTCTTGGGCCTAATGTACACTCTTTGAGATTGATAAGCGGGCGGGGTTCCCATACAAACACCTGCTAGTCTATCAAAAGAGTATTGATGTTTCACTTCATTAATATTCATAGTTGTTCTTACTGTCTCCTGAATGTTATAATATATTTAGGAAAATTATAATGATAATAATGCATTGAAAGTACAAGCCATTGTTGTTAGTGATACTATTATGAATCTTATATATATATATATATATATATATATATATATATATATATATATATATCAAATACGAAGAGACCATTTACAATCTAGTACAAGTCTCAATCACTCGTCCGTTAGATTTTAAATTTGGTGGTTGTAAGAGTGTCATTGACTACATTTAAAATTCAAAAATATTTTTTCAAACTTTGTGACACACCCAAGCCAGCCAATTTGACATCTAATGGCTACGAGTAATTGTGACCGAATTTGTAATAGAGATAAATGGTGTTGTAATATACAATCCCTATATATATACACATTGATGGCCAAGAGGTACAAAAAAGACCGCACTTTCGATATCTTGCGTTAATAATGCTGGAAAATAGAGAGTTGAGGAAGATGTTGCACACAAAATTAGAGATGTGCAGCTGGAATTTTATGTGATCGCCCGGCAAGTTCTATAGGAAAGCTGTGAGACCAGCTTTGTTCTATGGGGCAGAATGTTGTGCAGACAAAACAATATACCCATAGAGTGAGTGTGGTGGAGATGAGGATGTTGAGATGAATGAATGGCAAGACAAGAAGGGATAAAAGTCGAAATGAATTCATTTGAAAAAATTTACGTATGGCACCAATCGGCGATAAGATGAGAGAGAGTAGACTTCAGTGGGCTGGCCATGTGTGGCGCCGACCTAGTATAACACCTCTTAGGAGGTGCAAGTTAGTTCAAGTGGGAAGATTGAAAAGGGCAAGGGGCAGGTCCAAAAGGACGTGGTTGGAAGTAGTCCGTAAATATATGTGGACTTGTGGGCTCACTGAGGGCGTGACATTTAATAGAGCTGACTGACGGACCCGGATTAATGTGGCCGACTCCAAATAATTGGGAAATGGCTATGATGATGATGATGATATATACATTGCATGTCTTGTAGAATAATATGACTGGGTTAGGGACTAATCTAACTCTTGTTACATTTTTGGTCTAGGGACATTTATGGATTATTGTCTTACTTTAGATAACCCTCTGTTTAATTAGGGAAAGCAGAAAACATTTAAATGTTTATTTATTTTCATCATATTTGAGGTTCCAATATTTGTCATGTTTTCATTGCTTTGCAGTAGTGCCATATGCCTGCATGTGTGCACACTTGGTATTTTATCTTGCAAGTTTTTATTGTTTTGCTGAACTACTCAATTTTATGACATCTATTAGTGATGATGAGGATGATGATGAGGATGATACTGAGGCTTTGTTGGCAGAACTTGAACAAATAAAGAAAGAAAGAGCTGAAGAGAAATTACGGAAGGTATATTTTGTTAATCTTTTGATCAATTAGATTTATATTTTCTTTGTGTGTGATGGTAATTCTACAAAATTTCGCCTTTTTTAATTCTTTTGGTTGCACCCAGTTGCTGATGATGTTTGATCATGATGATTGAGGTAGTCTGATGCATTATTTAATTCACAATTCAAGTTCTGAGCTCTCTAGGTTATGCATATTCTATTCAATGTTTAAAAAAACGGACCGCCCGATGCCTAGGCGCCCAAAAAACATTTTCCGCATGCCTTGACCTGGGCGCCCCAACACAGGCGGCTGTACCTGGGTGGGCGCCCAGCACAGTTTACGAATTTGTTTTTTTTTTAACTTTGCCCAAAAGGACAAAGGGGGTCATTTTGACCCTCAAGTTTGTATAAAAGAAGTTTAGGGGTTTATTTTTCGACCCCAAACTAAAAAAAAACAAGAAACCCTCAATCTTAAACTTATTTATGAGAATCTAAAACAATTGCTGAGAATCAAAAGTACTTATTGTGGGTTGAAAAAATTTGTATTTCTGATTGAAATTATTTTCGTTGTGTGGTTTACTGGTTTTTTATAGTTTTGGAAGTCAGTTTGTTGATGACTTAGAAAGTTAGAGACTTGGATGTTATTATGGTTTACTTTATGGATATGGAATATGGAGAATATGAGCGTTGGAGACCTTACAGTAGCCTATTAGACTTTTAAATGTTTTGTATGGTTCAAAATTTGGAATAAATTACAAATTTTGACACAAATATATGCATATATGTGCATTTGGATAGCAAATATATAAAAAAAAAAAACTAAGAATTTGCACCGCAGGGCGCCTGCCTAGGCGCTGGGCGCCAGGCAGGCTGCCTAGGGGCCGCCTAACGTTTTTTGAAACCTTGATTCTATTGCCTACCTTTGTCATTGTGTGATTGTGTCATATATGTGATTGCCGTTGGGCTACCTTCATTTGACTTGTTTCCATGTCCAAGTCTTCCTTGGGCGTGCTTTCTTCTACTGATATGGAGCCTGCATAATTCCATTATTTACATTTATAATACGTACATAAGAGATAACACATTTACATCACTCCCTGTACACTGGATGTGCACGCATTTGCAAGTTCTGCGGTGTTTATGGTTAACAATGCAACACAGGGAGTGTTGTGGTACATATACAATCCTGGCATGTGGTACCACACCTATGGCTTCCCCTCGCTTTCTAGGTACATATTTATGAGTATGTGCATGATCATAGATTTCAGTGTCACTCATACTGTGTCAAAATCAGTGGTTTAAAAAACGGATCGGTGCTCCGGATCGGGCACTCCAAAAACCCATCCGGACCGGTGAATCGGCGATTCGGATCGGGAATAGGCCAAATCGATCGGATTAAGCTTTAAAAAAAGTCCAAAAAAATTATTAAATTTCATTATAAATGTTGTTTTTTAGGAATCCAGTAAAAAATAGGGGTACTGCATTATTAACTATCATTTTTTTCATCAATTTGCGAATACTGAGATGTTATTTCCTTATATGAACTTATGTTAACCATTAAATTTACGTCATACAAAAGAAAAATCATAGAATTATCATGGATAAAGTATATAATCATACATGGACTTAATAAAGAGTGAATTAAATCGATGAAAAAATGGCCACTAAAATCGAATTGGTGGAAAACTCTAATCAGCTAAAAAAACCCCAAATTATTACAACCTAATTAACTATAATATTATCTATTGAAATTGAAATTGTTGGTTTATATTTTATAATTATTTTATTATACAAATAATAACAAATCCAAAAAAATAAGATGTTGTGCTACATTTTTTTTTCTTGTTGTATTACTTTTCATTTTTTTTGATAACAAAAATAAGAAAATGATCTACCAAGGTACCTTTTATTTTTTTATACTTTTTATTTTATTTTTTGACAAGAAATACTTGTTATATTACCTTTTAGTACTTGTTATAGTACCTTTTGTTTTTTTGACAAGAAAATAAAAAAATATTGCATTACATTTTCTTTTTGAAAAACATTTTATTTATTTATTTTTTCCTTTTAATTTATTTTCTTCCTTTTACACTTTTTTTTTTTGAAAAACCTTTTGTTTTTTGTTTTTTTCTTTTTATTTTATTTTCTTCCTTGTAGAGGACAAAAAGGAGTTTTTTTTTTTTGAAAAACTTTTTATTTTTTATTTTTTTCCTTTTACTTTATTTTCTTCCTTGTAGAGGACAAAACAAGAGTTGGATGGTGCCCAAGGGGCTCGAAGATGAGATGTCCAAGAAGATTTTGAGAATCATAACCAACTACACCACTTAATAATAGTGTGCTTTTAATTGCCGTATAAACATGATAATCATTTTGCGTGCATGTGGGAATTATCCCACATCGAAGATGTAATCTAAGTCTGCATTGTATAAATCCTTTTGGTGGGCCATTTATAATCACGTTGGTTGCTTAGCAGGCTGCTTAGCAAGATTGAGACCCGCGCACGCCTAACGTGTGGAGACAAATATGCTCTTGAATTTTAAAAAAATTTCAGCCTTTACCCCCAACTTTTGAAATCGCCCGTATCATTATAGCTACTCGCCGAGTTATCGCTACAAACCGGCCGGTTCTCTCTAGACACGGGTGATTTTGCATATTGTGATAGAATCGGCACGGAGGTGCCGATTCCCGTGTCAAACCGGGCGAGTCCGGTTCGACTAGGCGACTTTTCAAACAGTCAAAATGGTATGAATGGTATCTATGGCTCTTATACTAGGAACTATGTTGTTCACTTTAGGTGGATGACCCTGTTGGCACATTACACATGGAATGTCATATCTTAGTGCTTTCAACATTATCTGCGTCTATTTTTTGATATTTTTTTGGTCACCTGGTATACTGATATAATGTGAAATACTCTGGATTATCATGTAATGTAATATATTAGTACCTTACTGTACTGCATCCTTCTCTTTTATTTGTATTGTTTTCTCTTTTATTTGTATTGTTTATATATACTCTTGTCGTATGTCAATTTGTGTACAGTACATCTTTTCTGTTTATTGGGAATAGTATACATGCGCTGCATAAGAATAAACAAGCTTTGTTTGTGTGCATATTCTGAATAAGAATTACTGAACTGTGTATGTGAGCGTGCATGTGCGTGTGCATGTGCATGCGTGCGTGTGCGTGTGCACGTGCATGCTTGCATTTGTTTGTGTGCATGAATGACCAACAGGCACAGGTCAATTAACACATCCTCCCTTGTTTGAACTGGGGAACCAAGGGTTTAGAGCAGGAGCATGGTGGGTTGTGGCTTCTAAGGGTGCTTATTCAATTGTAGAATTTTGTTGCAATTTATTCTAACATTGCCAATTACAGCACTTAAATTCTTTTGTTCACAATGTGCTTGATCTTGGATAGTCTTCCATCAGACAATTCTAAATAATATCTGAATATGTCAACCATCCTTGTACCTTTGATTTTTTAAACGAACATTTGAAAGAATATCGATGGTCCATGATAATATCTTTAATAAAACAGCAAAGTATTAATTGAATAAAATTGGAAAACCATTACTATCAAAATGTAAATGGACACAGCTATATAAATTGAGTTCATACTGGGTGTATTAAGTTTAAAATGGATACAGCTATATAAATTGAATTCATACTGAGGTGTATTAAGTTTTAACTACTGCATAAATTGTGTTCATGTTGAGTATGGTAAATAGAACTACTTCGCAGCTTTTTTTTTTTTTTTTCCGCCTGATAGACCCGGTTACTGTTTCACTGCATGTAATTGTAATTGGTCCTTCCTGAGTTAATTCAGATTTATTGGTACTAATGTTCCTTCATTCTGAAGTTGGTGTCTGCTTATGAAATTTTTGCAGTGACATTGGAGTGCAATTGAGAATGAGTTGCATGATTTTTTGGTGTTGCAGGAGCGGCAAAAGCAAGAGGAGGAGCTAAAAGCCAAAGAGGCAGAACTTATTAGGGGCAACCCACTACTCAATTCGACTTCCTTCAGTGTCAAAAGGAGGTACGCATTCATTAATTCACACATTCACATTCTGAATAATCGACTTTAATTTCTTCGATGAAAAGGAAATTGCAATTTGATAACCATGATGGGTGCATGGATATTTCAGGTGGGATGATGATGTTGTCTTCAAAAATCAGACCCGTGGGGAAACCAAGACTCCCAAGCGCTTTTATCAATGACACCATCAGGAATGATTTTCACCGCAAGTTCCTGCAAAAATATATGAAATAATCTATCTTATTAGAACATACGTTGTTAGATTGTTAACTCTCTAAGCAAAACCTTAAAAACTTTGTATGGGGGCATTGTATATCAATTTCAATTTATGTATCTACGGGTTTTTTGATTTGATCGAGAAAACCTACTGGGTTCTCAAGAATTTGCCAAAATTTCTGTTTAATTTAAATAGTTTCTGATTAATTCAAATAATTGCATATTGATCATTGTTCGCAAAATTGTTCGCAAAATCGCTTGATCTAACCGCTTACCGTCCGGTTAGATCGGAACCGGTTGGTTTTGGGCGGTTAGGGTGATCAACCGGTATTTTTTAAAAAAAATAAAAAAATGTATATAAATTTTCAAAAATAAAGAATTTGATTTGTAATGCGTTTTTAAATATTTTTTACATTATGGTAAAGATTAAAAATTGTTTTGGTCATTAATATTTATTTTATATTTTCTCATCTTCTTTTGAAATTTAAAACGGAAAATATAAAATGAGTTAAAATCTATTTTTTTTTTTTTTTTATTTTTTTATTAATTTTCAACTTCATTTGAATGTGTTTTGTTTTAATCATTTTTTATATGTTTTTTATATTTTATTAGATTTTTTTGTATTTTTTTTTTTTTTCAACACTTTTTTGATCGTTCGGGACTTGTTTGGTTAGAGTGGTTGAATCGGCTGGTTGACAGGTGAGGCCGAATCAACCCGTTTGAAGCCTATGTCCGATTAACCGTTCCGGTTCGATTTTGCAAACACTGATATTGATGCAAGTAACCTGACAGGGCTTATTGTGTAAATAAATTAATTGGAAAGATGATCATGTTATACCAATTTATTACTATTCAACCCTACTAATTTCTTATTAGTTGGATTGCTTGCCCGGTTTAGTGGCCTATCTGTCTGTCTCCAACTAATAGGCAATCTTTTCCTTTACTTCGATGATTATTTCAAGGAAAAGTCTTATGAGCCCTCCATGTAATTCAACAGTGATGTGTCAGAATGCAACTGGTGATCCTGGAGGCGTAACTTCTTCGGCCACTCACTGTCACTAGGAGGCAGTTGCCTCTGGCCTCTCACTTCATTGGGAGATACCAACCTCTCAGCGTTTTATTTATTTTCTCTCTAGGAAAAAATGATTGCCGTAAAAAAATCGGAGAAGCCACATGGAATTGGGCAGTGTAACAATCGCTAGGAAAGGATGCATGGCTGTAAAAGCTGCTGGCAATTGACACGCTGAAAGGCTGATAAGCAGAAAATAAACTAATATTCGAAAAGGAAAAAGTTTATAGACGGCTGAGGCTTAAACAATCAAATTGGACCCTCCCATAAAAAATTCACTAGAAAAGGTTGTTTTTATGCTTAAATATCTTCAAATTGATCATCTTGACCTCAATAATATATGGACATGAGAAAAAAAATAGATGTTTAGTTTTGAAAACAGTGTATTTTGTAATGCATTTTTGGACCGTTAATTTTCAAGATTTTCATGTTTTCATAGATATGTCGATATACACTATTTTTGAAGCTTTAAACTTTATAAAGAAAGATGCAAGTATATTTTAAGGCTATCACAAAGATTTCCAGTTTTGAAACCACATTTCTCTATAATATTTGAAGGTAGGCTTTAATTTGATTGTTTAGAGCTTAGGCTCTATACAAATCGCACCCATTGGAAAATGAAATAACAATAGCTGGATAAAGGAGACAATGAATGTCCGGCTAATGAGAACTACAACCTGTACTTGAAACTCACCAAAATGGCAAGGAGACACTGAAAACAGACCAAGAAGTTTACAAAGATAACAAAATATTGCTAGACAAGAAATTGATGGGAAGATTTCTCTCTTTGAAATAGAACAAAGATAACAAAATATTGCTAGACAAGAAATTGATGGGAAGATTTCTCTCTTTGAAATAGAATGGAGAGAAAATGAATGCCAGAAAAATAAGCGAAGTCACCAAAAAATGGAGTGCGATCCTGGAATGAGAGAACAATTGCCCGAAAAGGATGGCCAAAGGTAAAACCCACTGGAAGATGACTCCTATAACTTGGAAACCCTCTGGGAAGTATACGGTGCAATTATAAATAGGCAATTATAAATAGGCAGAGAAGTATACAAGGACAATAAAAGAGCTGCCGGAAAAAAAAATTTAAGACCTCAGAATGAGAGAATAGTCACTGGAAAACAAAGAAAAAAAAATAAAAAATCATGGCCGCCAACAAATGAAAACTATTACTTGTTGGAAACTCGCCGAAAAGAGTATAGAGAAATTCGAACTGACGAAAAGTTCATAAAGATGACAAAAAATCGTTGGAAAAAAACTTTGACACAGAGAAATAGCAAGTAAAGAAAAGCCAAAAATAAATTTTCACTAAAAAAAAGATGGGATAACAAGGCTATTATTGCATGGACACTTCAAGGGGTTTGGGATGCGTGGCTTTCCACGTGAAAATCCACCTTTTCTTTTGTTTTTTTGTAACATCAACACAAGCTTTGCATTAATCATAACACCAGATTACAAGATGTGATGCATACTAAGAGCATAAAATCCAGAAATGTTAACGACCAATGGTGAAATTCCATCGGTGACAGTCTATATGAGGATTTGGGAGATTGGGTTGGGAGGCAAGTTTCTGATTACATAGAAGGTTCACCTCAGTCTTGAGCGCTTCTTCCACCAATTTCAGCTTCTCTTGTCAGTTTATGGGTGAGATTGAGATTTATATTATACCTTTACAGCTTAAAAATGATTTCTTAGTATGAATGCATTTTGCTAATGGTTTATTTTCGATTAAAGAGGCTTGGGATTTTATTCGAGATAAACAATATAACAGCCTATTTTTCGAGCTCTTTGGTCTTCCAAATGTTACCCTAGAGCCAAATGATTTTCTTGGTTGGCACTCCATAATTGTTTACCCACGGCATTTTTATTGAATCAACGTGGTATGAACTTGGATTCCGTATGCCCCTTATGTGGGAACAATGATGATAGTCTTTGTCATCTATTGTTTCAATGTGTATTTTCGTAGGGTGTATGGAGATCAGTTGCATGGCGGTGTGGTAAGCAGCTTACTCCTGGTATTTCGGCTGTTGTAATGTTGAGGAAATGATTATCATTCCGATTTAAATCAAATGACCTTAATATTTGGACTTCTATCTTCTTTACAACAATCTGGTTCTTGTGGAAAGAGCGAAATAGGAGAATCTTTCAGTCAAGATCTGCAAGAAGGGAACATATTATTAAACGAATCTCTTTTCATGTTAAAGAATTGGTGGATGCAAAAAAGTGGGTTTTTCATTTATCAGAGAAAGTAATCATTGATAATTTTCAAATCACATGGCGTCAACAGAGACCCCGATCCATTATTCAGGTGGCATTATCATTCCCTCAGCCCCAATATTTCAAGTTGAATATTTATGGTTCTTCTATGCAGAACCCAAGTTTGGTAGGTGGTGGTGGTGTTATTAGAGATAATAATGATGTTGTTATAACTGTTTTTGTCTAAACCATTTGGATATGCCTCTAACAATTATGCAGAGTTTCATGCTCTTGAGGAAGGTATCTGCCTAGCTATTTTGGCGAATTACTTTCCTCTACAACTAGAAAATGATTCATCTTACCTGTGAATGCCATTCATGAACGTTGCCGAGCGCCATGGAGATTACATGTGGTTGCAGCTAATTGTTGAAGTAATCTTTTAAATCGTATATGGTCAATTTCTCATATCTATCGTGAAGTCAATATGGTAGCCAATGACCTTGTTAAGAAGGCTACTTTTAGTTCTGAAGCTACTATTTGACGTTTTCGATTGCCGGATTTTATTTCTTTTTTTTTACTTCATGATTTAGCGCAGCGGCCCTATTATAGGGTTATAAATTAAGGAACTCTTTGTTTTTTAATTTTATTAATAAAAAACAGTTAGGGGACTTTCTCCCCCACACGCCATGAACATTAAGGCCTACATATTAATAGGTGTGGTCCAGAGCGCATAAAAATTGGGTTCTTATTTCAAATAGGTCCACGAGTTGATCTTAACCTTCAATTTTTATTGTCAATGGTGATTGATTCATTTAGATGTCCCGATTGAATTTATTGACTGTTAGTTGAAAGCATTAGCAAATTGATTAAAAGACTCTTTTTCTCAATGTCATTAGTATGGGACCGGCCAATGGGGTGGTTAGGGTTCAAACCGGCGCTATGTATCCAGAAAATATATCTGGAAAATATAAATATAAAAAAGTTGTTAGTCTAAACTTGTCGGATTGGCTGGTATAAGTAGCGGGTCTCGACTAGTTTTGATTAGTGCTCAGAAAATTGAAATCACGGTCACAAGAGGCAAAGCAGTTTGGATCGGCGATTTAAACTTGTCATACGGCATGTTCATCTTAATGAAAAACCTAGAGGACATGGTTTGTCTGAGTCCAGAAATGAGTCACCTCTTAAAAATCAATTTTTGAGATGGATTTTTGGACCTCATTTTCAAAGACATGTAATCTCTAACATGAAAATCATGACTATGAATAAATAAATAAATTTTAAAAATTTAAAATAATGACTCTATTAAGATTTTTTTTTTAGAATGTTCATACAAGTTTTCCATTAACTATCAAAAGTTCACAAAAAAAACATGAGAGACATAATAAATTAGAAAAAATTAACTGCCAAAGAAGCATGGTTAACACCCCCTTGGCTAAGCAATATGCCTCCTCATTGGCCTTCCTATAACAGTGATGAATATCAACATTTTGGAGCGATATATTATCTCTAATTTCATGAAATAAAGATCTTAATCAGAAGATTCCACTACTCCAAGCTATCACATTTGCCGAATCTCCTTCGATAATCTTTACACCCTCCCTTCTAGAAAGCAATTTAAGTCCTTCTAGTAAGCAACGAGCTTCTGCCTCATTAGTTGTGGTGACGCCACATGGGCCAGAGAACGTACACAAAATGTAACCCAAAGTATTTCTTATGAGTCCTCCAACAGTTTACAAGAAAAACATGAGAGACATAATAAATTAGAAAAAATTAACTGCCAAGGAAGCATGGTTAACACCCCCTTGGCTAAGCAATATGCCTCCTCGTTGGCCTCCCTGTAACAGTGATGAATATCAACATTTTAGAGCGATGTATTATCTCTAATTTCATAAAATAAAGATCTTAATCTTAAGAATTCCACTACTTCAAGCTATCACATTTGTCGAATCTCCTTCGATAATCTTTACACCCTCCCTTCTAGACAGCAATTTAAGTCCTTCTAGTAAGCGACGAGCTTCTGCCTCATTAGTTGTGGTGATGCCACAAGGGCCAGAGAACGTACACAAAATGTAACCCGAAGTTTTTCTTATGAGTTCTCCAAAACTTGCTTGGCCAGGGTTACCAAAGCTAACTCCCATCAAAGGTTATGTTGATTGAATTTGATGGTGATGGAAGCCAAACTGCAGTTTTACGGTAGGTTCTAACCAAACCCAAAGATGCCATGGCCAAATGTAAAAGAAAGACCTATGTGATCTTTTACTGGGGAATACATATATATATATATATATATATATATATATATATATATATATATATATATATATATATATTTTACCCCTTTCTTTTGGCAAAAGATCACTCACATGTGGTCTTTATTATAATAAGATAAATTTCAAAATAAAATCAACATAACAATAAAATGAAGATCTTAACAACTAGATGCCATTGAAACAACTATGCACTGTGCTTGAGAATAAAAGACAAGATTATAAGAAACAAAGAGGAAGAGTGCTGGCGATTACCTCAATCTGGCGATTACCTCAATCAGGCTTATTACACCCCAGACTGAGTCACCACCATCTGATGGCGCGGGATCAACGGTCTAGCTTCAATCTCGAACCGAGAAAGTAAATTTCGGCCAAGCCACACCAATGGAACATGAACTCCTTTGATCATAAACTCAAACCTTAGGTGAATTCTTTTAACAACCTAGTTTGAGAGAGATGTATTCTCTTTTTGCTAAACCCTAAAACCCTTAGCTATAAATCCATATCTGAGAGATATGAGAGAAGAACTTCATAACCTAAACCCTTAGGTTCTTTCATAATGTGGGAGAGAGAGATCAAACATGAGAGAGAGGTGCGTGCCCCCTTTTTGGGATATGAGAGAGAAAGATGAAAATTAGGTACAAGAGATAAGGTGTAGAGATTTTTGGGTAGAGACAATCCCTTTTTATAGGTTTTGAATAATATTAGGGTTTCTTAGGGTTTTCTTTCGCTTATATCTTCTTATGAGATTGAACATATACCATCGATCAAAGGTGACTTGTGGGGTGAGAGATCTGAGCCATCCATTCCATAGATGAGCTATCAACATTATGGAAAGTGCACGAACCATTATCCCCCTTTTTTAAACCATTTTCCCATCAATAGAAATTAAATAAATTCAATCTAGTCAAAATGTTGTGCACACCATAAATAGCACAAGTCTACTCAATCTTTCTACAAAATCTTTCAAAGATATATCAAGTCAATATTTAGTCAATATTTTCCAACCATATGTCCACATGCCGTATCACCAAAAAATAGGAAAGAGAATAAGGGTGGGGGTGCCACCTAGGGAGGCACTCATGGGCCCCACCTTCCAAAAAAATATGTGGGCCTATGTGCACAATGGGCCCCCATAATATTTTTATATATTTAAAATTAATAAAACGATTTTAGAATTTTATTTAAATATTTAAACAATTGTAAAATCAATATATTTAATTTTATAAATCCAAAAATTATAAATAAAATATCCAGGGGTTCATAAAAATTCAAATAATAATCTTAAAATAATTTCCATTATAAAATAAACGCAGTTAAATTAATTTGATGGGAAAATGATCCATATGGTTTAGGAATCAACAATCATGAGGCACTCCACCTTCAACTGTGGACTACAGACCACACTTGTTTTATCAGACCGACCCAGTGTTTTCCATGACCTACAGTCCAAGCAGAGGCTCATTAGCGGGTCACCAAAGTCTGGTCGATGAGCTAAGGGATCGCAATCCTAGTCTGTGGATTTCAGGTTCTCCCCTAGAGACAAGTCCAGGTCACCAAGACTTATATGTGACCATAGCTCTATGGCGCATAGGGGTATCTCTCGCACATGCATACACTTAACCCTAAAAGGTAGATTTCTAGATTTCACGAACGATCTATCAATATGCATGCCATGTGTGATGGTACATGAATGAGGTTTTGACCCCTGTCTCTGTAGGCCACCATCACACACAAGGATCACACAGTCCCTCGGCTCACTCATTCGGACATATTCTCTGACCTCATCAAGGGCTAACCCATTAGAACCCTTCTCGATTTGTTCTTTATGCCCAGATAACATGGGTTTTTTCCAACCGACTGGCCTAGATCGTTAAGCACAGTCCGGTATCTACAAGCATCGTTTGCTTAGTATGGTCCATGAGGGACCACACTCCCACTGAGTTCATGTTCCACTATATCATTTTATTTTACAAGTACTCATAAGGCCTTTAAAGGCTACATAAACCTAACATCTGCCACTGGGCCTTTGAAGGCGTTACATTCTCTCTTTCTCACTTTCTCTCATTCCCATCTCTCCCTCCCAATTACAATCTCTCTCAAGTATTTTTACTTATTCTCTCAATACATTAATCATGGCTTTCGCCATCAATCCTTTCACAAAAAGATTTATAGAGGCAACACATTTTTCTCTTTGCTGCTCGGATCTCATCCAAAAAATGGTCGTAGCTCATCTTTCACATTACATCGCGAATCATGGACCTGTTATCGCAAAAGACCATCATGTACCCTAAGCGCGTGGGATCGTATGTTCATGGGCTCAAAAGAGTTATTCAAATAAGCTGCTCCCTTTTGTAGCCATACAACCAACACCAAACATTTGGGTTCCATGGGAGAACAATATTATAGTATGTTGTTCCATTTGGTATGTCAAATACTAGCAGATTCTCCCATTAGAATATTTAATTTATCTGGATCTCGATCTTTCTCAATCTCACCTCATTCCCCAGGTGATAAAAACCTGGTATTATATGCTTGGAGTTCTTATGAAATCGTGACTCCTTTGACACGCATATCATCACCGTACTGTCGTAGAAAATTCTTACTGCCTCACAATGCAAGAGGTGAAATTGAAGTCGATTAAGAAATTTCTTAATCCATACGGCCTCCTCGATCGCCAAACAGCACGCCACGTACTCTACCTTCATGGTGGATAATTTCGTCACATCCTGTTTCTTTGATTTCTAAGAAACTGCACCCCCTTCAAGCATGAATTCAGATGTAGACTTCGCATCATCTAGATCTGTGAGATAGCTTGCACCTGTATACCTGATCCAAGCAGCTAAAAAAAATGTGGGACTGTAGCAGCTCCCACTCAATTATTGCACATACAACATATACATTCTTAACATTCTTATGCATATATCATGAGATAACGTATCAAGTCTCATGCAAGATGTAGTTCAATACCTGTTCGTTTCACAATATGCAAAAACCTTTATGAATCACAAAGGTTCAACCACACTAGACATCTTGGTGGTAAATTCATATAAACGAAGTTATCTAATCAACACAACATGTGTTAGGGAAGCCCAACATTCCTTATGGTTCAAAGTCTTAGGTAATCGACGATTCTAAATAACTAGAAATATGGGTCAAAGCATATAGGTGTTTTAAAAAAATACATGATAGTTTTTCTCTCACTTTTATAAATACATTCAAGACATAATGTTTTTCCTTTTAATAATAAAAAAAAAGACTTGGTATATATATGTATGCATCCACAAGCAATAGTTATATAATAGTATGACAGTTTAAAATGATTTTCATAAAGACTTAATAGACCTTGCAAGACCATGTGGTTTTCTCAAAACCATATTCATAGACTTAGGCTTTTTTCAAATCATCCAATTTAATTTTAAAATACATGCTTAGCCTTCATAAATCATTTACTGCATTCACCTATAATTTCCTACCAAGTCAAGTTCATGTCAAAAAAACAAATCATATATACCATTTTATAATTTTATCCAAAATAAAGTATGACTAAATAATGTCTATTAAAGCTTTGACAAGATACTTCCTTTTTAGCAATTATGAAGAATATATCAAGAGATCATCATCACATGCAACACATTATATTATAGACATTATTGAGAGGATGGTCACCAAGACCAAGTTCCATCAGAACACTCCCTTTGTGCTTACATATTTAAATGAGCCACACCCATATCTCGTGTTTCATCCTAGGGCCCAAAGTCCTTGATCAAATCATATCTCCATGTGTATCACTACCTTAAGGAGTTCATACTCAAGCACAAGGCGACCCAAAAACACAAGGTATTCAAAACCGGTACTTTCAAATTTGTTCGCACTTATCACTTAATGTCCATACACTCCATACATATTCATAAAACAATTAGCAAAAAAATAACCAAAGCACATTAAACAAAGTTATTGAATCCTCTTTCCGTATATGACCTTACCATATAATGTGGGATAGATTTCATACCTCAAAACCATGTAGTGTGGTACCTGGGCTTTCTTGATACATCGCTTTTACTTGTTTGACAAGCTTTTGTAATATTGGAAGTGTACGCAACTGATGGAGAATATATTGGTCATTGGTTTTACATGTTACGAAGTGTCAATCTCTTCGGCACTTGGATTCTCCTGTCTTACACCGTGAAAAAAAATATCTTCTTCATCCCATTATTTTAAATACCACAATTTCGATTCTCCCATTGATCTTTGGCGATCTATGCTACCACCAAGTCTCTCTATATATCCCTTCATTTCGAAGAAATCAATATGCTTTTATAGGTATTGTATTTCTTCTTCTTTCTACTACTTCCAAATTGAATACTCTTCACATAGAGTCTCTTATCTTGCTAACACTACATTATATCTCTCTGAAGTTCTACTATAATAAACCATACTCATGGCACACTATAAAGCCTTTTGAAATGAGTATTAAAGGTTTCCATAATTGGGAATTAAAGGATGTGCCTTAACATGAGTATCTTTTAATTTATTGCAGCATAGAACATGAGCATGTCACATCTTTTAATTTACTGCAGCATAGAACATGAGCATCCCATGATAAAAATATGATATCTGTCTACTCATAAAAAGTTTATCTCCGAATCCTTTTGAGTATTGAAATAGACTCAAAAATATAAATAATGATTAGTTCCATTCCTAAATCATACCATATAGTGAGTCTTCATTTCAGTGACATTTAGGTCACAAAGCTAATTTTTCAGCAGAAAATCAGATTGAGCACCACTCAATAAAAAATTGTTTCTCTCAATTCTCAAAGAATTTCTTCTTGAAATCTTTTGTGTTAAAAACTAGACTAAAAAATAAATCATAACATCATAGTTTGAATCCCAAATAATACTTTCCTTCAGAGAAATAAATAAGTGACATTCACATCACAAAATAAATCATACTGTAGAATTACAAGATGAATACTATCTAGTAAAATTGTCTTTTCTCTCTACCATCATGGAGTTTCTCTTTCAAACTAATTTTGTTTGAAATTAGATACATAATTATAACACATATATTTTCACAAGCCTTATATCACTCTGTTAAGTAGGCTTGATGAATATAGATATTCATGTCTTCAATGAATAACATACCAAATTGCATAAAATTCAGGATGACCTCACTTCAACAAAAAATTTTATTCCTCGCTTCCCATAAATATTTCTCTTTAAAATAAATTTTATTAGAAAATAGACTCAGAATGGAAGTCTAAAAATTTAGTGTGGACCATAGAATATTATGTTAAATATAGAAATAAAATTATGACTTCCAAGTCATAAAAATAGTTTTGGTTGCAGAAAACAACACTTATGTACCCTTCAATAAATTGATAATATCTTTCAAACCACAAGGAATTTCTTGATGAAAAGTTTTTTTCTTGAAAGTAGACTCAATTTTGTGAATTAAAATAAAATTTTAGCAATAAATAAAATCATATGATTGGTAGAAAAAATCACGGAACTCAATAGACAGTTCCTGGATTTTGCAGGGTCAGAACTGACACCCTTCATTGATGATTCCATAACTCTCATTTCCCTTAGGATCTCCCACTGAAATTTTTCAGGTAGATCATAATCTTAAATACACAAAATATCACTGACTATGTAATAGAAAAAGACCTCATTATATTCTTCATATCTCTACTCCAAAATGGTCCAGAATACTCATTATTCAGAGTGCCTTTTCGGTGTTGGAGTATTTCAATAATTCTTAACCGTGTGTGTATTGCTTGACCACAAAGGTCATTAGCTTTCTTATATCTCATTCCCATGCTTGATCTCAACCTCAATAAAGAAAAAAGATAACTAATGCCATCAAGTATCAATAGCTCTGATACCAATGAAAGAAAGACCTACGTGATCTTTTACCGGGGAATACAATTTTTTTTTTTTCACCCCTTTCTTTTGACAAAAGATCACTTATAAGTGGTCTTTATTATATTAAGATAAATTTCAAAATAAAATTAACATAACAATAAAATCAAGATCTTAACAACTTGATGCTATTGAAACAATTATGCACTGTGCTTGGAAATAAAAGACAAGATTGCAAGAAACAAAAAGGAAGAGTGCCGAAGATTACCTCAACTGGGCTTAGTACACCCCACACCGAGTCACCATCATCCGATGGTGCGGGATCAACGGTCTAGCTTCAATCTCGAACCTGGAAAACAAATTTAGGTCAAGCCACACCAATGGAACATGAATCCCTTTGATCACAAACTCAAACCCTAGGTGAATTCTCTTAGCAACCTAATTTGAGAGAGATGAATTCTCTTTTTGCTAAACCTTAAAACCCTTAGCCATAAATCCATATTTGATAGATAGGAGAGAATAACTCTATAATATAAACCCTTAGGTTCTTTTACAATATGGGAGATAGAGATCAAACATGAGAGAGAGGTCTTGCCCCCTTTTTGGGATATGAGAGAAAAAGATGGGAATTACGTACAAGAGATAAGGTGTAGAGATTTTTTAGTAGAGATAATCTCTTTTTATAGGCTTTGAATAAGATTAGGGTTTCTTAGGGTTTTCTTTAGCTTGCCTCTTCTTGTGAGATTGAACGTAGACCGTCGATCAAGGGTGACTTGTGGGATGAGAGATCTAAACCATTTATTCTATAGATGGGCCATCAACATTATGGACGGTGCATGAACCATTATCACCATTTCCTAAACCATTTTTCCATCAATAGAAATTAAATAAATTAAATCTAATCAAAATATTGTGCATACCATAAAATAACACAAGTCTACTCAATCTTTCTATAAAATCTTTCAAAGATATATCAAATCAATATTTAGTCAATATCTTTCAATCATATGGCCACATGCCATATCACCAAAAAATATGAAAGAGAGTAAGGGTGGGGCGTGCCACCCAAGGGAGGCACTCATGGGCCCCACCTTCTAAAAACATATGGCGGGCCCATGTGCACAATGGGCCCCCATGATATTTTATATATTAAAAATAAATAAAACGATTTTAAAATATTATTTGCATCTTTAAACAAATGTAAAATTAATATATTTAATTTTATAAATCCAAAAATTATAATTAAAATATCTAGGGGTTCATAAAAATTCAAATAATAATCTTAAAATAATTTTCATCATAAAACAAATGTAATTAAATTAATTTGATGGGAAAATGATCCATATAGTTTCGGAATCAACAATCATGGGGCACTCCACCTTTAACTGTGGACTACAGACCACACTTGTTTTATCAGACCGATCCAGTGTTTCCCATGACCCACAGGCCAAGTAGGGGCTCATTAGCGGGTCACCAAAGTCCGATCGATAAGCCAAGGGATCGCAATCCCAGTCTGTGGATTTCAGGTTCTCCCCTAGAGACAAGTCAAGGTCACCAAGACCTTATGTGACCACAACTCTATAGCGCATAGGGGTATCTCTTGCACATGCATACGCTTCACCCTAAAAGGTGGATTTCTGGTTGTTGCAAACGATTTATCAATATGCATGCCGTGTGATGGTACATGGATGAGGTTTCGGCCCCGGTCTCTGTAGACCACCATCACACACAAGGGTCACACAGTCCCTCGGCTCACTCATCTGGGCATATTCTTTGACCTGATCAAGGGCAAACCTATTAGAACCCTTCTCGGTTTGTTCTTTATGCCTAGATAACATGGGTTTTTTCCAACAGACTGGCCTAGATCGTCAAGCACAGTCCGGTATCTGCAAACATCATTTGCTTAGTATGGTCCACGAGGGACTACACTCCCACTGAGTTCATGTTCCATTATATCATTTCATTTTACAAGTACTCCTAAAGCCTTTAAAGGCCACATAAACCCAACAAAATGATTATTGATAACTTGACTCTTCAGAGTAGAGCCACCGCCTTTATGAGCTGTAGACCAGTCTGCAACTTATGCCTTAGATTTAAGCATAAACAGCTCTATAATGGTTCCTTCAAGCGCCCTTTTGTTTCTCTCCTTCCATACACCCCACAAGATACTCACCCACATAGATCTCCACAAGATTGATTTCAATTATTTTTAGATGGACCACTTATTTGCGTTTATCTTTAAGATGGATGCTTTAACCTCGGGAACTGCAAAATGTAAAAATATGGTCCCCGACGCATGAAACAATTTTCCAAACTTATAAGAGAGATGGAGGATGTGCGTGTGCAAGGGTGTGGGTGCAAAGACGCGTGACGGTGCACTTTGCATTTCGCATTGGCGCGAGAGGCGCCCCTCGCACATGTACAGGTTGGGCTCAAAGTTTGATATCTTTTTGTGAACCCAGCTTGTGTGGATCATCCAATGGTCATCTAGCCGTTGATGAAATGGAAGCTTGTAACAGCAGATCCAATGGTCATCCAAAGAAAGAGACCAAACCAAGTAGAGAGAGAGAGTTAAGTTCACAAATATGCTCCCCAAAATTTTACAGAGAAAGGTGTTGCAAGTGTTTGTAGAGAGGCTCAAAAGTGTGTTTTCATATGGAAATAAGGGCCCCTTATATGGAGTACCAAGATGATGTCCATTTAGTGTAGCAGTGGTTATATACACTACCAACAACTACAAGTTACATGCACATGCTCATTTAGTGTAGTGGTGGTTACATGCACCACCAAACAATTGCAATTTACATATATTTAATTGTTGCTGTTTCAAGTCTCCATTCATCAACGACTAAACAAAGGTGTACACTCAAAACTCAAAGAAGTTACTAGAAAATATAATTAAGTAAATTATAAGTGAAATCCCGAAATTAGGAAAAAATGACCAAATATACTCATAAGAAAAGGTCAAAATGACAAATAAGTTCTTGAAAAGGGGCCTCTTCCCATCCACAAAGTTTGAGGGCTTCTCTCGTGTTATCCAGTATGAAAACCTAGATTGTCTTGCATCGCTACCTCTTTGGTCATATTTTTTATGGGAAATCGAAGAGGAAGTCATCGTGGATGTTTTGCATAAATACCAACGCGATTTAGACTCCGATTGACCACTTTATGATTTTTGGGAATCATCAAAAAATGGTTTTCCAGCGACCCAAACATTGTGCCTTCGTGCGAGCTTAGAACAGATGCCTTCCCTATCATCTTCTTGAGTATATTTTACCTCAAATCAAAGCCCTTCAAGTCACGGTTAAAATGCCTCTATTTTTAGGTTGGCACGACTTCTGGGCTTTGAGATATGTCCGTCGGAGTGACGGGAGGCCACACACAAAAATCTGCATAATGTGTTTTATGAGCAACCTTCTCTCTAAGATTTCTCTTGGCTCGATGATTGGTTCTATGCATGCCATATGTCAAAATCTTCCTCTTGATGAGGGGAACAACATTCTAAAATTTGAGCTCGATCTACCTCAAGGTCAATGAGATACAAGCCTCGTAAGATTGTCTCATTTTTGGCGGGTGCATCAGTTTTTTACTATTTTTAGTAACTAGTTTTGCTGCTTACACATGAATAGTAAACGACCTACCTTTTTTAAGAAAGTAGGACCCAACAAAAGTATTTTTGAGCTGAAATTTGGTAGTTAAGAGTTTTGGGGCCTTTTGAAGTTGTCTGTGTGGTTTGGTGACCATCAGAGATCATGCTAATAGGGCATTAGTTATGGGGTAGCTCATGCACATAAGATTACAACACTCCAAACTGAACCTTCATCATGTTCACTATGCCCTTTGTATGGTTGGGGCAAAAATTTAGGATAGACTTTGCCTTTTGGTGTCGAGATGACGCCATTTTAACAACTTTTCAAAATTAGGCTTATTTCCATGCGGGTTTCCATAGTCCATATGCATATTTGGTACCTACGGGCCTAGGTTGCAACTGCCTCCTCTTTTATGCGCATTAGGGACAAAGTGTGTTAAAAATACCTTACAACAATTGGAAAAGAGGTTTTCTCAAAATTTAACTGTAACTCAGGTTATCATCAAATAAAAATTGAAGAAGAAAATATTCATAAAACAATTTTTTCTACCCCTGAGGGATTATATGAATTGCTACTGATGCCCTTTAGATTAAAAAATACTCCTTCAATATTCTAAAAGGGGATGGATTCAGTATTCAAACCATGCTCAGATTTTGTTGCTAACTATACAGATAATTTTGTTATCTTTTCTAACAGTATGAGGATCATCTGGAGCATCTCAGGACATTTGCAAAGACTGTGCAAATACATGGAATATGACTTTCTTCTTCAAAAGATAAATTTCAAACTACAAAATAATCAATTGATTTTCTTGGTGTACATATCTCCAAATGCTAGATACAAATGCAACCTCCTGTTATCAAAAAAATAGAGAAGCTCCCAGACAAACTGCAATCCTAAAAATTTCTTGGTTGTCTCAACTATGTGTGAGATTTTATTCCCAAGCTTTCTGAAAAAACTAAGAAACTTAGAAAAGCTATGGAGGAAGATCCGATGGATTGAAGATGCTGCTCAAGAAATAAGACAGCTCAAAGTAGAAGATCAAAATATGCCTCCTTTGACACCTGTATTTGAAGGCCCTATCATTCTATCTACAGATGCTTTGTCTAATACCTGTCTAGTTGTCCTATTGAAAAAGGAAAACAAAGAAGAAAAGATATGTACATCCATTAGTGGCCAATTCAAGAAACATTAGCTAAACTATTGGCTTGCAGAAAAAGAAATATTGGCTGTAGTCAGAGGAGTAAAGAAGTTTCACACCAGTCTAATTAGTGAAAACTTGATACTCAAAACAAATTCCTCTAATCTGGTCATTATTATGAAAAAGAAGATCACTAACATACCAAAATTAAAAAGATATGCGTGGTGGTAGTTTATCATTTTTTAATACTATTTGTCAATAGAAAAAGTTCCAGGAGTAGAGCATCATCTACCAGATACCCTCACTAGAGAAATGAAAGTGATAAATATGGTCCAAAGAAGTTTTGTAAAAAAATATGGAGATATTTCTCTAGTGGACCTGAGGAAACAGATCCAGCGGCCGGATCTTATCCAAAATTGATTGCTTTCTAGCCTTTACAGGAAGAATAAGCAATGTTATAAACAATTTCATATGGATATCTTTGGAACCTGAATTGATTTGGCTAGTTCAAAAGAAACTTTTGTTTGACTTGATCATTTTCAGAAGACAATTATATCCAAATAATATTGCCAGAGACTTCTTAACAACTTTATTAGAATATACAAATTGGGAAAATGACTTATGCAAGTATTTTCAAAGGATAAAATTTCTGAGAAAGCATTCATTCGAAGATGCAAAGATGAATTTCTCTACAACCATGACGCTTCCAGCATAAACCCACCCACATCAATACAACTGTTAGACCATCACTGCAAAAACATTACAAATTGTTGTCATTACCGAAATAGGGAACATTTCTACATGATGCATCAAATCGAATATTACAATATTCTAAATCTTGAAGATCATGTGAAACACATCATGGTCATTTCACAATTTGTTTATATCCCAGAAAAAAAGGAACGCATGGTTTTCATTTGGTGGTTTTACTTTTTGTCAATTGTTTTACTTATTGAAAATGGTTTTGCTTTTGTAATAATGAGTGTTGAATGGATGTACTTGTTGTACATCATTTTTGACATGCTTACATCCCTAGTACAAATAAGGAGAGCCAGTGATGACCTAGTTCTGCCGGTACCCAAGACACCGCCATATCAAGAGAACACTGCAAAATAAACCTAACACTAGGCAACCATGGAAATAAGTATTATCATGCCAAAAAGAGACCTTAAAATTACATCTCTATACTAAGGGGTTCAAAACAATACCAAACCACTGCCATTGCATCCAAAATGTCGAAAAACCCCCAAGGACCAAATTTGGGCTCAATCGGACCTCCTGAGAAAGTTATGGGCCCAAATTATAACAAAATAGGTAGGTTGTATACTATTGCGGTGTGACCTTACCAAACCAATCCCCAATCATGGAGGTTATGTTCATCACATCTCGGGATGACTTACAAACACCCACACGTTAGTCGTTTGGAGTTGGAACAAGCTCAAATTCGGACACAAGCTTAGTCTCGACAACCCGGTCATTTTGACATATAGCACGCATCGTGACATGACCTAGAATCAAAGCTTTTATATATAGAAGATGAGCCTGAAACCGTGGAAATCAGAGCTTTTGAAGAAAGGACATCTTGAATTTTGTGAAGCAATAACTTGAGAGCTGTACATCGGATCATCGTAAAAACAAGTCTCTTGAGACTGTATCACTAAGGCTACAAGCTGGTATAAATTTTACACTCAATCCAAGGTCGGATAATCACAAATTCTAAGGTTGAAGAAAAGGAAGATCACCCCGTCGCCAGAATCCCTTTTTTCGGCGATCTCTCGAATTTAGAAAGAACTTCAAGCAATAACCAAAATGGACAAAATTTGGTGCAAAACGACTGTAGTAGTCTCCTCTTTAATTTGCAATCAAAATAAAGACTTGAAACACCATTGATCACATTGCATTGACAGTCAAAAGTTCACGATCTAGCAGTATTTCTACCTCTCGAAAAAAGTCTGTCTCAAGACGATCAAAGGACATCAAACACTTCAGAATCAAATAAGCATCAAGACTATAATGATGGATCATCTGAATCACTGCCATAAGCATCCGAAAAAGCTTTCAAGATCTGGCAATGGTGAAGGCCCCTCAGAGAGGGATGGTTTCATCATTAGGACAAAAGGTTTAAGGGGCTTTTTGGTCATTATTCTTAAATTTGGGATTTTATTGTAATTTTTTTTAATTATTATTACACTTATTTTTGAGCATCCACCTATATTCGGTGGGTCTTCTATATAAACAAACTAAGGTCAATTGTAAAAGGGCCGGATCATTCATTAACGAAATAGAGGCATTAAGCTTGTTTCACCTTATCTTTTCCTTTTAACCCTTGGATCCAGTGCCAAAGATAGAGAAAACTTTCAGAGAGAGAAGCTACCCTTGGCCTACCCTAATCCCATGGCTCTGTTCTCTCTCTCTCTCTCTCTCTTCTTTCTTTATTCTCTCTCTCTTCACTAGTTGCTTGCCCCATGCAGAAACCCATGCCTGTGGCAAACGCGTGGTCTCGTCTCTTTCCCCTTGCATCTCTAACATAAAATGCAACACACCTGTAACTCTGCATAACATCCCACTATCAGACATACGCTCAACTCAATACCTTTGTTTACGATGCAAAATTTGACAGATCTTCCGATGAAGATCTCTTGGATCTTGACACTTTAAACTGATGAAAAAGAAGTGGTAGAGAAAGTGGAACAAATCGAATTCAGATTTGAGGCCAGACGTGCCCGAAAATGAGTAGATCTACTCTCAGATCTTTGGTAGAGCTAGCATGACCCAAAATACTAAAAATACGATTTTAAAAGAAAAATAATCAAAATAGATCAAAATAAAATAAAACAGTAAAAAGAAGAAGAAAGAAAGAAAAAGACATAATACCAAAGAAAAATAAAAAATACCAAACCAGGCCGGATGGCCTGGGACTCCCGAGCCTTCGAGGGCCCATATCAGCACCAACATCCACTTTGCCTCTCTGATTCGGATGTTGACCAGCAGATCTCTGATGTAGAAGCGTTGTTATGCCCTAAGGATAGTTTAGATCTAAGGTTGTTGTCTTTTAAAACGAAGGAGCTTGGACACCCGTATATGATGATTACCGTATTGCTGCGATTGCCGCATTACTGCCTCGTCTCTCTCTTCGGAATCGACTAGACAAGTCTCTTCCTATAGAAAGCCTTTCCTCTAGACACCCTTAGGAAATCCTAAGAAAATCAATGAAGATGCCAGGGTTAAATTTTAAATAGTGAAACCCCTGAAGTTAAGTGGCATGGTCAGAAACCTCAAAGGCCTTCTTTAACTCTTCAAGCTTTATCTGACCCTTATGAATTAGGGCCTCGATAATATCCTTCAGCGTGTAGCAATCATTTATAGGATGATTGATCCTCTGATGGTAGGCACAATAATTCACCTGAGTGTCATATGATCCAAATATGATCCAACTTCCCGAGCAACTTGACCTTTACACTTAAATGAACAAAATATGATCCAACTTCCAATAATAACTGAAATAACGCGGGGACCTATTCCTTCTCGAAGGGATAGAGCTTGTTCCTATGCTTGGTGAAATAATCACCCCGATCTAAGTTGGCTGGCGGGGGTACTCGATTGTACAACTACTGTTGTTTGCCAGCCTGAGGTGTTACCTTTGCTGTGCTTACCCCTTTAGAGAGGTCCAACATTTGGGAGGGAGCCTTCTTTGAATTAGTGACCATGATGGCTATACTGATTACCCCTTTCTGTTGGCTGCCACGTGTGTTATTTTGAGAGCTACCATTGCCTTGATTGTTTGCTGAGCTTGCAGATGGTTGTCGTGTTCCACCATGGTGGCATGACAAAATTTCTATGCGAACTAATTTAAAGATCAACTTTGACATGGAGGTCAGATTAGAGGCCTCGACATGCAGAGCGATCTCAAGTCGCATGTTCCGGACGCAAGTTTGGACTGCTTCCTTCTCAGGAATAAGATTAGGATGGTGGGAAGCCAAATTTCTCCATCTTGATATGAACTGATCCACAGGCTCATTGGGGACTTGAGTCAGGGTGAGAAGTTTGATGGTTTGAACCTCTCTCTCGACCTCATAAAAGCGTTGATAGAAAAGTTTCTCCTCTCCTCCCATGTATGCACTGAGTTTAGAGGAAGTTGGGCATACCATTGAAATGCTGGGCCATCGAGGGTCTCAACGAACTGTCGTAGAAGAAGTCTCCCGTCAGTCGTTGTTTCTCGACATGCTGCCTGGAAGTGGGCAATATGCTGGTTTGGGGAAGTGGTTCCATTGAATAAAGGAAACTTTCCTTCCTTATAATTTGAGAGAAACATGACCTGATCAATATACGAGGGGTATGGCCTTTGATAAGGCATTGTACCCTGTATCCCTGGGATTTGTCTGTTCTTTAGGCTATGGGTGACCATAGCATCAATGTCTGCCTGAGAGACGGGATGAGGGATAGAATTGTCTTGTGAGGTAGAAGGAGGGGGCTGCCGCAGAGGTGCACCATTAGAGTGATGGGAATTGAGCTCATGGCTAGCTGACTAGCGTACGGCAGCGATACGATCAATATTTTCCCTCATCGCGCACACCATATCCTCAAACTTATTCATGCGCTCTTCCTGCGCATCACCGGGCTTGCTTATAACCATTACGCTGACTGTTTCTATATGGAGGTCAACGTTAGTGGCAACTGAGGGCGTGGAAACTTGACAGGTCCTACGTGGTAGGTCAGTTAGCAGGGGGCCAGCATGCCCTGACTGAACTTGACTCTTGTATGCTGATTGTGTTTGGATTGGTTCTCGACGGTCTTGGGACCGTGGCTGTTGAGTGGCTGGGTCTTCTTCTACGATAGTAACCACAAGATAGGGCTCATGGAAATTTTCTTCAAGCTTTGTTGTCTGAAGGGGATAGAAGGATTCAGGTGAAGACGGTCTGTTTAAACGTATTTTTCATCATCTTGGTCCCTGGTAGGAAGCATGTCAATAAAGCCTACAAAACAGTGAAAAATTCCCGACAGTCTCAAAATGGCCCCATAATTGTTCAAGATCATCATCAGCACCTCAAAATATCACTTACCAAGTTTCATCACGATTAGACATGTCTAAGGGAATGAACACAAAGAAACAGTTTGCTGAAAATTGGCCTCAAGCACCCTGAAACGGACCCTACAACTAGAGCTATATTTTTTGGGTCTCAAATCATACTGGGACCACCTCCATTGGATCCGACATGGTCAAAAATCCCCATGGGCCAAGTTTCGGTTTGATCAGACACTCTAAAACAAAGATATGAGCAAAACATTGAAACAAGAGAGGCCACACACTATTCCTGTATGGCCTCACTGCACCAAAACACCATTAAAGGTAGCTATTGTTATAGTCATGGGTAGTCACTTTTGGGGCCTGTAACTCACTCGTTCCAAGTCGGATTGCTTCCAAATTGGTGAGCGTATTCGTCTCATTAAGACAAACAATTCGTTATGTGGCACGCTCCGAGACGATGTCCGAGTAGGGAGAAAAGCTAGAGAGAAGTTGCGATCCATGAAGAAGTTGCAAAAAATTCAGCAGCGACACGACGCACTATCGATCCGAAATTTTCAAGATTCAAACAAATTTCAAGTCTCGTGATCATGACTCAAAAACTTGATTCATGGCTCGAAGTTGGTATCAAAACAATCGCCATGTCGAGCCCTACAAGAAAATAACAATCTTTCGATTAAATGGGCATCAGAACAACCCCGGGTCAGCCATGAAAGATCACGCAAGTTCTCGGGCAGCCACAAGGATTGTTCTGAAATTTCACACATTATTAGGAAGGGGCAAAACAACCCTTTTGCACCCTTTTTTAGAATTCATTTAATTCAATTAAATCTTAATTTTTGGTAATTAGGTATAATTTTGATCAATCCACCCATGTTTGGGCACAACTCTATATAAACAGGCACTGCCTCATTATAAACACACACACGCCCACACCCCAACAAAGAAACTCGGCCTTCGGTTGATATTTGAGAAGATTCGATAAAATTTTGATTCCTTTCTTGAGCTTGTGAGTACATCTTGGAAAGAGAGAGGAGAGAGAAGAAAAGGGTCGGTACCCTTTAAGGAGGTAACTTTCTCTCTCCTCCCCTCTCTCTCTTTCTTCTCACTTTCTCTCTCTTCTTTCTCTTTCTTCTTTCCCTTTCTCTCTCCTCTTCCCTCTCTCTCCTCCTCTCTCTTCTTTCTCTTTCCTCTCTTTCTCTCAGTTCTTTCTCTTTATTCTCTCTTTCTCTCTCTTCTTCTCCCTCTTCGTCTATTTGTCAGCGAGACTTAGCGCCGGTTGGTTTCTTCTCTCTTCCTTTGTCAATCGGTGAGACCTAGTGCCGTTTCGTCTCCTCTCTCTTCATTTATCAATCTGTGAGACTTAGCAGTAATTGGTTTCCTCTCTCTTTCTCTATCAATTGGTGAGACTTAACATAAGTTTGTTTCCTCTCTCTTCCTCTGTCAGTCCACGAGACCTAGCGTCGGTTGGTTTCCTCTCTCTTCCTATGTCAGTCAGGGAGACCTAGTGCCGGTTGGTCTTCTCTCTCTTCGTCTATCAGTCGGCGAGATCTAATGCTGGTTGGTGTTCTTCTCTTCTTATATCAGTCGGCGAGGCCTAGCACCAGTTGGTCTTCTTTTTCTTCTTTTCCCAGTCGACGAGGCCTAGTGCCAATTGTCGTTTCTCTCTCTACCAGTCGGCAAGGCCTAAAGTCGATTAGTCTTCTCCCTCTTCTTCTATCAGTCGGCGAGACCTAGCGCCGACTGGTTTTCCCTCTCTTATTCTATCAGTTAGCGAGACTAAGTGCCAGTTGGCTCCCTTCCTCTCTTCTCATATGACACAATCGGTGAAGCCTAGCATCGACTTCTTCCTCTCTCTCCCATCTCCTGAAACAGTCGGCGATGTCTAGCACCGACTGCATCTCCTCTTCCTTCTTCTCTCTCCTTTCGTCTATCCCCTACTTCTCTTTAACCATTCCTTTGCTGCTTTCTCGTTCGACCAAGAGGGATTGAGGTTAGCATCTCATGGCTGTCCTGTCGTCTAGCCATAATGTCGTGGCGCCAGGTTCGCTTGGCCCGCTTTACTGCCACGACAGATTGACCATCGTGCCTAGCTAGTTGATATCGACAATAACATCTAGTAGTGATCCCGTGAGCTGGTCTCAGTTACCGAGCCCGTTTCTCTACCACGTTATGTCAATTATCCACCAGCCTAGTCACTGCCATGACCTTCTTGCTTGGTCAAATCCTTCTCTCCTCCTGCGTTTCTTTCTTCTTTTCGAATACGTATGCTTGCATACGTTCATAAAAGAGGATAAGGGTGAGGACTGACCCACCTGTCCCATAACCTTTGCCATATATGTGCGTGATGTGAAAAGCAGAAAATAATAAGAGTACGAGCCAAGGGAGGCGATTTCGATCCAGTTTCATTACTTGGGGACTGGGGGGCTTTCTTTGTGATCTAAGAGGGCACCCCTGCGAGTCAGCCCAAGTAAGTCCTGAACCTACCTTTTAAATTTCTCTCTCACAGGTTGGTAACACCTATCCCCATTTTCGAATGAGGTTCCTGAGAGAGCAATCTCAAAAATGTCTTGAGTCTTCCCCGAAACCCGAGGCATGAGCCGCCCGATCCCCTGGTATCCGGAGGGCGAGATCGAGGCACCTAACTAGCTTGGTGACTCCACTAGGGACTTACTATCCCTTAGTCAGATGGTTCTTGTTTGGCTAGTTTCTTCTTTATCTGCTTTCATCATCTTTTCACATTCACTTATGGCTGTTGGGTTCTATAACCCATTCATTCCGAACAAGGATTTTCTTATCCCCTTATTCGAGAATGTCCCTAAGGAATAAGGCCCTTCGACTTCGTTCTCGGCCATCCTCTTGAGCAAAGACCCCTTGTCTAGCTCCTAGGTCTTAACTTGGACCGGTGTCAGGAGGGACTTGAAGGTCCCTCACTCCCCATCTCTTCACTCCGGTGGAAACTCCACTAAGGCGCCTTGCATGAGCGGCACTTATGTTGCTCCACACAACATGTACTTAGCCACTGATAAGTCACTTACTGGTCATGTTTCTGAGGTACGCCAGAAGGCTGCCCAGTCCCTTTCTACAAAAGACAAGCGAGTTGCCATTCTGTGGGTCGCCATAAGGCTACCCCCCACATTCCTACACCAGGGGTCTCTATCCCTAGAGGCTCAACACAGAGAGGTGGAAACCCCACGGTCTCCACCCCTTACACACACCACAAGACTCATGGGTCACCCACTCAAGTGACACTTCGGGGCAACCCTTCTGTTACCTCGAGTCCGTGTCCAGGATCTAACCTTTCGAGGCTAGATCCTCTACACGCCACTCATGTGCATCTCACTACTCAAGGAAATTCCATTATTGCGCCAACCCGAGTACACAGGAGACGACCTCCATGTCCTCCTCTTATGCACACATCAGCGCACCCTGTAAGGGGCAGGCCTGCACTTGTTCTCTTACAGACACCAGCTTGTAGTTCTCAGCCCCTTAAGGCCAGCTCATCTGCAAGAGCCCGGGTGGACCCTCAGATCCCTCAAGATCCTTCTTCAAGGGGCGTACACGCTTTGCCATCTCAGGCCTTCCCTCGTCCTCTACCTAGGCCTCCTCATGAGTCAACCCTGCTCCCGCTTGCTCCTTTTTCATCGAGCAAGCACCTTCAGCCTTGGTACTTGAAGGTTTTCCTCAAGAGTACCATCCTGAACCAGCCTCAACACTTTGGTCATGTCTCTGAAGCTCATCAGAGAGCTCGGGGCATGGACCTCATAGAAAATCAAGTTCTTCATCCTCCCCGGCCCAAGTTGACTCCAGTTCCTTGCCCTCATCCTTTATCACACCTGATGGAGATAGCTCTCTCCTACCGCGACCTAGATCGTAGTTTTGACAAGAGGTCCATCAAAACCTCAAGGCTAAACGCGATAAAGGTCTGAAATTTTGACTAGGGAGGTGATCAAGGTAGTCAAAACAACCAATTTTGATGACCCTCTTCACTTGAATCCCTTCTACCCCCTTCAGACGATGAAGCCTGAAGAAGAGCTCTATGAGCCCTGTGCTGTGGTTACTATCACAGAAGAATACCCAGCCACTCAACAACCACGGTTCTAAGACTGTTGTGAATCAGCCCTGCAGCTACTATCGCAAGACTGTGGAGAATCGGTAACGTGATCTACGTACAAAAGTCAAGTTCAGTCGGGGCATGCTGACCCCTTACTGACTGACCTACCATGTCTGACCCGTCAAGCTTGCAAACCTTCTATCACCACTAATGTTGACCTCCCTAGAGAAACGGTCAGCGTAATGGTCGTAAGCAAGCCCAGTGATGTGCAAGAGGATCGCATGAACAAGTTTGAGGATATGGTACGCGCGATGATGGAAAAGATCGATTGTATTGACCCTGATTGTTTACCTCCATGGCAGCCTCCTCCATCTACCTCGCAGGACAATTCTGTCCCTCATCAGGTCTCTCAGTCTGATATTGACGCTTTGGACACCCATAGCTTAAAGAACAGACAAATTCCAGGCATACAGGGGGCGACGCCTTATCAAAGACCATACCCCTCCTATATTGATCAAGTCCTGTTCCCCTCAGACTATAAGAAAGGGAAGTTTCCTCTATTCAGTGGAACCACCTCCCCAAACTAGCATATCGCCCACTTCTAGGTGGCATGTCGAGAAACGACAGCTGATGGGAGACTTCTGCTTCGCCAGTTCGTCGAGACCCTTGATGGCCCGACAATTCAATGGTATGCCCGACTTCCTCCAAACTTGGTGCATACATGGGAGGAGATGGAGAAACTATTATATCAATGCTTCGATGAGATCGAGAGAGAGGTTCAAACCATCGAGCTTCTCACCCTGACTCAAGACCCCGATGAGCCTGTAGATCAGTTCATATCAAGATGGAGCAACTTGACTTCCCACCATCCTAATCCTATGCCTGACCCACTTTCATTTTAGGGAATATGTCTCCAGGAGAAAAAGAAGATTTCACCACCTTCTTGAAAGCAAACCAGTATGTCTTTGCTTGGAACTATCATGAGATGCCTGGGTTAGACCCTCAAGTAGCAGTTCACCATCTCGGCATCGATCCAATTATCAAAGCAGTCAAATAGAAGTCGATAAGTTTTAGGCCTGACCTCGAGATACAGATAGATGCTGAGATAACCAAACTCAGACAAGCAGGTTTCATCCGTGAAGTCAAATACCTGAAATGGCTAGCAAATGTCGTTCCGCTCAAGAAAAAGAATGGTCAAATTAGAGTGTGTATTGACTTTCACTATTTGAGCACTGCCTGTCTTAAGGATGACTTCCCGTTGCCATTCATCGAGATGCTCATACTGCCAGATCTTTTCCTTCATGGACAGATACTCCGGTATAATCAAATAAGGATGGCGCCCGAAGATGAAGAGGCCACCACATTCTTAACTCTAAAAGGGTTCTTCTGTTACATAATGATGCCTTTTGGATTAAAGAATGCTGGGGCCACATATCAGAGAGCAATGATGACCATTTTCAAAGACATGATACACAAAGAGGTGGAGTGTTATGTAGATGACTTGGTGGTAAAATCTGAAGAGAAGGATGTTCGGATGAATGAACTTGAAAAAGTATTTGAGCAATTATGTCTTCATCAACTTAAAATGAACATGCTGAAATGCGCTTTTGGCATGAGCTCCAGAAAATTCTTAGGGTTCATCGTCAGACATAGAGGGCTTGAAGTTGAGCCGGTAAAGATCAAGGCATATAAAGAAAGGCCGTCACCCGCTACACTTCGAGAACTGCCCTCTCTTCAAGGGCAATTGGCATACATTCGTAGGTTCATCTTGAACCTCTCAGGCCGTTCACATCTGCTAAAGAAAGATACCCCATTCATATGGGGTGAAGCATGTAAGGAAGCCCTTGAAGACATCAAGCATTATTTTCTCAACCCTCTAGTGCTCTCTACACCAGTATTGGGGAAACCCCTCATTCTGTATGTGACTGCTCTAGATGAGTCACTCGGAGCATTGTTGGCACAAAACAATGAAGAGGGAAAGGAGACTGCATTATATTACCTCAGCCGTAGGATGCAAGGAGCCGAGAGGAACTATCCCCCTATTGAGAAGATGTGTCAGGATCTGATCTTCACAGTACAAAAACTCCGCCATTACTTGCTTGGTCATGAAGTAAAACTTATATTAAAAGCTGATCTTGTAAAATTTCTCATGACACGTCCATATTTGTCAGGATGCCTTGCCAAGTGGGCATTATTGCTGATGGAGTTTGGTGTCACATATGTCCCACAAAAGGCCATCAAGGGCCAAGCCTTGGCTGACTTTCTAGCAGCACACCCCATGCCGGCCAAATCTCCTCTATCAAGCTACCTCCCTCATGAAGAAGTATTCTGTGTCGAACTTGCTCTTGTGTGGGAATTATACTTCAAAGGAGCCTTCCAATCGGAATGAGGAGGCTCTGCGGTAGTATTCCTGACTCCTAGAGGAGGAATATTGCCACTTTCCTTCTCTCTCATTCAAGCCGGTTCTCATAATGAAGCAGAATATCAGGCCCTTATAATCAGACTCGAGATAGATTTCGATCTCGACTTGGAGTAGCTCAAGATATATGGCTATTCGGAGTTGGTTATCCGATAGCTCAAAGGGATTTATGATGTAAGAAAAGACACCCTCAAGCCTTATCACGATACTGCAAAATCGTATATGGCTCAGTTTGAAGACGTATCCTTGAGTCACATCCTCGGGAGGCCAAATTCGCAGGCGGATACACTTGCGAAACTCGGCGCTACAATTCAATTGTCCTCATCAGGACCCATGCTTGTTTGGGTGGCGGAATGGAGACACATCGAGCTAAGAACTAAAGTCGATGCGGATGACGAGAGAAATGTCACTTCTATTAGCCAAAGAAGTAATCAAGACCGAACAAGAAATAACATAGAGTCGAGGAGCTAAGGGTCGAAATCAAAAACCACATTTCTTTGACCCAATACGCGCAGAAATTGAGCAGGTTGAAGATTGGAGAGACCCCATTACTAGGTTCCTAAAACATGGCAGGCTCCCGAAAGATCATGCCGAATGTAATAGTATACATCGAATGTGCACCAAGTATACCCTCCTCGAAGGAGATGTTCTCTTTACAAGATCATTTGATGACATTCTTCTCAGATGTGTCGACATCCATATAAGGTGTTAGAAGAAGTCCACTTAGGCATTTGTGGGCTGCGCTAGTCCAGTCCTAAGCTCTATGAATGAATACGCAGGTTGGGATACTATTGGCCTTCTATGATCGCCGATTCCTTAAGCTAAGCTAAAACGTGCCAGGTTTGTTAAATACACTCCAGCCTGGTTCATCAGCCTCCAGAGCCCTTACACCCTACTGTTGCATCATGGCCCTTCTCACAATGGGGTATGGATTTCGTAGGGCCCATTGACCCCCCTTCCGCAATGGCCCATGTTTTTATCGTAGCTGTAACAGATTATTTCTCAAAGTGGGCTGAAGCAGTCGTCCTTAAGCAAGTTCTTGGGATAGAGGTGACCTACTTTGTTCAACATCATATCATATACCACTTTGGAGTGCCCGATCGGATCATATCTGACAATGGCCCTCAATTTAGGAGTCATCATCTTGATCGCCTAGTTAACCTATTCGATTTCGAATGGAGGTACTCGACTATGTACCACCCTCAGACGAATGGATTAGCTGAGGCTTTTAATAAAACTCTATACAATGTTATAAGAAAGTTCGTATAAAAAAACAAGGAAGAACTGGCATGAGAAGCTTCCTGAAGCACTGTGGGCTTATCGCACTACTGTACGAAATGCTACTTATTCCACTCCTTATTCTCTGGTCTATGGGGGTGAAGCAGTTTTACCTCTCGAAATACAAATCCCACCATTGCGAGTCGCTATTCACAAGGGAATAACGAAGATGAGAGAGTCAAGATCTAGCACAAGAATTGGATGCACTCGATGGAAAGAGGCTAGAGGCTTAGTAAAACCTTGAACTCAACCAAGGGAGAATGAAGAGGGCTTTTGACAAGTCTGTCAAGATCCGTTCATTCACCCGTGGTGATTTAGTCTTAGCTATCAAGAGGCCTATTGTTATTCATAGCCAGTGTAAAGGGAAGTTTGAGCCTAAGTGGGAAGGTCCCTTTATAGTAAAAAAGGTCTCCTTCAACGGGGCCTACATACTAGCACATCCTGGTGGAGAAGAGGCGATGCCCCCTATCAACGGGCGATACCTAAAGAAGTACTATCCATGATGCGTATTCAAAAGAAAGGGACTCAGTGCGAAAACAAGCAAGATAGTCCAACAAAAATGCTAAATTTTTTCTTGTATATTGCAGTAAAAATGAGTTACAAGTTACAAGAACCCATTATTAGGGAGGTTACAAGTCTCTTGTGTCTAACGACAAGAGGACAGTTACAAACCAAAACTTGTGCTTTTGCTCTTGCATCTGAGAGTAAGAGGACGGTTACAGGCCAAAACAAATGCCTGTCCCATGAGGAAGAAGCAAACCCACAAAAGGAAGGACCTCCTCATGAAGAAGAAGCGAAACCACTTGAAGAGTTAGCTTTAATTCATCTGACGAGTAAGAGGATGGTTACATGACAGAAGACAAAGCAGAGCCACTCCAAGAAGTTAGCCTCATTCCATCCGACGTGTATGTCAAAATTACAAGCCAAATACCTCATCTGACATGTATGTCGAACATACGATGTAGGATCCATTCAACATGTATATCAAACATACAAGAGGGGCTGCCCTAGCAAGGAGTTGACTTATGATGAAAAGCATGCCTTGTTCACAGTGGATGCCCTTCCACAGAACAACATGGACCTCATTGTTATTCTAGAGGATTTGGCTTCCAACAGGTACCACAAGCCATGCCCCATCCTTCGCCACTTTTTGCTGGCCCATGAACATCACCATACGTAGCTCATCATCGAATGCCGTGAACCCCGCACGTGACTTACCGACACATGCGAGCGTCAGTCTTTGCATCTTGATAAGCCACACATGCGAATCAGCGCCGATTGAAGCTAGCTCCGGCTAGGTCCTCTGGAGGCGAGTACCAGTTGCGTGCCCAACCCCTAGAGCGGAATGTTTTGCTTGAGGGTTGGCGCTGGTTGTATCAGCACTCCAAATCATCAACGTCGGTTACTGTAGTGCTACTTGGAATTATGTTAGTGCCGACCCTGTCTCGACTGTTCGCCTCTCGAGACTCCTCGTTTTCGCACCTCCTTAAATGGTCACAGAATTTCCAAGGACGACGGTTCACCTCCAGCAACCGTACACCTTCATCTTGACGGTTCAGTTCCAACAACTGTATGCCTTCCCCCCAATGTTTCACCTCATGCAGCCGTACGACCCACCTCCTACGACCATTTGTCTTCCACTGGAATTGCTCCCACACGATTGAAAACTCACAGGAAAAATTTCCCGTCTGTCTTTTTGATCTGGACTTCACCAGAACCTCGCTGGGAAACCTCTGCGACACCACTAACAGTGTCGAAAAGTGGAGATAACCTCGGTAAAACTCTTCAAAGTGCTTGAAAACTTTTGCAACGCTTTGCAACGCCACGAGTGGTGCCGGAAAACTTCCACTACCGCCGAGAAACCCCGTAAAGATCCCCTGAAATCCCTCAAGACTTGCAGAAATACTCACTGATGTGTTTCCCACCTCTTCTTGAAAGAAAAATGATAGTCGCAGCCGCATTTGCCTCCCTAAAAGATTCTCGAAAAGCTCTCCTTTCCCTGCTACTTTCTCTGCAAACTCATCGAATCCTTGGTGAAGTTTGATCTTCTCTGCAGGACCCTTGACAGGAAGCTTGCTACCTTCCCAAGAACCTTCCTCGCAAAGACTGTTGCTGAAGTCCCACTGCTCGCTCGAAACTACAAACGAGCGCTCTCTCCTCACGGTTAAAGAAAACTTATGCTTAAGTTTTTATTTTACCTTTGGTGAAAATAAGGGAAAATGGGATTTTACCCCCTTATATAGACTACACTCCCTCAAATGCCCCTCACAAATTGGGAAGTCCAATTGCATCCAAGGGAAGCCAAGCGACAACAAGTTGGGTCGGGCTTTACACGAGGCTCGAGGTAACTCTCATCAATCCATCCCTAGCGCCGGTTGACGCGGCGCCAGGTGGATTTCCAAAACAACCCTAGCGCAAGTTGAATTAGAGTCGGGCGTGTTTCCAAATCCATCCCCAGCCCCGGTTGACGCAACGTTGGGTAAATTTCTAAACAACCTTAGCTCCAGTTGACTTAGCACCTGGAGTGTTTCCAAATCCATCCTCAGCGTCGGTTGACTCAGCGCCGAGTAAATTTCTAAACAACCCTAGCGTCAGTTGACTTAGTGCCGGGTGTGATTTCAAATACAACCTTAGCACCGGTTGACTTAGCACCGAGTGTGTCTCCGAAACGACCCTAGCACTGGTTAACTCAGGGCCGGTTGTCTTCAGATACGGGTCACTCACAATACCAGCTTTACAACGTCGGTTGTGTTGTGAGAACTCAGCGCTGGTTGAATATTCACAATAAACCATCAACACTACACATGGCGCCAACCGTATTCTAAGTAGTGTATGCCGTACCACTATCCCTAGTGGAGTTGTACCCAAGCCAGGATGTGTCATCCCTAGTGGAATTACGCCTAGGCCGTTGCACCTAAACTGTGACTTCCCTAATGGAGTCAGGAGCTGTCCCTCATCCCCCACTAGGAGTCACACCCCTGCTGCGGCCCATCATCCCCAGTGAAGTTAGGGTCATTCTTACTTCCCCAATCCTCAATAGGTCAGCTTCACATTAAGCTACCTTACCCTCAGGGAGTCAGGTTACCTGTTATAGAGACTCATCTTTCACTTAGAAAGTATGCTTACCCCTTTTAAAACCACAACAAGGTCCACTTCTGCTGGTCATCCTTCATCAGGTCACCATTTCCACCTAGCCCTCAGTTTGTGAATGGTCTTAGCCATGTTATCCTCAGGGAGTCGGATTACCATCCACATGCTATTCCCCATGGAGCTCCTCCTACATGGCGATCCACACAATGGTCCGTGCTGCATGACCCTAAACTGCACCTCCATGGTTTAGACACATGACCCTAAACTTCGCGATCCAAACTATATGACCTTAAACTATAGTGGAGGTCTAGTTGCATGACCTTAAACTATATGATCCTAGTTGTATGACTTTAAACTGCATAACTATGGTCCTAGCTATGCAACCTTAAATTACATAACCACAGTCCAAACTATATGACCTCAAAACTGTAGCAGAGGTCTAGTGGCACGACCTTAAACTGCATGGTCCAACTATATGACCATAAACCATGGTCACGTCGCTGTCACATGATGTTAAACTGCACAACACCATGGTTCGAACTATATGAATTTAAACTATAGCGGAGGTCAAGTTGCACGACCTTAAACTACATGGTCCTAGTTGTATGACTTTAAAATTGCATAACCACGGTCCAATTATTTGACCTTAAAACCATAGTGCACGTCCTGGCCGCATGATGATAAACTGCTTTGCTGAGGTCCAGGAGGCATGACCATAAACGTGCCCTCACATACGCACACATGCCTTTACGTGCACTTTCACGCACACCTTACCTAACCTACCTATTAGTGTGAGCGCATCACCTTCATTACCTCCCCATGAGTTCATCACCCTACATCATCCCCCAGTGAGTCTCACCCATGCTCACAAAACGGTGAACCGTCCCATCATCCATACTCGCTGTAAGTTAGTGGGTCACCATCATCCACTCACCTTTCATACATTGCCCGTCTCTCATGGACTGCCTCGAACCATCTCCCCAAGTGAGCCAAACCACCACCATACTCACTTCATGGCCGTCATAGACTGCCATCCATCACCATTATGGTCCAGCTGTATGACGTTGAACCATAGCGCATGTCCAGGCAGCATGACATTAATCTGTTTCGCACGGGTCCCAGAGGCATGACCTTAAACACGCCCTCAAAAAAAAAAAAGAGAAAAGAAATAACGGGCATGGTGTATACCTGAACAAGGGAACGCTATGAGTAAAAATGATGAACGGGCATGGTCATGAAACCATGAGTAAAAGAGTTCTGTGAATAAAAAAACTGGGCACGGTGAAATCCGAAAGGGCATCGTGAGTAAAAATGGACAAAAAGGGTGGACATGACTAAAAATTCATGAGTAAAAGAGCCCCGCCCCTTAAAAAAAAAAAAGAAGTTGGTGAAAACCCTACAGCACCGCTTCCCAAGTTCAAGCGAAAATCCACGAAGGACGCTTGGACCAATAAACAAGTTGATGCAACATTCGCTTCCACAGGTGACTTCAGCTAGCACTCCCTTCATCTTCAAGACGTCCAACAGGGTGTAGACGTAAAATCATCCCTGGACATTCCTTCTTAAGCAGGTAGCCCAGTCGATGTCCTTCTCCATCTGGGTGAGCAGGTAGCCCAGTCGACGTCCTCCTCCAGTCCTGGGTGAATAGGTAGCCCATTCGACATCCTTCAGTCCTAAGTAAACAGGTAGCCTAGTCAACTTCCTTCTTCAGTCCTGGGTGAACAGGTAGCCCAGTCGACATCCTTCTTCAGTCCTGGGTGAACAGGTAGCCCAGTCGATGTCCTTCTCCAGTTCTGGGTGAACAGGTAGCCCGGTCGACATCCTTCTTTAGTCTTGGGTGAACATGTAGCCCAGTCGACATCCTTCTTCAGGGCTGGGTGACAACGTAGCCCAGTCATTATCACTTCTTCAAGGATTTCCTCCCCATGCATGGAGTATGCATGCCTTCTCCTTCTCTTATAGACCTCCTCCCCATGCAAGGAGTGTGCATGCCTTCTCCTTCTCTTATAGACCTCCTCCCCATGCATGGAGTGTGCATGCCTTCTCCTTCTCTTATAGACCTACTCCCCATGCATGGAGTGTGCATGCCTTCTCCTTCTCTTATAGACCTCCTCCCAATGCATGGAGTATGCATGCCTTCTGCTTCTCTTATGGACCTTCTCCCCATGCATGGAGTATGCATGACTTCGTCTTCTCTTATGGACCTTCTCCCCATGCATGGAGTTTGCATGCCTTATTTTTCTCTTATGGACCTTCTCCCCATGAATGGAGTATGCATGGCTTCTTCTCTTATGGACCTTCTCCCAATGCATGCACGCCTTCTTCTTCTCTTATGGACCTTCTCCCCATGCATGGAGTATGCATGCCTTCTTCTTTTCTTATAGACCTCTCCCCATCCATGAAATGTGCATGCCCTCTCCTTCTTCTATAGACCCCTCTCTTCATGAGGCTAGGTGACAAAGTAGCCCAGTCATCACCTTCCAAGGACGAAACTGACAAAGCCAGAGCAGAAACTGTCAGAGACTTCAGTTCGCCTAGCTGCCATGGCTAGACCTTCGGGATCGACTAATAGAACCTGCCCCCGACTGGACTCGGTAGACGAGACTAATAGTGGTACTCTGATTGTTAATAGCAAATCTGGTGTAGTAACAACCAAATGGCACCAAAAAAAGTCTCTTCTCCCCTTGAATTTTCCATGGACGGACCCGCGAACATTGCATCCCTATGTCTGAGTAGCCTAGTTACACCATTACGTGAACTCCTCGGTGTTCACGTGGTCTTGTGGCTAGGAAGGAAAAAAGGAAAATCTGAAGGAAACGTTCTGAATGATTGTCCTTCTCGTTTCTCTTGAAGCACAACATTTAGTGGGGCAAGCTGTTTGAACATATTTTTCATCATCTTGGTCCCTGGTAGGAAGCACGTTAATAAAGCCTACAAAATAGTGGAAAATTCTTGAAAGTCTTAGAATAGCACCAGAATTGCTCAAGATCGTCATCAGTACTTCAAAAGACCACCTTTCAAGTTTCATCATGATGATACATGTCTAAGGCAGTGAACACAAAGAAAAAATTTTCGAAAAATGGACCTCTAGCACCCTGAAACGGACCCTACAACTGAACCTACATTTTTCAATGTTTCAGACCACTATGGGACCACCACCATTGGATCCAGCACGGTCGAAAACCCTTTTGAGCCAAGTTTCGACTTGATCAGACACTCCAGAACAAAGATATGAGCAAAACATTAAAACAGGAGAGGCCGCATGCTATTCCCATATGGCCTCACAACACCAAAACACCATTAAAGGTGGCTATTTTTACAGTCATGGGCAGTCACTTTCAGGGCCTGTAACTCACTCATTCCTAGTCGAATCGCTCCCAAATTTAGTGAGCGTATTCGTCTCATCAAGACGAACATGTCGATATGTGGCACGCCCTAAGACGATATCCGAGCATGGAAAAAAGCTAGAGAGAAGTTGCCGATCTGTAAAGAAGTTACAGAAAATTCAGCAGCAACATGCCTCGTTCGATGAACCAAATCACGATGCTCGCGCAACAGATCGACGCAAAGCAAATTCCATTATGTGTGTAAGGTTCAGGGCTACCATTATCGAACCATGTACATGATGGAGGGTCAAATTTCATGCACGAAGCCGGCGAAGTTATTGAAATTCCAGTCGTCAGATTCTAGATTCCGACCAAAACTCAAAAGTTACGAAATCTTCGTTCGGGCTCCAAATCACGTTCCAATTGTTGCCACGCGATCGTGATGACATGCTTAATATGCTACGATGAAGAAATCATAGAAAAACAATAATGAAAGACCGCACTATCGATCCGAAGTGTTCAAGATTCAAACATATTTCAAGTCTCGTGATCATGACTCAAAAACATGATTCATGGCTTGAAGTTGGTATCAAAACAATCGCCATGTCGAGCCCTACAAGAAAACAATAATCTTTCAATTAAACAGGTATCAGAACAACCAGGGTCAGCCACGGAAGATCATGCAAGTTCTCGGGTAGCCACAGGGACTGTTTTAAAATTCCACACATTGTTAGGTAGGGGCAAAACAGTTCTTTTACACCCATTTTTAGAATTTCAATTAATTCAATTAAATCTTATTTTTTAGAAATTAGGTCTAATTTTGATCAATCCATCCATGTTTGGGTACAACTCTATATAAATAGGCACTGCCTCATTATAAAAACACACACGCTCACCCCCACAAAGGACCTTAGCCTTCATTTAATTTTTGAGAAGATTAAAAAAAATTCGATTCCTTTCTTGAACATGTGACTATGTCTTGGAGAGAGAGAGGAGAGAGAAGAAAAGGGCCAGTACCCTTCGGGCATGCAACTTTCTCTCTCCTACCCTCTCTATTTCTTCTCTCTTTCTCTCTCTTCTTTCTCTCTTCTCTCTCTTTCTTCTTTCTCTCTTCTCTCTCTTTCTTCTTTCTCTTTCTCTCTCCTCCTTCTCTCTCATCTTCCCTCTCTCTTTCTCTCTCTTCTTTCTCTTTCCTCTCTCTCTTTCTCTCTCTTATTCTCTCTCTCTTTCTCTCTCTTCTTTCTTTCTCTCTTCTCTTCTCCCTCTTCATCTATCAATCGATGAGACCTAGCACCGGTTGGTTTCCTCTCCTTCCTCTATCAGTTGGTGAGACTTAGTGCCGGTTGGTCTCCTCTCTCTTCGTCTATCAGTCAGTGAGACTAAGCGTCGATTTGTTTTCTCTCTCTTTTTATGTCAGTGGGTGAGACTTAGCACCGCTTGGTTTCCTCTCTCTTCCTCTGTTATTCGACAAGACTTAATGTCGGTTGATTTTCTCTCTCTTTCTCTGCCTGTCGGCGAGACCTAGATTCAATTGGTCTCCGCTCTCTTCGTCTATCAGTCAGCGAGACTTAGCACTGGTTGGTTTTCTCTCTCTTCTTCTACTAGTCGATGAGGCCTAGTGTCTAATGTATTTTCTCTCTCTACCAGTCGGTGAGGCCTAACATCGGTTGGTCTTCTCTCTCTTCTTCTACCAGTCGGTGAGGCCTAACACCGATTATCTTTTCTCTTTCTATCAGTCGGCAAGGCCTAGCACCGATTGGTCTTCTCTCTCTTGTTTTATCAATCGGAGAGACCTAGTGCCAACTGGTTTTCCCTCTCTTCTTCTATCAGTTGGCGAGACTAAGCTCCAATTGGCTCCCTTCCTCCCTACTCATCTGACACAGTCGGTGAAGCCTAGCACCTACTGCTTCCTCTCTCTCACATCTCCTAAAATAGTCGGTGATGTCTAGCGCAGACTGCATCTCCTCTTCATTCTCTCTCCTTCCATCTATCCCCTTATTTTCTTTAACCATTCCTCTACTGCTCTCTCGTTCAACTAAGAGGGATTGAGGTTAGCATCTCATGGCAGTCCTGTCGCCTAGCAGTAATGTTGTTGCACCAAGTTCACTTGGCCCTTTTTACTGCCACGACAGACCGACATCATGCCTAGCTAATCAATATAGAAATTAACGTCTAGTAGCGATCCCATGAGCCGATCTCAGTTATAGAGCCCATTTCACCATCACGTTATGTCAATTATCCACCAGCCTAGTCACTGCCCTAACCTTCTCGCTTGGTCGAATCCTTCTCTCCTCCTATCTTTCTTTCTTCTTTTCAAATATGCATGCTTGCATACGTTCATAAAAAAGGAAAAGGGGGAGGCCTGACCCACCTGTCCCATAACCTTTGCCATATATGTGTGTGATTGTGAAAAGCAGAAAATAAGAAGAATACGAGCCAAGGGAGGCAATTCCGAACCAGTTTCATTACTGGGGAGATTTCTTCGTGTTCTAAGAGAGCGCCCACGCGAGTCAGCCTTAGTAAGTCTCAAACCCATATTTTAAATTCCTCTCTCACTAGTTAATAACACCTACCCCTGTTTTCGAACAAGGTTCTCGAGAGAGTGATATCACGAGCGTCTCGGGTCCTCGAAACTCGTGAAGCAAGCCGCCCAATCCCTAGGGATCCGGAGGGCAAGATCAAGGCACCTAACCAGAGTTATCAGAATTAGTTATTTTAACTGCCTTGGTCACCTCCTTAGTCAAAATTTGCAGGCCTTTATCACCTTTAGCCTTGAGGTTTTGATGGACCTCACGCCAAAATTGCGATCTAAGTCGCGGTTGGTCAGCTCTTCTTGGACATGAGAGAGCTGTGTCCATCAGGTGCGGTAATGGATGAGGGTCAGGAACTGGAGTCATCTGGGTCGGGGAGGATGAAGGACTCGATCTTCCATCAGGTTAATGCCCTGAGCTCTCTTATGAGCTCCAGAGACACGACCAAAGTGACGGGACTGGTTCAGGATTGTACTCTTGGGAAAAACCTTCGAGTGTCAAGGCTGAAGGTGCTTGCTCGATGAAGGAGGAGTGGGCCGGAGTAGGATTGAGTCATTAGAAGGATGGAGTCTAGGGTGAGGGACGTCTGTGATGGCGATGCATGTGCACCCCTTGAAGAAGGATTACAGGAGACCTAAGGGTTAGCTCGGGCTCATGTAAGTGATCTGGTCTTAGGAGGCTAAGAACTACGAGCCGATGTCTGTAAGAAAACAGGTGTATGCCCCTTATAGGGTGCGCTTGTTTGGGGTGAATAGGAGGATAAAGAGGTCATCTCCGGTGTACTCGGGTTGGCGTAATGATGGCATTGCCCTGAGTAGTGAGATGCATGTGATCAGCATGCGCAGGACCTGACCTTAGAAGGTTTGATCCTGGATGTTGACTCAAGGTAGCACAAGGGTTGCCTCGAAATGTGGCTTGAGTGGGTGACCAACGAGCCTTGTGGTGTGTGCGAGGGGTGAAGACTGTGGGATTTCCTCCTCGATGTGTTGAGCCTCTAAGGAGGATAGAGACCAATGGTGCAGAAATGTGGGGGGTAGCCTTATGGCGACCCACATAAGCAATGACAACTTGTTTGCCTTTTGCAGAAAGGGACTGAGCAGCCTTCTAGCATACCTCAGGAACATGACTGACAAGTGACTTTTCGGTGGCTGGGTGAATGCTGTGTGGGGCAACATAAGTGCTGCCGATGCAGGATGCCTTGGTGGAGTTTCCACCAGAGCAAGGAGATAGGGAGTGAGAGACCTTTAAGTCCCACCTCACACCAGTCCAGGTTAAGACATGAGAGCTAGACAAGGGGTCTTTGTTCAAGAGGATGGTTGGGAACGAAGTCGAAGGAACTTGTTCCCTCGGGACACTCTCAAATATGGGGATAAAAAAATCCCTGATCCAGATAAATGGGTTACATAACCCGCAAGCCATAAATAAAATGTGAAAAGATAATGAAAGCAGATAATAAAAGAAGAAACTAGCCAAAGAAGAACGATCCGACTAAGGGGTAGTAAGTTCCCAGTGGAGTCACCAAGCTGGTTAAGTGCCTCGATCTCGCCTTTCGGATCCTTTGAGGATCGGGAGGCACACGTCTCGGGTTTCGAGGGAAGACCCGGGATGTTTTTGAGATCGCTCTCTCAGGAACCTCGTTCGAGAACGGGGAACCTGTGAGAGAGGAATTTAAGGTGGGTTTAGGACTTACTCGGGCTGGCTCGCGTCGGCGCCCTCTTAGATTGCGAAGAAAGTCCCCTAGTAATAAAACTGATTTGGAATCGTCTCCCTTGGTTTGTATTCTTCTGTTTTCTGCAATGACACACATATGGCAAAGGTTATAAGACAGGTGGGTCAGACCTCACCCTTTTCCTCTTTGATGAACATACACAAGCATGCGCATTCAAAAAGAAGGAGAGAAAAATAAAAGAAGAAAGATGGGGGAGAGAAGAATTCGACTGAGCGGGAAGATCAAAGTGGTGACTAAGCTGGTGAATAATTTGCCTGACGTGGTAGCAAAACGGGCTCGATAACTAAGACCGGCTCACAGGATTACTACTAGATGTCATTATCAGTATCGACTAGCTAGGCATAATGGTTAGTCCGTTGTGGTAATAAAGCGGGCCAAGTAATCCTGGCACAACAACACTATGGCAGACATCAGGACTTCCATGAGAGGCTAACTTTAGTCCCTCTTAGTTGAATGAAAGAATAAAAGAATAATGGTTATCAGAAAAGAACAAGAAATGAAATAAGAGAAGGAGAAGGAAGGAGAAGAAAGAAAGAGAAGAGTATAAAAGGCGAGAGAATAAAAGAGAGAGAGGGAAGGAAGACGCAGTCGACGCTAGGCATTACTGACTATGTTAGAAGAAAGTGAGAGAAAATACAGTCGGCGCTAAGCTTCACCGACTGTGTTATACAGAGGAGAAGAGAGAGAAGACATACCATTAGGCTTCACCGACTGTGCCAAAAGAAGAGAGAGAAAATACACTTGACATTAGGCTTCACAGACTGCATCAGAAGAAAATTGAGAAGATGTAGTCTGTGTTAGGCTTTACCGACTGTGTGACAAGAAGAGAGAGAAAATGAAGTCGACGCTAAGCTTCACCGACTGTGTCAAAAGAAAAGGGAGAAGATGCAGTGGGCGCTAAGCTTCATCGACTGTGCCTGAAGAAGAGAGAGAAAACATAATCGACGATAGCCTTTACCGGTTGTGTCAAAAGAAAAGAGAGAAGATGCAGTCAATGCTAGGCTTAACTGACTGTTCTAGAAGAGAAGAAAGAGAGAAACCCAATCGGCGCTAGGGTTACATCGGTTGTGATGGAATTGAAGCAAGAGAGAGATCGAGCCGATGCTAGGCTTTGCCGACTGTTACAGAAGAGAGAGAGAGAAAAATAGAGCCGATGATAAGCTTCATTGATTGTGATAAAAATGGAGAGAGAGAATCTAGCTGACGCTTCACCGACTGCAACAGAAAAGAAGGAGAGAGAGAAATTCAACCGGCGCTAGGCTTCACCGACTGTAACAAAAGAGAAGGAGAGAGAAATCTAGCCGGTGCTAGGCTTCGCCAACTGCAACAGAAGAGACGAAGAGCGAGAAATCCAACCGGCGTCAGGCTTCGTCAACTGTAACAGAAGAGAAGGAGATAGAGAAATCTAGCCGACACTACGCTTCGTCAACTGCAACAGACGAGAAGGAGAGAGAGAAATCCAATCGGTGCTAAGCTTCATCGATTGTAACAAAAGAGAAGGAGAGAGAGAAATCCAGCAAATGCTATGCTTCACCGATTGTAATAGAAGAGAAGGAGAGAGAAATCCAACCAGTGTTAGGCTTCTTCGACTGCATTAGACGAAGAATAAAGGGAGATAAAGATGAGAAGAAGAGAGAAAAAAAGATAGAGATGAGAAGAAGAGAGATAAAAATAGAGATAAGAAAGAGGGGAGGAGAGAGAAAGAGATATAGATAAGAAGAAGAGAGATAGAGATATAGATGAGAAAGAGAGGAGGAGAGAGAAAGAGGGAAGGAGAGAGAAAGTGGGGAGGAGAGAGAAAGAGAGGAGGAGAGAGAAAGAGAGGAGAAGAGAGAAAGAGAGGAGGAGAGAAAGATGAGAGGAGAGAAAGTGGGAATGAGAGAGAAAGAGGGGAGGAGAGAGAAAGTTACCTGCCTGAAGGGTATCGACCCCTTTCTTCTCTCTTCTCTCTCTCTCTCTCCAAGACGTACCCACAAGCTTAAACAAAATTTAGAAGTTTATTGATTGATCTAAGAAGAATGAATCCGTCCTTTGTATAGTGAGGCATTACCTGTTTATATAGAATTGGGCTAAAACGTGGGTGTACCCTCAAGAACTACCTAGAATTGAAGATAATTATAATTTAATTTAATTTAAAGAAATTCTAAAAATGGGTGCAAAAATACTGTTTTGGCCCTGCCTAACAATGTGTGAAATTTCCATAACAGTCTCTGCTGCTGCCCAAGAACTTGCATGATCTTCCGTCACTAACCCGGGGTCATTTTGATGCCCATTTGATCGAAAGATTATTGTTTTCTTGTAGGGCTCAGCATGACGATCATTTTGATATCAACTTTGACCCATGAATCATGTTTTGAGGCATGATCATGAGACTTGAATTTTGGATGAATCTTGAAAACTTCGGATCAATTCTATGCTCATTCCTTAATGTTTCTTTTTGACTTCTTCATTGAATCACACTGAGCATGCTGTCACGATCGCGTTGCAACAAATGTAGCTTGATTTTGTGTCCGGATGAAGATTTTATCGTCTTGAGTTTTTGGCCAGAATCTTGAAATCCAACGGTCAAAATTTATAACAGCTTTGTTGCCTTCATGTCTGAAATACAACGGTTCATCGTACGCAAGGTTCGGACCAGAGATAGCCTCGGACCTCACGCACATAATGCAATTGGTTTCGTGCCGATCGAGTATGCAAGCGTCGTGATCTGGCTGCTCGAATGAGGCGTGCTGCTGCTGAATTTTTTGCAACTTCCTTCACGGATCAATGAATTTCATTTAGTTTTTCTCTTTGCTCGGGCGTCTTCATAGGGCATACCACATATCGAATTGCTCATCTTGATGAGACGAATACGCTCATGAAATTCGGGAGCGATCCGACTTGGAACGAGTGAGATATAGGCTCCGAAAGTGACTATCTGTGACTATAAAAACAACCACCTTTTGATGCAGTGAGGCCACATGGGAATAGTGTGCGGCCTACCATTTTTTAGTATTTCACTCATAACTTTGTCTTGGAGTGACCGATTGAGCTGATACTTGACCTATAAGGGTTTTTGACCGTGTCGGATCTAATGGCAGTGGTCCCACACACCAATTTTGCTGAAATTGTTTCTTTGTGTTCATTACCTTAAACATGTTTGATCAAGATGAAACTTGGCAGGTGGTATTTTGAAGTGCTGATGAAGATCTTGACCAATTTTAGGGTCATTCTAAGATTATCAAGAATTTCCACTGTTTTGTAGGCCTTATTGACCTGCTTTCTATCAGGGACCAAGGTGCTGAAAAATATGTTCAAACAACATCGTTCAGCATTTCGTGCCTATCTTTGCCACCTTTTATTATTCTATCTATAATTTGAGAAGTCCTTTGTTTGTGGCCTCTGCTTGTTCGTTTCCTTAAGGGTAGTAAGGTTTGGAGAACTTTTGCATTATCCTAAACTTTTGCGCACCTTAGCCCTTTCATTCTTGAAGTTGGATCCATTGTCAGTAATTATTGACTCAGGAACTCCGAATTTGAATACAATGTTGTTCTTTATGAAATGGGAACATGTTGTCCTTCAATTTTGACAAATGATGTGGCTTCTACCCATTTTGTGAAGTACTTTTTGACCGTTAGTATAAAACAAAGGCTGTTTGAGGCTTTTGGTGAGATCATTTCGATGATATCAAGAACCCACATGGAAAAGGGCCATACGGGCAGTGTCGAGTTGAGTGGTATGGACGGTGCATGGATGAAGTCTCCATAAAGTTGACATTTGGCATACCTCTTAACAAACTTTCAACAATCTTCGGCCATGGTGGTCAGTAATAACCTTGGAGCCTGATTTTCTGAGCTAAGGCCGTTGCCCTAGAATGACCTCCTTCATTGTGTAACTCTGTCAATACTTGGTAGATTTCTGGCTGATCGAGACACCGTAGAATGATGCCATCGAAGGACTTCTTAAACAGGAGATCACCTCTTACTAAGATTTGCATAGAAAACCTTTGAAGGGCTTCTTTATCCTTTTTGGTGGCTCCTTCGGGGTATAACCCATATTTCAATAGGGACAAAATATCGTGGAACCATGGTTTTTCCTTATCTAACACATTTGAAGCCATGAGAGACACTTCTCCATCATTTTCATTTTCTTGCTTTATTTATTCTTCGATCCTTGGTGGGAAAGGGTCATGTTTGTTCCTGATGTAGAGTGGCAGTATGGTGATTTCTGAAGGAATATCAACCATTGAAGCAAGGGTCTCAAGGGTATCGACGAATTGATTATTTTCCCTCGTTTCGTGCTGAAAGGTGATTTTTTTGAAATATGAAATCATCTTTTCCACCTTTTCCTGGTAGGATTTGAGCTTTTCGTCTTTCACATTCCAAATCCCTTGAACTTGGTTTATGATGAGTAGGGAGACACAAATTACTCGTATTTGTTGGATTTTCATTCCCTTAGTGGTCTCGAGCCCGACTATCAAGGCTTCATATTCAGCAATGTTGTTGGTACATGAGAAATTCAATCTAATGAATGTTGGCATTAAAATCTTCTCGAGTGAGCATAATATAACTCCTATACCTGACCTATATTCGTTCCTTTTACCGTCGAAGTATAGCTCCCAAATTGAGTCCTCAATTGTGAAGGGGTTCTCATCAGGGAGATCGATGTTGACGGGAGTGTTATCTAGCAGTACATGTTCAGCCAAGTGGTCAGCAATGGCTTGTCCTTTGACCGATTTTTGAGTGACATAGTTGATCTCAAACTCGCTCAATAGTATTCTCCACTTCGCCAAACGTTTGTTAAGGACTGGTCTCTCCAATAAGTACTTGAGTGGGTCTATTTTTGATATGAGCCTGATTGTATGTGATAAGACATAGTGTCTTAATTTCTGCATAGACCACACAAGTGTTAAGCAATGCTTCTCCACGTCCGTGTATCTTGTCTCATAATCGACCATGGATTTGCTGATGTAGTATATCATTTGTTCTTTATCATGATCTTCATATTGTCCTAACATTGTCCCCATGGTCTTGTCTTTCTCAGATATGTATAGGAACAGGGGTTTATCTGGATTAAGAGGACTAAGGATAGGAGGTTTGGTTAGGTACTCCTTGATTTGGTCGAATGCTTCTTGGCATTCATTATCCCATAAGAATAGGGTATCCTCCTTAAGGAGTCAAATGAATGGTGTGCACTTGTCTGCCAGTTGTAAAATAAAATGCCTTATAGCTTGTATGCAATCTTGAAGCCCACATATTTCTTGGATGTTCTGGGGAGGGGGCATTTCAGTGATGGCTCGTATCTTAAACGGGTCAACCTGTGGATTGAGTTTGAGTTGATATTTCTGGAGTCTTTCAAAAATGGTTCTCAGGTTGGTAGATGATCAGACCTACCAGAATGTCGTCGACATAGTCTTTCATGATGGTATGCATCAAGTCGTGGAAGATACTAGTCATTGCCCGTTGATAAGTTGCCCCTACATTTTTTAGGCCAAAGGGCGTGACATAATAGTAGTGGGTTCCCCATTGCATTATGAATGACATATTGGTTTGGTACTCTTCTAAATTCTGGGATGACAAATCCCAGGGGAAGGTCTTCCATGCCTCCAAGGGTCTCATGAACATAGGCCTTCGAGGGTATAACTTCATGCATGCCCATTCTTACAAGCATATCCTGCATCGCTTTTAAGGTGCCTTCTTGTTTAGTATTTGACATGAAAGTAGGCCCACCAGTCGATACTTGGGGTACATGTTGACCTGCCTGGGCATGAGATTGATGAGCAGTAGTCACCGAGGCGGTTTGATACATTGATGCCTAAGGGGCGTACTGACCCATAGGTGTCACCACCGGTTGCGAAAATTGCACGGTTTGTTGGACTGGTTGAACTAGAGGGACCGATTGAAGAATCGGCTGACTCAGTTGTGCTAGGGGTTGACCTATACCACTAAGTTGGTTTGACATCGACCCATGTACTGGGGCATGAACGTTGCAACCTAGGTCAACTAGACTTTTAAGGGCAGCTTGGATGCCTATCTCGCCTAAGGGTCGGTTTAGGTCGACACCTCTGCTTTATATAGTGTTCAAGACATCATGAGCTGTACTACGGTGGCTTGAGGTTGGGTTAGATCCCCTAGACCTAGGTGGTCTTGGTTTTGAGATCGCTATGCCTCGGGTTTGTCTCTGTTCGAGTTGTGGGAATTGGCATTAGATGCTGCATGAATTTCTTCCTTCACTCAACTTCTACTTTGATTGCCTAAAAGCCCCTATAGGAAGACTCCAGGTCGGACCCCGTGACTATTCAAAGTTTTTCGGGTGGAGCCGACTTTTCAGGCCACACAGATTTCAGGATTAGGAATGGACCCATGTGATTCTGCCTCTAATTGAAGACTTGGGTGTTGGATAATGGACTGACCTGAGTTCTATTGATAATCCCAAGGGATCGCGGCATACTGGTCCTTATGTTTGGCCAGGTTAGGCTTAGAGTTGGCCATGGAGCAATCATCATGGTCATCTTGAGTGACTGACATGGTGATTGCTTCTAGTGGGGTTTTAGAATCTATACTTAGGGTGAGATCCAGACTTGACAGCTTAGGGAAGACTTAGCCTAACTCGATGAGCAAAACCTTAACTAAGACCTAGGCTAAGACTAGACTGTAACCTAGACTTGCTAGGCTCAATGAGTTTTGGTTCAAACCCTGGACTAGGGTAAGCCTAGTTTAGCTCTGAAGGCAACTCTATGCTAGAACCTAGACTAAGACCTAGACAAGATAGGTACGAGTCTCGGTTCGGAGCAAGAGTGGGTCTGGGTTTGAACTGGGGTGTGAGCCTGGTTCAGACCTAGACTGAGCTGAGTGTAAACCAAGGGTTGGACCTAGAGGGTTGTGATAATCAGACCGAGTGTGGACCCAGACTGGATCAAAGATGAGCTAGGAACGAGCCTTCGGCTTGGACCGAGAGGGGGCCTATGTTCAGACCAAGATGAAACCTGGTTCGGACCGGGGCTAAGCTGGATACAACCCTGGACATGAACCCAGAGGCTTCAGCTAGGACCAAAAGTGGGTTTGAGCTGTGATATAAGATTAACCAACAAAAAGAACAAGCACAACACAGTAAAACATTGATGTAGATTATAGGTAGGCTTGGGTTGAGAGTGGGTTCCTAACTATTGAAATGCAGCTAGGCTGATATAGGTCCCCACATAGGTCCTGACCTTCTATTATAGGATGTTCACCAGGTCCTACTATACATGGAGTTGCTTTGAGGCAAAGGAGGCGCTCATAGTTAAAGTTATGCGAAATCCAACTGCCTCGAACCTCAAAGCTAGGTTCCCTGCACGCCGTTAACACATATTTTAGGGATTTTCGAAATATTTGTTTGTTGGTTTCTCGGTCATTCCCTATCCGGTGTGTGCTGGAGTGTGTAAAGGAGCACGCAAGCAAAAATAAAGTGGCAAGCAGTTAGGCACACAATGCAATGAAGAAATAAAGCGGGTGCTTGGCACTAGTGCTGCCTAACGATGCACGTTTCAAGGCGAAGCTCGCTTGAAGCACAATATAGATGGAGGGGTAGACAAACCCTAAGATGGTGTAATCAAAACAATGAGACCAAGCCCAGTCCATCCTAAGCCGAGCACAGTCTGAGCCAAGGGTGACTCGTATGGGACACGGTTTAGGGAGGGTGCAAGCAACCCTCATTGTGTGTGTGTATATATATATATATATATATATATATATATATATATATAAATTTGATGAAACACATATAAAATAAGCATGGTGAAAGTAGGGAAAAAATGATTGCAGTCAAAATTAATAAACTAAAATAAAATCAGAAAGCTAGAAACAACACAGACCTATCTGAAGCAAAATATGTTTTTTATATTTTTTTAAAATTTTATCTTGAGCCAAAATTTGGTGGAAAAGAAGAAAAAAGGATCTAGAATAGGCTTATGAGATCCCAGAAGTTTTCTGGGACCACTGCAGTTGGGCGACATGGGTGGTGTCGCCCAGGTGGCACCACTTGTGTCGCCCTTACAAGTGGGTGACACTGCTAGGTCGCCCAAAAAAAATATTTTTATTTAATTTTACTTAATTTAATTTTATTTTTATTTTGTTAATATTGATGAAATATTTAAACTTGCAGAAGCAGGGAAAACAAAATTTATAATGAAATAAATTAAATTAGAGTAAAGCAGAATAATGCAGATATAACAGATTTGTATCAAGTAAATTTTTTTTTTGGTATTTTTAAAAATTTTATTTTAATCTGAAATTTTTTGAGATGTTACAAGAGAGACCCTAGAACAGATCTGTAAAGTTTCAGATGATTCTGAAACTTTTAAATTTGGGCGACACAGGGAATGTCGCGCTGGATCTGGGCAGCACTGGTGGTGTTGCCCGGGCGACATTGCTGATGTTGCCCAGAAGAAAAAAGGTTTCACAACACCGAAATCTTGGATCTTGGTCACTGCCGACTTTTGGTACCTTTTGTGATTGAAATCAGTGAAAAACAATGGATAAAAATCATATTTTGGCATGTGGAACAAGCTCGAAAAGCCCCACGGTGGGCGTCAAACTGTTTAGGATGCAAAATCAGATAGATGACACCTTAAACTGATGAAAAATAAGTGGTAGAGAAAGTGGGACAAATCAAATTCAAATTTGAGGTCAGAGTTTTTGGAAACTAACATATCTACTCCCAGATCTGTGGCAGAGCCAACATGATCCAAAATACAATTTTAAAACCAAAATAAAATAAAACAGTAAAAGAAGAATAAAAAAAGAAAAATAAACAATACCAAATCGGGTCGGATGGCCCGAGACTCCCGATCCTTCAAGGGATCGCCCGTATCAACACCATCATCCTCTTTGCCTCTCTGATTTAGATATTGACCAGCAGATCATTGATGTAGAAGGGTTGTTGTGCCCTAAGGATAGTTTAGATCTAAGGTTGTTGTTTCTTAGGTCTAGGTGTTTATGATGAAAATTTGAAAGATCTCCCGACGAAGATCTCTCGGATCTTCTGACCAAGATATGTCAGATTTTCATTGTAAATAGTTTGGCGCCCATCGTGGGGCAGTTTGAGCATGATCCGAAGGCCCAAATACTATTTTTATTCACTATTTTTCATTGATTTCAGTCGCAAAGGTCCCAAAAGTTGGTTGTGACCAGGATTCAAGGTTTATTAGTGCTGCGAAACCTTGCTTTTTCTAGGCAACAGCTGCAGTGTCACCTGAGCGACACCACCAGTGCCGCCTAGATCCAGGTCGCCAAAATTTAAAAGTTTCAGAATCCTTTGAAACTTTGTAGCTCTTCTTTAGGGTTTCCCTTGTGACTGCTAAAAAATGTTTAGATCAAAATAAAATTTTTAAAAATACTAAAAAAATATTTTACTTGATACAGATTTGCTCTATCTGCACTATCATGCTTTACTCTATTTTAATTTATTTCATCATAAATAAATTTTTTTAATGCTTTTTCCAAGTTTATTGTAGTCTTATTTCATCAATATTAACAAGAAAAAAAAAAAAAAATTTTTTTTTTTTGGGGTAACATTAGCAGTGTCACTCACCCTGCAAGGGCTAGACCAGTACTGCTGCCCGGGTGATTCCACTTGTGTCGCCCAACTGCAGTGGTCCCAGAAATATTTTGGGACCCCACAAGCCTATTCCAAAGCCTTTTGGCTCCATGTTGAACAATGTTTGGCTCAAAATAAAATTTTTAAAAATATAAAAAAATCATTTTGCTTCAGATAGGTCTGTCCTGTTTTTGGCTTTCTGATTTTATTTTAATTTTTATTGAAATCATGTTTTCCCTGCCTGCACCATGATTATTTTAACTGCGTCTCATCAAATTTAAAAAGATAAAAAAAAATAAAAAAATAAAAAAAATACATTGAGGGTTGCTTGTACCTTCCCTGAACTGTGTCCTGTTCGAGTCACCCTCGACTTAGGCCACGCTCGACTTGGCACGGACTATTCCTGGTCTCACTATTATGACTGTACCTTCTTAGGGGTTTCTTACCCCACCATCTATATTGAGCTTCGAGCAAGTTTTGCCTCGAAGCGCGCATCGATAGGGACGATTAGTGACGAGCGCTCGTTTTATTTTTTTCTTACATCGTGTGCTTGCCTGGTTGCCACTTTGTTTTTACTTGTGTGCTCCTTTACACACTCTAGCACACACCGAACAGGGAATTTCGGGGAAACCAGCAAACGATATTTGAAAACCCCCAAAATCTACGTTAATGCTGTGAGGAAAACTTAGCTTTGAGAGTTGAGGCGGTTGAGATTCGCTTAACTTTGTGAGCGCCCTTTGCTTCAAAGAAACTCCGGGCATAGTAGGACCTTGTGAATATCTTATAACAAGAGGCCAGGACCTATGTGGGGACCTATATCAGCCTAGTCGCATTTCAATAGTTAGGAACCCTCTCTCAAGCCAAGCCTACCCATAATCTAGGTCAAACATTTTCGTGTGTTGTGCTTGCTTATTTTTGTTGGCTAATCTTAGATCTCAGTCCAAACCCACTTTTGGTCCAAGCTGAACCCTTTGGGTTCAAGTCTAGCCTTGTACCCAGGTCCGAACCAGGTTTCGCCTTGGTCTGAACTTAGGCCTCCTCTTGGTCCGAGCTGAAGGCTCGTTCCTAGCTCATCTTTGATCCAGTCCGGTTCCATACCTGGTTTGATCATCAAAATTCTATGGGTCCAAGTTTAGGCTTATACCCAGCCTAGCCTAGGTTTGAACCAAGTTCACACCGAGGTTCGAACTTAGGCCCCCTTTTGGTCTGAGCCAAGGGCTAGCGCCTAGCTCAACATTAATCCAGTCTGGGTCCTCACCCGATCTGATTATCACAACGCTCTTAGTCCAAGCTCAGGCTTGCATGTAGCTCAGTCCAGGTCCGAACCAGGCTCACACCGAAGACCGAACCTAGACCCACTCTTGGTCCTAGCCGAGACTCGTACCCATCTAGTCTAGATCTTAGACTAAGTTCTAGCATAGGTCTAAGCATCGAGTTGCCTCTAGAGCTACACTAGGCTTACTCTAGTTCAGGGTCTAAACGAAAACCCATTGAGTCTAACAAGTCTAGGTTCCAGTCTAGTCTTAGCCAAGGTCTTAGTTAAGGTTTTGCCCCTAGAGTCAAGCTAGGTCTGTCTTAAGTCATCAAGTTTAGATCTTACCTAAGTCTAGATTCTAGAACCCCACCAAAGAGAGTTGCCATGTCGGTTACCCAAGGTGACCATGATGATTGCTCCACAGCTGACTCGAAGCCTAACCTGCCCAAACCTAGGGACCAGTATGTTGCAATCCCTTGGGATTATCGAAAGACCTCAGGTCAATCCATTATCCAATGCCCAGGTCTCCAATTAGAGGCAAAGTCCTAAGGGTCCACTCCTTATCCTGAAATCTGTGTGGCCCGAAAAGTCGGTTCCTCCCGAAAAACATTGAATAGTTATGGGGGCGATCAGGCATTATCCTACAGGGGATTTTAGGTAACCAAAGTAGAAGTCGAGTGAGGGAAGAAATTCATGCAGCATCTAATGCCAATTCCTACAACTTGAACCAAGATAACCCTGAGGTGCAGCGATCTCAGAATCAAGACCCACTTAGGTCTAGGGGATCCAACCCAACCTCGAGCCACCATAGTACCGCTTATGATATTCTTAACACCGTACGGAGTAGAGGCCTCAATCTAGACTAACCCTTAAACAAGATGGGCGTCCAAGCTGCCATTAAAAGTCTGGTTGACCTAGGTTACACTGTCCATGCCCCAGCTCATGGGTCGATGCCAAACCAACTTAGTGGTATAGGTCAACCCCTAGGACAACCGAGTCAACCGATTCTTCAATCGGTCCCTTTAGTTCACTCGGTCCAAATAACCGTATAATTTCCGCAACCGGTGGCGACACCCATGGACCAGTATCCCCTCCAGTACAAATGTATCAAGCCGCCCAAGTGATTGAGGCTCATCAAGCTCAGGTCCATACTGGCCAACATGTACCCCAAGTCTTGACGTACAGTCTACGCTTGGGAACCGACCGATTTGTGGGCCTACTGTCATGGCAAAGCAATGTAGGATATGCTTGTAAGAATGGGTATGCATGAAATTCTACCCCCGAAGTCCTATGTTCATGAGACCCTTGGAGGAATGGAAGACCTTCCCCTGGGATTTGTCGTCCCAGAATTTAGAAACAAGTTCAATGGGAAGAGCTATCCAGATGCTCATGTCAACGCGTATCTCCTTTCAGTGAGAGCTTTGCGAGACAGGCCTAACCAACTGAAGGACATATTTTCGTAAACATTGACTGGCGAGGCTTGGAACTGGCATCAAACAACAATGTCCACTCAACCACACATCACTCCAGATGAAATGTTCAACCTATTCGTCTATCACTACCGCGGGTCGACACCAAGATCTCTCTCCATAGGTGAGCTCAATGCAACGAAGCAAAATCCAAGAGAATCCTTTGAGGATTTCATCCGTCGACTCCGCGAGGTGGCAATTCGGGTCATGAAATGCCCATTGACAGACCCAGCCAAAATCTCTATGGCCTTGGATAATGCCACTCTTAAATATATGACATTCTTTCAGCCAAGGTCTTATCCTCCACTCCTTCGACTGCATGATCGAGCAGTTGGCATGACATGAAAGGGCAAAAACAATAACAAAGGGAAGGCTTCTAGTCAGGTTAATGAGATTGTCATTAATGTACCGGCTCAAGGTTCAACCACTTAGCACAACAGTCAGAACCAAAACTGAAGGAGTCAGCCTAAGGCCAACGCTCGAAATAATAACCAAAGGCGAGAGGATAGTTTACCCCTCTCAAAGACCCCTTAGAAAAAGTGCTGGAATAACTCTTGGCTCAAAATATGGTTTATCTCCCATCATCAACTGAACCACCATTTAGAGTCACCGATAAGAGCACGTGGTGTAAATGGCATCAAAACCATGCTCATGATACCCAAAACTGCTTGTATTTGAAACAGGTGATTCAAGGGTTAATCAATAGGGGGGACATCACTATCGCACTTAGAAATGAATCTGTTGAACAGCCTAATAAAAAGATGGGTATCCTCACAAATCCTCTTCCTAAAAACATGATCACAAAGATTGAAAAGCCGGGAGCTCAAGACAACTAAAGAGAGAACGTCGTCATTCAAATGGTTGAGAGTGGAGACGAAGAAGATGATCCAAGTCAATTCATATTTGCTTGTGATGATATGCTAGAAATCCTTCACCTCAAACCTTCGATAACCTTCCCAAATGGGACCAATATGCCGAAGATGATATGCTAGAGATCGATATGGTCACAACTAATGAAAAGGCATCATCTCCCTAACAAGGGGCCAACACCTCAAGGTCTCCCATTACTCTTGCTAAGGTGATCCTTTCGAGCTTCAGGTTGGCGAGGTTGATTCCCTAACCCGAAGAGGCCGAGTGTTCAAAACCATCCAATTAATGGCCGACACTCTCGACGAAAGAATGAGAAACACCTCAAAAGCCAAACAACCACCAGGGGCCGCAGATCATGAACCTAATAAAGAAATTCAAGGATTTGCGAGTACCTACGATCTACAGGATCATCTCGGGAAGATCTAAGCTCAAATCTCCATCTTGGAGCTACTGGCCAACTCACCAGCACATAGAGCCCAGATTAAGAAGGTCCTTTACATGACACACATTCCAAGCAACACACAGCCGAACGAGTTGTGTAGCATGATCAACCAACTGATGGCACCAGCACCAGTCATGCTCACGGACGATAACATCCCAGCTAGCTTCAACTGCTTTGATGTCCAACCCCTGCACATCACCATTTTCATGCAAGGATATGCGATACAAAGAGTGCTTGTTGATAATAGGGCATCTTTAAACATATGCCCTATGAAAATAGTGAAGCAGATAGGAAAAATCTCGGATGATTTTGAGCCGTGTCAACTAACTATCGCCGCATACGATGGGACCAAACTACAAGCTGAAGGCATACTGCCTCTCACACTCAAGATTGGCCCTATAGTCCAAATGATAAATTTTTATGTCTTAGACATAAAACTTTCATTCAACATGCTACTAGGAAGACCATGGCTGCATAAAAACCTCGTGGTCGCCTCTACGCTTCATCAATGCCTCAAATTTCTGACTAAAAACGGCAGCACGAAGGTATGTGTTGAACTCCCTGCTTTTCTCAATCCTAGTACACATAACAGAAAGCTAGTGGTAGGGGTCGAGCTTGGAGAAATCCCACTTGCTTCCTTCGAGCAAGCCGATTGTGCCGCCTTACGCCTAGATGTCGGTGAACCTGTTCCTCAAATTTCACAAACTTCTGCATCGATGGAGGACATCATCCAATGTCAGCATCGATATGATTTCGGGTCCCTCGAGGCTTGGCACATGCTCTTCTCCCAAGGCTTTCAACCAGGCCAAGGCTTGGGGAGTCAAGGGCAAGGAATAATGGAGGCAATTTCTGATTCATTCCAAGCCAAAATTGAAAACAGAGATTGAAGAGGTCTCGGGTGTCCTCTCACCCTATTTCAAAGCCAGATGAAGCCTTCAAGCTATCCGACTTTGTATCTGGAGGTAGTCAAAGCCTCGATTTTCTCGATGCCCGTCCTTATAAACTACCAAAGGTGATCATTGAATCCCCAACTGAGAATCCTTCTTCCACATCTCAACACACACAAGAACTGGGAATTGAAGACCTTTTTGCTGACCTGGATTTGAAGGTATGCACAATCGGATCTAACACAGCCAGGCGTGCTCATCTGCTTATTAAAACCCAGGAACGGAATTGGTCAATCACTTACCTATCTTGAGAATCGCTGAAAGCATACCAGCGACACCTTCAAGTTCTGGTGCTAAAAAATGGATAGATGCAGGGTGGCCATCTAACCACCTTGCACATCCAGTCCCCAACATTTCTCTCGCGAGTCTCATAAGGGACACCTCTCGTGTTATTTCAAAATTTGTTGAAAATTCAAAGCATGATAAAATTGATAATAATGAAAAAGAGTTTTAAAAAATGACAAACGCACAAGATAGCCCAATAATGGTGCATAATACCCAAGACGACGAATTGAACGACCAAGACGAAGATCAAGAGAGCCAAGAGCTTGAAGAAATCCCTCAACTTGAGGAACTCACTTCCCATGTTGAGCAATTCAAGAAGAGGTTCGATGGTGACCTAACGGCTATCATCGAAGAGACGATTGACGTAAACCTAGGAACTGAGAAGGACTCAAGGTTAACCAAGATTGGTACCTCCCTATCTCATGAGGAGCGAGAAAATATGATTTCTTTTCTCAAGGAATATCGCGATGTCTTCGCTTGGTCATATGATGATATGTCAGAGTTAGATCCCACATTGGTGCAACATCATCTAATATTCAACAAAGGAGCGAGGCCTGTGAGGTAGAAACTCAGACGTCAAAAGACCCACCTTGAGCTCAAAATTAAGGAAGAAGTCGACAAACTACTCAAGGCAAAGTTCATTACCCCCGTCGACTACTCAAAATGGTCGAACAACATAGTGGTCATACCCAAGAAAAATGGGAGGATCCGAGTGTGTGTCGACTACAGAGACCTCAACAAGGTATGTCCCAAAGATAATTTCCCATTACCAAACATAGATGCCTTGGTCGACAACAGTGCAGGGCACGAGATGTTGTCATTCATGAACGACTTCTCAGGCTACAACCAGATCCTCATGGAAAAAGAAGACTTGGCCAAAACGTCATTCATAATGCAATGGGGAACTTACTGGTATAAAGTCATGGCCTTTAGCCTAAAAAATGCAAGAGCAACTTATCAGTGGCCAATGACTAGCATCTTCCACAACTTGATGCACACCATCATGGAAGACTATGTCAATGACATTCTGGTCAAGTCGAAGGCCTGGCCTGATCATCTTACCAACCTGAGAATCATTTTTGAAAGACTCCGGAAACATCAACTCAAACTCAATCCACAGAAATGTGCCTTTGGACGTGAATCTGGCAAATGACTAGGATTTATAGTAAGCCAAAAGGGCATTGAGGTGGACCCAAGCAAAATACAAGCCATCACTGAAATGCCCCCTTCCCGGAACATTAGAAAAATCTGTGGGCTACAAGGTCGCATACAAGCCATAAGGAATTTTATTTTACAACTGACAAACAAGTGTGCGTCGTTCAATAGGCTCCTTAAAAAGGATTTTCCATTCATATGAGATAATGAATGCCAAGAAGCGTTCGATCAAATCAAGGAGTACCTTATGAAACCTCCCATCCTTAGTCCTCCTAGTCTATATAAACCTCTATTCCTATCCATATATGTAAAAGATAAGACCTTGGGGGCAATGCTCGGACAATACGACGACCATGGTAAAGAACAAACGATATACTATATCAGCAAAACCATGATTGAGTTTGAGACAAGATACACGGATGTGGAGAAGCATTTCTTAACACTTGTGTGGTCAACGAAGAAGTTAAGACATTATGTCTTATCTCATACAGTCAAGCTCATCTCAAGAATAGACCCACTCAAGTACCTATTTGCAAGACTAGTTCTTAACGGACGTTTGGCGAAGTGAAGAATGCTATTCAGCGAGTTCGACATCGAATATGTTACTAAAAAATCGATCAAACGACAAGACATTGCTGACCACTTGGCTGAACACGCACTGGCAGATAACACTCTCGTCAATATGGATCTCCTTGATGAGAACCTCTTCACAATTGAGGACTCAATTTGGGAGCTATACTTTGACGGTGCAAGGAATGAATACGGGTAAGTTGTAGGAGTCATACTATGCTCACCTGAGAAGATTTTAATGCCAACAACCATCAGATTGAATTTCCCATGTATCAATAACATTGTTGAATATGAAGCCTTGATAGCCGGGCTCGAGAACACCATGGGAATGAAAATCCAGCAAATACAAGTGATTGGTGACTCCTTACTCGTCATAAATCAAGTTCAAGGGATTTGGAAGATGAAAGAAGAAAAATTCAAACCCTATCAAGCAAAGGTGGAAAAGATGATCCCATATTTTAAGAAAATCACCTTTCATCATGTAACTAGAGAAAATAAAAGTTCGCTGCACCCTTGCGACCCTTGCTTCAATGGTTGATATTCCTTCAGAAATCACCACGCTGCCTTTCTACATCAAGAACAAACATGATACTGTCCCACCAAGGATTGAAGAAGAAAAAGAGCAAGAAATAAGAATGATGGGGAAGTGTCTCTCATGGCTTCAGATGCACTAGCAAAGGGAAAGTCATGATTCCATGATGTTCTGTCCCTGTTTAAAGGTGGGTTATACCTCGAAAGAGCCACCGAAAAGGATAAATAAGCCCTTCAGAGGTTTTCTATGGCATTCTTAGTAAGAGGTGATCTTCTGTTCAAGAAATCCTTCGATGACATCATTCTACAGTGTCTCAATCAGTCAGAAATCGACCAAGTATTAACAGAGTTACACAATGACAGAGGTCATTCTAAGGCAGCTGCCTTAGCTTAAAAAATTAGGTGCCAAGGCTATTACTGGACCACCATGGCCGAAGATTGTTGGAGGTTCGTTAAGAGGTGTCCCAAATGTCAACTTTGTGGAGACCTCATCCATGCACCATCCATACCACTCAACTCAACACTGCCTGTATGGCCCCCTGCCATGTGGGGTCTTGATATCATCGGAATGATCTCACCAAAAGCCTCAAACGGCCACCGTTTCATATTAATGGCTACAATGTACTTCACCAAATGGGTAGAGGCCACATCATTTGTCAAAATTGAGGGACAACAAGTCTCCCTTTTCATAAATACCAACATTTTTTTTTCAGGTTTGGCATTTTTGGGTCAATCATTACTGAAAATGGATCCAATTTCAAAAATGAAGGGTCACTAAGGTGTGTAAAATTTTTGGGATAACGAATAAATTCTCCACACCTTACTACCCTCAAGGAAATGGATAAGCAGATGTCATAAACAAAGGACTTCTCAGAATAATAGATAGAAAAATAGAAGGTGGCAAAGATTGGCACGAAAAGCTAAACGATGCGCTATGGGCCTATCGGACAACTGAGAAGACTCCTACTGGCATGACCCCATATTCATTGGTGTATGGTATGGAAAAAGTGCTACCCATTGAAGTTGAGATATCATCTCTCCGAGTGCTCATTCATAAAAATATAGATGAGGAATAAAAGATCGAAGCACGAATTGCTGATCTCGTTAATTTGGATGAAAGATGATTACGAGCGACACAAAATATTGTTTCCTATCAGCGTAGGATCGAGAGGGCATACAAAAGAAAAGTTGTTCCTCGATAGTTCAAAGAAGGGGACATGATACTCATGAAAGTCTTCCACACTCCTGCAAATCCACACCCTTTAGGCAAGTTCAAACCTAATTGGGAGGGAAAATTCGTGGTTACCCAGTCCACACAGGCAATTCTTACAAGATAAAAAATCAAGACGGGTAGGAACTCAACGACCCCATTAATGAGATGTATCTCCGAAAATGCTACCCGTAACGGGCTCAAAAGCGTGGTGAAAACCTGAAAAGGCATCACAAATAAAAAATGAAAGAATATAATAAAAATGGACGTGGTGAAACTATGAAATGGCATCACGGGTAAAAAGAATAAAAAATCTTTAAAAAGGAGCTTTCGATTCAAAACACACAAGTACAAACAAGTACTTGCAAGTTCTAACAATACTGCGCAAGCAGACCCTGAGGATGAAGACTCCTCCTAAACCTTGTAGGTTCCCAACAGAACCAACTCAAAAAGATGTGGAAGGGTGACATGAATGGAAAATCGAAGTGACTTTGATGAACCCTAGGATAACATCGAGATCTCTCCAAGATGGAAGTCTGGCAGGAATCCAAAGAACTCTTTATGGATCCGTGAAGCACAAGATGAAGCTCCAAAGGTAAAATGACAACTTTGAGACTTTTGAGTCCTCACGATCCCACAAGAAAATCCTTTCATCATCTTTGGGTAAAACTTGATAAAGAAAATGACCACCAAAGGGGCCATAAGTGGCAAAACTGTAAGGTCCGTCCCTTAAAGAGTACTTTTGCAATTTGATTGTTAAAACCGTCCATTTTCAAAACCCTCCATCACTACAAGAGTTTAAACTGTTAGTCGATCTGGCCTCGTGCTCGAAGCCAACTTCCTACGCCTATTATGAAGGCTCGAAACTAGCCAGGCACTCCATGGTTGTATGAGTATAACTACCAACTACCACATATTAGAGATGGGTGAACCTCGTCAATGACAAAATTGGCTTGTCTGGGAGTGATTTTTGTCTCTCGACTGGAACCCCTGAGGTAAAATGAGGCAAGCGCATCCCTATGTGTGTGTATGATGACCCAATAGCTGAATATTCAAGATAAAAACCCTACAATTAGAGGACTAAAAGTGTAGAATTCAGTTTGAAAAGTGTGTGCAAAGAAAGCGTCCCACTCTACTTCGACGAATCAATTGCACACGTACAAGTTGAACAAAGACCCCTCAACAGGGGCAATTAAAAAAATAAAATAATAATCTACTATCACAGAAGATCAATCAGAACAGAAAATAAAATTTTGGATTTTATTCATCCATTGAAATGGGCTTATTATAGGCGTTCGTGCCATTAAACTTGGTCCTATTACCGCAATTCCTACTGTCCCAACAGACTTTAATAAAATGAAAAAAATACTGAAAATGAGAGTGATCATGAGATCAACTTATTCATGCCAAGAAAAAAAAAAAAAAGAAAAGAAAATATTTGGTTATTCAGTCTTCGGCTTCGGATCGACATCCTTCTCCTTGAGTTTCGCCACGAAGGCCATCCATCGAGCCATTTCGACTTCAGCTTCTTTCAAGCTGATGTCAAACACATCCTCATTCGATTTGATTCATTTATTTGAGGAAGAGGCATTGTTTTCTTGAGAAGGCATGGAATCCTGAGTAGGAGCAGAAGGTTCACCACAAAGTCTCGAAGATCTGGGGCATAATGGAACATGACAGGCACGTTCCCACCAAGAATCGTAGTTGGAAGTGGTCGTGGGCTGGTCTTGCTTGACCAACCCCTCACTGGAAGAAGACTTCTTCTAACAAGAAGCGTGGAAGAGTGTCGTCGAAGAGAAAAGATAGGGCGACGATCGATCGCTTCCAAAACTAAAAATTTCAAAAAATTCAACAGAAAGAATAATTCACTCACCTGTGGCACGAGCCTAAACTGCGAACCAATTTTCCAAAATTTCACAAAGAAAGAAGAAAACGCTCCTTGGTAGCATGAGCCTAAACTTTCAACCAAAGTCCAATCCAGAAAACGTCAAACTCGTGCGATGTAAAAGAGCCTAGACAGGAAAATGTCTAGGCCTATATGACACAAAAGGTCGGGTGTATCAAGGGCACAACCACTCTGTTCAATGGAAAAACATTAAACTCGTGCGACGTAAAAGAGTCGAGATAGGAAAACGTCCAGTCTCGTATGACGTAAAAGGTCGGGTGTGTCCAGGGCACAACCACCCTGTTCAATGGAAAAGGTCAAACTTGTGCGACATAAAAGAACCGAGGTAGGTACCATCTATCCCCATATGACAAAAAAGGGTTGGGTGTATTTCGTCTATCCCCATAAGACATAAAAGGGTTGGGTGTATTCCGTCTATCCCCATATTGGGAGGAGTATGGTCCATCACTGCATGACGTTAAACTGCTTAGAGGGCTCTATGGTTGTCAGAGTTAAAATTGCTAATCAACCTTGTTTTTTCAAATATATTTTTCCCTTCAAAATTTTCACTATATGTCTTGTGTTTTCAAAAACTTTAATTTCTTTGTTAAAAATCGTATCTTGTCCCTGCTCTGGGTTCTATTTCAAATCTCTCCCTACTTTCAAAATTTCTAAAAGACTTTTAAAACAAAGGAGCATGGACACCTGTATATGATCATTATTGTATTGCTGCAATTGCCGCGTTGCTACCTCGTCTCTGTCTTCAGAAACGACCAGACAAGTCTCTTCCCATAGAAAGCCTTTTCCTATGGACAGCCTTAGGAAATCCTAAGGATATTAAAGAAGATGTTAGGGCTAAAAAAAATTCAAATTCTGAAAACCCCTGACATTAAGTGGCATGGCTAGAAAATCCAACTCGAGTTTCAAGCTTGTATAACTCATCGACATCTCACGCCGAAAACCCTAGGAGGAAAAATGCCCTAGGTGGGTGAGCTCGGTGAGTGCAAAGACTTAGAGGAATTAGTTGGTGTGCCTCCTGACCACGTGACCTCAGAAAGAAATTTAAAATGTTTGCAATATCTTTGACGTTCACCTGCCCCTCGAAGGACAAGGAATGCCAAAGTGTCTGCTTCTGTGTTACTCACCTAGCCCTCGAAGGACAGGGAGTGTAAAAGAGGGGCAACTATAGACACCTCGTTTTTAATCTGGCAAATTCTATGGTTTTTTGAACCTTAGGACAACATTATTCTAGTAAAATAGAAATACATAGTTCACACAGCCTACCCTGTGACCCGAAACCAGTCTGCCTGCCCGGAACCCTGCAAGAGCATTGTTTTGACCCAGAATCCTGTAAACGGCCTGTTTTACCAAAACATTAATTAAAAATAGTAAAAAAATCATTTTTGATCCAAATTTTTCTCTGAGAGATTCACAAGAGGCTGATGAATACAATCAAAGTGAAAAATATCAATTCGGATAAGTTTTGGTCTGGGCGACATCAGTGGTGTCGCCCTGGCGACACTGACAGTGTCACCCAAGTCATCTTGTAAATGCCCTGTTTTACTAAAACAATCATTAAAAATAATAAGAAAAGATAGTTTTGACCTAAATTTTTTCTGGTAGCTTCACAAGAGGCTAACGAACACACTTGAAAAGAAAAGTTTCAATTTGGAGCATTTTTGTTTTGGGCACGCTTGGGTCGCCCAGATTTAGGCGACACTACCAGTGTCGCCCAACCTCTTTTGCCCCTAATCATTTTTTTTCTCTTTTGGGTAGTTTTTGATGATTTGTTTGGGCGGCACTAGGTGTGTCGCCCGGGCGACACTGCTAGTGTTGCCCAAATCCGTACCCTAGAAATGGATATCTTTGACCAGGGATTTGTTGGTGATGGAAGTATATCCTTCCCAATAGATCCTAGGCCCTTGTATACCCCTTTTTCGTGGCTAGTTAAGCGCATATGAAGTTAGAAATGAGACAGAACAAAGAGTTACATGAGAGATTGAAAACCCTAGAGAAGATAGAAACCCTAGAACATAATTTTCTGATAGAACCTTAACACTAAACCTAAGCCTGAGAAAACCTGGACCTAGGGCACAACAACCTTAAATCTAAACTATCTTCAAGGCACAACAACCCTTCTACACCATAGGTCAACTGGTCAACATCCGAATCAGAGAGGCAAAGAGGACGTCGGTGCTGATACGAGTGAGCCCTCGAATGCTTGGGGGTCCCGAGCCATCTGACCGGTTTGGTATTGTTTCTTCACTTTTCCTTCTTCTTCTTTTAACTATTTTCATTTTATTTTGACCTTATTTTGATTAGTTCGCTTTAGAAATCACATTTTAGTGTCTTGGATCATGCTGGCTCTGCCACAGATCTGAGAGTAGATCTGCTCGTTTTCGGGCATATCTGGCCTCAGATATGAATTCAATTTGTCTCACTTTCTCTACCATTGTATTTTATAAGTTTAAGGTGTCAAGATTTGAGAGATCTTCGTGGGAAGATCTGTCGGATTTTCATCATAAACACTAGGGTTTTAGGCTTAAGGTTAGGGTTAGGGTTTTCTCAATGAACTCTTTCCTGGGGTTTCAATATTCTGAAGCTCTCCTGATATGCCTTTGAATGGCCACGAAAAGAGATTTTATAGGGCCAAGGATCTATTGGAAAGGATAACTTTCCATAACCAACAGATCCCTATCCAAAAAATTCGTTTTGGGGGTATGGATCTAGGTGACACTGACAGTGTCGCCTGGGAGACACGCCTAGTTTCGCCCAAGAAAAATGGGTAAAAACATCACAAAAAGGTAGGAAAATAAAAAAATTTCGCCCAAGTCTGGGTTGGGCACCCAATCTGACCAAAATTGATTTTTCTTTATTCCAGTGTGTAGTTCCGCTTCTTGTGAAGTTCTCAATAAAATTTGGGTCAAAAAAGATTTTTTTACTATTTTTAATGATTATTTTGGTAAAATAGGGCATCTGTAGGATGACTTAGGCGACGCGGCTAGTGTCGCCAGGGCGACACCAGTAATTAAACTAATCCAAATTTATTTTTTTCACTTTGGGTGTGTTGCTCAGCCTCTTGTGAAGCTCTCAAAGAAACTTTGGGTCAAAAAAGATTTTTTACTATTTTTAATGATTTTTTAGTGAAATAAGCATTTGTAGGATTCTGGGTCAAAACAGGGTTTCTGCAGGGTTCTGGGTAGGCAGATTAATTCTGGGTCTATGTGAACTATGGATTTTGGGTTTATTAGGATAAGGTGGTCCTAAGAGTTCAGAAAAGCATAGAATTTTCTAGATTTAAAATGGGGTGCCTACAACCTTTCAGAGCCAGCCTATGAGTTCCAACCCTCTGACCATTGCTCTAACTTCCTCTCTGTACAGTCGCGTTGAGTTGTGAGAGACGCATACGCTTTCTCCCTCAGTCACTCGGGAGGAGTCTTCCCTGAGCCGATAGTCAAGAGAGTTCTAACCCTTCGATTGCCCTAATCGTCTGAGCGCATAGCGTTTGCGCGGATAGGGGGATTGCCCTAATCGTCTGAGCCACTATAGAGGAGTACAATTGAGTCCACATTGCAGCTTCCAACACAAGAGAACGAAGCGACGTGTTAAAAGCCTGAGGAGAGTCCGTGTCCAAACCGTGCTGACAGACAGCCGAAGGGCTTCGTAGCTGTTCTCTCTCTTAGAATTTCCCAGGTGTATCCCTGACTCCCAAAATGACGAGGTAAGTGTCGAAATGCACCCACGTCGTAAAAACTCTCTCTTTGTTGGTTCCTATACTTGCATAGGATAGCATGCAAGTGCACACTCACATATGCGCTAAGCGTGCAGACCCTCTGTAGTTGTTTGAGAGAGGATTTTCTCTTGCCGTCCACGCGAGGAAAAAATCAGGCCCTGACCAACTGGAAACTCCACCGGGGACACGCCACCCTATAGTTGGCTCAAACTATTCTCAAGTAAACATGTATCTTCTTTCTCTCTCTAAAACTGCAATGAAGTCTCATTATTCCTCTTTCGTCCACGTTGGGGACTTTATCATCCCCATATTTGGGACCTTGTCTATGGAGAGCAGAACACTAATCTTGCTCCTCCCCTGGTCTCCTCAAGCGGCCTGGCTGGCCCTACCATCCTAGTTTTGGTTTGGAAAACTGGGGGGAAGGACACTCAAACCCCTTCTCCCTCATTCTTCGACATCAAAGGGAAATCCATTGATGTCAGCTGCATGGGTAGCTCTGTAACCACCTCCTCTCATACGCACCCTATTACTGGTAGGCTTCCTGCCAGTTGTAAGTCTAAAAGTGGTCCTGACTCCACTTCTCTTCTTCGAGTGGTGAGTACTGATAAGCCCACCGTCTTAGTGGGTAAATGAAAGGTAACCCCTAGCACTAGTGCCTCGCCCCACACACCACATGTTGCCGCTTCCTATGTCAGCTTGGACGGTCCCAAAGCCTCCTCACTCATATTCACACATGTCACGCCTGATGGTTTAACCATCACCGTGATGAGACGAGAAAAGCAACAACTTACCCCAGTCTCCTTACCTGCTTCAAGTCTCTTGAGACCCGGACTCACTACAAGTGGCTTTCAAGACACCAATGTGTTGCATGTTAATCTTGTAACTCGACGTAGCCCAAAGGCTGAAACCAAACGAGCACGAATTTCGAGGAAATCAAAAGTCTTTCAAAAAAATGCACATGCATGCTGAAGGCTCTAAGGCCAATCTAACTAAGAAGACGGGCATTTCAAATACTTAGCCTTCCACTTCACGAGGGGTTGCATCACAAACCGCCTCGAACACTGATATGGGGCATGCACACAAGTGCAGGTTTGGTGACTCTATCAGCGGAAAAAGGGAAGGAACATTGAATGAGCCCCTCACCACCCCGAAGCTTCTTAGCACGTGGTACTCAAAGAAGTTCCCTTCGAGCACCTTCCTGTCTATTTCTCCTTCCTTATATGTGTGAGCTAGCCCTCAAGACAAGACGATACCCTCAAAGATGACCGGTCAGCACCCCCCTTTTCCAGGCAAACCTAAGCCTCCAATGACGACTACGAGCTCCCTTCTTCTTGGATGTCATACATTACAATAATTGATTGACTTAGCCCTCATCTCTGTAGGCCGAGCCAGTAGAGAGGGAAGTCAAAGTTGATTCCAATTCTGGGAGAAGGTTACTTGAGCTTGCGCATTAAACAGACGAAAGAGATTAGGGTGCCCCTTCGAAAAGGAAAACAAGAGTCTTCAGCCTCAGAAGACTTACTAAAACAAAACTGGTTCTACCCATTGCAAGCCATGGAAGAACCTGAAATGAGCGACATTGTTCATTGCTATGTCGTCAAGGTACATGAAGATGGACTCACTCCAGCTGATCCACGGCCCTAAGGCCATCATGAGAAAGTAAAGGAGATATGGTCCCAAGGCCGTCTCGAGCCCATTCAAGTTGAACGATGGCCCTAAGGCCTTCAAGCATAAGGCTCGATAGCAATCCGGCCCCAAGGACGTCCAAAGCTGCTACTCGCTCGGGTTATGAAGCAATCCCAAGCTCAGCTCGGACAAGCTTAGTCCCTATTACTTGGATTGTCGGATCGAGGGATAAAAAGGACTCGAATCACCCCCACTATCGAATTACGAGACCAGGGTGAACAAGTCAAGGTAATGGTAGTAAGTTCCCACAGGGATGAGCCTAAAAATCCAATGGCCCATTTCGAGGACATGTTGAACAACATTATGGACAGGCTCAATGGGCTCAAAGATGCTTGACCCGCAGTGTCTTCTCATCAAGAAGAAAACGCCCCTCTTGAGCCTCAATGTGAAGAGGAAGAGAGATCTTAGCCTCCTCTTATGGCCTGAACCTCAAGGCCTCTAAACCTCCTGTCTCCTTCGATGACCAGCCCAATGTAGCCTCTCAAGCTATGCCATCGATGTTAACTCAAGAAGACGTCCTCTGGATGATCAATAAAAGCATCCAAGGCCTACAAACATCAAGGACACAAGAAAGTGTCCAATACAAGAAGCCATACCCGCCTTTTATCGATCAAATACTCGTCCCCATCGGATATCAAAAAGGAAGGTTATCAGTTTTTTATGGCAAGGGCTCACCATAGCACCATGTGGCTCATTTCGTGTCGGCATGCCAGGAATTATCTTTGGACTCTAGACTGCTTCTTCAACTGTTTGTAAAAACTTTGGTTGGTCCCACCTTCAAGTGGTACGCATGCTTCCCCATGACTCAGTTCATTCCTTGCACGAGATGGAGCAGTTGTTTTACAAGCTCTTGTATGAAGCGAAACTGGATGTTCAAGCAACAGAAATCCTCACAGTGGCTTAGGAGATGGATGAGTCAATGGGCGAGTACTTTCAGAGATGGAGAGACTTGGCCATGTGCCAGAGCAGTCCTATGATTGAGATTGATGTTGTACAAATGTGCATATGGAACATGAAGAAAAAAACCTCCTTACATGTTGAAGCTTCTAATCCTACCACTTTCTCCGACATAATCACAAAGGTAGCCAAAATCGAAAGCTTGCTAAGGAATCATGGAGGAAATCGAGCTCAGACCTCAGGGGGGGTGGTCAAACTCGTAATTCTGTTAATAACAAAGCTAATCCTCAGGTTAGCCAACAAAGGAATCTAGTCAATGTGGCAGTCACTACCTCGCCACTTCATCCAGAACCCCCAACTATTGTTACTCCTCTCCAAACATTAGACACTTATCGAGGGTTGCCAACCAGGGGTCAAGGGGAGCCCCAGCAACAACTGCTTCAAACACAAAATTACAATAGAGTACCCCCACCACAAAGCTACTATCAGACCGAATAATTATTGTGGAGACTGAACCAACCATATAGCTTCAACAAGGCATGGGTGTCAACTCTCTTGAAAATGCTGATTGAGCAAAGCATGGTGAATCTTCTTGACATTAGAAATCAAGAACAGGTAGGACACATCAATCACACCAACTACTATGCCTATCACCGAATGTTAGGCCACCCCGTGCAAGACTGTGTCTACCTCAAAGAGCACATCAAAGTCTTAATTCAAAGGGAAAATTAACTTGGAGAGCCTCAAGAAGGCTTTCGAAACTCTGAAAGCTTCACATATGGTCACAATCCAAGAAGAGCCGATCGACGGTGCCCTGTGGCTGGACTGTCTCCTCACATGTTCCCCATCCTCTTTAGCGTAATGATACAACACAAAATGATCGTGCCTTGTGTACCCAAGAAACAGAAGCAAATGACAGAAAAAGATCAAAACTTGTAGTGCTGATATCATCAACTGAAAGGGCACGACTTGTGTCGCTGTTTCGGATTCTGATATCTTTTGGAGAGGTATATATGAAATGGTGAGATAGTCATAAAAAAACACATCCTCTCCACCTCTAAAAGGAAACTCATGAGGTTGAAGGCCCGCAACAGGAGAAGTTTGAACAGACTCAAAACCTTGCCCCTAATGCCCCGAAAGCACCTGCTCTTCATGACCCTATGAGAACGCCCAAACCATGGGAAGTAGATCGCAGTCATGGCAAGATGAAAAGCCTTAGGAGGGAGGCTATTCTCCAAGCGAATGCGGTACCCGCTCCTCGAGCTCAAGAACCCCGTCCACTCAAAAGAAGAGAGGAAAACAAAAAGGTTGTGCGAGCACAACCCTACAACTTGAAACTCCCTCAATACCCAATTAAGGCGGCTCTCCTTCCCCCTCTTCCTACTTTGTATGACTTCATCCCAATGAAAGTTCTTTTTGTGGAGGGAGGTCAATACATGACTGTGAGGACGATCCACGACACATCCCATACAAGGGAGGGTATAAAGAAGCCCCTCGCAACAGTTGATAAAGGTATTATTCTTGAAAAAAGGTCCAAGCTACACGATCGCTAAACTGTTAGTGCATGTCTTGGCTGTACGACACTAAACTATGCCACATACAGTGTCAAAGGCATGTCCTAAAACACGACTCACAAAAAAATACAAAATACTATATATATATATATATATATATATATACTTTTGGTGCACACACCAAAGACTTGGACAAAAACCCTATCGGGCGTTCAAGTCAAGATTGGAAGAATTCAAATGCACTTCTAGTAGGCCTCTAGGCTCATCCTTTATGCCCCCTCTTGAGGATATAAAAGATAGACGTAAAGCATAAACAGAGGAAACAAGCCATTAACAAAGGAAACATGGGGAGCAAAGAGGGAAAAGAGAATTATTCCATACATATGTTAAAGAATTAAAAAACTTTGGACAGGCCTCAAAATCCGCAAATGAAATGAGCTTAGGAACCCCTAAACATGGTCGAGAGCTTCACAGATCTTTGCCTTTAGCTCCTGCGCGCGTCCCATCGCAACCTGCCTTCATTCTTCAAGATGGGAAATGCTTTAGGTGACTCCCACGGCCAAATCATGGACCGCCTTCGTCTCAGAACTTAGTTGCTTCAGTTGCTAAGACTTATGGAGTATCACCAACCGGTGCAGACTCCGTCAGGTCTTCAATTAGGCTGCGCGGACTTACAACAGTGCAATATCATCCTCTATGGCGTAGAGAGACTCGCCTCTTCCTCCACGAGGCGAGCTTGGGGAGAAGTGAGTAGGGCCTCCCTCTTCTCATGGCCCTTCATGAGGGCCGGTTGTTTAGCTAAATTTTCCTTTAAAGTAGCCAGGTGCGTCTCAAGAGACGCTTGCACTTCAGTCTCAAACTAAAGAGCCTCAACACCCCAATCCGTAAAACTTCGAAGCAACCCCTTTAGTTGGTCAAAGGTTTCCTCATCATAATACACAGCCTTTAAACTAGCCGCGCATGCCTCAACAGCTTCTATCTCTCCTTGGAGGTTAGAAAGAACACACTCCCTGATCCCCTGGAGGCTTGATCGGAGCATATGCCTCACAACAAGTGCCTTAAACTCGACGTTGATGGAGGCGGGTTGAAGAGCCAGCTGTAGCAACCTAAGGAATATCAAGAGCTAAATCCCTGATCATGAGAGCCCAAGGTGCATGGAAGGTGGCGTGAGGCTCAGATGAAAGCCCTTCAGCCTGCGTCCCTGAAGCAGGCACATCCGGGGCCAATGTTGCCTCCAGCTTTGAAGAAGGAATTTCTGAGCAAGATTTTGCCCTCAACTCCACTTCTGGAACAGTCAGAGTAGGCACCTCTGAAGTTGCCACTCCGGCACTTGAGACTTCATCCGCAGTCTCGACATTCTCCCCTTTGGCAAAAGTCGTCAGGAAATCTCCTGGATTGAAGGAAGACCATGCAGGAGACCCAACGAGGCTATCGATAGGAGGTATTGCTACCACTTTTACTCCAGAGGGGAGCCCTTCTAACTCACACCTCAAGCTGAATGAGGTCAAGCTTGACCTTTCGAGCCGAGCCACAACAGGTTTTGGCTCTACTCTCGAAACTGGAATGGATGTTGCAAGGGGAGGAGCTAAGAATGTACATACCTCCAATCTCGCACACTTGATAGGTGGAGGCGACGGTGATGTGCCCGTAATGGACAAGCCCTTCTTGCTCACACAGTTCCCTCTCTTCAAACCGGCGGAGACAGACTTGGAACCCTACGTCTCCTTGCTCTTCTTCCCCCTTGCTTCTCTTCCCTTTCTCTTGGGGGCTCACTTCTTTGCCCGGTAACGACGGGAGCTCTCTAACCACGTCTGGGCCTAGCAACTAAGCCAGAACTTGGCCCACTTCCTATCAGGGTATCCAAGCCCTGGACAGGTCTTCCCTCACAGCCCGAGATCGAACCTCCCTTAGTCCATCCGAAAGTGGAACTGAGGTCATCAAACAAAGATTTTGTCTTGCCCTTCAGAGACAAACACTCCAGGCCATCATCGTCATTGATCAAAGAATAGGGCTTAGTCATTGATCAAAGAACGGGGCTTAGTAAGCTAGCTCTCCAGTTGCCAGAACAGTGGCTTGGTTCAAAAATATGGGAGAAGGAAGGGGGACCGAAGCACTTCTCAGCCCAGCCATCTCGCTTGGCTCTGTTGATAGCCAGTCATGAGTGGTTGGAGCGCTAGTATACACAGCTAGTAGTATCCCACCACCTCCGATAACCCTCTTTCGTGTGACCCACATGATCGTAGCTAGGGACCACAAATCTGCTTAGCCTCGTAAGAAGAAGGCAAGTCTCCTATGCCATTCTTAGGTCAAGGTTGGTCCAGACCTCGTGACTCATTTCGGGGCCTCATGGTCATTCAGCGTCCCCTTTTTCCCATACTTCTTCTCAAAAGTATGGTAAAGCAGCATCTCTGATCCTGGCCATGCTGACGCATGAAGCGATGAGGGAAATAACCCTTCAGCTTTCTATCCTCCACACCTATGTACGGAAGGATGCAGCCTCTCACGCTCACGAGGTACTTGTCTCCATTGTCACCCCGTCGAAGACTTCACCGAAAGCATACATATACACATTATCAGTAGGGCCACCCATTGGAAAGGGGCTCCCACTGGTAAAGAAAGAGGCGTCAATCAGAAGTTTACAAGCCTCCTCCAGCTCCCAAAACATGGCCTTCATCCCTCCAATTTTCAGCATGTGAGGATAGGGGTTATCCGCGAGACCTCCATTAATCTCGTATGTCTCAAGGAAGTATGTAGAGAGCCACCTAAAGACATAGTGGACCTGGAAACTCATCGTGAAATGCCAAGGAAGCCCTCGTTTGCTAGAACCTCACCCTTGTTCTCCTTCAAGGGAGCTTTACCATGCGCAACAGACCCTAGCCCATGGTAGATGCTGCACAAAACAGACTGTGCCAATGCAAAATCCTTTCCTTGGGCCATCATGCAATCCACATAGAAGTAGCCCGGCCAAATGATGTAGCCCCTTGCCCTTGGCTGGACAAATTTACACAAGAAGAGGACCAGGTAGGCAGCCAGGTATACATGGTCCTTTTCCCTCTTCTGGGAGGAGTACCTGGCCTCCACTCTTAGTTCCTCATCCGCCCACAAGGTACTCAAACTGGTGTCCTCGCAATCTTAGTGGTCACCATGGAAATAGTCTCTCCATGCTTGAAATTGCACCCCTCCATACTTAAGTTTGGTCTCCGAGTGCAAAAGCTTGTAAATCTCGAATAATTGCCGGAGACTAAAAGGGGCTGGCTTGCCATTAATGGACTGGTTCCCAAAAAATAGCCCCATTGCTAGGTACAAACTCTTCATACATCTCCCCCAGCATGAGCAAACCATCCACAAAATACAAATCCAAGAGAGTGATACCTGCCTAACCTCTGTCCAAATGCCAACTATTGGTCTTATAACACCATGTATCCAATAGAGCTTTGATGGTGTTGAAGAAGTGGTCGTAATAGCCAGCCGAGCACTGGCATGCTGCGGCTAACCCTCATTCTCTCAGAATACTAACATGAGGATTGAGGATATCAAATGTCCAAGCGTTGTACCCTTACGTATATTGGTGTTCTCCCTTAAAATGAAGAGCACCATTGACCCAGTGAAGGCCTGGTTTGGCCAGAATCCTCTTCCCCAGCGTAGGAAAGTCCTCATTGGAAGTAAAATCCTGGTGGAGAGCATGATAAAGGGGCACACCGTCCCTTTGAATAAGAGGCTCCCTGTCAACATCCGTGTACATGCAAAGCTGAGCGTCTTCCCCAGCGTACGTGATGCTCGAAGGCCACTTTATCAATTGGGTAGGTTCAAAGATCCCACGTAAAGTTTCTTTAGCAAACGAGGCACCAACATAAGAATAGGTTCCTAACATTCCATCACGGGGAAATTGGTTTATGTCAAGCATTTTCACTACAAAGAACCAAGGAAAAAGTGGGCAACAAATGGGTTTTGCAACTTGTGCCTTAACTAGGGCATGCATGCATAAGAACTCAAGCAGCACTCAAGATGCGTGCACGCACAACCAGTGCACTCGTGACACACACACACGTAACTTTAAAAAACGCAAGTTCAAGTGTTGGTTCACTGAGGCATCCACGAGAACAGACGTGTGTATGTGCAAAAAACAGGCACATGCATAGTCAATCGCTCGCAAGGATAAATCGTGCAACAGAACATGCGCGTGCAAATTCGAGTATGCGCAAGAACAAGCATTCAAAAGAATGTACACGCACAGAGTGGAGCACATGCAAAAGACCGAGCCTGACTCAAAGCATACACGCCAAGGCTTGTTGAGACTCAGCAACACACGAGATGCCTCGTGTAGGCCTTCCGAGCCAAGAGCAAGATTTGGTCACGGCTAATCTCGTTGAACCAAGCCACGACTTATGTTAAGTGCCTCGATCTCGCCTTACGGATCTAGATGATCGGGCGCCTTGCATCTTGGATTTCTAGGGAGACTGGGGACGTTTTGAGATCGCTCTCTCGGGAACCTTGTTCGAGAACAAGGGTAGGTATTACCAACTAATGAGAGAGGAATTTAAGGTGGGTTTGAGACTTACTTGCGATGGCTCATGTGGGCACCCTCTTAGATCACGAAAAAGCCCCCCAATAATAAAACTGGTTCGGAATTGCCACCCTTGGCTTGTATTCTTCTGTTTTATGCAATCACACATATATGGCAAAGGTTATAAGACAGGTGGGTCAACGACCTCACCTTGCCTTCTCGATTAATGCATGCAGGCGTACACATTCAAAGAAGAAAAGAATAATGAAAGAAGAGAGATGGAGGAGAGAAGAATTTGACTAGGTGGGGAGATCAGTGCCATGACTAAGTGTTTATGATGAAAATCAGACAGATCTTCCGATGAAGATCTCTCGATTTTAACACCTTAACTTAAATGAAAATGCAAGAAATAAAATGGTAAAGAAAGTGAGACAAATCCAATTCAGATCTGCCCGGAAAAGCGAAGATTTGCTGTCAGATCTGTGGTAGCGCCAGCATGATCCAGAGCATCCAAAATATGATTTTAAAGCAAAGAAGCAGATCAAAATGAAATTAAAACAATAAATAAGAATGAAAAAGAAGAAAGGAAAATGATACCAAATTGAGTCGGATGGCCTAGGACTCCCGAGCCTTTTGGGGCTCGCTCGTATCAAAACCGACCCTCTTTTGTCTCTCTGAGTCGGATGTTTATCAGCAAATCTCTTATGTGTGAAGGCTTTGAATTAGAGTTCTATCCTAAGGGTAGATCTGGGGTTTCTCTTCAGAGGCTAAGGCTTCCTGACGTAATTTCCAGGGTTTTCTCTCTTGTAACTCCCTCAGGTTTTCCATATCTAGCTCTTCTAATTCTTTTTCTCTGCTTAGGGTTTTTTCTCTCTCTCTGACATCTTCCTTTTCTGAAATCTCTAGCGTTTCATTTTTTTCCGAATCTCCCCCGTTTCTCTCTTCGTCCTCCTTTAAATGGTCCCGAAAAGATGCTAAAAGGGGGGCAAAATTTGTTGGGAATAATAAGCATGTGTAACAAGGAAATCCCTAGTCAAAAGGCCCAACTTTTGTGGGTCACGAATTTGGGTGACATACCTAGTGTCACCCACAAAAAAGTAAAAAAGGTCACACAATTTAAAAAACATGATTTGGGGCAAAATGGTCTGGGCGACATAGGCCGTGTCGCCCGGGCGACACTAGCAGTGTCACCCAAATCTGAGCGACACTGGGTGCGTCTCCCAAATCTCGGCGACACTAGGCATGTCTCCCAAATCTGGGCAACACTAGGCATGTCTCCCAAATCTGGGTGACAATGGGCGTGTCGTCTAGTCCAGGCTAGGCGACACGGGCCATGTCGCCCAGTCCAGGCTGGGCAACACGAGCTTAGGCGACCGGGCTGTGTCGCCCAACCCAAAAGATGTCCGAATTGAGATTTTTCATTTTAGATGCGCTCCTCAGCCTCTTGTGACGCCACCAGAAAAACTTTCAATCAAAATGGAATTTTTTACTATTTTTAATGATTTTTTTAGTAAAACAAAGTGTTTAAGGAAAATCTACGTCAAGATAGGTTTCGGGCAGACTGGTTCCGGTTCACCGGGTAGGCTGTGTGAACTATAAATTTTGGGTTTAATAGGATAATGTGGTGGTCCTAAGGGTTCAGAAACCATACAATTTTCCAGTTTTAAAATGGGGTGTCTACGCACTCCCTGTCCTTTGAGGGACAGGCGAGTGACAAAGAAGTAGGCACTCTGGCCTTCCCTGTCCTTCAAGGGGCAGGTGAACGTCAAAGATAAAGCAGAAATTTTAAATTTCATCTTGATTTCATGTGGTCAGAGGCTACACCCACTATCCCTCCAAGTCATTGTGTTCACTGAACTCACCTACTTAGGGCATTTTTCCTCCTAGGGTTTCTGGCATTGTCGGTGAGTTACACAAGCTTGAAACTCGAGTTAGATTTTCTGGCCATTTCACTTAACTTCAAGGGTTTTACAGTTTGAAATTTTTATCCATGACATTTTCTTTATCTCCTTAGGGTTTCCTAAGGCTATTTATAGGAAGAGACTTGTCTGCTTGAATACGAAGAGAGAGACGAGGTAGCGACGCGGTGAACGTGACAACATGGTATTCATCATATATGGGTGTCCAAGCTCTTTCTTTTTAGAAATTTTTTTAGAAATTTTTAAAGTAGGGGGAGATTTGAAATGGAACCCGAAGCAAGGACAGACTACGATTTTAACAAAAAAAAGCAAATTTTTTGAAATCACAGACATATAGTGAAAATTTTGAAAAGAGAAAGATATTTGAAAAACAAAGTTGGTTAGCAGTTTTAGCTCTTGCAACCATAGAGCCCTCTAAGCAGTGTAGTGTCATACAGCGATGGACCATACACCCGACCCTTTTACGTCATACAGGGATAGACGTTTGAACAAGGTGGTTGTGCCTTGAACACATTGAACTGGGTGGTTGTGCCTTGAACAACATTGAACAGGGTGGCTGTGCCCTGAACACATCCGATATTTTATATCATACGAGGTTAGACGTTTCTTGTCTCGGCTCTTTTATGTCGCACGAGTTTGACGTTGAACTGGATATACCCGACCTTGAGCGTCATACTGGGCTAGACGTTTGAACATGGTGGTTGTGCCTTGAACACATTGAATAGGGTGGTTGTGCCCTGAACACATTTAATAGGGTGGTTGTGCCCTGAACACATCCGACATTTTACGTCATATAGGGCAAGACGTTACCAGTCTCGACTCTTTAACGTCGCACGAGTTTGACGTTTTTTCTTGTCTCGACTCTTTAACGTAGCATGAGTTTGACGTATTTCCTATCTCGGCTCTTTAACGTCGCATGAGTTTGACGTTTTTCTTGTCTCAGCTCTTTAACGTCGCATGAGTTTGACGTTTTTCCTATCTCGGCTCTTTAACGTCGCACGAGTTTGATGTTTTTCCTATCTCAGCTCTTTAAAGTCGCACGAGTTTAATGTTTTTCCTGTCTCGGCTCTTTAACATAGCACGAGTTTGACGTTTTTCCATTGAAACACGGTGGCTGTGCCCTGGATTGGACTTTGGTTGGCAGTTTAGGCTCATACCACCGAGGAGTGTTCTCTATTTTTGATTTAATTTTTTATTTTTGGTTGGCAGTTTAGACTCATGCCACCGTGGAGCGTTTTTATTTTTTTGAATTTGTTTTTTGAAATTTGCTGGAAAATTGTTTGGCAGTTTAGGCTTATGCCACCGAGGAGCATTGTCTTTTTTATTTTTTATTTTATTTTTGAAGTTGGTTGGCAGTTTAGGCGCGTGCCACCTAGGAGAGTTTTATTATAATTGAGTTATGACTTCGATATAGACCAGAGAAGGGCTGGATTCCCATACGATGCAGCAAACTTGCTCCTACTCTTGAGGATCCTACCCGGATTCTTGGGGTTCGGAGTGCGGGTGAGCCTTTTCTGAGTATTCCTCCAAAGTCGTCTACTAGTTATGCCTCTAACTGTAAGGAATTGCTTGGTATTCCTTATGAAAAGATAAAGGGCAGGCATGAATCAGAGGTCCAACTTGGGAAGCTAAGGTGGGAATTTATTCGTGTTCCCCATCGTGCAGAAGGGATGACGGGTGGTCATGCTCCTCACATTTCGATTTTCGCAGCTAGCAGACCATCCCATAAAGGGAAGGACCTTATGGAGGAGGATAGTGAGCGGGTTGGCTTAGGGCGAATCTAGCCATCCTTCGACTAGTGCGGCTGTCGGGGCTTTGACATAGTCGAGTGTCCAGTCATCAGGAGATCCAAAGGGAGTTGGATGTGATATTCCCAAGCTTGACGATGTAGATATAGATGCAGTACCTCCTCCAGTGTTACTCTCTGATGTGGAGTGGCGAGAGCAAGAGAGAGAGAGGATTCGAGAGGATTATGAGTGGGCCATGATCGAGGAAGAGCCAGAGGTGTTCTAACAGGAGGTTGATTTGACCATCAATCATGGGCCACTTTCGGATGATGAGAGATGTTCCTAGAGGGATTTTCTCTCATACTTGTTCGGGGAATTTTTGTTTCCTGATTGGTCCAAGGGTCGAGCTCATTTATCGGTGGTTTGGGCGACCAGACGGTTGGATTATTTGGAGCGAGTGGCCTGGGGTCCGGTGATTGTGGGCTGGTTACACCATCATCTTTATAGTGTGACCAAGGGAGCCCGCTATTTGGGGGGTTGTTCAATCCTTCTCTAGGTTTGGGCGTGGGAACATATCACTATTCCTCGCCCACTTACAGGTCGACTAGCACAGTCATTTCCAACTATTCATCGTTGGTCATCTGGGGTGTGGGAGTCTGAGGAGGTATTTTCAAGATTGTATTATTCGTTGTTCTTGGATACCCAAGCTTCCGGGGAGGTAAGTCATGAATCTCTTTTCTTTTCCTTCCTTCTAATAATGGATTCCCCTATTTGAGTTGACTTATCTTCTTTTAATTTCTAGATTGACTGAATTCCTATGAGGGTCGACCCTGTCCCATCGGTCTATGCTGCATCTTCTCAGACTTTCAGGATGACGGCCCATTTGATCTGTATGTTCTTGGTGATGCCGTACTTTCTGTGTCATGCACGTCGTTAATTTGGCCTTCCTCAGTCTTCTTTCGAGATTATTCCACCTTGGACTCTAATTATAGTCAGTACTACTGATGATGATGTCTATATGAGAGAGATGAGTCCTTGGATGGAGGAGTGGAGGGATAAGATTGTTCATGTTATCAGTGAGGAGGAAGAGGAAAGCATCTCATTATCTTTAGATGAGGAGAAATACAAGGTCATTTTGAGGAATGTAGCCGCCTTGACTGATCATGGTGAGGGAATGATGCTATAGTTGAGGACTACCTATCTTGGCGGGAATCAAATTTTTGGTGAGGAAGTCACTTCTCTTTGTACTGAGCACGATTCGATGATAGAGGAGCTAGATTCAATTGCAGAGGAACTCAAGAGTCTTTGCCGTGTCTTTGAGGGGATGAGAGAGGTGAGGGACATGGCGGAAGTAGAGATGAGAAAGGCGAGGGACATGGCAGAAGTAGAGCATGATTCTATCAGGGATGAGCTAGAGAGAGTTTGGGCCAAGCTGAAGAGAGTTCGGCCCGAGCTGGAGAGAGTACGATCAGTTCCTTCTTCTTCTGTTGTTGTTCCCACCCTTCCTAGACCATCTCCCATCCTCAATGCAGATTTTGAGAGATGTCTAGATCGTTACTGATCAGAGAGGGTATAGTTTTGTTCTATATCCGTTTCCTCCTTTTTTTTCTTTTTTTTTATTCTCTCATGTTGTGTCTTTGGTTTAACAGAACTTAGCAGAGATCGATGCTATGAGCTTTTGGAGGATGTAAAAGGTCTTATAGACAAAAGTGGAATATTGTCAGGGCTTCTATTGGTAGCGGGTGATAACCCTTCTTTAGCAAATGTTAATCCTTATGTGAGGATGCCGCTAACATCTTCCGTTCCGAGTCAGTCGCAATCTTGAGCATCTACTCGGATGATATACGACAGAGGTTGGAGGGAGAGGCGAGCACTCGTAGGCCAGTGGCTGAGGAGGATTTAGGATCCAGGATGTAACCTTTCCCCTTTTTTTTTTTTTGAGATCATTATGGACCTTGAATTACATATAGATATATGACTCTTTCCTTTCTTGTTTATCTTGCCTATTCTCATGCTTTCCCCTCTTGTTTTTTTTTCCTTTGCTGCCCAAGTTTTGGGGTATTTGTTCATGTGTACGTGTGCATTCATTGAGGTATACTTTCTTTGCACACATTTTTCAAACCGAATTTTTACAAACTCAGCCTCCCTAGTTATACAATTCTCGTTTCGAATTTTCAATGCTGGGTCATCGTATGCACACACAGGAATGAGTTTACCTCATTTTTCCTCAAGGGATCCAGTTGAGAGAAAGACGCTCTCAGACTAACTAGTTTTGTCATTGGCGAGGTTCACCCATCTCCTCTATGTGGTAGTTGGTATTTATATTCATACAACCATGGAGTGCCTGACTAGTTTCAAGCCTTCATAACAGGCATAGGAAGTTGGTTTCAATAATGATGCCAGATGATAAATAGTTTAGCCTCTTGTAGTGATGGAGGAAGTCCCTTATAAAATCAGAAAGCTTTTGAAAATGGATGATTTTAACAATCACATTGAAACAAAATTTTCAAAAGGGATGAGCCTTACAGGTTTTCCACCTGTGCCCCCTTTGGTGGTTATTTTCTTTGTTATATTCTACCCAAAGATGATGAAAGGATTCCCTTGTCGGATCGTGAGAACTCAGAAATCATGAAGTTGTCTTTTTACCTTTGGAGCTTTCATCCTCTGGATTCTTGTCTGGCTTCCATCTTGGAGGGTCTCAACTTTTTTCCCGGTTCATCGAAATCACTTCCGTTTTCCATTCATGTCACCCTCTTACATCTTTTTGAGTTGGTTCTGTTGGGAACTTACAGGGTTTAGGAGGAGTCTTCATCCTCAGGGTTTGCTTGTGCAGTATTACTGGAACTTGCAAGTACTTGTTTATACTTGAGTGTTTTGCATCGAAAGCTACTTCTTGGAGATCTTTTTATTCCTTTTACCCGTGATGCCTTTTCAGGTTTTCACCACATCCATTTTTTGTTTTTTTTTATTTTTTTATTTTTTTATTTTTCTTTTTAATGCCTTTTCAGATTTTCACCACTTTTTTGAGCCCGTTACGGGTAGTATTTTTTGAGTTACATTGCATTAATGGGGTCGTTAAGTTCGTACCCCTCCTAATTTTTGATCTTATAAGAATTGCCTGCATGCACTCGGGTAACCACGAATGGCGCCTCCCAATTAGGTCTGAACTTGCTTCAAGGGTGTGGATTTGCATGAGTGTGGGAGATTTAGTTGAGTACCATATCTCCTTCTCTGAATTGTTGAGGAACAAATTTTCTTTGGTATGCCCTCTCGGTTCTACACTGGTATGCAACGATATTCGGTAGTGCTCGTAGTCATTTTTCATCCAAATTAATGAGGGCAGAGATTCATGCTTCGATATTTTGTTCCTCATTTGAATTTTTATGAACAAGGACTCGGAGGGATGATATCTCAACCTCGATAGGTTGCACTGCTTCTATACCATACACCAATGAGTATGGGGTCATGCCAGTAGGCATCTTCTCAGTTGTCCTGTAGGCCCATAGGGCGTCATTTAGCTTTTTGTGCCAATCTTTTCCGCCTTCTATTATTTTGTCTATGATTCTGAAAAGTCCTTTATTTGTGGCATCTACTTGTCTGTTTACTTGAGGGTAGTAAGGTGTGGAGAATTTCTGTTTTATTCCAAACCTTTTGCACACCTTAGTGACGTTTTCATTTTTGAGATTGGATCCATTGTCAGTAATAATTGACTCAGCAACTCCAAATCTGAATACAATATTGTTCTTTATGAAATGGGCAACATGTTGGCCTTCAATTTTAACAAATGATGCGGCCTCTACCCATTTAATGAAGTATTATGTAGCTGTTAATATAAAACGGTGGCCGTTTGAGGCATTTGGTGATATCATTCCAATGATATCAAGACCCCACATGGCGAAGGGCCATACGGGCGGTGTTGAGTTGAGTGATACGGACGGTGCATGGATGAGGTCTCCATAGAGTTGACATTTGGGACACCTCTTAACGAACTTCCAGTAGTCTTCAGCCATGGTGGTCCAGTAATAGCCTTAGTGCCTGATTTTCTGAGCTAAGACGGCTGCCCCAGAATGACCTCCTTCATTGTGTAGCTCTATCAATACTTGGTCAATTTCTGGCTGATCGAGGCACCGTAGAATGATGTCATCGAATGAATTTTGGAATAGAAGATCACCTCTTACTAAGAATCCCATAGAAAACCTTTAAAGAGCTTCTTTATCCTTTTTGGTGGCTTCTTAAGGTATAAACCATCTTTTAGCAGGGACAAAACTTTGTGGAACCACGGTTTTGCCTTAACTAGTGCCTCTGAAGCCACGAGAGACACTTCCCCATCGCTCTCCCTTTCTTGCTCTATTTCTTTTTCCATCCTTGGTGGGGAAGGGTCATGTTTGTTTCTGATGTAGAATGGCAGCGTGGTGATTTCTAGAGGAATATCAACCATCGAAGCAAGGGTTACAAGGGTGACGGCGAACCGATTATTTTCGCTAGTTACATGCTGAAAGGTGATTTTCTTAAAATATGGAATCATCTTTTCCACCTTTTCTTGATAGGGTTTGAGCTTTTCTTCTTTCACCCTCCAAATCCCTTGACCTTGATTTATGACGAGTAAGGAGTCACCAATCACTCGTATTTGCTGGATTTTCATTCCCATGGCATTCTCAAGCCTGTTATCAAGGCTTCGTATTTAGCAACGTTATTGGTACATGGGGAATTCAATCTGATGGTTGTTGGCATTAAAATCTTCTCGGGTGAGTATAGTATGACTCCTATACCTGACCCGTACTTATTCTTTGCACCATCAAAGTATAGCTCCCAAATTGAGTCCTCAATTGTGAAGAGGTTCTCATCAGGGAGATCCGTGTTAACGGGAAGATTGTCTGGCAGTGCGTGTTCAGCTAAGTGGTCAGCAATGACTTGTCCTTTGACCGATTTTTGAGTGATATACTTGATCTAGAACTCGCTCAATAGCATTCTCCACTTCGCCAAACGTCCGTTGAGGACTGGCCTCTCCAATAGGTACTTGAGTGGTTCAATTTTTTATATGAGCTTGGCTGAATGAGATAATATGTAATGTCTTCGTTTCTACATGGCCCACACAAGTGTTAAGCAGTGTTTCTCCACATCCATGTATCTTGTCTCATAGTCGACCATTGTTTTGCTTATATAGTATATCGTGTATTCTTTTCCATGGTCATTTTATTGTCCTAACATTGCCCCATGGTCTTGTCTTTCACTGATATGTATAAGAACATGGATTTATCTGGATTAGAAGGACTAAGGATGGGAGGTTTGTTGAGGTACTCCTTGATTTGATCGAACGCTTCTTGGCATTCATTGTCCCATATGAATGGGGTATCCTTCTTAAGGAGTCTATTGAATGGTGCACACTTATCCTCCAGTTGTGAAATGAAATGCCTTATGGCTTGTATGAGACCTTGAAGCCCACGAATTTCTCTGATGTTCGGGGGTGGAGACATTTTAGTGATGGCTCGTATTTTGGATCGGTCCACCTCAATGCCTCTTTGGCTTACTATAAAGCCTAGTAATTTGATGGATTTAACTTCAAAGGCACATTTTTATGGATTGTGTTTGAGTTGATGTTTTCAGAGTCTTTCGAAAATGGTTCTCAGGTTGGTGAGATGATCAAACCTGATCTTTGACTTGACCAGAAGGTCATCGATATCGTCTTCCATCATGGTATGCATTAGATCATGGAAGATGCTAGTCATTGCCCGTTGATAAGTTGCTCCTGCGTTTTTGGGACCGAAGGGCATGACTTTGTAACAGTAGGTTCCTCATTGCATTATGAATGACATCTTGGTTTGGTCTTCTTCTACCATGAGGATTTGGTTGTAACCATAGAAGCCGTCCATGAATGACAACATCTTGTGACCCTCAGTGTTGTTGACCAAGGCATGTTTGGTAATGGGAATTTGTCCTTTGGACATGCCTTGTTGAGGTCTCGGTAGTCGACACACACTCGAATCTTCCCCTCTTTCTTGGGTACGACCACTATGTTGGCCAACCCTTCTGAGTAATCGATGAGGGTAATGAACTTCACCTTGAGCAGTTTGTCGATTTCTTCTTTAATTTTAAGCTTAAGATGGGTTTTTTAATGTCGGAGTTTCTGCCTTACAGGCTTGGCCCCTTCATTGAATATTAGGTGATGTTGCACCAATAAGGGATCTAGCCCTAGCATATCATCGTATGACAAGGCGAAGATGTCGTGATATTCCTTGAGAAAGGAAATCACATTTTCCCGCTCCTCAGAAGATAAGGAGGTTCCAATCTTGGTTAACCTTGGGTCCTTCTCAGTTCTTAGGTTTACGTCAATCATCTCTTCGATGATAGCCATTGGGTCACCATCGAACCACTTATTGAATTGCTCAACATGGGAAGTAAGTTCCTCAGTTTTAGAGATTTCTTCAAACTCTTGGCTCTCTTGATCTTCATCTTGGTCGTCCAACTAATCGTCTTGGGTATTATGCACCATTATTGAACTATCTTGAGCGAGCGCCATTTTTAAAATTCTTTTTCATTATTATCAGCTTTATCATGTTTGAATTTTCCATGGTTTTTGAAATGTCGCAAGAGGTGTCCCTTATGAGACTCGCGAGAGAAATGTTGGGGACTGGACGCACATGGTGGTGAGATGGCCACCTTGCACCTATCAGTTTTTTGGCTCCGGGACTTGAAGGTGCCGCTGGTATGCTTCCAGTGATTCTTGGGATAGAGGAGTGATCGACCAATTCCGTTTCTGAGTTTGAGTAGGCGACTGAGCACTCTTGGCTATGTCAGAGCCAATTGTGTAAACTTTCAAATCCAAGTCAGTGAAAAGGTCTTCAATTCCCAGTTCTTGTGTGTGCCGAGATGTGGAAGAGGATTTATTCCCTGTTAGGGAATCAAGGATCACCTTTGGCCGTTTTGAAGGATGAGCATTGAGAGTATCAAGACTTTGAATGCCTTTGGATACAAAGCCTGGATAACTTGAAGGCTTCATCCGGCTTTGAAATAAAGTGAGAGAAAACCTGAGTCCTCTTCGATCCCCATTTTTCAGTTTTGGCTTGGGGTGATTCAAAAATTGCCTCCGTTACGCCATGCCCTTGACTCCCCAAGCCTTGGCCTGGTTGGCTGCCTTGGGAGAGGAGCATGTGCCAAGCTTCGAGGGACCCGAAACCATATCGTTGTTGACATTGGATAATGTCCTCCATCGATGAAGATGTTTGTAAAATTTGAGGAACAGGGTCGCGGACCTTACGCCTAATCAGCTTGCTCGAACGAAGCGAGTGAGATTTCTCCAAGCTCGACCCCTACGGCTAGCTTCCCGTTATGTATGCTAGGATTGAGAAATGTCGGGGGTTCAACGCATATCTTCATGCCACCATTTTTTTGTTGGAAATTTTAGGCATTGATGGAGCGTATAGGTGACCATGAGGTTTTCGTGTAGCCACGGTATTCCTAGCAGCATGTTGAATGAAGGTTTTATGTCTAAGACATAAAACTTTATCACTTGGACGATGGGGCCGACCATAAGTGTGAGAGGCAGTATGCCATCATCTTGCTCTGAGTCCCGTCGTACGCAACGATATTTAGTTGACACGGCTCGAAGTCATCGGGGCTTTTGCTTATCTGCTTCACCGTTTTCATAGGGCATACGTTTAGGGATGCCCCATTATCAACAAGCACTCTCTGTATTTCATATCATTGCATGAAAACAATGATGTGCAAAGCTTGGACATGTAAATGGTTGAAGCTAGCTGGGATGTCATCGTCCGTGAGTACAATTGGTGTTGGTGCCATCAGTTGGTTGATCATTCCTCACAATTCATCTAGTTGTATGTTGCTTGGGATGTGTGTCTTGGCGAGAACCTTTTCAATCTGGGCCCTGTGTGCTGATGGGTTGGCGAGTAGGCTCCAAGATGGAGATTTGAGCTCGGATCTTCCCTAGATGGGTCAGTAGATCGTAGGTGGTTGTAGATCCTTGAATTTCCTTGTTCGCTGGTGATCTACAACCCATGTTGGTTGTCTAGCTCTTGAGGAGTTTCCCATCCTTTCATCAAGAGTGTCGACCATTAATTGAACGGGTTGAACACTCGGTCTCTTCGAGTTAGGGAATCAACCTCACCAGCTTGAAGCTCGATAAGGTCAGCCTTAGCAAGAGTAATGGGAGATTTTGGGGTGTTGGCCCTTTGTTTGAGAGATGACGCATTTTCATGGGTTCTCATCATATTGGTCCCACTTAGGAAGGTTGTCGAGGTTTGGAGATGAAGGCTTCCTCTTAGAAGATCTAATAGATCTTCTTCAGGTTCTTGAAAATGATGATCACAAGTCAATATGAATTGACTGTGATCTTCTTCTTCGTCTCCACTCTCAACCATGTGAATGACAACATTTTCTTTTGAGTTGTCTTGAGCTCCCGGCTTTTCGGTCGTTGTGACCATATTCTTAGGGCGAGGGTTTCTTAAGATGCCCATCTTTTGATTAGGCTCTTCGACTGGTTGATTTCTAGGTGCCACCGTGATGTCCCCCATATTGATTAACCCTTGAATCACCCGTTTCAAATACATGCAGTTTTGGGTGTCATGGGCATGGTTTTGATGCCATTTGCACCACTTGCTTTTATCCGTGACTTGAAATGGTGGTTCATTTGGTGGCGAGAGATAAACCATGTTTCTAACCAGGTGCAATTCCAGCACTTTTTCCAGTGGATCTTTCAGAAGAGTGAAATTATCCTCTCGCCTTTGGTTATCATTTCGAGTGTTAGCTCTAAGCTGACCCCTTCGGTTTTGGTTCTGATTGTTGTGCTAAGTGGTTGAACCTTGGGCCGACCTGTTAACAACAATCTTATTAACTTGACTGGAAGACTCCCTCTTGTTATTATTTTTGCTCTTATTTTGGGGAGTCATTGTTGGTTTATTGTCGGGCCTAGTGCTGAGGGGTGTCCCTATTTCCCTTTCATGTCATGCCATCTGCTCGATCATGGAGTCGAAAGAGTGGGGGATAAGGCCTTGGCTGAAAAAGGTTATGTATTTAGGAGAAGCGTTCTCTAAGGCCATGAAGATTTTGACTTGGTCTGTCAGTGGGCATTCTACAACCCGAATTGCCACCTCCCAGAATCGACAGATGAATTCCTCAAAGGATTCTCCTGGATTTTGTTTTGTTACATTGAGCTCGCTCAGGGAGAGAGATATTGGTGTCTATTCGTGGTAGTGAGAGATGAAGAGATTGAACATTTCGTATGGAGTGATGTGTGATTGAGTACACATCATTCTTCTATGCCCATTCAGAGCCTCGCCAGACAATGTTTATGAAAATATGGCCTTCAGTTGATTTGGCCTTTCTCGCAAAGCTCTCACGGAGAGGAGATACGTGTTGACGTGAGCATCTAGATCGCTCTTCCCATTAAACTTATTCCCAAATTCTTGGACAGCAAATCCCAGGGGAAGGTCTTCTATGCCTCCAAGGGTCTCTTGAGCAGAGGACTTTGAGGATAGAATATCATGCATGCCCATTCTTATGAGCATATCCTTTAAAGTGCCTTCTTGTGGAGTATTTGGCGTGATAGTAGGCCCACCGGTTGGTGGGTTCCCTAGTGTAGATTGGTAAGTTGAGATTTGGGGTAAATGTTGGCCTCTATGGGCCTGAGGTTGATGGGCCACGATCACCAAGACAGTTTGATACATTTGTGCATGAGGGGCGTACTGACCCATAGGTATCGCCACTGGTTGCGGACATGGCACGGTTTATTGGACCGGGTGAAATAAGGGGGTCGATTAAAGAATCGGCTGGTTCGGTTGTGCTAGGGGTTGACCTATACGACCAAGTTGGTTTTGCATCGACCCATGAGTAAGGGAATGAACAATGTAACGTAAGTTAATCAAACTTTTAAGGGCAGCTTGGAAGCCCATCTCGCCTAAGGGTTGGTCCGGATTGATGCCTCTACTATGTACAGTGTTAAGAACGTCATGAGCGGTACTATGGTGGCTCGATGTTGGGTTGGATCCCCTAGACCTAGGTGGGTCTTGGTTCTGAGATCGCTGAGCTTCGGGATTATTTTGGTTCGAGTTGTGGGAATTAGCATTAGATGTTGCATGAATTTCTTCCCTCACTCGACTTGTACTTTGGCTACTTAAAATCCCCTATAGGACAACGCCTGGTCGAACCCCCTGACTAATCAAAGTCTTTCGGGCTAAACCAGCTTTTTGGATCACTCCAATTTCAGGATTAGGAGTGGATGCTTGGAACTTTGTCTCTAACTGAAGACCTGGGAGCTAGATAATGGATTTGCCTGAGGTCTGATGATAATTCCAAGGGATTGCAGCATACTGATCCCTAAGTTTAGGCATGTTAGACTTAGAGTCGGCCGTGGAGTGATCATCATAGTCGCTTTGAGTAACTGACATAGTGATTATCTTTGGCAAGGTTTTAGAATCTAGACTTAGGTAAGATCTAAACTCGACGATTTAAGGCAGATCTATCCTAACTTTAGGGGTAAAACCCTGACTAAGACCTAGGCTAAGATTAGACTGGAACCTAGACTTACTAAACTCAATGGGTCCTGGTTCGTAAGCCTAGTCTAGCTTTAGAGAAAACTCTATGCTTAGACCTATGCTAGAACATAGACTAAGATCTACACCAGATGGTGCACGAGTCTCGGCTCGGACCAAGTTTGGGTTTAGGTTTGGATCGGGTGTGAGCCTAGTTCGGACCTGGACTAAGTTGGGTGCAAGCCTGGACTTAGACCTAGAGGGTTTTGAAACTCAGACTGGATGTGGACCTAGACTGAATCAAGATTGAGCTAGGAACGAGCCTTCGACTCGGACCAAGAGGGGGTTTAGGTTCAGACCTAGGTGTGAACCTGGTTCAGACCTGAGCTAGGCTAGGTATAAGCCTGGACTTGGACCTAAAGAGTTTTGGTGATCAGACCAGGTGTGTGACATTTGGGGTGGAAGGAGCCGAGCACTAACTTGGTAAGCATGTTGGACCTGGACTGAATAAAAAATGAGCTAGGAACGAGCTTTTGGCTAGGACCAAGAGGGGGCCTAGGTTCGGACCTGGGTGTGAAACTGGTTCGGACCTGAGTGTGAACCTGGTTCGGACCTGATCTAGGCTGGGTATAATCCTGGACTTGGACCCATAGATTTTTAATGATCAGACCAGGCGTGGACCTGGACTGGATCAAAGATGAGCTAGAAACGAGCCTTCAGCTTGGACCAAGAGGGGGCCTAGGTTCGAACCAAGGTGAAACCTGGTTCTTATATGGGCTAGGCTGGGTATAAGCCTGAACTTGGACCCAAAAGCTCCAACTCATACCAAAAGCAGGTCTGGACTGGAATCTAAGATTAACCGATTAGAAATATGCAAGCAAGCACACGAAAAAGTTTGACCTAGTATGATTATGGGTAGGCATGGCTTGAGAGTGGGTTCCTAAGTATTGAAATGGGGCTAGGATGATATAGGTCCCCACATAGGTCCTGGCCTCTTGTTATAGGATGTTCTCCTGGTCCTACTATACACGGAGTTGCTTTTAGGTAGAGGATTACAGAAGGGTGCTCACAGTTAAAGTTACGCTTTGCTTTTAGGTAGAGGATTACAGAGGCGCACTCACAGTTAAAGCTACGCGAATCCCAATGGCCTCGGCTCTCAATGCTAGGTTCCCCTCACGTCGTTAACGCAGATTTTGAGGGTTTTCAAAATATTTGTTTGTTGGTTTGCTGGGCATTCCTGGTCCAGTGAGTGCTGGAGTGTGTAAAGAAGCACGCAATCAAAAATAAATTCAAGCACACAATGCACACAAAACAAGAAAGGCAATAAGTGAGCGCTTGACATTGATCGTGCCTAGCGATACGCGCTTCGAGGTGAAACTTGCTCGAAGTACAATATAGATGGAGGGGTAAGGAACCCCTAAGAAGTTAAAGTCAGAATAGTGAGACCAGACACAGTCCGTGCTAAGTCGAGCACGGCCCGAGTCGAGGGTGACTCGAACGGGGACAGGGTCCAGGGTGCAAGCAGCCCCCGATGTGTGTGTGTGTATATATATATATATATATATATATATATATATATATATATTAATTTTTAATTTTTTTGTCTTTTTTAAATTTGATGAAAATAATTAAAATAAGCATGGTGAAAGTAGGGACAACATAGTTTTAGTGAATTTAACCAGCTAAAAATAAAATAAAAGAAGTCAAAAACAACACAGACCTATCTGAATAAAAATATTTTTTTATATTTTTTAAAAATTTATTTTGAGTCAAAACTTGGTCAAAAGGGAGCCAAAATTCCCTGGAATGGAAGACTATGTTTGAAATAAGACTATGGTAATATTTGTTTTGACTCTTGACTCCCTGGAATGGAAGACTATATTTTATTTATTTATGTATATTTTTTATTGTTAATATTAATGAAATAAGACTATGTTAAACTTAGAAGAAGAAGGAAATTTATTTTTTTTTGATGAAATAAATTAAAATAGAATAAACAAACAAAAGCAGATATGATAGATCTGTATCAAGTAAAATATTTTTTTGGTATTTTTAAAAATTTTATTTTGCTCTGAAATTTTTTAAAAAGTCATAAAACATGCCTTATAACATATTTGAAAAGTTTTAGAGTATTATGAAACTTTCGAATTTTAGGCGACACTGGTGGTATTTCTCAGGTGACACCGCTGGTGTCGCTCAGATCAGATTTGGAGCACCGACACTCTGGATCTTGATCCCCATAGATTCCTGGGACCTTTTGTGACTGATCACAGTGAAAAATAGTGAAATAAAACTGTACTTTGGTGCATGAATCAATCTCGAAATGCCCCACGGTGGGTGTCAAACTGTTTATGATGAAAATCAGACAGATCTTCCGATGAAGATCTCTCGATTTTAACACCTTAAACTAAATGAAAATGCAAGAAATAAAATGGTAAAGATAGTGGGACAAATTGAATTCAGATCTGAGGCTAGATCTACCTAGAAAGGAGCAGATATGCTCTCAGATCTGTGGCAGAGCCAGCATGATCCAGAGCATCCAAAACATTATTTTAAAAAGAATAAGAAGATAAAAATGAAATTAAAATAATAAAGAAGAATAAAAAAGAAGAAAGGAAAATGATACCAAACCATGCAGGATGGCCCGAGACTCCCGAGCCTTCTGGGGCTCTCCCGTATCATAACCAGTCCTCTTTTGTCTCTCTAAGTCGGATGTTTATAAGTAAATCTCTTCAGTGTGAAGGCTTTGATTTAGGCCTAAGGGTAGATCTGGGGTTTCTCTCAGGAGGCTAAGGCTTCTTGACGCAATTTCCAGGGTTTACTCACCTATAACTCCCTCATGTTTTCCATCTCTCTCTTTTGTTTCTTTTTCTCTGCTAGGGTTTTTTCCTCTCTCTCTGATCTCTTTCTTTTGTAAAATCTCTAACATTTTTTTTTTTTTCTGAATCTCCCCCATTTCTCTCTCCGTCCCCCTCTAAATGGTCCCGAAAAGATGATAAAAGGGGGGCAAAATTTGTTGGGAATGATAAGCATGCGTAACAAGGAAATCCCTGGTCAAAAGGTCCAACTTTTGTGGGTCACAAATTTGGAGCGTCGCCCACAAAAAACTAAAAAAGGTCACAAAATTAAAAAAAATGATTTGGGGCAAAATGGTCTGGGCGACATGGGCCGCGTGTCACCAGGGCGACATTAGGCGTGTCACCTAGTTCAGGCCAGGCAACATGGGCCGGTCGCCCAAACCAAAAAGCTCCAAATTGAGATTTTTATGTTTAAGTGCGTTCCTCAGCCTCTTATGAAGCTACCAGAAAAAATTTGGGTCAAAACAAATTTTTTACTATTTTTAATGATTGATTAGGTAAAACAGGGCCTTTATAGAAATCTGGGTCACGAAAGGGTTTCGGGCAGACTGGTTCCAGGTCACAGGGTAGGCTGTGTGAACTATGGATTTTGGGTTTACTAGGATAATGTGGTACGAAGGGTTCAGAAACCGTAGAATTTGCCAGTTTTAAAATGGGGTGTTTACACTAAGCAGGTGAATAATTGGCCTCACGTAGTAGTAAAACGGGCTCGGTAACTCAAACCGGCTCACAGGATTACTACTAGACGTTAATACGGATACTGACTAGCTAGGCACGATGATTAGTCTGTCGTGGTAATAAAGAGGGCACAGTAATTCTGACACAACAACATTACAGCTAGAGGACATGACTATCATAAGAGGCTAGTCTCGACCCTTCTTAATCAAACGAAAGAATAACAAAAAGAATAAAAATCATAAAGAGAGTAAGAAGTAAGAGAATAAGAAAGAGATGAGAAAGAAAAAGAGGAAGAAAAAGAAAAAGAGGAAGAGAAAGAAAGAAGGAGAAGAGTGTGAGAGAAGAGAGAAGGAAAGAAAACAGATGGTGAAAGACATAGTCAGCGCTAAGCATCGCCTATTAGGATGGAAAGAGAAGACTGAGACAGACACAGTCGATGCTAGGCTTCGTCGCTATGTTTAAGAAGTGAGGAGAGAGAAGACACAGTCGACGTTTGGCATCGCCGAATGAGTTGGAAGGAGAAGAGAAAAAAGAGGCAGTCGGCGCTGATTCGCCGACTGTATTAGACAGAGAAGGAGAGAAGATGCAGTCGATGCTAGGCTTCATCGATTAGATTAGACAGAGAAGAGAGCGAAGATATAGTCTGCGCTAAGCTTCACCGACGGTATTAGACAGAGAAGAGATAAAAGATGTAGTCGGCGCTAGGCTTCGCCGATTGTATGAGATAGAGAAGAGAAAGAACATGCAGTCGGTGCTAAGCTTTACCAACTGTATTGGACGAATAAGAGAGAGAAGATGCAGTCAGCGCTTGGCTTCACCAACTGTATTAGACAAAGAAGAGAGAGAAGATGCAGTCGGCGCTAGACTTCACTGACGGTATTAGACAAGAAGAGAGAGAAGATGTAGTCGGTGCTAGGCTTCATTGACTGTGTTAGATGAAGAAGAGAGAGAAGATGCAGTCAGAGCTAAGCTTCATCGATTGTATTAGATGAAGAAGAGAGAGAAGATGCAGTCGGTGCTAGGCTTCACCGACTGTATTAGATGAAGAAGAGAGAGAAGATGCAGTCGGTGCTAAGCTTCACCTACTGCATTAAACGAAGAAGAGAGAGAAAATACAGTCGATGTTAAGCTTTGTTGACTATATTAAACAAAGAAGAGAAAGAAGATGTCATTGGTGCTAGGCTTTGCCGACTTTATTAGACAAAGAAGAGAGAGAAGATGCAATCAGTGCTAGGCTTTACCAATTGTATTAGACAAAGAAGAGAGAGAAGATGCAGTTGGTGCTAGGCTTCACTAACTGTATTAGACGAAGAAGAGAGAGAATATGTAATCGGCGTTGGCCTTCACCGACTGTATTAGATCAAGAAGAGAGAGAAGATGCAGTCGACGCTAGGCATCATCGACTGTATTAGATGAAGAAGAGAGAAAAGAGAGATAGAGATGAAAAGAAGAGGGAGAGATTAAGATGAGAAGAGAGAGAAAGAGAGATAGAGATGAGAAGAAGAGAGAGATATAAGGGAGGAGAGAGAAAGAGAGGAGGAGAGAGAAAGAGATGAGGAAAGAGAAAGTTACCTTATCAAAGGGTACCATCCCTTTTCTTCCCTCTCCTCTCTCTCTCTTCAAGACGTAACCACGAGCTCAAGAAGAAATTGAAATTTTATTGAATGATCGAAGGTCCTTTACAATTAGGTTTAGCATGCTTATATAAAATTGGGCTAAAAGAAGGGTGTACGCCTAAAAACAACCTAAAATTATAGATAATACAATTTAATTGAATTAAAAGAAATTCTAAAAATGGATGCAAAAGGATTATTTTGCTCTTGCCTAACGATGTGTGGAATTCTAGAACAGTCTTTGCTGCTGCCCGAGAACTTGCGTGATCTTTCATGACTGATTTGGATTTGTTTTGATGCCCGTTTGATCAAAAGATGATTTTTCTCTTGTAGGTCTCTGCATGGCAATCGTTTTGATGCTAAATTCGAGCCAGGAATCATGTTTTTAAGTCATGATCATGAGACTTGAATTTTGGATACATCTTGAAAACTTCGGATCGATAGTGTGCTCGTTCCTTGATTATTATTATTTTTTCTTCGCTGAATCACACTGAGCATGCTGTCACGATCACATTGCAACAAACGTAGCTCAATTTAGTGTTCGAATGAAGATTTTTTCGTCTTGAGTTTTTTGCCAGAATCTTAGAATTCGGCAGTCGGAATTTACAATAGCTTCGATGCCTCCGTGTGTGAAAGCCAACCGTTCATCGTATGTGAGGTTTGGATCAAAGATGGCCACGGACCTTACGCACATAATGCAATTGGTTTCATGTCGATCGAGTGTCTAAGCGTCGTGATTTGGCCACTCGAGTGAGGTGTTCTGCTGCCGAATTTTCTGCAACTTCCTTCACCAATCAACAACTTCTCTTTAGCTTTTCTCCCTACTCGGGCATCGTCACGAGGCGTACCACATGACGCTCGTCTTGATGAGACGAACATGCTCACAAAATTTGAGAGTGATCCGACTTGGAACAAGTGAGATATAGGCCCCAAAAGCACTACTCGTGACTGTAAAAACAATCACCTTTAATGGTGTTTTGGTGTAGGGTCGCCACACGGGAATAGTGTGCAGCCTACCCCTTTTCGATATTTTATCCCTAACTTTGTCTTGGAGTGCCCGATTAAGCCAAAACTTGACCCATAGAGGTTTTCAACAGTGCTAGATCCAATGATAGTGGTCTTACAGCTGTTTGATACACCCAAAGTATAACTCTCGTTATGGGGTCCATTTCAGGATGCTAGAGGCCAATTATTTCGAACTTGTTTCTTTGTGTTCATTGCCTTAAACATCTCTGATCGTGATGAAACTTGGCAGGTGGCCTTTTGAAGTGTTGGTGAAGATTTTGACTAATTTTGGAGCCATTATGAAACTGTCAAAATTTCTACTGTTTTGTAGGCTTTATTAGTCTGCTTGCTCTTTATTCCACATCAGGGACCAAGGTACTGAAAAATGTGTTCAAATAGATTGCCCCGCCGAATGTTGTGCTTCAAGAGAAGTGAGAGGGGCAACATTAAGAAGATTTCCTTCGGCTATATTACTTTTGCTTCCTATCCCGGGACCATGTAAACGCCGAGGAGATTCACGTAATGATGCAACTATGATGCTCAGAAGTAGGGATGCATTGTTCACGGGTCCATCTGTGGAGACTTTAGGGGGAGAAGAGACTTTTTTGAGGGATCTTGTCGAAGTCCTCACCCTCATGTGGACTGTTTGTGATTATGAAGCTGAGGATTTTATACGGAGCACGTCAGTCAGAATCAGGCTCGACTGGCAATTGAGTGCCATGGCGAAGGGTATTGTTCCCATTTGGTATGGGTTTGTGCGTATCCTCTGATGTTGAGCCATGTTTCGAGGATCTTGTGGATGGTGTGCTAAAGGACCTTTGGTCGGTGCTGTTTGCTGCTACACCAGGTTTGCTTTTGACAATCAAAATACCATTGTAGGTCCCATCTGTCGGGTCCAATCAGGGGTAGTTTTGTTAGCCAGTTCCGAAGGCCTGGGCCTATCGGCTAAGCGAGCTGAAGTCTCTGGTAGGTTCTCCCTGGCTTTGTTAGTTTCTTGGCTTCGTAGTGGTCTTTAGCATTTTTAGAGTTTGTCTGCGACCTCATGGGAATAATGCCCTTCCTCATGAAACTTGTCTTGCTTTCTTGGCTAATCTTCTGTCCTTCGAGTCCTTTTGGGCAAATGGACTCAGGCTGTCAGAATCCTTTTCTTGAAGCTTGTATTTTTAGGGTCCTGATATTGTGACACTAGGGATTTTTCTTTTTGAGTGTGGGCTAAAGCGTCCTGTCGAGGCGAGCATTGCATCAACCTGTTTATTGGTCCAAGTGTCCTTTGTGGATTTTCACTTGAACTTGGGAAACGGTGTCGTAGAGATAGTTTTCACAAACTTCTTTTTATTTTGGGTCTCTTTTACCCATGACCTTTTGGCCATGTCCACCCTTTTCATCCATTTTTACTCACGATGCCCTTTTGGGTTTTCACTGTGCCCGGGTTTTTTATTCATGAAACTCGTTTACTCATGGTTTCGTGATCATGCCCATCTGTCATTTTTACTCATGGCATTCCCTTATCAAGGTATACACCATGCCCATTATTTCATCATTTTTTTTGTGAAGGTGTGTTTAAGGTCATGCCCTCAGAACCCATGCGAAGCAGTCTATCGTCATGCAGTCAGGACGTGCACTATGGTTTAAGGTCACACAACTGAACCATAATGGGGATGGAAAGTAGTCTATGAGTGAGTATGATAGTGGTTCCAGCTCACTTTTGGGGAGATGGCACGAGGCTACCTATGAAAGATGGATGATGTATGAAAGGTGGGCGAAAAAATGGTGACCCACTAGCTTACAACCAATATAGGTGGCAGGATGGTTCATCATTTTTGTGAGCGCGGGTGAGACTCACTGAGAAATGGTGGAGGATGGTGAAATGAAGGGGTTCACTGGGGAGGTAGTGAAGGTGATGCACGTGCACGGTTTCTTAAGGAAGACATACATGAAGATGCATGTTAAAGATGTGTGTACTTATGTGTGTACTTAAGGTCATGCCTCCGGGGCCTGTGCAAAATAGTTTAACGTCATGCAGCCTGACATGCACTATGGTTTAACGTCATATAGATGGACCATGGTTATGCAGTTTAAAGTCATATAACTAGGACCGTGCAGTTTAAGGTCGTGCAACTTGACCTCTGCTACAGTTTAAAGGTCATATAGTTTGGACCATGGTGCTGAGCCTTTAATGTCATGCGGCTAGGACGTGTACTATAGTTTTAAAGTCATATAGCTTGGACCGTGCAGTTTAGGGTCGTTCATCTAGACCATACAGTTTAAGGTCATGCAACTAGACCTCCGCTATAGTTTAAAGGTCATATAGTTTGGACCTTGCTTATACAATTTTAGAGTCATGCAACTAGGACCGTGTAGTTTAGGGTCATGCAACTAGACCTCTGCTACAGTTTAAGGTCATATAATTTGGACCATGCAGTTTAGGATCGTGCATCTAGACCATTGTGTGGGTCGCCATGTAGGTGGAGCTCCATGGGGAATAAGTATGTGGATGGCTATTCGACTTCCTAGGGATAAAATGGTTAAGGTCATACACAAGCAAAGGGCTTAGATGGAGATGGTGGCCCAACTATGGATGGCAAACGGAAGCTGCCTTCACTTGGGATTGGAGGGGGCAAGCATGACTCCCTGGGGTGAAAGATAAGACTCTATGGAGAATTGGCTTACGACAGGTAAGACGACTCCCAAGGGATAAGATAATTTGGTTTGAAACAGATCCACTAGGGATTGGAGAGGTAAGAATGACCCTAACTCCAATGGGGATAATGGGCTGCAGTATGGGTGTGACTCCTACTAAGGATGAGGGACAGTGGCCTGCTCCTAAGTCCATTGGGGATGATAGGTCACAGCTTGGATGCAACTCCACTGGGGATGGCAGAACACATAAGGCTTCATCCTGGAGTAGGCGACAATAGGCAGCTTGAAATACAGCTGGCGCTAGGTGTAACAACCATTATTTATTGAGCAATCAGCCGATGCTAAGTCTTAAAAAATGCAACTGGTACTGAAGGCAGCCAGCACTGCTCCTTAACCAGTCAACTGACACTGAATTGTTAAAAGCACAACCGGCACTGAGGACGACCCGTGCTATTGCTTGAACATAGCCAGCGCTGAGTTGCCGAGCGCACGATAGGCTCCAAGGTTGTTGAAACTCTGTCGGCGCTGGGTTGTTGAAACTCAGCTGACATTGGGTATGGATTGATACTTGAGCCATGACCCAAGCCTGACTCGGTCCAACCCATTTGTTGGGATTTTATAGGCAGCGATGAGAGTTGCCTCGGGCCTCAGGTCGAAGCCCGACCCGACCCATCATCGTTTGGCTTTCCTTGGATGCGACTGGGATTCCCAATATTGTGAGGGGCATTCGAAGGTAATGTTGGCTATAAATGGGTAAAACCCCATTTTCTTCACTTTTCACCGAAGGTAAAAAAAACAAAATTTTAGTGGTGAGCAGAGGGTGCTCGGTAGAAGCTGTCATGACCCGCCCCCTGTCCCCTGCCAGCAGGTGACAGAGCTTCGAATCACAACCGGATGTTGCGAACGTCACTCAGGTGGGAGTGGCTCAACGCATGAAAATGTAGAATCAAGAGCAAACCATGAAAGAAGCTCCAAAAAGCAGCTAAGGATTTCGACAACAGTTTTACAGAAAAGGTTTTAACAAACAGTGGGATTTTAGCAAGGGTCTTGCAGGGAAGGTTTTGACAAACAGTGGGATTCCAGAAAGGGTCTTGTAGGGAAGGTTTTGGCAAGCAAGAACAATGTCAGGGATTTTGTGAAGTTTGCAAGAAATGGGAGCAAGAAAAGAGTGAGTGTTCCGGCAAGCCTCTCAAAGAAGACTTCGGCAAGATTGTCAAGGGTTTGCCGGAAAAGGACGAGTTGCAAGAGTTTGCAGAGGTTTCACATGGAAACAGGGGAGGTTCTGGCTATAGTTTTGAGGGTAGAAGAGAAAGGAAGTGAAGCAGTGGACATTTCTATGAGTCTTGGGAGTTTACCTGTGTTTTTAAAGGGCCGACATCGTTAGTGATTTTTGCAGAGGTTTTCCAAGAATGACAGAGGAGTTTTGACTGAAGACGAATAGTCACAGAAGGTGGATTGTCGTGAATGGTTGACCGTTACAGGAGGTGGACGGTTGTCCTTGCAGATCGTGCAACCATTAAGGAGGTGTAGAGACTTAAGCCATGAAAATGAGGAGTCTCGGGAAGCGAATAGTCGCGACAAAGCCGGTGCTAACAGAAGCACAGCCAATGCTAAGACAACCGACGCTGATGGTTAGAAGTATAACCGGCGCTGACACAGCCGACATTGATCTTTGAGAAAGGCAACTGACACTAAGAGTTACAAGCACGACCAGTGCTGGCCTTTGGAGGACACAGCCGGTGCTGGCTTCAGACGACACTCATCAGCGTGTGTGGCCTGCCATGACGCCAAAAGTGCATTTTAGCAGGTTCATTTTTAGTTGATGAAGGCACAAGCTCTTGAATTCCTTTTCAAGGTCTCTCATGTAAGCATCCTTCTCTTCATATTTTACCACCAAGTCATCTACATAACACTCCACCTCTTTGTGAATCATGTCTTTGAATATGGTCGTCATTGCTCTATGGTATGTGGCACCAGCATTCTTTAATCCAAAAGGCATCATCATGTAACAGAAGACCCCTTCTGAAGTTAAGAACACAATGGCTTCTTCATCTTCTGGCTCCATCCATATCTGGTTATACCTGGAGTATCCATCCATGAAGGAAAATATTTATAAGTGAGCTGTAGAATCAATGAGCATCTCGGTGATTGGCAATGGGAAGTCATCCTTCGGACATGCGGCATTCAAATCATGAAAGTCAATGCACACCCTAATTTGGCCATTCTTCTTCTTGGTTAGAACGACATGTTCTAGTCATTTCGGGTAATTGACTTCATGAATAAAGCCTGCTTGTCTATGTTTAGTTACTTCGGCATCTATCTTCATTTCAAGGTCAGGCCTAAACCTTCTTGATTTCTGCTTGACCGGTTTGATAGTCAGGTCAATGCCAAGACAGTGAACAACGACTTGTGGGGCTAAACTAGGCATCTCATTGTAATGTCAAGCAAAGAGGTCTCGGTTTGTTCGTAAGAAGGTAGTGAATTCTTCTTTCTCTTCTAGAGACATATTCTCTGAAATGAAAGTGGGTCTTGGGTCCGCTTCGTCTCCAAGATTTATCTCTTCGAGTTCGTCAGCTGTGGCATGACCACCTTCTTCCCATTCTTCTGAGGCTTCTTGCAACTCTTCCTCATTGTGCTCAGAGGCCTTTTCATAAACTTCATGTGCAGAGACCCATGACCCTGACATCTCTACCTCCAATAGGCCACTAGGGTACGTCACGCTTTCTGCGTCTTTCTCGAACAGAGTGAAGGAAAGGTCAACCTCAAACATGGAAAACACATAAGTTCAGAGAAGCTTGTCTTGAAAGTTAGAGGGAATTTGAGGTTCAGTGTTGGTCAGATAGGAAGCGTCTTCGTATGAATCACACGGTATTTGTACGGGAGCCTACAATGTTTTCCCCATGCTAACTGGTGCTTCATAGACTTGTACCATGTGGCAAGCTTCATGAGAATAAAAGTTTTGCCCTCTTGATTCTTTCAGCCTCAGCTCAAAGTCGGGCTCAGGGGGCCATTGGGGTTTCTTTGACTTCGACTTTTTGTGCTTCTTTGAAGATGGTGGTTGTGCTTTGGCTCAAGCTGCCAAGGCATCAGCAACTTTCAAGAATCTTTCTTTCTGGCCTAGTGTCTTTTTCAACCGCTTCTGTTGCATCCTTCTTATGTTGGAACCTTCAAGTTCCCTGTCGAGAGCCTCGAAATCCGGACATATCACGATTGTACCTGCAGGAGACAAAGAAGAAGAAAGATGAGAAGCAGAAGAAGAAGAAGAAGAAGAAGGGTCAAAAAGTGGAAGACTTTTAAGGTCGTTCCCCTCATCAGACCGCTCTGTGCATCTTTTTTCGTCTTTGCTAGGGTTGGACGAGTGCAGGGGGTCTTTTTGGTCTTTCCCATGCTTAGACCATTGGGGAATGCTTTTAACATTGTTACCCTCATTGGACGTACTCTGAGTGGAAGATGGTATGGGAACATCTTCTTGACAGGATGAAGAAGGAAGAAGGATCATGTCAGGGATAAAGTCCAGTAAAGTTGGCAGTGGGGGAAGGGATCTGAGAAATTCCTGCTCAATCGGAGGTTGAACCATCTTGTTTCTTCGACGAGCAGCCCTTAGTGCCCGTATCCTTCCGATTTCATGACGTGGTGGTTGATTCGTCTCGCTAGGCTTGTGAACAACCCTAGCTAGGCGAAACCACTGCTCGTCTTAAGGACTTGAGTTTGCTTTGCCCGTGGTGGACTATCCATGGCTGGGAGGTCAAGGTTTTGCAGAGTCTGAGTCATTGATAGGAAGGTCCTGCTTTGGGAGATCCTCTTGCACCGATGGAGGAGTGACTTGGGGATCACTTACTGGGACGTTGTAAAATTCTTGACATTCCCACATTTTCTTTGCTAATATATCATGGAAACTAGTGCATTCCCACAGATAGTGACCCCTTATCTGGTGATACGGGTACCAACAGTCTTCAGTCCCCTTAGCAAGGCGATGGGGTTGCCTTGCCTGCTTCAGTGTGATTATGCCTTTCTGAAGCATTACAATGAAGAAGGCGTAAAGGATACTGATTTTGTCTTCCTCTTGGATGGTTACTGCATGGGAGGCCTCAACTGCCCCGAAGGCCTTCTTTATGTCTTCAAGCTTAATATGACCCTTCTGAATCAGGTCCTCGATAATATTCTTCAGTGTGTAGTAGTCATCTGTGGGATGATTGATCCTCCGATGGTAGGCACAATAATTCGCCTGAGTGTCGAGGCCAGCTTGCTCGGGGAACTTGGCTTCTAGAAGCTGAATCATATTTTGTTCCAATAGTAACAGGAACAACGTAGGGACCCATTCCTTCTCAAAGGGGTAGACCTTGTTCCTATGCTTGCTAAAATAATCACCTTGATCAAGGTTGCCTAGTGGGGGTACTTGGTTGTACGACTATTGTTGCTTGCCCGTCTGGGGCGTTATCTTTGTCGTTCTCACCCCTTTAGAGAGGCCTAAATTTTGGGAGGGAGCCTTCTTTGGATCAGTGACCGTGATGGTTGCACTAATTGCTCCTTTCTGTTGGTTGCCCCGTATGTTGTTCCGAGAGCTACCATTGCCCTTATTGACGGTTATCATGACCCATCGTGGTGGCGTCATAAACTTTCTATGCGGACTGATTTAGAGATTAGCTCTGACATGGAAGTCGGATTAGAAGCCTCGACATGTAGAGCAATTTTGGGTCGCATGTTCCACACGCAAGTTTGGACTGCTTCCTTCTTGAGCACAAGATTAGGATGGCAAGAAGCCAAATTTATCCATCTTAATATGAACTGGTCCACGGGCTCATCGAGATCTTTAGTCAAGGTGAGAAGTTCGATGGTTTAAACCTCTCTTTCGACATCATAGAAATGCTGATAGAAAAGTTTCTCCATTTCCTCTCATGTATGCACTGAGTTTGGAGGAAGTCGAGCATACCATTGAAATGTTGAGCCATCGAGGATCTCAATGAACTAACAGAGAAGAAGTCTCCCCTCAGCAGCTGTTTCTCTACATGCTTCCTGGAAGTGGGCAGTATGTTGTTTCAGGGACGTGGTTCCGTTGAATAAAGGAAACTTCCCTTTCTTATAATCTGAGGGAAACGGGTCCTGGTCAATATATGAAGGGTACAGCCTTGAATAAGGCGTTGCACCCTGTATCGTCGAGATTTGTCTATTCTTTAGGCTATAAGTCACCATAGCATCAATGTCTGCCTGAGAGAAGGGGTGAGGGACAAAATTGTCCTATGAGGCAGAAGGAGGGGGCTGCCTTGGAGGCACACCATCAGAGTGATGGGAATTGACCTCATGGTTAGCTGACTGGCGTGCCGCATCTATACGATCAATCTTTTCCATCATCGCGCGCACCATATCCTCAAACTTGTTCATGCGCTCTTCCTGCGCGTCACCGGGCTCACTTATGACCATCACACTGACTGTTTCTCTAAGGAGAACAACGTTAGTTGCAGTTGAGAGCATGTGAACTTGACGAGTAGTGCACAGTAGATCAGTTATCAGGGGGTCAGCATGCCCTGACTGGACCTAACTTTTGTATGCCAATCACATGAGGACTGGTTCTTGATGGTCTTGGGACCGTGGCTGACAAGTGGCTGGGTAAGTTTCTACAACATTAACCATAGTGCAAGGCTCATGGAGCTTTTCTTCAGACCCTGTCATTTGGAGAGGGTAGAAAGGGTTCAAGCGAAGAGGGTCGTCAGAGCTGGTTGCCCCGACCGCCTTAGTCACATCCTTGGTCAGAATTTGCAAACCTCTATTACATTAAGCTTTGAGGCTTTGATGGACCTTGCCCTAAAACTACGATCTAGGTTGCAGCTAGTTAACTCTTCTTCCATAAGAGAGAGTTATCTTCATCAGGTACGGCAAAGGATGAGGGCCAGGGATTGGGGTTATCTTTGGCCGAGGAGAATGAAGGACTTGATTTTCCATCAAGTCATTGCCCCGAGCTCTGTTGTGGGCTCCAGAGACACGACCAAAGTGATGGGGCTGGTTCAGGATGGCATTCTTGGGGAAAACCTTCAAGTACCAAGGTTGAAGGTGCTTGCTCGAAGAAGGAGGAGCAGGCAAGAGTAGAATTGACTCATGAGGACGCTTGAGTCAAGGGCGAGGGGATTTCTATGATGGCGACGCGTGTGTGCCCCTTGAAGAAGGATCACGGGGGACCTGGGGGTCAGCCCGAGCTCGTGCAAGTGGTCTGGCCTTAGAAGGCCGGGAACTACTAGCAAGTGTCTGTGAGAGAACAGGTGGAGGCCTGCCCCTACAGGGTGTGCTTGTGTGTGCAGAGTAGGAGAACAAGGAGGTCATCTCCTATGTACTCAGGTTGACACAATGATGGCGTTGCCCCGAGCAGTGAGATGCATGTGAGCAGCATGCGTAGGACCTGGCCTTAGAAGGTGTTATCCTGGATCTTGACTCAAGGTAGCACAAGGGTTGCCCAGAGGTGTGGCTTGAGTGGGTGACCCATGAGCCTTGTAGTGTGTGTGAGGGGTGGAGACTGTAGGGCTTCTGCCTCGATGTGTTGAACCTTTAGGGATAGAGACTGGTGGTGTAGGAATGTGGGGGGTAGCCTTGTAGCGACCCACATAAGCAATGGCAACTTGCTTGCCTTTTGCAGAAAGGGACTGGGCAGCCTTCCTACGTACCTCAAGAATATGACTGACAAGTGACTTGCCGGTCGCTGGGTGCATGCTGTGTGTGGTCGCTGGGTGTATGCTGTGTGTGGCAACAGAAGTGTTGCCGATGCAGGGTGCCTTAGTGGAGTTTCTACCAGAGCGAGGAGATGGGGAGTGAGGGACCTTAAAGTCCCACCCCACACCGGTCCAGGTTAAGATCAGGGAGCTAGACAAGGGGTCTTTCCTCAAAAGGATGATTGGGAACGAAGTTGAAGGAACTTATTCCCTAGGGACATTCGCGAATGTAGGGATAAGAAAATCCCCAATCAATATAAATGGGTTACAGAAACTGTAAGCCATAAAGTGTGAAAAGATAAAAGTAGATAATAAGAGAAGAAACCAGCCAAACAAGAACGATCTGACTAAGGGGTAGTAAGTCCCCAGTGGAGTCGTCAAGCTAGTTAGGTGCATCGATCTTTCCCTCTGGATCTGGATGATTGGGTGACACGCATCTCGGATTTCACGGAAGACCCGGGACATTTTGAGATCACTCTCTCGGGAACCTCGTTCGAGAACAAGGGAAGGTATCACAAATCGATGAGAGAGAAATTTAAGGTGGGTTCGGGACTTACTCAGGCTGGCTCACGTGGGTGCCCTCTTAGATCACAAAGAAAGCCCCCCAGTAATAAAACTGGTTCGGAATCGCCTCCCTTGGCTTGTATTCTCCTGTTTTCTACAATCACACATATATGGTAAAGGTTGTAAGACAGGTGACCCAACAGACCTCACTTGGCCTTCTCGATGAATGCATGCAGGCATACGCATTCAAAGAAGAAAAGAATACTAAAAGAAGAGAGATGGAGGAGAGAAGAATTTGACTAGGTGAGGAGATCAGCACGGTGACTAAGCTGATGAATAATTGGCCTCACGTGGTAGTAAAACGGGATCAGTAACTCATACCAGCTCACAGGATTACTACTAGACGTCAATACCGATACTGACTATCTAGGCACGATGAGTAGTCTATCGTGGCAATAAAGCGGGCACAGTAATTTTGACACAACAACATTACGACTAGATGACAAGACTATCATAAGAGGCTAATCTCAACCCTTCTTAATCAAACGAAAGAATAAAAATCATAACGAGAGAGTAGGAAGCAAGAGAATAAGAAAGAGAGGAGAAAGAAAGAGAGGAAGAGAAAGAAAGAAGGAGAAGAGTGTGAGAGAAGAGAGATGGAAAGAGAAAAGAGGTTGAAATACATAGTCGGTGCTAGGCATCGCCGGTTGGGTTGGAAAGAGAAGAGAGGCGAACACAGTCGACGCTAAGCTTCGTCAGTTGTGTTCAAGAAGTGAGGAGAGAGAAGACATAATTGACGCTGAGCATAAACGGCTGGGTTGGAAGAAGAAGAGAGAAGAAACAGTCAACGCTGGGCTTCGTCGATTGTATTAAACAGAGAAGGGAGAGAAGATGCAGTCAGCGCTAGGCTTCACCGACTGTATGAGACAGAGAAGGGACAGAAGATGCAGTCAACGCTAGGCTTCCCGACTGTATTAGATAGAGAAGAGTGAGAAGATGCAGTCGGTGCTAAGCTTCGCCGACTAAATTAGACAGACAAGAGAGAGAAGATGTAGTTGGTGTTAATATTTATCGACTATATTAGACGAAGAAGAGAGAGAAGATACAGTCGGTGCTAGGCTATGCCGACTATATTAGACGAAAAAGAGAGAAGATGTAGTCAGTGTTAGGCTTCATTGACTCTGTTAGATGAAGAAGAGAGAGAAGATGCAGTCGACACTAAGCTTAACCGACTATATTAGATGAAGAACAGAGAGAAGATGCAGTTGACGCTAGGCTTCACCGACTGTATTAGACAAAAAGAAAGAGAAGATGCAGTTGGCATTAGACTTTGTCGACTCTATTAGATGAAGAAGAGAGAGAAAATGCAATCGATGCTAAGCTTCACCAACTGTATTAGACGAAGAAGAGAGAGAAGATGCAGTCGGTGCTAGGCTTCACCTACTGTATTAGATGAAGAAGAGAGAGAAGTAAGATAGAGACGAGAAGAAGAGGCAGAGATTGAGATGAGAAGAAGAGAGAGAAAGAGAGATAGAGATGAGAAGAAGAGAGAGATAGGGGAGGAGAGAGAAAGAGGAAAGGAGAGAAAGAGGGAGGAGAGAGAAAGTTACCTTATCGAAGGGTACCGACCCTTTTCTTCCCTCTCCTCTCTCTCTCTCCAAGACATACTCATGAGCTCAAGAAGAAATTGAAATTTTATTGAATGATCGAAGGTCCTTTACAATTAAGTTTAACATGCTTATATAGAATTTGGCTAAAACATGGGTATATACAAAAAAAGTACCTAAAATTGAAGATAAATACAATTTAATTAAATTAAACGAAATTCTCAAAATGGCCTCAAAACGACTGTTTTCCCTTGTATAACAATATATGGAATTTTAGAACAGTCCCTACTGCTGCCCGAGAACTTGTGTAATCTTCCATAATTGATCTGGGTTTGTTCTGATGCTTGTTTGATCGAAAGATGCTTATTTTCTTGTAGGGATCGACATGACGATTGTTTTGATACCAACTTCGAGTCATGAATCATGTTTTTAAGTCATGATCCTGAGATTTGGATTTTGGATAAATCTTGAAAATCGATAGTGCGCTCATTCCTGATGTTTTTTTTTTAGTTTCTTCACTGAATCACACTGAGCATGCCGTGTTGTATGGTGATTTTGCCGCTAAAGTGAGCATGGTGATTTTGCCGCTAAAGTGATGCGTGTTGCTGCTGAATTTTCTGCAACTTCCTTCACAGATCAGAAACTTCTCTCCAGTTTTTCTTCCTGGTCGGGCATCGTCTCGGGGCGTATCACATGTCGAAATGCTCGTTGTGATGAGACGAACATGCTCACAAAATTTGAGAGCGATCTGACTTCGAATGAGTGAAATATAGGTGCCAAAATCACCTCACATGACTATAAATATAGCCACCTTTAATGGTGTTTTGGTGCAGGGTGGTCACACGAGAATAGTGTGCGGCCTACTCCTTTTCGATATTTTACTCATAGTTTTCTCCTGGAGTGCCCGATTAAGCCGAAACTTGACCCTTAAAGGTTTTCAACTGTGTCGGATCCAATTGTGGTGGTCCTACATCTGTTTGACGCACCAAAAGTATATATCTGGTTATGAGGTTCATTTCAGAATGCTAGAGGCCAATTTTTCCAAAATTGTTTCTTTTGTTTCACTGCCTTAAACATGTTTGATCTTGATGAAACTTGGATGGTAGCCTTTTGAAGTGTTGGTGAAGATCTTGACCAATTTTTGAGCCATTTCGAGACTGTCAAAGTTTCCACTGTTTCGTAAGCTGTGTTGATCTGCTTCCTCTTTATTTCGCATCAGGGACCAAGGTGCTGAAAAATGTATTCAAACAAGCTTGACTGGAAAGACCATGACATATGAATGCAAGCATAAACATGCCTAAGCACTATCAATGCATATCAAGCAACCATAAACAGAAGGCAACAAAAAGAGGTTTTGACCAAGAAAAGATTCATGCCTGTTGGGCACAACAGACAACAAGAATGGCTCCAAAAGAAGCAGTGCCATGGTCGACGAAATATCCAAGACTCAGTAGAGGAAAACGCACAACAAGAAAAGAAAAATAAAAGAAAAGGGACCAAATCAAAGAGAAAGAGGGACCCTACCTTGAGGAGGGGCCGAACTAAAGCCAACGATTGCTATTAATAAACACTCGAAGATGAGAGCATCTATTTGAGAATGGTGGTGAAATAAGGTGTGGGTAGATTTTTTTTTTACTTCGGATAAAATATCAGGTAAAACAAAGAAAACTTCTCTTGCGTGGCTTTTTTATAACTGAAGAAGGATAACGTATTGCGCAAGCCAATGAAGTGACATGTGGCCTAGTCACGTGGAAGTGCAAACAGAACGCGAGCAAAACATCGCGTGACTCAGGTGTACGGAAGCACACACAACATGCGAAGCAAAGCATCACACGAGTGAAAGGTTGTATGTTTCCATCCCACGGAAGCAAAAGAGGCATACAAAAAGAAACGTTGCACGTTTCTGTCACATAGAAGCACAAGCGACATGCAAGAGAAATGTTGCATGGTCCCAACGCAGTTGAACACAAACGCTGCACGAACTCGTCACTCAACTCAAGAAGACCGCGTGGTTATGTCATTGTGTGTGCACGTCTATGTTGGCTTAAATGGTGCGTGCACTTTCAGCAAAACACAACTGATCTCAGGTACTAGTACTCCCTCTCCACTCACACAAACTTCGGGCATACCTCAAGGGTTCCGCACTCACTTGTGCATCACTACACTAGATAGGTAGGCGAGCTATCTTTGTTGTGCTATCTGCACACATAGGACCCTCAACGGTAAAGTGCCAAAAAGAAAAAAAAAAGGGTTCTTGCAAAAACCAAAAATGGCGCACACGTTAAGGGCTCGAATGAAAACTCAAGTCTTCTAGTCCATTTCTTAGCCCCGTCATCAAAGAGGGATAAGAATTGAGCACGGAAGGAAAGAAAGGCGAAGCAAACCACGAGAGGAGAAGAAACACAAGCCACAGAGAAGGAGGATTCAAATTAAAAAGGAAGATTTATTTCATGAATAAAAAGGATTATAAAACTATGGTTACAATAATTTGTAGTTGTTTGAACTTATTTTTCAGCACCTTGGTCCTGGTAGGAACAGGTTGATAAATCCCAGAAAACAGTGGAAATTACCAACAATCTCAGAATGGCCCCAGAATTAGTTAAGATATTCATCAGCACTTCAAAGGATCACTTGTCGAGTTTCATCGTAATCATACATGTCTAAAGAAGTGAACACAAAGAAACAATTTCAGCAAAATCGGTCTCAGTAATTGTTTGTTACAAAGAGAAAAACTAAATGAAAGTCGCTGATTCATGAAGGGAGTTGCAGAAAATTCAACAGTAGCACGCCTCATTCGAGCAGCAAGATCACAATGCTCGCATACCCGATTGGCACGAAACCAATTGCATTATGTGTGTGAGGTCCGAGGCTATCCTTGGTCCGAACCTCGGGTACGATGACCGGTTGTATTTCACACATGAAGGCATCAAAGATGCTGTAAATTTCAATGGTCGGACTTCAAGATTCTGACGACCCTCTTAGCTTGAATCCCTTCTACCCCCTTCAGACGATGAAGCCTGAAGAAGAGATCCATGAGCCCTGTGTTGTGGCTACTGTTGTAGAAAAAGACCCAGCCGCTCAGTAGCCACTGTCCCAAGACCATCGAGAATCAACATACAAGAGTCGAGTTCAATCAGTGCATGCTGAACCTCTGCTAATTGACCTACCATGTACAACCCATCAGGTTTGCAAGCCCTCTATTGCCACTAACGTTGATCTCCTTTGTGAAATGGTCAGCGTAATGGTCATACGCGAGCCCGACGATACACAGGAAGAGCGCATGAACAAGTTCAAGGACATGGTATGTGCGATATCCTCGAAGGGAGTTGCAGAAAAGTCAGTAGTAGCACGCCTCGTTCAAGCAGCCAGATCATGATGCTCGCATACCTGATTGACACTAAACCAATTGCATTATGTCCGTGATGTCCGAGGCTATTAGTCTGAACCTCGGGTACGAGGAATGGTTGGATTTCACACATGAAGGTATCAAAGATGCTGTAAATTCTGCCAATCGGACTTCAAGATTTCGGCCAAAAATGCAAGACGACAAAATCTTCATCCGGACACGAAATCAAGCTACGTCCATTGCAACATGATCATGGCAGCATGCTTTATGTGATTCAATGAAGAAATCACGAAGAAACATCAAGGAATGAGCACACAATTGATCCAAAGTTTTCAAGATTCATCCAAGATTCAAGTCTCATGATCATGCCTCAAAACATGATTCATGGCTCGAAGTTGGTATCAAAATGATCGTCATGCCGAGCCCTACAAGAAAGCAATAATATTTCGATCTCTTTCTCTCTCCTTTTCTCTTTCTCTCCTCTCTTTCTCTCTCCTTCCTCTGTCTCTCTCCTCTCTTCTCATCTCTATCTCTTTCTCTCTCTTTCTCTCTCCTTCTCTCTTTCCCTCCTCCCCTCTTTCTCTCTCTTATTTCTCTCTCCTCTCTTCTCATCTCTATCTCCATCTGTCCTCTTTTAATGCAAATAGTGAAGCTCAGCACTAGTTGGGTTTGTCCTTTTGTCAGAACTAACGAGGCTTAACGTTAGTTAGTTTCCTCCTGTCACAACTGACAAGGCTTAGCGTCGGTTGGTTTTTTGCTTCTTTTGTCAGTCGACAAAACTTAGCGGCAATTGGTTTTCTTCCTCCTCTTCTATCAGACGACGAAGCTTAATGTCGACTATTTTTCTCTCTCATTCTGTCTGTCAGTTGGCGAGACCTAACGCTGACTGGTTTTCTCTCTCTTCCTCTATCTGACGATGAGACCTAGTGCCGACTGGTTTTTTCTCTCTTCTGTCAGTTGACAAAATCTAGAGTCCATTGGTCTTCTCTCACCGCTCTTATCAGTTGGTGAGACCTAGCGCTGACTGGTTTTCTCTTTCTTCCTCTATCAGTCAGTGAGACCTAGCGCCGATTGGTTTTCTTTCTCTTCTTCTGTTAGTCAGTGAAACCTAGCACCGACTGATCTTCTCTCACCTCTCTTATTAGTTAATGAGACCTAGTGTCGACTGGTTTCTCTCTCTTTCTTTATCAGTCGGTGAGACTTAGCGCCTACTGGTTTTCTCTCTTTTCTTCTGTCGGTCGGCAAGACTTAGCACCGACTAGTTTTCTCTCTCTTTTTCTTGCAATCGGTGAAGGCTAGCACTGTCTGGTTTTCTCTCTCTTTCTTCTAAACATAGTTGGCAATGCTTAATCCCAACTACGCCTTCCTTATCTCTCTCTCCTTTATTCTTTCATCTTTCATTCTCTTCCCTTCCTTCTCCCTCCTTTCTTTCCCTTCTTCTCTTCTTATTCTCTCCTCATAACCTTAATTCTTCTACCCTTTCGTTCGACTAAGAGGGATTGAGATTAGCCTCTCATGATAGTCCTGTAGTCTAGACGTAATGTTGTTGTGCTAGGGTTACTTAGCCCGCCTTATTGCCATGACAGACTGACCATCATACCTAGTTAGTCGGTATTGATAACGACATCTAGTAGTAATCCTGTGAGCCGGTCATAGTTATCGAGCCCACTTTACTATGATGTCAGACCAATTATCCATCAACCTAGTCACCACGCTGATCCTCTCGCTTAGTTGAATTCTTCTCTCCCCCATATTTCTTCTCTTCTTCTTCTTTAATACGCATTCTTGTGTGATGGCAGAAAAGCAGAAAACAAGAAGAATATAAACCATGGGAGGCGATTCTGAACCAGTTTTATTATTGGGGGGTCTTTCTCGTGATCTAAGAGGGCACCCACGCAGGTCAACCCGATTAAGTTTCGAACCCATCTTTAAATTCCTCTCTCACCGGCTGGTAACGCCTGCCCTTGTCTTCGAACGGGGTTCCCATAAAAGCGATCTCAAAAACGTCTCGGATCTTCCCTTGAAACCCGAGACGCATGCCGCCGATCCCAAATGGATCAAGAGGGCGAGATCAAGGCACCTAAGAATCTTGGGGACTCCACTAGGGACTTACTACCCCTTAGTCGAATTGTTCTTGTTTGGCTAGTTTCTTCTCTTATTATCTGCTTTCATTATCTTTGTACACTTTATTATGGCTTGCGGGTTCTATAACCCTTTTATCTAGAACTGGGATTTTCTTATCCCCGTATTCGAGAGTGTCTTTAGGGAACAAGTTCCTTCAACTTTGTTCCCAACCATCCTCTTGAACAAAGACCGCTTGTCTAGCTCCCAGGTCATAACCTGAACCGGCGTGAGGTGGGACCTATAAATCCCTCACTCCCCTTCTCCTCGCTATAGCGGAAACTCCATCAAGGTGCCCTACATTCGCAGCACTTTTGTTGCCTCACATAGCATGCACCCAGCAGCTGGTAAGTCACTTGCCGATCATGTTTTCGAGGTACATCGGACGGCTGCCCAGTTCCTTTCTGCAAAAGGAAAAAAAGCTGTCATTGCTTCTGTGGATCGCCATGGGGCTACCCCCCACATTTCTCCACCATTTTTCCCTATCCCTAGAGGCTCATCACATCGAGGTGGAAACCCCATGGTCTCCACCCCTCACACACACCACAAGGCTCGTGGGTTACCCACTCGAGCCACACCTTAGGGCAACCCTCCTGTTACCTCAAGACCATGTCCAAGATCGAACCTTTTAAGGCCAGATCCTACGCATGCTACTCATATGCATCACATTGCTTGGGCAATGCCATTGCCATGCCATCCCGAGTACACAGGAGACGACCTACTCATCCTCCTACTCTGCACACACAAGCGCACCCAGTAAGGGGCAGACATCTACCTATTCCCTTGTAGACACTTGCTCGACCCCTAGGTCTCCCGTAACCCTTCTTCAAGAGGCGCACATGCGTCGCCATCACAGACGTCCTCTCACCCTCGACTCAGGTCTCCTCATGAGTCAACCTTGCTCTTGCTCGCTCCTTCTTCATCGACAAGCCCCTTCACCCTTAGTACTCGAAGGTTTTCCCTAAGAGTACCATCCTGAACCAACCCCGTCACTTTGGTTGTGTCTCTCTAGCCAACAAGAGACCTCAGGGCATCGACCTGATGGAAGATCGAGTCCTTCATCCTCCTCGGCCTAAGATGATTCTAGCTCCTGACCCTCATCTATTGCTGCACCTAATGAACACAACTCTCTCCTATGAAAGAAGAGCTGACCAGCCGCGACCTAGATCGCAGTCTTAGCACGAGGTCCATCAGAACCTCATGACTAAATGTGATACAGGTTTGAAAATTTTAACCCAAGGCAGTCAAAACAAACAATTCTGACGACCCTCTTCGCTTGAATCGCTTCTACCCCCTTCAGACGATAAAACCTGAAGAAGAGATCCATGAGCCTGGTGCTATGGTTACTGTTGTAGAAAAAGACCCAGCCGCTCAACAGCCACGGTCCCAAGACCGTCGAGAACGATCCAAACACGATCAGCAAACAAGAGTCAAGTTCAGTCAGTGCATGCTGGACCTCTGCTGACTGACCTACCATGTACAACCCGTCAGGTTCGCAAGCCCTTTGTTGCCACTAACGTTGACCTCCATAGTGAAACGGTCAGCGTAATGTTCGTACGCGAACCCGACGATACACAGGAAGAGCACATGAACAAGTTCGAGGATATGGTGCGTGCGATGATGGAAAAGATCGATCGTATTGACGCCGCATGCCATACGGTTAACCATGAGGTCAATTTCCATCACTCTGATGGTGCACCTCCAAGGCAGCCCCCTCCTTCTACCTCACAGGACAGTTCTATCCCCCATCCAGTCTCTCAGATAGATATTGAGGCTGTGGTCACTCATAGCCTAAAGAACGGACAAATCTTGGGGATACATAGCGCAACGCCTTATCAAAGGCCATACCCCTCGTATATTGATCAGATCATGTTTCCCTCAGATTATAAGATAGGGAAGTTTCCTTTATTCAACGGAACCATGTACACGATCTAGCATATTGCCCACTTCCACGCAGCATGTCGAGAAACAGCGGCTGACGGGAGACTTCTTCTCCAACAGTTCGTTGAGACCCTCGATGGCCCAGCCATATGTGGGAGGAGATGGAGAAACTGTTCTATCAACGCTTCTATGAGATCGAGAGAGAGGTTCAAACCATCAAACTTCTCGCCCTGACTCAAGACCCCGATGAGCCCATGGATTAGTTCATATCAAGATGGATAAACTTGGCTTCCCTCCATCCTAACCCTATGCCTGAGAAGGAAGCAGTCTAAACTTGCGTGCGGAACATGCGACCCGAAATCTCTTTACATGTCAAGGCCTCTAATCCGACCTCCATGTCAGAGTTGATCTCTAAATCATCCCGCATAGAAGTCTATCACGCCACCATGGTGCGACACGACAACCATCTACAAGTTCTTCAAACAACCAAGGCAATGGTAACTCTCGAAATAACACAAGGGGTAGCCACCGGAAAGGAGTAATCAGTGCGGCCGTCATGGTCACTAATTCAAAGAAGGCACCCTCTCAAGCTTTTGACCTCTTTAAAGAGTTAAGCACAACAAGGGTAGCACCTCACGCTGGCAAGCAACAACAATCGTATAATCGGGTAACCCCCCCACTAGCCAACCTTGATCGGGGTGATTATTTCATCAGGCACAGAAACAAGGTCTACCCCTTCAAGAAGGAATGGGCCCCTGCACTGTTTCGATTATTATTGGAATAGAATATGATCCAGCTTCCATAAACCAGATTCCCTGAGCAACCTGGCCTTGACACTCAGACGCAGTATTGTGCCTACCATTGGAGGATCAATCATCCTAGAGATGACTGCTACATGCTGAAGGATATTATCGAGGCCCTGATTCTAAAGGATCAGATAAAGCTTGAAGACCTAAAGAGAGCCTTCGGGGCAGCCGAGGCCTCTCATGTCGTAACCATCAAAGAGGAAGATGAAATGCCCGATATCCTTTACGCCTTCTTCATTATAATGCTTCAGGAAGGCATAATCACACTAAAGCAAGTGAGGCAACCTTGTCGCCATGTTAAGGGGACAGAAGATCATTGGTACCCATACCATCAGATAAGAGGCCATTATCTATCAGAGTGCACAATCTTCATTGATATATTCGCAAAGAAAATGCAAGAGTGTCAGGTGTTCTACAATCTCCCTGTAAGTAATCCCCAAGTCACTTCTTCATCGGGGTAAGGAGATCTCCCAAAGCAGGATCTTCTTATCAATGATTTAGACTCTGTGGAACCCTCGATTCCCCAGCCATGGATAGTCTACCATGACCGAAGTAGACTCAAGTATTTAAGACGAGAAGCAGTTCGCCAAGCTAGGGCTGTTTGCCAGCCTAGTGAGATGAATCAAACATCACCTCAAAAAACCAGAAAAAGATGGGCACCAAAGGCTACTCGCCGAAGAAAGAAGATCACTCAACCCATAGTCGAGCAGGAATTTCTCAGGCCCGTTCCTACATGACCAACTTTACTAGAATTCATTCATGGCATGACCCTTCCTCCTTCTTCATCCTGTCAAGAAGACGTCTCTGTGCCATCTCCCACTTTGCATACGTCCATTGAGGGTGACGACGTTAAAAGCACTCCCCAATGGTCTAAGCAAGGGAAAGACCTAAAAGACCCCCTGCACTCATCCAACCTTGGTAATGACGTAAAACGCTACCCAAATCGGTCTGATGAGCGGAACAACCTTAAAAGTCCCCCACCTTCTAACCCTTCTCCTGCTTCTCATTCTCCCTCTTCTGTCTCTCCTGCGGGTACAATCTTGATATGCCTGGACTTCGAGGCTCTAGACCGAGAACTCGCAGGATCCAATATAAGCAGGGCACATTGGAAATGATTGAAAAGACCCTCGCACAGGCAGCTGGATTCTTAATAGTTGTTGATGCCCTGGCAGCTAAAGACAAGGCAGAGCCACCTTCTTCAAAGAAGCACAAGAAGTCGAAGCCAAAGAAACCACGATGGCCACCTGAGCCTGACTTTGAGCAGAGATTGAGAGAATCAAATGAGCAAAGCTCCTATTCTCAGGAAGATTGCCACATGGTGCAAATTTCAGGAGCACTACCCACCACGGGGCCGATAAATCTCAAATCGAGGAGGATGTTGCAGCCTCCACTGTGGAAGTCAGGCACCTTGAAGTTCGTCAATCCGCCACTGCCCCATAATCCAAAGACTAGTCTGCCTATCTTATAGCGACCTGGGCTCCTTCCTAATCCTAATACTTCAATTAATCCACTTATTCTCCAATTTCTTGGGACCTCTTTTATCCCATGCCCCCAGTCTCTTAAAAACCTCAAACTTCCATCACTCAAAACAAGTCAGCCAGCTGGCCAAAATAAGCCTTTTCTACCCAAATCTGCTGCTCAACCCAACATACCATGTAAATCGACAGCAGGACCAGGAGCACACGGCTCTGATCAAGAAAAGGTGAAATATGATGTGATAGGGCATCTACAAAAGCTTTCAACCCTTCTCAGTGTCTACGATGCCCTCATGCTCTCGAAGGATTACTGGATGGCTTTGGTTCAAGCTCTCTCTAACCTAGAAGTGTACGAAATCGAAGTAGAACGCATTGAAGTAGACTCGACAATTCTACAAGGATGTATGCCAATCACCTTTTCAGAGGACGATCTACAACTAGGGGAAAAATTCCATAGTCACCCTCTCTTTGTTACTGGCAAATTACATGCATGTCCCATCAATCGAATTATGTTAGATGGAGGGTCAATGGTCAACCTTATTCCAAGGAGGATCCTTACTCGATTAGGGTTTGGATTCGAAGATCGTACCCTAACCCATGTAACAGTTCAATGGTTCAACCAGTCAGATGAGAAGCCAGCCGACACAGTACGGCTTTGCTTTAAGATCAGTGAGCTGAACGATTACGTTCAGTTTCATGTAATAGACACCGACACTTCTTACAATATTCTCCTCGGTCGGCTGTGGCTCCATGACCAGGGGGTGGTTTCATTAACATTGTATCAGTGCTTCAAATATAGTCGAGATGGGAGACAACATACGGTCTACCCTGATAAGAGACTGTTCCCTATGACTGAAACTCACTATGCAGATGTTAAATATTACTTCACAGATTTGGCCTCGCCTTAGAAGCCGAATGATGAAGGTCACAAGTCCATGAGTAAGACTACACCCTTGTCTCATGAAGATGTTGAGGATGTTGAGAGGACGTTGTTGAACATGTTCAAAGATGAAGAAAGGCAGGGTAGAATTTTACCCCAACTACTCTTCATTCTAACATCCCAACCATCATCCCTCAACAAACTCCTTCTTCACATGAAAATTCTTCGCCCTCTGTCCCTAGTTCTGAGCCACCTTAGTCGGAAGATGAACTAGAGGTCATTCTTGAGATTGAGCAAGCCATGGAGATAGAATTCCCGGCTCCAAGGATCACCTATACACCTGACCAGCAGAAAGTCTTGCATATCCCCATTGCGCTCTTGAGAGCCGAAGTGGCATGGCAACTGCCGCGAAATATTTTTCAAAATCCGGTTGCTATTAGTGTCGAGGATACCCCTCAGACGGGTGATCAGCTAAATGTGTTACTTCTCCCTAACCTCTCAGGAGAGAAGTTCAATAAAGAGAAAATTTCTTCCCCTCAAGGGTAGGATCCCCTAGCAAACTTAAGAACAGAAGTCTGCAGTCTCTCAAGTCAATTGAAGGTCATGCGTATCGCTTCAAAGCATCTCAAAGAGTTCGTGTCGGACGTTAAAAGGTCATGGGTATCGCTTCAAAGCATCTACCAATAAGGACTCCATGGCCTTCCTCTGAATCATCTCTGTTTCGAGGCCCTTGAACTCTTGCTTCAGTATTAACATCGCCTCTCGAATTTCAATCATTCTCTTGAAGCTTCCGTGCGCCTCCCTCTTGAGGTCCTGCTGACGGCCAGCTATCATGGCCTTCTTCTCGATCCAGGCATCTATTTTCTTGCGATGACACAAGATCGACTCTTCCAAAGAGGCTAGCCTACCAGTTTCTTCTTCATGATGAAGCGCTCCTAACCGTCAGCTCTCCAACTCGTTTAGAGTTACATTGAGATGGGAAAGCATTTCTGGCACACTCCCAACTGCGGTAGTCATGGCGAACTCCCTCGGTTTTGCCTAGGCTTCACCCAACTTATCAAGGGCAGCTCCCTCAAGCCCTAAAGGCCTGCTCTAAGCATGCCTGCAATCATGCTAAAAACACCACTAAAAACAGGCCTAGATGATGTTGTTGAGACCCCGACTGCTGAAGAAACCTCGACCTCAAGGATCGGGCTTGTTGAAATAATAGCAGTCTCGCTGCGTTGACCTTCTCTTATTGGGACCTCTACTTCTTTCTCATTCACCCGCGGTGATCTAGTCTAAGTTGTCAAAATGTCTATTGTTATGCATGGCCGACGTAAAGGGAAGTTTGAGATTAAGTGGGAAAGTCCCTTTATGGTAAAAAAGGTCTCGCTCAATGGAGCCTATATACTGACACATCATGAAGGAGGGGAAGCAATGCCCCCTATCAATGGACGATACTTAAAGAAGCACTACCTGTAATGCGTATTCAAAAGAAAGGGACCCAACCAAAAATAAGCAAGATGGTCAAAACAAAATTATAATTCTTTTTATTGTAGTAAAAACGAGTTACAAGTAACAAAATGCCAATTACTAGGGAGGTTACACGTCTCTCGCATCTAGGGATAAGAGGACAGTTACAAACCAAAACTTGTACTTTCACTCTTACATCGGAGGATAAAAGAACGATTACAGGCCAAAACAAATGCCTGCCCCATAAAGAAGAAGCAAACCCATGAAAGAAAGGCTTTCCTCATGAAGAAGAATCAAAACCACTTGGAGAGTTAGCTTTAATTCATCTGACGAGTAAGAGGATGGGTACATGCCAGAAGACAAAGTAGAGCCACTCCAAGGAGTTAGCCTCAGTCCACCCGACATGTTTGTCAAACATACAAGTCAGGTATCTCACTTGACTTATACATCAACTATACAACAAAGGATTCATTCGATGTGTGTATCAAACATACAAAGCGGGCTGCCCTGACAAGGAACTGGCCTATGACGGAAAGCGTACTTTGTTCATAGTGGATGCCCTCCTAGAGAACAACATGGACCTCACTATTGTGTTGAAGGATTTAGCTTCCAACAGGAACCACAAGCCACGCCTTACCATCATTCACTACTTTTGCCCAACCCATGAACATCGTCGTATGTAGCTCGTCACCGAGCGCCGCCAATCCCGCACATAACTCACTATCATAAGCGAGCATCACTCTCCGCACCATGATAAGCCACACATGCTGATGAGCGCCGATTGTGCTCCTTACCCCTACCGTCGATTGCCTTTCTTGAGGTTCAGCGCCGATTGAGTTAGCACTCCAAACTATCAGCGTCGGTTGCACTTCTGTTAGCGCTGGCCCAAGCACACTGTTCGCTTCCCGAGACTCCTCATTTTCAAAGCCTACGTTTTCACACCTACTTAATGGTCGCACAATTTAGGAGGTAACCGTATGCCTCCCCTGCGATGGTTCACCTCCTCCAACCGTACACCTTCCATGACGGTCCACCTCCCCTAACTGTTCGTCTCCCGCCGGAACTTCTGCTACATGGCCGAAAAACTATTGAAAAACTATCCCGCCTATGTTTTGGCATGGACAGGACCAATACCTCATAGAAAATTTCCACGAACTTCTTTAAGTTCCTAAAAACCTCTGTAACACCACTAACAATGTCGAAAAGTGGCGACAATCCCTGGGAAATTTTTTAAAAACTCTCTGGAAAACTCCCAAAATGAGTGAAAATGATCACAATTTCACTGCCTGCCTTTTCTACCAAAAACCATTGTAGTTGGAACCTCTTCCCGTCACCGAAAAATCCCCTATGCTAAAAATCTCTCCCCGCAACTTCACCAAATTCTTGGCAAAACCTTCGCCGAGAACCTTCCCTGTAAAAAACTCCCTGGAATCCCACTGTTGGTCGAAAAACTTCCCTACAAAACTTTTATTGAAGTCTCATTGCTCGAAGGAACTTCAACCGAACAATCTGTCCTCACGGTTAAAGAAAACTTGGGCTTAAGTTTTTTTTACCCCTTGTGAAAAATGAGGGTAAATAGCCCCCCTTATATAGCTTGCACTACCCTCGAATGCCCCTCACAAACTGGGAATTCCAGTCGCATCCAAGGGAAGCCAAGCGACGATGAGCTGGGTCAGGCTTTGACTCAATGCCCGAGGTAACTCTCATCGAACAACCCTAATGCTGGTTGACTTAACGCTGGGTACCTTCCAAACAACCCTAGTGCCAGTTGACTTAGCGTTGGGTATCTTCCAAACAAGCCTAGCGTCGGTTGACTTAGTGCCGGGTATCTTCCAAACAACCCTAGCGTTGGTTGACTTAGCATCGGGTGCATTTTCAAAACAACCTTAGTGCCAGTTGACTTAGTTTTGGGTGTGTTTTCAAAACAACCTTAGTGTCAGTTGACTTAGTTATTGGTTGACTTAGCACCAGACGTGTTTCCAAATGACCCCAGCACCTAGTGTGTTTCCAAATGACCCCAGCACTGGTTAACTTAGCGCCAGTTGTCTTCAAACGATATCACAGGCTGTTCACAGTGTCAGCTGAGTCTTTAACAACCTAGCACTGGTTGTGATTTTGAGAACTCAGCACTAATTAAACACTTGCCAAAAACCACTAACGCTACACCTGACACCGGTCGTATTTATAACTGCCTATTGTTACCTACTCCACATTGAAATCTTGTGCATCCTACCACTTATCCTTAGTGAGGTTGCACCCAAGCCATGACCTGTCATCCCTAGTGATGTTGCACCCAAACTGTGACCCATCATCCATAATGGAGTCAAGAGCTATCCCTCATTCTCATAGGAGTCGCACCTATACTGCAGCCTATTATCCCTAGTGGAGTTAGGGTCATTATTACCTCTTCAATTCTCGGTGGATCTGTTTCACACCAAGCTATGTTAACTGTAGGGAGCAACCTTGCTCCCCCTAAGCCCTAGTGAAGACTGCCTCTATTGGCCATCCTTCAGCAAGTCACCATTTCCATTTGAGCCCTCTGCTTGTGTATGGTGTTAACCATTTTATCCCCAGAGAGTCGAATTGCCAACCACAGACCTATTCCCCATAGAGCTCCACCTACATGGTGACTCACACGATGGTCTAGTTGCACGAACCTAAACTGCATGGTCCAAACTATATGACCTTAAACTATAGCGATGATCAAGTTGCACGACCCTAAATTGCATGGTCCAAACTATGTGACCTAAAACTATAGTGATGGTCTAGTTGCACAACCCTAAACTGCATGGTCCAAACTATATGACCTTAAACTGTAGCAATGGTCTAGCTGTATGACCTTAAACTACACAACCATAATCCAAACTATATGACCTTAAACTGTAGCGGAGGTCTAGTTGCACGACCTTAAACTGCATGGTCCTAGCTGTATGACTTTAAACTACATGACCACAGTCCAGTTGTATGACCTTAAACCATAGTGCACATCTTAGGTGCATGACGATAAAAGGGTCAGCGTCATGGTCCAAACTATATGACTTTAAACTGTAGCGGAGGTCTAGTTGCATGATCTTAAACTGCACAGTCCTAGTTGTATGACTTTAAACTGCATAACCACGGTCTAGCTAGATGACCTTAAACCATAGTACGCGTCCAGGCCAGATGACGATAAACTGCTTTGCACAGGTCCAGGAGACATGATCATAGACTCACCCCCACATACACGCACACTTTCACACACGCCTTCCCCAACCTACTTGTTAGTGTACGCGCACCACCTTCAGTACCTCCCCAGTGAGTTCATTCACTTCATCACCACACCTCATTCCCCAGTGAGTCTCACCCGTGATCACGAAACGGTGAACCATCCCGCCATCCATATTTATTGTAAGTTAGTGGGTCACCATCATCCACTCACACTTCATACATCATAGGTAGCCTCGTACCATTTCCCCAAGTGAGTCAAACCACCACTATACTCACTCCAAGGCCTCCATAGACTGCCATCCATCTCCATTGTGGTCTTAGCTGCATGACCCTAAACTGTACAGCTATGGTCCATACTATATAACCTTAAACTGTAGCGGACGTCTAGCTTCAGGACCTTAAACTGCACCGTCCTAGTTGTATGACTTTAAACTGCATAACCACGGTCCATCTGTATGACCTTAAACCATAGTGCATGTCCAGGCCACATGACATTAAACTGTTTCGCACAGGTTCTGAAGGCATGACCTTAAACACCACATAAAAAATAAAAAAAAGGAAAAAATAGCGGGCATGGTGTATACCTGAACAAGGGAATGCCATGAGTAAAAATGACAGATGGGAATGGTCACGAAACCATGAGTAAAAGAGTTTCGTGAATAAAAACTGGGCACGGAGAACACCCGAAAGGGCATCATGAGAAAAAATGGACGAAAAGGGGGGACATAGCCGAAAGGTTATGGGTAAAAGAGCCAAAAAATAAAAAGAAGTTGGTGAAAACTGTCTCTACGGTGCCGCTTCCCAAGTTCAAGTGAAAATCCGCAAAGGACGCTAGGACTAATAAACAGATTGATGTAGTAAGGCGGCTTCCGCCCTCACTCAAAAGAAGAAAAATCCCCGGTATCATAGTACTGGGACTTCAAAAATATGAGCTTTAAGGAAAAGATTATGACAGCCTGACTCCAGTTGCAAAAAGGACTCGAAAGACAGAAGACTCGCCAAGACGGCAAGACAAGTCTCATGAGGAAGAACATTATTCCCACGAAATCACTCTAGAAACAAGTACTCCAAAGGCAAGAAATTGATAAAGTGAGGGGAGAACCTACCAGAGACATTAGCTCGTCTAGCCGGCATGACCAGACCTTCGAGATCAACTAATAGAACCTGCCCCCGACAGACTAGGTAAACAAGACCCATAGTGGTACTCTGAACGTCAAAAGCAAACCTGGTGTAGCAGCAAACAACGCCTACCAAAGCAAACCAACGATCCCATAACAAATGAGAACCAAAGAAAACCAATGAACCTAGGCCAAATGGGAACCAAAACAAACCAACGAACTCAGACCAAATGGGAATGATGCCCTTCTACATGGCACTCAATTGCCAGATGGGCCTGATTCTGACTAACGAGGTCCGTACAAAATCCTTAGATTACGAATCACAAACAGTCCACAAGAGGGTGAGGACTTCAACAAGATCCATCAAAAAAGTTTCTCCCCCCGCAGTCTCCACGAACAATGCATCCCTACGTTTGAGCAGCTTAGTCATGCCATTACGTGAATCTCCTCGGCGTTCATGTGGTCCTATGGCTAGGACGAAAAAAAGTAAAAGCCGAAGGAAATTTTTCAAATGATTCTCTTTCTCGCTTCTCTTGAAGCACAACATTCGGTGGGACATGTTGTTTGAAAGTTTTCAGCACCTTGGTCTCAAGTACGAAACAGATCAATAAAGCCTACAAAATAGTGGAAATTCCTGACAGTCTCAGAATGACCCCAGAACTGGTCAAGATATTTATCAACACTTTAAAGGACCACCTATCGAGTTTCATCGTAATCAGACATGTCTAAGGCAGTGAACACAAAGAAACAATTTCAACAAAATCGGTCTCTAAACCTTGAAATGGACCCCGTAACTAGAGCTATACTTTTGGTATGTCAAACAGGTGTGAGACCACCGCCATTAGATCCCGCTCGGTCGAAAACCCCTATATGTCAAGTTTTGGCATAATCGGGCAGTCCAAGATAAAGTTATGGGTAAAAGACTAAAAAGGGGTAGGCCACACACTATTCCCGTGTGGCCTCACTGCACCAAAATACCATTAAAAGTGGTTGTTTTTACAACCACGGGCAGTCACTTTTGGGGCCTATATCTCACTCGTTTCAAGTTGGATCGCTCTCAAATTTGGTGAGTGTGTTCATCTCATCAAGACAAATAATTCGATATGTGGTACGAACGACGCCCGAGTAGAGAAAAAAACTAAATGAAAGTCACTGATCTGTGAAAGGAGTTGCAAAAACATCAGCAATAGCATGCCTTGTTCAAGCAGCCAGATCACGATGCTCCCAACCCGATCGGCAGGAAATCAATTACATTATGTGCATGATGTTCGAGGCTATCTTTGGTCCGAACCTTGCGTATGATGGACGGTTGGATTTCATACAAGAAGGCATCAAATCTGCTATAAATTCTGGGCTTCGAACTTCAAGATTCTAGCCAAAAACTCAAGACAACAAAATCTTCATCCGGACACAAAATCAAGCTACGTTCGTTGCAATATGATCGTGATGGCATGCTCAGTGTGATTCAATAAAGAAATCACGAAGAAATATCAAGGAACAAGCACACAATCGATCCGAAGTTTTCAAGATTCATCCAAGATTCAAGTCTCATGATCATGCCTCAAAAACATGATTCATGGCTCGAAGTTGGTATCAAAATTATCGTCATGCCGAGCTCTACAAGAAAACAATAATATTTTGATCAAATGGGCATTAGAACGACCTCGGGTCAGCCATGGAAGATTGCACAAGCTCTCAAGCAGCAGTAGGGGCTGTTCAAGAATTCCACACATTGTTAGGCAAAGACAAAACAGTCTTTTTGCACCCAATTTTAGAATTTTTCTTTTAATTCAATTAAATTGTAATTATCTTCAATTTTAGCTAGTTTTTTGGCATAAACCCTTGTTTTAGCCCAATTCTATATAAACATGCAAAGTTAAATTATAAAGGCCTTCGATTCATTTTTTGATTGATTGAATAAAATTTCCATTCCTACTTGAGTTGGTGAGTACGTATTGGAGAGGGAGAGATGAGAGAGAAGAATAGGTTCGGTACCCTTCAGGTAGGTAACTTTCTCTCTCCTCCTCTCTTTCTCTCTCCTCCCCTCTTTCTCTCTCCTCTTTTCTCATCTCTATCTCCTTCTCATCTCTATCTCTTTCTCTCTCCTCCTCCCTTTCGCTCTCCTCCCCTCTTTCTCTTTCTTCTTTCTTTCTCCTCTCTTTCCATCTCTATCTCCTTCTCATCTCCTCCTCTCTTTCTCTCTCTTCCGCTCTTTCTCTCTCCTCCCCTCTTTCTCTCTTCTTTCTCTCCTCTCTTCTCATCTCTATCTTCTTCTCATCTCTATCTCTTTCTCTCGCCTTCTCTCTTTCTCTCTCCTCCCCTCTTTCTCTCTCTTCTTTCTCTCTCTTCTTTCTCTCTCTTCTTTCTCTCTCCTCACTTCTCATCTATATCTCCATCTGTCCTCTTCTAATGCAAACGGTGAGGCCTAACGCCGGTTGGTTTTTTCGTTCTGTCACAACTGACGAGGCTTAGCATCGGTTGGTTTTCTCTTGTCACAACTAACGAGGCTTAACATCGGTTGGTTTTCTCCTTCCTTTGTTACTCGACAAAACCTAGCATCGGTTGGTTTTCTTTCTCCTCTCCTGTCAGTCTGTGAAGCCTAGTGCTGATTGGTTTTCTCTCTCCTTCTGTCTGCCAGTCGATAAGACCTAGCACCGGCTAGTTTTCTCTCTCTTTCTCTATTAGTCGATGAGACCTAGTGCCGACTGGTTTTCTCTCTCTTCTTCTATTAGTGGGTGAAACCTAGTGCCGACTAGTCTTCTCTCACCTCTCCTGTCAGTCGATGAGACCTAGCACCGACTGGTTTTCTCTCTCTTACTCTATCAGTCGATGAGACCTAGCGCTGACTGGCTTTCTCTCTCTTCTTTTTTCAGTCAGTGATACTTAGCACCGACTGATTTTCTCTCTTCCTCTATCATCAGCAAGACCTAGCACTGACTGGTTTTCTCTCTCTTTTTCTGTCTGTCGGTGAGACCTAAGGTCGATTGGTTTTCTCTCTCTTCTCCTGTCAGTCAGTGAAGCCTAGTGCCGACTGGTTTTATCTCTCTTCCTTCTAACAACAGTCGGTAATGCTTAACCCCGACTGTGCCTTCCTTCCCTCTCTTTCCTTTATTCTCTCATCTTTCATACTCTTCTCTTCCTTCCTTCTCCCTCTTTTCTTTCCCTTCTTCTCTTCTTATTCTCTCCTCGTATCCTTAATTATGTCACTCTTTCGTTCGACTAAGAGGGATTGAGATTAGCCACTCATGGCAGTCCTATCGTCTAACTGTAATGTTGTTGTGCAAGGGTTACTTGGCCCTTGTTATTGCCACGACAGATTGACCATTGTAAGGACGTCTAGTAGTAATCCTGTGAGCCGGTCTTAGATACTGAGCCCGCTTTACTACCATATCAGTCCAATTATTCATTAGCCTAATCACCGCTTTGATCCTCTTGCTTAGTCGAATTCTTATCTCCCCCGTCTTTCTTCTCTTCTTCTGTTGAATGTGCATGCTTATGTACGTTCATCAAAGAGGAAAAGGGTGAGGTCCGACCCACCTGTTTTATAACCTTTACCATATATGTGTGTGATTGCATAAAAGTAGAAAACAAGAGAAATACAAGCCAAGGGAGGTGATTCTGAACCAGTTTTATTACTGGGGGGCTTTCTTTAATCTAAGAGGGCGCCGATGCGAGTCAGCCTGAGTAAGTCTTGAACTCACCTTTAAATTCCTCTCTCACCGGTTGGTAACACTTGCCCCTGTCTTCAAATGGGCTTCCCGAGAGAGCGATCTCAAAAACATCCTGGGTTTTCCCTCAAAACCCGAGACGCGTTCCGCCCGATCCCAAAAGGATCCAGGGGGCGAGATCAAGCCACCTAACCAGTAACTACAAAAAGACAGATTCGTGCTGAAATGAGTCTCCCATCTGGAGTTACAGCCCTCCAAATACGTCGCTGTCTTCTAAAGCGGTAGTGTCTTCCAAGACAAGGTGTCATTCTTTTCTAAAAAAGGGAGCTTGAAAATAACCTCTTGCTCCTTTTCACCCTTAAGTGAAGGCAAAGAACCAGGAGGAAGTTAAGGAAGCAGCAACAAGCAAAAATCTTAGTAGAAAATCTCCTCCTCGCCATGTTGACAGTTCACCGAAGTGCTGAACATCCAAGTTGACCAGATCGTTCATTTGGTCAACCATCATGAAAAAGATGACAGACCAGCGAAGACCATCACAATCTGTCATCATGTTTGGATGGACGAGATTGGGTTCAGGCCTGATGAACCTCAGAATCTTATGCACAACCTCGGACCTTGCTCTCGGAATCTCAAGCAAACAATAGTTATCGGAAGGCACTAACCCACCATCTAGCGCAAGTCCATCATTAGCACTTTCATAAGGTTGAGCATCTTCACCCAGGAGGGCAACATTTGGACGCACTCCAATACTTGAGACCCCAACACCGACCTCAGCAAAAGGCATGGCCTCCCAGATGAACGCTTCAAAAAAGAGAGATCTCTGCTCCCCCTCTACAAAGAAAAATAATAGGAGGAAAAGAAGCTTCTCAAAGATAAGGAATTATCCTCCCGCTCTCTTGCCTAGCCTTTTTATAAACCGCAGGCTCATCATAAAAGTGCTTCGCTCCCCAAGTAGTGCTCCGTCTGACCACACAGACACATGTCACTATGATGACGCTTCATTTGGCCACAAATCAGTCTCTCGTCACTTCACGTCCCTGACAATGCCTCAATTGTATGTCAGTCAAATCTTCTGCCGCTTAGCCTCCTAGGCGTCACTTTCTATGGATCACGAGCCAAATCATCTGCTGCTTCGTCTCCCAGACATTACTTTCTATAGATCACGAGCCATATCTTCCGCCGCTTCGCCTCCCAGGCGTCACCTTATCACGGGTCGATATCCCACAGTTCAACCTCCCGAGCATCACTTTTCCCCTATCCGCATGCCTATCATGGAGATCTTCCGCCTTCCTGATGACGTTTCCTATACACGTGGGTCAGTCATCAAAACGACCCACCTTCCCTGGCAACATCTCGCTTCCCCGCGGATTCATTCTACCTCACAAGTCCCATTCCGAAAATCAGCGGCTTATAAAGAAAAGCGCTCCACGCGCTCATACATGATGCAGCTATGTTACACTTCTATCCCCCAACAGCTCATCCACGGTGTTCACTGCTCCAGTCACCCCCATCCAAGCAGGACCCCTCTAAAAGGGAGTCCTTAAGAGAGAGAAAAAAAAAGAAGAAACCTGGCATGATGAGAATCATCATGAGTAAAAGTAGAAGCTTCAGACGGACATAGCCATGAAGCTATGTGTAAAAACTATCAAAAACAAAAAACATGGGCATGGTGAAAACCCTCAATGGCACCATGAGTAAAAATGACAAGCGAGCATGGCCATGAAGCCATGAGTAAAAGTGTCATGAAAACAAGAAAACCGGGCATGGCGAAAACCCACAAGGGTGCCATGAGTAAGAATGGAAAATAAAAAAAAGGCGAACGTGACCTCAGAGTCACGAGTATAAATGTCTTAACAAGAGGAGTTGGCAAAAACCACTCTTGTGGAACCACTCCTACCCAATTCAAGCAAAACCCGAAAGGGCACTTAGATTGAAATAAACAAGTTGATGCAACTATTGACCAAACGAAGAAGACCTCACCTAATTACAAGAAACAAAATTGCAAAGGGGCTAAGTAAAATCCAGACCAAACTCACCAACAACTAGAATAGGATCCAACGCCCACCAAGGGCACCTACTAGTCGACCCCAGAGGGAGAAAAAATTCCAGCCCCAGAACCAAAACAAAAAAATCCGACACTAGAGCTAAAAAAAAATTTCGGACCCATAACCAAAACAAAATTCCGGCCTCTGAGCCAAAACAAATTTCCAGCCCCAGAGCCAAAACAAAAAATCCGGCCCTAGAACCAAAACAAATATTCGACCTCAGAGCCAAAGCAAAAATCCGGCCCCTAAGCCAAAACAAAAACAAATTCGACCCTTGAGCCAAAGCAAAAATCCAGCCCCAAAGCCAAAAACAAATTCCAGCCCCAAAGCTAAAACACAATTCTTGCCTCATAGCAAAAACAAAAATCCCAGCCCCAGAGCCAAAACAAAAATTCTGGCCCCAGAGCCACAGCATACCCACCAGGTATATTGGGGAATCCACTAGTTGGGCCATTAGGAGGCATCGTTGACATGGAATGGTAAGCCCTTCATGAGGCAGCCTATCAGCGCGCTCTCCCAAAAAAGAAAACAATTCCATTAGCATTGGGAAGGAAGCCGTAAAGCAAGATCCCCAATCGCTAGAGTCCACTTCGGTCGCCCTTTCAAAAGGAAGCTTAGCATGATCTCCCCCTCAAGGATTGTGCTAACGCCGATGATCGAGATGAAAAATATTTTTTGAGAGGCAATAAAAGATGCCTTAGTAAGGATTCGAAATATGAACTTCAACAACCAATTTTATTCCAAATGTTGCACTTCTCGCTTCTCTCGATGAACAACATCCGTCGGGGTAAGTTGTTGTACGTCATTTTTGGCATGCTTACATCCCTAGTACAAATAAGGAGAGAACTAGTGATGACTTGGTCCTACTGGTGCCCAAGATACAGCCTAACCAAGTGAACACTGCAAAATATGCCTAACATTAGGCAACCTTGGAAAAAGTACCATCATGTCCAAAAGAGACCTTACAAATACAGCCCTATTCTAGATGATTTAAAGCAATACTCGACCATTTCCATTGCTTCCAGAATGTCAAAAAAACCCCAAGGACCAAATTTGGGCTCAATCGGACCTCCCGGGAACATTTTGGGCTCAAATTACCATAAAAGGGTAGGTTGTACAATATTGTGATGTGGGCTTACCAAACTGGTCCCCAATCATGGAGGTTGCATTCTTCACATCTCGAGATGACCTACAAACACCCACACGTCGCTCGTTTGGAGTCAGAACAAGCTCAAATTCAGACACAAGCTAAGTCTCGAAAACCCAATCATTTTAACAGACATGACCCTGAATCAAGGATTTTCTAAAGAGAAGATGTGCCTGAAACCATGGAAATCAGAGCTTTTGAAGAAATGACATCTCGAATTTCGTGAAGCAAAACTCGAGATCTGAACATCAGATCATTGTAAAAATAGGTCCGATGAGACCGTATCACGAAGGTCTACAAGATGGTATAACTTTTACACTCAATCCAAGGTCGGATAATCACAAATTCCAAGGTTGAAGAAAAGGAAGATTGCCCGGTCTTCGGAATCCCTTTTTCCTGTGATCTCCCGAATTTAGAAAGAACTTCAAGCAAGGACAAAACGGACAAAATTTGGTGCAAAACGGCTATGGTAATCACCTCTTTAATTTGCAATCAAAATAAAGACTCGAAACACCATGGATCGCGTTGTACTGATGGCCAAAAGTTCGTGATCTTGCTGGATTTCTACCTCTCAGAAAAAGTCTTGTCTCATAACGATCAAAAGACATCAAACTCTTTAGAATCAAGCAAGCATCAAGACTACGATGATGGATCGTTTGAATCACCATCATAAGCATCCAAAAAATCTTTCAAGATCTAGCAATGGCGAAAGGCCCCTCAAAGAGCGATGGTTTCGTCATTAGCCCAAAAGGTTTAAGGGGTATTTTGGTCATTATTCTTAAATTCGAGATTTTTTGTAATTTCTTTTAATTATTATTAGGCTTAGTTTTGAGAAACCACCCCTATTCGGTGGGTCCTCTAAATAAAAAAGCTTATATCAATTGTAAAAAGATCGGATCATGCATTAATGAAATAGAGGCATTAAGCTTGTTTTTACTTGTCTTTTGCATCTCACCCTTGGATCCATTGCCAAGAAGAGGGAAAACATTTAGAGAGAGAAACTACCCATGGCCCACCCTAATCGCACAACTCCATTCTCTCTCTTGTTTCTTTGTTCTCTCTCTTCACTCGTTGCTTGTCCGACGTAGTAACCCATGCCCACAGCAAACGTGTGGACTTCCTCTCCGTGTAGTCGCGTTGAGTTATGAAAGATGCATACGCTCTCTCTCTTAGTCACTCGGGAGGAGTCTTCCCGAGCTGATAGTCAAGAGAGTTCTAACCCTTCAGTTGCCCTGGTCGCCAGAGCGCATAGAGTTTGCACTGATAGGGGGATTCTTGTCATCTTTCTCCCTTATCCCTTCTTTTTGCCAACCAGCCCTCGTTCAAGTGAGCCACTATAGAGGAGTACAATTGAATCCACATTGCAGTTTTCAACGCTAGAGAATGAAGCGACGTGTTAAAATCCTGAGGAGAGTCTGTGTCCAAACAACGTTGGCTGATAGCCGGAGGGCTTCGTAGCTATTTTAAGAGGGTGAACTGCCCGGGCGTGTCCTCTAACCCAAAAACGACAGAGGTAAGCATCTAAGCGCACCCACGTCATAAAAACTCTCTTTGTTGGTTCCTATCTACGCATTGGAGAGCACACATGTGCATACGCATAGACGTCCAACACTCGCGGACCCTTCGCGGTTGTTTGAGAGAGTATTTTGTCCCGCCGTCCACCCCGACCAGTACTATGTGGTTTTGTTTTTTGAGGGTGGTATTATTTGGTTTTAGCCCATTGTTTTATAAACCATTATGTGGTACTATTTTTTTGCTTTTCTTTGGTTATAAATATGTACCTCCTTTCATTAAATGAGATAGAAGTGAAGTTGCGTTTGCTTTTTGTAAAACAAATTGGGTAACCAATCTTAGTAGAGTCATCGCGCTCTAATTGTTCTTTGGAGAACTCGTCTAACCCCGTTTCTAGACAAAATTAGGGATATCAAAGCTTTATTTTACTGTGAGCGTAATATGAGTTAGGGATACCATCTGATATTGTTGACTATTCCAGTAGTTGATCTAACCGAGAGGGCCAGCAAGGCACAATTCTTAAAAGGATATCTCAGTGAACTATTAACGGTTGAGTACAGTACTCACCACCTTTTGTCTATTTTCTCATCTACTTTCTTTCTACCTCCCCTATTGTACACAAATCAATAGGTAACCCCCTTGGTTTAACTCTCTTCCTCAATTAATTCACCCGAGAAGCCACAAAAAGGTTTTAACTACTTTTACTAATTTCTTCTAATATTTTTATGTTATCTTCTCTCTTCTACAATGTCAATTAATTATTATCTAATTATTTGCTCTTTCTCTTTTCTATCTTTTATTAATTTATATTTCTCTCCTCTCTCTCTAGTCATGGTTTTAAAGCCTGTAAAGGTCTTGTAAACCCCGAAACCGTTAACAACATGGATTTTTTATTCTCATTGTTCTTTCAAGTGCTTTTCTAACAGAATATTTGTCAAATAGAAGGGTCATCACACAAGTTCTTTCTCTATGCAAAAATGGACTATGCAAAAATGATAGAAGAAAAACATAAGCTGCTTGAGAAAGATTCCTATTCGGATGATGATATCTCATTCTCTCAATAAATAGATGACAAAACCTCAATTGCTTAATGGGTAAATGGCTTCCTTTTAGAAGAAGATTGTGGTTCATATGAGCCTCCCCAATTCTCAAATCATCCCATTTCTCAGACGAAGATGTTAAGTGCCAAACATTCTTCATCCTCTTCATCAAATACTTGGCCAATGACCTTGCAAAATCCAAACTCCTTAACTGGTCAACTTTCTTAGTTTTCTTACACTCTTTTGTTTTAGAAAAAGAAGGTGTCTTGGGTAGTTTGGGTAATGCCAATTTTCTTGAAGTTAACAAACAATATTTATATAATCTTGCTTTGTTTGAGACAAGATTTTCAAGGTTAGTTCATCTGTCATAAGTAAATCTTCATGTTAAAGGTAAACGAATATGTCCAGCATTTTTACCTTTTTTTTTTGAAAATTCAAATATTGAAAAGTGGAAATATAAGAAGTATAACAAATAGATATTCGTATTCATCTACATTTCAATTATGATTTAGAAGCAGAATACTTAGTTTTTTTGTTAGATATTGAACATTTAGAACGGGAAAAGGCCTTAGTATGTCAGTTTAAAAGATGTCTAAATAAATATAATATTTGCATAGTTTTTTCAAAATTTTCTTTGAGTTTTAATGATAAGTTTATTACCAAAGCATTCGTTGTATGTATAGAAGTTAAAATAATAGATTTACTACCAAGGTCAATATATGCCCTATAGCAACCAAATGGATCTTCGACCTAACCAGCTCGACAATTACTTATTCAAAATGAGATTATGCTCAAATTTTATATTTAAAGTTGGTCATTGTATAAATTTTGAAAGTTTCTAATCGGTTTCCTAGGTATTTTTCAATATTTGGAATCACATAAATTTCAAAAGAAAGAGCTAGATTTCAAACTATTTCCCAAAAATCATACAAAACACTAGTGAAATACTCCACCATTACTCTCAAACTGGTGAACAAATTTCTTCCTCAGACGAGCCAAAAAAATGCTTTACCCTCGAATTTCCCAACTGTACATATCAATCCACCTGCCAGGGAAACCTCCATTAGTCATTGGAGGAGATTGGACCCCTAAAATGGCCTATGCTACAACTACTCATGAGCAATTAGAATATCCATAAGGTCTTAAATCAAGGGCAGCTGCTAGCTACCTTCTAGTACATAACATCAACTCTGAACGAGTTCAGAAAAATATCGTACACCGGTTGAACTATTTAATCCACTGGAGCTCATATGCTAAAAAGCGTATATCAGCCATGAAATTCCATATTCAAGAAATAAAAAAGAATTTAGAAATATTAGCTGATAAGAGAGGAGGAAAAGAAAGAAATGAAAAAATAAGAATCAATATTTATAGAAATCCATGAGAATCATCTGCAGATATTTGAAAAATAAAGAAAGTTGTAAAAAGAATAAGGAAGATGAAGCTGTAAAAGCTTTCAAATTCAAGCCTCCTGGCTTTTCTTCATTTCTTCAAAACCTTGAAAACATGGAAGAATCATTATGGGTTTCTCTAATGAAAATGATGAGAATTACTATTGTTGAGCAATATGCTCTCAGAAAATGCAGGAGAAGATATTCCGATTTTAAATATTGATGGGTTAACTCATTCTCCTTCAGATTCAAAGGAAAGGGAATATATATAGCTAACATAAGGAGATAGAAAAACTTAGATGTCGTGAAATATGGGACAAGAATTCTGCAAGGAAGAGCTAGCCACTAGGGGAATCACCTTGATGATGCTAGACAAAATGCTATTGCCGCAACATGATTTACTGAATTGGATCCAATTTAATCTCTTAATTTGTCTCAAAATTGCCCATATAGTATGCTACAGACATAGTTTTACTAGGAAAAAGAAAACTTCAAAATATTGATGATTTTGAGGAGTATTCGAAAAGCTACATCAATAAATGCTGCATGTTGGGGCTACTTAGTAATGCACATTATCGTGTATCCCTTCCAGGTAATATTTTAAAACTTGTTTTTGAAACACTTTTTATGAAAAAATATCACAGTAAAAAACTTGGTAATTCATATTATGGGATACACAAGTAGAGAAATGAAAAGTTATGCCATAAGGATGATACCAGTCACATATAAAAGCGGGCTCCAAGGTATCTAATATATAGAAGGAGCAGAAAAATATAACATCCTTATATTCAGAAAAATCTATAAAAAAAAAGTTTTAAACCTTAGAAATTTTACGCAAGAAACAATAAGATAAATAAAAAACCAGAGGATCCTTTTTTAAACGCCAACAAAAAGCGTACAATGGACAGACATTGCCTGCCAATGCAACAGGCGCTGTGGAACCCACACACTGCGCATTGTGTACTATAATCGCTCAGCACACACCCGGCACTGAACACTACATAAATTGCACATCATACTTCGCCATGCAATCTACAAATCACCAAACAACACACAACTCATTACATATAACACACCATAAGAATTTGCACACCCTAATATTATGTATAACATCACACTTCACCATGTTATGCATTGCACAAGACACATGGATACTGTGCACGAATCACAACACACGTAGAGCTCATGTCATAAGTCACTGCACATAGTTAGGCACCTCACCTTCCAAACTTAAAGCACGTTGGGCATCACTCACAACACCTGCAGTGGGTAGTTTGCAATGTGCACAATGTATTGTTCACTATATGATCTCTACTTCCAAACCGCTAATGTAAATTGCACATCCCCTAACGTTTCAGGCACTTTCTCTCGAGCATTTATTTTTCAATAATAGTACAAAAGCTATATTGTATAGTATATGTGGAATCTTATGTGGTTGACATATGGCAATATCATATACTAGGATGCATTTTGAAGTTTTTATAGGATGTTACATTGAAGGGAAAACTCAGTGCCACTGAAGGAAAAACCTAGTAGCGTGTTTAGATTCCTTGTAATAATTTGTTTTTACATTATAGATTAGGAAAGTTTATTTAATTTCCAAATATCTTTCATCAAATTGTAGGAATTCTTGGATGACATCCTATTATGTGAGTCATTAGTAGACTAATGACATATTTAACCCATTATATAGGATTAACAGTTTGGTGACAACTTGTTAATCTTAATTAGCTGCACTTAAGGGAATTAAAACATAAGCAATATTTCGACCTCAACTCCTACAGACCATGAATGTAAGAGTTACAAACTAAAATTATTCTCTATAAATCGAGGTTAACCCCTCAAAAAATACAATAAGAGAAATATAGAGAAGGATGGAAAAAAGGTGAATGAGATTCACCAAAAAGGATCCTCAAAGTAACCTGTCACCGGATAGCGTGGTCTATAGGTTTTGATATAGAACCTCAAGTTCCTCATGTGATTTAAGGACAGATCCGAGTAAGTTGTTCATCGATTATATTTTTTTATTTTTTATTGCTAAACTAACATATAGGCGTGGTATTCGTTTATGGTGAGGTAAGATGGTAATTTGATAGAACTAGTAGTGGTTTCGTTGACAATTTGACAAAGGCACATATTTTTTCAAGATGACAAAGGTTCGTGAGAATTATAGCAATGAGGGTAGAAATGTCATTTTGTAAACTCTTGGTGATGAGGGTATCAGCCGACGAGCACGTCTGTTTTGAGATATGGACAAGCTTGATATCCAGAACTTCTCATTAAGGCATATTTGTCAAAAGATTTTCATGCTTCAAACTTTCGTTACTTTTTTAGAGCTGTCAGGAAAATATCAAACAAAATTGGAGAAGGAACGGTAATATTTTACTCACAATAGGTGCCCGATACCCCAAAAAAATACGTCTTTTTTCTTGGAATTTCTATAAATTTTTATCTGGAATTAAATTAGCAAAGTATTGTATGGTGATTATGAGAAAATATTGAAACTTTCCTTGACGTGTTCATTGAAGAGAGAGACACTTAACGTATCTTTGGGTAGAAAGAGAGTACCTTAAATTTTGGAAAGAGAGTGGAAGAGAGGCTTACATTTTGAAATAGGTTATTTGCATTGATTTTATGCTATTAAGTGAATTAATTTTATGCTATTAAGATAAAATAGAATGTCAAAATATTTTTAATTTAAAAGAATAAAAAACTTACCATAAAATCTTTGTAATTGAAACCTACCAAATACTTTTCATATTCAAACTTACCAAAAAAAAAAACGATTTTCTAATTGGAGCTTACCAATTATTTTGAAATACTACCTAATATTGGCCATGGTCCTTATAGGACTAAACTTTGACAAATGAAAAGTTGGGCGCAGTTAGAAGGAAGTCTACCAAGAACTTAAGGGAGTTCTTTTTATTTTTTTATGTCGTGCCCAAAGCCAAAGCTCAAAAAATATAAAAAATCAATTATTCCATATTTTCTCTCTCTAAAGTTTTGGACTGAAAAACCAACCCATCTATAGAGGATTGTGCCCTAAAGTTATGGTACACTGCAATTTGTCTTTTTTTTCCAGAAAAAAAAGATATATTTATTTTGAGCTTGATGGAGTATGGGTTATTGCAATCTGGATGCTATATATATATATATATATATATATATATATATATATATATATATATATATATATATAATAGAAAGGGGTTGGAAGACTTTTTGTTATTTCCAATGTGGCCTTCTAGCAATTATACATATTCTGACAAGACAAACTATTCATATAAAGAAATACTTAGATTTGGAATATTTCATGGTGATCAATGCTTATGAATTTTAAGTTCAACAATATATTTATATTTGTGATCATATTCCCCCCTTCACCCCCCTCTCCGCCCCCTTCTTTCTACAAGATTATGCATTACAACATCCTTGTAAAGTATAAGCTTATTGGCTATGTTGTGTAAGAATATTTTGTTTGGATTGATAATGTTGTTCATGATTTTTAACCAAGTTGTGACTTATTTTTATTTATTTTGTTTAGAATTCTTTCTGTTATTGAGAAAATATCCATGACGATGTGATGTTGAACTATTATTTTCCATTGAGATGTAACCATCATTCGCACCTTATAATGCTCTATGTATGTCCACATAACATTAACATATTTAATGATGTATCGTGTTAGATTGAATTATCATATTGTTGATAGCTATTCATTGGATAGTTGGAATAAATCATCATTTACCAAATTAGAATTGAATTTGTTATCTCGATGATGATTAATGCATATTAAGAAAGTGGGAGCAATTACCGATCTAGCATGCTATATTATATTGGACTAAGTTTCAATTGTGGATGACATATTTAAGAAACAGGTAGAAGAAATGGGCCTTTTTCTCTTGGCTGAAAGATAGATGTAAATAAAATCCAACATGTTGGTAAATAATTGGTAAGGTATCTGAGAAATCTCATGCATGTAACATGAGACAATACCATATACAAAACAATTTAGGTTAAGAAATCCAAGTGTGGTGTATGACCATATTGACAGAGAATATGAGAAATCCCATGCAATTAGCATGAGGCAATGCCATATAAAAGGTTATTGAGGTCAGAAAATCTAAGTGCAGTGTATGACTACATTGGCAAGGTATATGTGAAATCCCATGCAAGTAGCATTAGGCAATGCCATATACAAGGCTATTAAGGCCAGGAAACCTAAGTGTGGTATATAACCACATTGGCAGAGTATTTAGAAATGCCATGTAGAAAGCATGAGATAATGCTATGTACAAGATGTCAAAGGGCCTTCAAGCTGGGTATATGGAAATTTCATGTGGAAAGTATGAGGCAATGCAATGTACAAGATGTTAAAGGGCCTTCAACCCAAGTAGAAGATGTTGGAAATGTGGCCTTTCAGGCCCTTTCTCCCGGAAATTTAGTTTTCAATAATGGTATAGAAGCCATATTGTAAAGTGTATGTAAAATCCCACGTGGTTGACATGAGGCAATGCCAGATACTAGGATCCATTTTAGAGCTTTTATAGGATGTTACACTGAAGGGAAATCTCAGTGCCACTTGAGGGAAATCCAGTGGTGTGTTTGGATTCATTGTAAGAATTTGTTTTTACATTATAGATATACAAAGTTTATTTAAATTTCAAATATCTTCTATCAAATTGTAGGAATGCTTGGATGACATCCTATTGTGTGAGTCATTAGTAGACTAATGACATATTTTACTCACTATATAGAATTAATAGTTTGGTGACAACTTATTAATCATAATTAGCTATACTTAAGGGAATTAATGCAGGAGTTATACTTCGATCTCAACTCCCATAGACCATGAATATGAGAGTTACAAACCAAAATGATTCTCTATAAATAGAGGTTAACCCCTCAAGAAACACAATGAGATAAATATAGAGAAGGATGGAAAAGGGGTGAATGAAATTCAACAAAAAGGACTCTCACGATAGCCTGTCACCAGAAGGCTCGGTCTATAGGTTTTGGTATGGAATCTTAAGTACCTCGTGTGATTTAAGGATAGATCCAAGTAAGTTGTTTATCAATTTTATTTCTTTATTTTATTTATTTATTTATTGGAATTAACACATCCAATACACTACAACATAAATCATGTGCGCAAGCATGCACAGTGCATGCCTTGTTGCATTTCTGTGTCCTTTAAAGGCCTTAAGAGAGCTTGTATATAAATATTTTATATAGTGGAACATAAATTGAGTGAGACTGTGGTCCTTAGTGGATCATACTAGAAAAATTCTATTTGTTGAAACCTAGACTTGACTTGATGTACTAGGCTAGTCGGTTTGGAAAACCCATGGTACCTGGGCATAGAACTAAACCAATTAGGATTTTATGAGTCATCCCTTGATGAGCATGGAGTTGCTCGGATGAGTGAGCTGAGGGACTATGAGACCCTTGTGTGTGATGCTTGGACTTTAGAGACGAGGGCCAAAACCACATCATTGAACCATCACATGACATGTACATATGATAGTTGTATCGGAAAAGCAAACCACTTTTCAGGGTGAAGTGGGTATATGTACAAGAGATTACCCCTATGCACCATAGAGTCATGGTTGCGTCTAGTCTAGGTGACTTTAGGTTCGTCTCTAGGGGAGAACCTGTAGTCCATAGACTGAGATTGTGTCCCCTTGCTTATTAGTTGACTTTGGTGGCACAATCATAAACCCTTGCGGTGGTCAGTGGGCCATGGGAACTGCTGGGTCAGGTTGAGAAAGTAAGTGTGGACTACAGTCCACATTAAAAGGTGGAGTGCTCCAATGATTTTATATTTCCTAGACTTCTATAGATCTGATTCCTATAAAAATTTATTTAGTTTTAATTATTTTGATAATATATGATTTTTAGATTGATTATTTGAATGTTTGTGTATCTCTCTAGATATTTTATTTTTACAAATTGGATTTATAAATCCTGAGATATTTATTTTAATATTTAGAGGAAAATAAAGTTTATTTCCAATTAACTAAAAATATTTTTTTATTAATTTTATAAATCATTAAACTCATGGGGGCCACAAAGAGTTTATAACACATGGGAGAATTGAGTGGGGCCTTCATGAGGCCACCTGGGCTGGCATGCCCCACTCAATTGTTTTCAAGCCATCTAGGCATGGTAATCAAGTTAATGTGATTTAAAAAGTTTTGTGATTGAAGTTTTGACTATTCAAAGACGGAATGAATAAGAGAGATTATTCATAAAATAAGAAAGTATGATAGTATTTTCTATATTTCAATATTTGATAAGATTATGTTTAGGAAACTGGAGGATAAAGTTCTAACACCTTCTTTTAAAACATGATGGCTAATATAAGGATTGGATGATCTATTGGATTCAACCTGCATAAGGACAACTAACCCTAAGAAAACCCTAGCCCATGAAAAATCTATGAATAGGGGTCCCCTCTCCCCATGTTCTCTACACCTCTCTCTTCTCTCTATACTCTCTATCTACATAAGGGCCATGCCCCACCTAAGGTTTCTCTCTCCTCTCTCATCTTGAGTTCTCTTTCTCTCTAATCTCTCTTAGTTAATAGGAAGAGAAAGGGGGCACGCCCCTAGTAGACTATCAAGAGGGGGTCACACCCCACTCATGAGACAAGGCATTGAGGCCTTAGGTTATGTTGTTCCATGCTCTCTTGTTGGTAGGTTTGGCCTTAAGCATTCTAATACTTGGTAAATCCGAGATAGATCATTGATCTCGTACGCCATTAGAGGAGGAGACCCAGTGTGGGGTGTACTAAGCTTGGTTGAGTTAATCTCCAGCATATTCCATTTTTGCTTTCTTTTGATTTTTCATTCCCATGAGTATTATATACTTCATGATTCCAAGATCAAGTTTATGAAATTTTATTTGCATACTAAAAAAATTCTTTAAGTGGCAGTAAGTGAGAGTCCTTCGGATTCTTGTTGTTTTTGTTGTTTCTTATTATGTATTTGGACATATGTAAGCAATTTGGGTGGTGAAGATAAAGAAAAGATTGAAAACTTTTAATTGATATACCTGTGCATGCGTTACATAGTCTAACTTTCATGCCTGACACTCTAACTTTTATGCCTGACACACTTTGCATTGCACATCCATCCACAATGCATTTTGCATGTGCAATGTAATGATTGCATCATTCGGTACCCCACACACTGCTAGCTATGTACAAAACACTAAGCATCACACATTGCACCCCTTCCAAAGCAGCTATAAATTTTTTTTCTAAAAACGAGAAAAATAACTTATAAAATAACAAATGATATAAATTTAGGAGCTCAAATGGGCTCACTTAACACATTAAAAAACCACTAACGATTTCAAAAATGGATAGGGGCTCATCATCCCCACTGAATTACCCAAAAAAATATTAATAATAAAGGACAAGGTCTCCTTTATTCTTGCAACATGTGTCCACTCATTGACTATGTCTCGATGCTCAATATTGAAAGTAGACAATGTAATCCGGGGAAGTGTATACTGTTTAAAATTTTCCTTCTTTTTTCTTCATTTTTACCACCTGGATTATTTACAAGTGTCCAAATACAATATATAAATCAATAAAAAAATACAAAGAATATCAAGAACTCTCACTTGCATGCCATTAAAAACAAAAACTCAATCATAACATAAATCTGAAAATTATTTAACTCTATGAATGAATTCAATAAAGCATTAAATAGAATAACACCGAATACTTTACCTCAGGGAACCCCAAGGACTACCTATACTCCATGCCGGGTCTCTTATATCAATGGCACACATAATCTTATTCTAACATTGTCTCATAACTCAAGAATCCTAGACAAAACTTCTTAAGAGAATGACATAGGATAGAACTTTGTTCAAAGCTCAACACATGATCAAATATCATTGCACATAGGCTAGAATGTGGCCCCTTTTAGCATGGGTGTGCTGCCCTCAGGGTTCTACCTTCTACAATTAAACCCTAAGCAGAGTTGAGAGAGAAAGAGAGAAATAGAGAGGGGCACGCCTGCCTTAGGTTTCAGAAAGAGGGAGAGGTTAATCAAAAGGTTTAGAGAAAAGAACCCCCATAGAGAGTATTTATAATATAGAGGCTAGGGTTTTTAAGGTTAGGGTTTTTCCATCATTATAAAACTCAATCTTGACATTTGATCTTAGAGACCTGTGAGGTGAAGAGATCTCATCCATTCATTTCTTAAATAAGTCTTTATGATTAAAAAAAATGAGGTAGAACCATTATCCCTCAATTTCCACAGGTCTATTCCGGTCAAATATTGTGTAGATAAAATACTATATTTTTGCAAATCAATTTCAATTAATTCCTACACTTTCTTATTTGAAATCAATCAAATTCTCTACATAACACTTTTTTTTATTTTTCCAACAAAAAAGGTGACTTAGCACACAGGCTACACAAAAAGGAAAGAAGAAGAGATTGGGGTGTCTCACACAAGGTGAACCATGTGAGCCCCATGCCCCCAACTAGTGGGCTTATTTGTGGTTGGCCCAAAATCCCAATGAGCCCCCACACTGTATATTATAGTTTAGAATATTAAAAATATTTTTATAAATCCATTAAATATTTTATTTTTCTCTTTGAAATTAAATAATTCCAAAAAATGACTTTTCCATATTTAAGATTTATTTTTATTAATAAAATATCTAAAGGGGCCTTAAAAATATTTTAATTATCTAAAATATAATTAAAACACAACTAAACATATTAAATAAGATTTGATGGGAATTAGATCTAGAGAGTTAAGAATATAACAAATATACTGAGGGCTCCATCCGTTGTAGAAATCGTATATCACTACACCTTCTAAAACTAATCAATATTCTCATGACCCACAGCCCATCATAGGTGTTTATAATTAAACTATCAAAGTTAGTCAATAAATATAAGAGATACGATCCTAGTCCATGTATTATAGGTCCCTCCCTAAGGACAAGTCTGATCCCCATTCTAGCACTACGCACATAGGGTTCCTTTCAATACAGTCCAATGTTGCAGGGAGTCATCTCTTCGGTACATGTACACAATACATACCCTCATTCAGACGGCTATCTAATATACATACCGTGTGATGGTAATAATGATGATTTCGACCCTTGTCCTCTTCGGTCAACCACCCTTGACACAAGTCCGACCTCATCGGGATAATCCTACATCAAAACCCTTTTTAGTTGTGTGCAAATGCCCATGGCTACGGGTTTTAGACATCACCCTGAGCCATAGCCAGTCAAAGCTCAGGTGACTCACGACATCGACAATACCTCACAATTCACCCTAGACCATGCTTCCACTGGAGCTATCATATCGCTATAGTTATAGTTTTACATGCTCTTATAAGGTCTTTATATGGCCACACAACCCTAGCGTCTCCCACTTGGTCTTTGAAGGCCCCACAAACTCTCCCTCACACAGTCTCATTTTCTCTCAAGCATATCTCACGTGTTCTCTCTCATACTCATTATATAGCCTAGTGAACTCCTTCGCCATCAATTCTTTCACTAAGGATTCATGAATGTAGCCTTTGTGGGAGTCATGAAACATGTCTCTCTGGTGTCAAATCCTATCCCGGTTATAACAATAGTCCATCTTAATATTCTTGGTCTTCTCATATAAATATGACCTTGTATCAATGGGAGTCATGGACTTGTTGTCGCAAAAAATCTTCACACACCCTCATCGCATGGGGTCATATTTCTGCAGCTTAAGGCAGTTCTTCAATCATGTTGCTTCTTTTGCAGCTAGCAATAGGGCCATTTATCATCATAGTATGTTGTTCTAGTTGCTCCACCAAGCATAAACCAGTGCTCCCACTAGGATGTTAATTCATCTGGATCCCTAGGGCAGTTGATAATGGAATACCTTAATATCTGAGTATCCAAGCATCCAAAAAAATAGTTGTGAGACTATAGCAACTCCCACTCAACCAAAATAATAAAACATGTATTGTCTCTACATGCTCATGCTTATTCCATAAGGTAGTACAACAAGTCTCACACCAAATGAGTCGATGCCCATAGTCTCACAATATGGAATCGTTTTTTGAACCACAAAGGTTCAACCACACTTATCTCTTGGTTGTAAGTCCATACAAACCAAGTGATCTTATCCATACAACATATACCAAGGGAGCCTGACAAGATCGGCACCCCAAGATATTCCCTATGGTTCTAAGTCTTAGATACTCGAGGAGCCTAATCAGTACTATGAAAAATATGAGTCAAGAGTTATGGGAACTTTAAAATCAGTGCAAAATAAGTTACACTTCTCCCAATTTTATATAAAATAGTTTCAAGACTCAATGTTTTTCTTTTTTATCAAAACACTTGACGTAGTGCATTTTCATAAGCAACATTTAGAAAATAACACGATGGTTTTGTTTGATTTTCCCAAAGACTTGGTGGACCTTGCAAGCCTATAGGGTTTTTCTCAAAACATACTCATTGGCCTGGTTTTTTAATACAAATGGTCCAATTCAATTTTTAAAACACATATTTAGTCTTTGAAAATCAGTTTACCACATTCAACTTTAATTTTTTTTTAATATCGCTACAAAAGGAATCATAAAATCTATCTAGCTAAAACAAAAGCATGACTAAAACATGGTTATCCAGACCTGAAAAATATCCAAAATACACATTTTCTTGGCAATTTGGAGAGCTTAAGATGAGATCCTCATCACATGCAACACACCATATCCTTGGACATTATTGGGTGGACAGACACCAAAACCAGGTTTTATCGAAACATGTAAATGGGTGCGGCACTCCCTTTGTGTTAAATATTTGAATGAGCCATTCCCATATCACGTGTTTGATACTTAGGCCATAGACCTTGATCAAAACCACATCTCCATGCATTTTATTACCTTAAGTAGTTTGCGCAAGTACAAGAAAGCACATATACGTAAGGGTATTCAAAACTGGCTCTTTCAAACTTGTTAGCACTTATCAACTAATGTCCTTGCTCTCCATACATATACACAAAACTAGCCAAGATATAATCAAAATAAGTATAAAAGTCAGGTTAGAATAAAAAAGGCTATAAGTATTGAATCATCTTTCTCTATATGATCTAATCATATAATGTAGAATAAATTTCGTACTTCAACCCTTATAGTGTGCTACTAGGCCTTCCTTGATCCTTTCTTTTGCTTGCTGACAGAATTTTATGGTCCTGGAAGAGCACACAACTCATGGAGAATAACTTGGTCATCATTTGCACATTGTTAGAGAAGCTTCCAATTCTTCGATCTTGCAATTCTCCCATAATCACAGAATGAGGAAATAATCTTCCCCAAGTAATCACCTAGAAAAAGGTAACACATTTGATTCTTTCCTTTGATCTTTGGGTATGTAGGGTACCACCAAGTCTCTCTATATATCATTTCATGGCCCCAAATGAAGAGGAAACAAGATGCCTATTACATGCATTGCGTTTACTTCTTCTTTTTGCAGTTTCTAGATTGAGCACCCTTCACATAGGGTTTCATATCAACCTAATATTGCATGGCCTATCTCTGAAGTTTTACAATCATAAATTATAATTGTGGTATACAATGAAACATAGAATGAGGCTAAAAAGGCTTCCAATAAAGGGAGTACAAAAATGTGACTTGTGGCACCTTTCAATTTATTGTAGAATAGAAGATGAACATCCCTTGATAAAAATAAGATATCTCTCAACTCATAAAAAATTTCTCCCTCCGAATTTTTTAGTATGAAAATAGACTCAAAAATACAAAATCATACTAGGTACTAGCCCCAAATCACCCCATTCAGTGAGTCTATGAACTAGTGACATTCACATCACAGTACAATACATACAGCTGAAAATCAGGATGAGCATCCCTCAACTTTAAACTATTTTCTCGCAATCCATAAGGAGTTTTTCTCTCAAACATTTTTTGCTGTAAACTAGACTATAAATCACACTTAAACTCATGGTATGAATCCTAAATAATATTTTTCAGCAAGGAAATAAATAAGTGACATTAACGTCACAAAAACAAGTCATATTGCAGAATTCCAAGATGATCACTATTTAGTAAAATTACATTTTCTCTCTATCCGCATAGAGTTTCCCTTTCAATATTTTTTGGTTGAAAATAGACTCTTAATGATAATATAAAAACTTAGTGTAGGCCTCAAAACATTATGTTAAGGAGGGATATAAAATCATGACATTTACATCACATAATTAGTCTTCATTATAGAAACAACATTTGCGCACCACCTTTCAATAAAATAACAATATCTTTCAAAACATAAGGGTTTTTCCATAACAATATTTTTATTTGAAAGTAGATTCAATTTGAAATATCTGCTTGGTAGACAAATCTACGGAACATAGTATATAGTTCTTGGATTTTCTAGGATCAAAACTGGCACCCCTCACCATAACTCCCAATAAGTAGATGATCTCTCATTGAAAGTTTGCAAGAAGATACTACTCTAGAAAATGCTAAATATCACTAGGGTATGTCCAAGAAAAATACTCATCCTCTGGTTGATATGGGTACGCCAAAACAACAACAAAAAACTTTAATCTACAAAATGTCTTTGAGGGTTGGAAAAATGCCAATAATTATTCTGAATCCGTATCACTTGACGATAAAGCCATTGGCTTATCAAGTCTTTAATTCAAAACTCCCCAAAAAAAAAAGTGGCAGCAAGAGATCCAGCTATGATGCCAATAAAAGTAGGACTATGTGACTTGTACACCTGTATTATTATTTAAAGTTTTCTTTCTTTTTCTTTATTTTCACCACCCGGATCACTTACAAGTGTCCAAATACAATATATGAATCAATAAAAAAAACAAAAAATGTCAATGACTCTCATTTATTTTCCATCAAAACAAAAACTCATTTATAACATAAATCTGACAATTACTTAACAGTATAAAAAATTCAAGAAAGTATTAAATAGAATAATAACAAATACCTTGCATCATGTTACCCAAGGACTTCATACACCCTACACCAAGTCTCCTTCACCAATGACGTATGGGAAAATCTTGTCTCATAACTTGAGAACTTGAGGCAAAACTTCTTTAGAGAATAATATGGGATAGGACTTTGATCAAGGCTCAGCACATGATCAAATTTCAATGCACGTAGGCTAAGGCATGGCCCTTTTAACTTGGGCATGCCCCCTTAGGGTTCTGCCTTCTACGACTAAGCCCTAAGCTTAGTTCAGAGAGAAAGGGAGAGATAGAAAAGGGCATTCTTGCCCTAGGGTTCAGAGGGAGAGAGTGAAAGAGAGAGATAGAGAAGGGCATTCCTACCTAGGGTTCAGAGAGAGAGAGAAGCTAATCAAAAGGTATAGAGAAAAGAATCCTCATAGAGTATTTATAGTATAGATGCTAAGGTTTTTAGGGTTAGAATTTTACCATCATTATGAGACTCAATCTTGACCTTTAATTTTGGAGACCTGTGGGGTGAAGAGATGTCATCCATCAATTCCATAGATCAATCATCGTGGTTAAAAAGAATGAGTTGCAATAGCTATTCCTCAGTTTTCATTACTTTATTCCCATCAAATGTCGTGTAGAGAAATATTATCTGTTTACAAATTAATTTCAATTAATTTCTACACTTTCCTATTTGGAATCAATTAAGTTCTCTACATAACACGTTCCTTTATTTTTCCAATCAAGAAGGTGCCTTAGCACACATGCCACACAAAAAGGGAATAAGAAGGGAGTGGAGCGCCCCACATATGGAGAACCATGTGGGCGTCATGGCTCCAAGTAGTGAGATTTGTTGTTGGCCCAAAGTCCCAATGAGCACCCACACCCTATATTACATTTTATAATAAAAAAACGATTTTTTAAATCGATTAAATATTTTATTTTCCTCTTTGAATTAAATAATTCTATAAAAATGATTGTCTTTATATTTAAAATTAATTTTTCATTAAAATAAAATATCCAGAGGGGTCTAAAACTATCTAAAATAAAATTAAAACATAATTAAACATATTAAAGAAGATTTGATAGGAATTGGATTAGGAATATAACAAATATACTGAGGACTCCATCCTTTGTAAAAGCCATATCTTACTGCACCTTCTCAAACTGACCCAACAGTCCCAAGACCTACATCCCTTCACTGGGATTCGAGATTGGAATATCAAAGTCAGCCAATAAATATATGAGACACGATCCTAGTCCATGGATTACAAGTCTCACCCTGAGGACAAGTCCAAGCCTCATTCCAGCATTATAGACATGGGTCCTTCCAACAGAGTTCAATATTGTAGTGAGTCATCTCTTTGACACATATACATAACATACACCCTCAAACAGACTGCTATCTAGTGTACATGATGTGTGATGATAATAAAGTAGATTTTACCCCTTGTCCTCTCAAGCCAATCATCACTCATAGGGGTCACATCCAGTCCCCTGACCGATCACCATGCGCACAACTCTAACCTCATCAAGGGATAACCCTAGTTCGAAACTCTTATTAGTTGTGCACAAATGCTTAGGGTTACTGGTTTTAAACATCACCATGGGCCATAACCAGTCAAAGCTTAGGTGACTCATGGCATCATCGATGCCTCATAGTCCACCTTAGACCACACTCCCATTGGAGCTACCACATTACGATAGTCGTAGTTTTACAAACTCTTATAAGGTCTTTAAATGGCTACATAACCCCAACAAATATATAATATTGATGCACAACTTTTTATACACTTAAAAGAATCATTAAAGGGCCTAAATTGACTTATAGAATCATTAAAGGATTTGGAAGATCTCATATCTTCATGCATGGTCTATTTTTTCAATTTCAAAGAGTACTTTAAAAGTTGTTAAAAATATCCAAAGTACCGTTATTTTAGGGCAATAAAACCCCCACAATTAAGGGAATTTTAGTAATTATGGCCAACTTAAGTGACTCTATTGACACCCCAATCTCGACTAGAGAAGTTATGGATAGGTTGAAATGTCTCAAGCAGGCCACCTTGATATTTTAAACCATTCACATTACCAGAACCCCATTTACGTAAACCTTGCCTCCATTAAACCAACATTGCCCAAGTAGGTTCAAAGGCACCAAGAGGCGAGACAAGACAAGACAGACTCAAAGTGACCTGACTTCGAAGCACGTCATGAAAGAAGCCTTTGATGTTGCCTCAACGACCACCAAAACCCTAGCAAAAGTTCGAAGGCGAAGTATCGAAGGCACCTTAGTCACTGAGCAGGCGGTCAAGAAAGCCAAATGTCTGGAGCCATTCCTAGTGGCGCTAGCACTAGTCCAAATAACGCCCAGTTCCAGATCTCCCCATGAGCTTCCAGAACGAATAAAGTCTGGCGGCGCTACAAGTGCCACCAGCTCTAATCCAAATAGCATCAGGCCCGAAGACCTCCGCCAGGTGGGAAACAGCTTGGCCGACAGGGCTGAGATAACTTGCTGACATGTTAGTCCATACACGCCGACATGGCAAGCCTATACTGACACATCAAAAGTCAATACAACCCATGGTTGTCAAATTTCTATTGGCTGATGAACTGACAAAGGTATAACCAAGATGGTGTGCCAACTAGTAACTAACAACACTAAAAATTTCATCAACGCCATTCGAAACAGCTTCAAGTTGTTATTGGTCCATCAGATCCAGACCAAGTTCACAAGAACGTGACACTTGTCTGAAACGAGATTTGAAGATAGTTGAAACGTCGCTGGCGCCAGACACTAACAGGCCCATTTCAGCCGCATTAATGAGCAATTAATCTTTGTTGACTGTCATTATTGCTGCATTAATGCCATTCCAAGCATCGTCAGAACTCTGTTTGTTCAAAAAGCGCACAAAATCGACCTACACATTGTCACCTATAATAGCCCCTTTTGCCTCAGGCTTAAGGTCCGAGATCTTGATCCTTTTTAAGCCTAAGCTATGCCCAAATTTCTTGAGTACTAGTCTAAGCACAAACCCCTATTTTGATCTTGACTTCAAGCTTGAGATTGTGAGAAGGCCCCAAGGTGAGCCCACTTGAGCAAATCCCATTCTACCTAAACCGCTCAATCCAAAAACTATACTACTAACTCCGTCAAGCTACATTATCAAACCAAAGGCGGTCCGGATAATCGGACCTTCCAAATCCCCTTCTTCCTATTTCTATTTTCCCCATTCAAAAATCGAAAACTCGGCATTGACTGTGCAACCATCTGATCTGAATCGGTGTTGACTCTGGACGCTAGGCTTGGGGGCCTGACCTAAAGAATCATTTTATTTTCCCTTCTTTTGTTTCTTGTATTTATTTCTCTTTTAGCTATTTTTATATATTTCTCCTTATTTTCCCCCATTTATGATCTTACTTATATTTTCTTGTTTTTCATTTAATGTAGTATTTATTATCCCTAATTAGCGACATTTTATCCTCTCTCCTCTTTTATCTTATCATTGCATGACCATTTTCCTTTTGTTGGTTTGTATTTATTTCTTCTGGTTTGTCTCATTGGGTGTGAGGTGCACGCGGGGGTGAAAATCCTCTCTCAAACAACCATGGAGGGTCCGCGCATGTCGCACATTCATGAGTGCGCGTACGTGAGCTCTCTTGAGTGAGGATATGAACCAACAACGAGAGAGATTTTTAAGGCAGGGGTGCGTTCGTATGCTTGCCTCGTCGCTTGGGGTTTGGGGGACACACCCGGGTTGTTCGCCCTCTTTAAAAATTACGAAGCCCTTTGGCTATCTGCTAGTGCGGTTAGGATAGGGACTCTCTTTAGGCTTTCAAAAGATCACTTCTTTCGCTCTCGTGGTTGCAATTACGATGGGGGTTCGATTATCCCTCTCTGTGACGATTCCCTCAAAGAGGCTAACTGGCTTGTGGAAGGGTGCGGAAAGATCCGAGCACTGGAACTCTTGGGTTCGCTCAGGGCCGCGCATTAATCATGAACGCGGGTTATTGCGTGGAGTAGATGACGAGTAGAGAAGAGGAGAGAGAGGGCTCAGGGTGTGGCCTAGCTTGGTAAAGAGAGATAATGGGACCGCGCACTCGAGGGTATTTTCTTTCTTTGAAAGTTTACTCTCTCTTCTCGACGGGATTAAAGGTTTAGAAGTGTGATGACTGAAAACAAGTGTGATGCCTCTATTTGAGTGATGAATAATCTGCCCTTGTACAAGTGACTTAAGCTTGTTTATATAGAGAACTCAACAAACAGGGGTGAATTCTTAAAAACTAATCTTAATAAACATTAAAATAATTTAAATAAAATCTTGAAATTAGGTACAATCACCAAAATGCCCCTAAAATATTTTATGCTAATGACGAAACCATCCCTTTTTGCGAGGCCTCCCACCATTGCTAGATCTTGGAAGCTTTTTGAAAACTTGTAGCAATAGTTCAGTTGATTCGCCATTATATCTTCAATGCTTGTTTGATTCTGAGCATTTTGGTGCCCTTTAATTATGCTAAGGCAGCCTATTTTCCACGAGGTGGAAGTTCGATCCGATTCGTGCACTTTGGTCTCCAATGCTATTTGACCTATGATGCTTTGAGTCTTTATTTTGTTTGTAGATGAAAGAGGAGACTGTCACAGTCATTTTGCACCAAGTTTGGTCCATTTTGTTCTGTATCTGCAGCATTTCCTAATTTGGGAGGTCACCGGGAAAGGGATTCCGACAACCAAGTCGTTCTGCTTCTTCTGTAACCTTGAGATTTGTGCTTATCCAACATTGGATTAAGTACAACAGTTATATCAGTTTGCATCTCTTCAAGAGGTGGTTGCATTGTACTCGTTTTTGCTGTGATCCGTTGTGCGAATCTCGCTGTGTGTCACAAGGTTCGAGGTGTCTTCTTCTTGAAACCCTGATTTTTTTGGTTTTGTGCTCACCTTCTTTTTAGAAGAAGTTTGACTTTGGGTGGTGCTATGGTGCATTCCCTAGGTGAAAATGACGGGGTTTCCATGATCTATAACATGTCCAAGTTTGAGCTTTTTCTGACTCCAAACAAAGGCTCTGTAGGTTCTTGAAGTCTCTCTCGAAGTTGCAGCCTCCATGATTGTTGACTGGTTCTGTGAGGCCGCACTGCGATAGTGTAAAATGTACCCGTTTTGAGGTAATTTGAGCGTGGAACCCTATTTTGAAGCCGCTAGCACATGGCCATGGTTGTAAGGTCTTTCCTTGGTATGATAGTACTCTTCCTAGGTTGTCTAGTTTGAATCCTATTTTACAGTACAACTTTGGTCTGTCAGTGTCTCGAGTACTAGTAGGACCGAGTTGTCATTGGCTTTCTTCTTTGTGTGAGGGATATAGTTCGTCAAAAATGATGTACAGAATGTTGCACTTCGAGAGAAGCGAGAAGTGCACCATTCGAAATGAAAACTTTGTCGCCAAAGTTCATCTTTCGAATCCTCACTAAGACGTGTTTATTGCCTCTCAACAAATGTTTTTCTTCTTGATCACCGACATCAGCGCAATCCTTGAGGGGTAGACCTTGTTGAGCTTTTCCTTGGGGGTTGACCAAAGTGGTCTCGAGCGGTCAAGAGCCTCGGTTAGGGGCTTTTTCTCAATTTTGCTGTAGTCGATTTTCAGGGAGATTGTGCTGATAGGATGCCTCTTGGAGGGCTTACCATTCTATGTCAACAGAACCTCATGATGGCCCAGCTAGTGGGTTCCCTTAGCTGGCGTTGATCGAAAGAAAAGAAAATTGGTTTTGGCCCTTTGGCTGAAGATTTGTGTTTGGCACTGGGGCTAAATATTTTTGTGTTGGCACCAGGGCTGGAGATTTTTGTGTTTCGACTCTGGGGCCAAAATTTTTTTTTGGTGCTAAGATTGAAAATTTTTGTTTGGTTAGGGCCGGAAATTTGTTTTGCCTCAGGGGCCAAGGATTTTTGTTTGGCACTAGGGTCAAAGATTTTTGTTTTGACGCTAGGGCCGGAGATTTGCTTTGGAGCTGGGGCTGGAAATTTTTTGTTGGCGCTGGGGCCGAAGATTTGCTTTGGCATTGTATTACCTCACTTTGGCAGGAGGGTCCGAACAACCAAGGCCTATGTGAATTAGTGGAGAATCACGAGCAAGGGATATTGGGATAACGATCACCCTTGGAAAGGGGTAAACGGTAACTAGTGTCAGGATACCAAGCAAATGAGACTGACAGATGCTTCTACTTTTGATGCGGTAATTTTCGTAGATTATCCCTCTAACTGACAAGTTTTAGGGCTTCCGCGGGAGATAGCAGCCGATGAGGCCTCATCGGAATTCTTACAATGAAGATGAGGACTTAGAGTGTCTTCGATAATCTTAGTTCCATCTTCTAATGGGATGTGCGGCGGCAAGTCCCTAGTTACAAAAAGCATCCCCCACAGGACTTGAATGCCCTAATCGGGAGTGGTCCTCACAGTAAATTTGCTTGAGGGCTTTCTCAAGGAGGTGGATCTGCAGCGGCCGCTCCTACTCTGGCAGGGGGGAGAAAAGAAAGTGCTCGACTACTGCCGATACTCGTGCACCGTCTTCAGTTAGTGGGCGTACTCGGAGGCACAAGAGTGCCAACCTTCCTATGATATCAGAACCAGGAGGTAGCTCTTCCTCTTCTGATCTTTTAGGAACTCCCCCAGTATCACCCTCTGTACTCTCTGGACCACCTTCTGCTTATCCTGAATTGTCATCTTTTTCTTCAGAAACTGAAACAGACAATTCGGCCGCTCTGAGCCCATTGTCATTGCTTCTGATCGGGAGGTGACTCCGGATCTTGTGGTGGTCAACCTAAGTTGGAGGCAGCTAGAACGGGTACTGATAAGGCTACAGGTCCCAAAGAAACTACTTCAAGAAGGGAATCTGATGTCGATGTGGTCTCCATGCATCAGGAGCTCAGTGCCTCGACCGAGGCAGGGACTTTGACTAAAGAAGAAGAGCCCGTAGTTGATGATGCGCCTGGGCACCAAGGGGTTGCTGCCTCCGTGGTCACAGGTCGTGAAGATGAGGGGGTTGAGCTCTTCGTGGCCGAGGTTCTAGCTATTGAAGGTGCAAGCCAAATGGAAGAAGCCATGAATAGGGCTGAATTGGTTGGGGACGAGGCGGTTCCTAAACTTGCTAATGCTAAAGTGGTAGATGAAGAGCAAGGGGAACAGGTTTCTTCAGAGCCTGCTGGGACTGAAGTAGAGGTCCCTATGGGAGAAGATCAAGGCAGGAAGGCTGACATTGATGAACCCGGGCAGGTTGAGGCTTCTTCAACAGTAGCAATCCCAACAGCATCATCTAGGCCCGTTTTAGCGAGGTTTCTAACATGATTGCAGGCATGCTTTGAGAAGGCCTTCAGGGCTTAAGGGAGTTCCCTTTCAATGAGTTAAGCGAAGCTTTGGCAAGACTGAAGGAATTTGCTGCGACCACCGCAGTTGGGAGTGCACCAGAAGTGCTTTCCCATTTTAATGCAACTCAAAACAAGTTGGAAAGCGGACGTTTGGGGGTGCTACATCATGAGGAAGAAACTACCAGGCTTGCCTTCTTAGAAGAGTCGATATTGCGCCATCGTGAGAAGATAGATGCTTGCATAATGAAGAAGGCCACGATAACTGGCCTTCAGCAGGATCTCAAGAGGGAGGCACAAGGAAGCTTCAAGAGAATGATTGAAATCAGAGAGGAGATGCGAATATTGAGGCAAGAATTCACGAGCCTTCAAACGGAGATGGTTCAGATGAGGGCCATGGAGGCCTCTTTGGTTGAAGATTTGTCTGAACTCAATGGCACAATTGAGTCCGAAACCGTGGCGATGGTAGAGGAGACTCAAACGATGGTGGAACTCAAGGAGCGTGTCCTGGGCACCATGACTTCTCCTGCAGCATGCAGCGCAAAGATCAATAAGATGATCAATAGTTTCTGAACATGTAATTTCCTTTTGCCAGTACTTGTAAGAGTGTTTAACTGATGAATAAAGTGATTCTCTCTTTTGATTGCCTTTGCTGTATGATTTCATTCTCTTCTTACTTTTGTTATACCTCATGTGAATTCTTTTTTGAATGCCTCTCGACACTTTTATTGCCCGAAGAGGCTAATACCCTAGGCCTTGTTTAGGCCCATGGTGGGGTGTCGCGGCTTGGCTAGCTTCGAAATGGGAAGTCTTTGCTTTATCTCCTCTTAATGTCTGATTGGTCAAGGGCGCATAGTTCATTTTACTCATGATTTGGTGAGCCTGGTTACTATAAATAGTCCAGTCAGAAGGGGCTTCGGCATCCATTAGTGGCGCATTTACTTCAAGCTCATCATAGCATTTAGTCTCCATCACGAACTCCTTGAGATGTTTTGACGTAATATGCATGACCTCCAACTGACTCTGGAGACTGTGAACTTCGGTTCTTAAGTTTATTAGGGGATCTTGCCCTTGAGGGGAAGAAAGTTGCTCTTTATCAAACTTCTCTCCTCCTGGGAGGTTAGGGAAAAGTAAAACTTTCAGCTGGTCACCTGTCCGAGGAGCATCCTCTATACTTATAGGAACCGGATTTTGAAAAATATTTCACGGTGGTTGTCGCCCCACTTCGGCTTTCAAGAACGCAATGGACATATGCAGGACTTTCTGTTGGTCCGGCTTATATGTGACCCTTGGAGTCGAGAATTCTATCTCCATGGCTTGCTCAATCTCAGAAATGACCTCTGGTTCATCTCTCAACCAAGGTGACTCAGAACTGGGGGCAGAGGACAAATACTCCTTTTCAAGCGAAGAAGGAATTTCTTGAGGGATGATGGTTGCAATGTTGGAATGAAGGGTGGTTAGGGGTAAAATTCTTCCCTGCCTTTCTTCCTCTTTGAACATGTTCACCAATGTTCTCCCAACATCCTCAACATCATCATGAGACAAAGACGTTGTCTTGATTGTAAACTTGTGACCTCCATCCTTTGGCTTCTGGGGTGACGTCAGATTCATGAAGTAATATTTAGCATCGGCATAGTGAATTTCGACCATAGAAAATGGTCTTTTGTAAGCATAGACTGCATGTTGTCTCCTGTCTCGGTTATACTTGAAACATTAGTGTAATGTTGATGGAACCACCCCCTGATCTTGAAGCCATGGCCGATCAAAGAGAATATTATAGGAAGTGTCGGTGTTGATTACATGAAACTGGGCGTACTCGTTTAGCTCACCAATCTTAAAATGAAGGCATACCGTGCCAGCTGGCTTCTCTCCTGATTGGTTGAACCCTTGAACTGTGACGTGGGTCGGAGTAAGATCTTCGGTCCCCAACCCTAATCGAGTAAGGATCCTCCTTGGAATAAGGTTGACTGCCAACCCTCCATTCAACATAATTCGGTTGATGAGGCATGCATGTAATTCACTAGTAACAAAGAGAGGGAGATTATGAAATTTTTCCCTCAGCTGTAGATCGTCCTCTGAAAAGGTGATTGGCATACATCCTTCTAAAATTGCAGGGTCGACCTCAATAGGTTCTACTTCGGTTTCATACGCTTGTGGGTTAGAGAGAGCTTGAACCAAAGCCATCTAATAATCCTTCGAGAGCATGAAGGCATCGTAGATACTAAGAAGAGCCTGAAGTTTTTGTAGATGCCCTATCACATCATATTTCATCTTTTCTTGATTAAGGGCTTGTGCTCCTAGTCTTGCCACTGATTTGGGTGATATGTTGGGTTGAGGAGCAGTTTTGGGTATAGAATGTTTATTTTGGCCTGCTAGCTTACTTGATTGCACAGTGGGCTTGGTTTGCATGAGGGAAATTTGAGGTTCTGGAAGAGACTGAGTGTATAGGATCAAAGGGGTCCCTGGGAATTGGAGAATAGGTGGATCGTTTGAAGTATTAGAACTAGGAAAGAGCCCAGGGAGTTGAAAGATAAGCAGACTAGTCTTTGGATTAGGGGGTAATGGTGGACTGGGGAACTTCAAGGTGCCTGACTTATGCAGTGGAGGCTGCAACGTCCTCCTTGATCTGAGATTTATCTGCCCCATGGTGGGTATTACTTTTGAAATTTGCACCATGTGGCAAGCTCCCTGAGAATAGGAGCTTTGCTCAGTTGATTCTCTCAGTCTCTGCTCAAAGTCAAGCTCAGGGGGCCACTGGGCTTTGTTTGGCTTCGATTTCTTGCGCTTCTTTGAAGAAGGCGGCTCTACCTTGGCTTTAGCCGCCAGGACATCAGCAACTATTAGGAATCCTATTGCCTATGCCACGGTCTTTCTCAATTGTTTTCGCTACGTCCTATTAATGTTGGACCCTGCAAGTTCTTAGTCTAGGGCCTCGAAGTCGAGACATATCAAGATTGTACCTACAAAAGAGATAGAAGAGGGAGAATGAGAAGCATGAGAAGAAAAAGGAGAAGGGTTAGAAGGTGGGGGACATTTAAGGTCATTCCCCTCATTTGACTGATCTGGGTAGCTTTTTACATCATCACCAGGGTTGGACGGGTACGGTGCAGGGGGTCTTTTAGGTATTTCCCTTGCTTAGACCATTGGGGAGTGCTTTTAACGTTGTCACCCTCATTGGACATATGCTGAGTGGGAGATGGCACAGAAACATCTTCTTGACAAGTTGAAGAAGGAAGAATGATCGTGCCAGGGATGAAGTCCAGTAAAGTTGGCAGTGGAGGAAGGGGCTTGAGAAATTCTTGCACGACTGTGGGTTGAGAGGTCTTGTTTCTTTAAGGAGTAGCCCTTCGTGCCCGTCTCTTTCTGGTTTTTTGAGGTGATGTTTGATTCCTCTCATTACGCTTGAGAACAACTCTAGCTTTGCGAACTGCTTCCCGCCTGATGGACTTGAGTCTGCTTTGGCCATGGTAGACTATCTATTGCTAGGAAGTTGAGGATTCGGTGGAGTCCGAGTCATTGATAGAAAGGTCCTACTTTGTGAGATCTTCTTGCCCCGATAGAGGAATGACATGGGGATCACTTACGGGGAGATTGTAAAACTCCTGGCACTCCCGCATTTTCTTTGCGAATGTATCTAGGAAACTTGTGCATTCTGATAGGGAATGGCCTCTTATCTGATGGTACGAGCACCAACGATCTTCAGTCCTAGCAAGGTGACGGGGTTTCCTTTCCTTCTTCAGTGTCATTATACATTCCTGAAGCATAATGAAGAACGCTTAAAGGATACTAGGCATTTCATCTTCCTCTTAGATGGTTACGGCATGGGAGGCCTCGGCTACCCCAAAGGCCTTCTTTAAGTCTTCATCTTTATCTGACCCTTCAGAATCAGGGCCTCGATAATATCCTTCAGCGTGTAGCAGTCATCTATAGGATGATTGATCCTCCGATTGTAGGCACAATAATTTGCCTGAGTGTCAAGGCCAGGTTGCTTGGGAAATTTGGCTTCTGGAAGCTGGATCATATTTTGTTCCAATAATAACCGGATCTTCTCGAAGGGATAGACCTTGTTCCTATGCCTAGTGAAATAATCACCCCGGTCAAGGTTGGCTAGTGGGGGTACCCGATTGTACATCTGTTGTTAGTTGTCAGCTTGGGGTGTTACCTTTACCTTGCTTACCCCTTTAGAGAGGTCCAAAGTTTGGGAGGGAGACTTCTTTGAATCAGTGACCATGATGGCTGCATTGATTTACCCTTTCTGTTGGCTACCCCGTGTGTTATTCCAAGAGCTACAATTGCCCCGGTTGTTTGCTAAGCTTATAGATGCTTGTCGTGTCCCACCATAGTGGCATGATAAACTTTCTATGTGGACTGATTTAGAGATCAACTCTGACATGGAGGTCGGATTAAAAGCCTCCACATGTAGAGCGATCTCGGGTCGCATGTTCCGCACGCAAGTTTGGACTGCTTCCTTCTTATGCATAGGATTAGGATGGCAGGAAACCAAATTTCTCCATCTTTATAGGAACTGATCCATGGGTTCATCGGGGTCTTGAGTCAGGGTGAGAAGTTCGATGGTTGAACCTCCCTCTCGACCTCATAGAAGCATTGATAGAACAGCTTCTCCATCTCCTCTCATGTATGCACTGAGTTTGGAGGAAGTCGGGAATATCATTGAAATGCTGGGCCATCGAGGGTCTCAACCAACTGTCGAAGAAGAAGTCTCCCATCAGCCGATGTTCTCGACATGCTGCCTTGAAGTGGGCAATATGCTAGTTTGGGGACGTGGTTCCGTTGAATAAAGGAAACTTCCCTTTCTTATAATCTGAGGGAAACGGGACCTGATCAATATACGAGGGGTGTGGTCTTTGATAAGGCGTCGCACCCTGCATCCCCGAGATTTGTCTGTTGTTTAGGCTATGCGTGACCATAGCGTCAATGTATGTCTGAGAGACGGGATGAGGGATAGAATTGTCTTGTGAGGTAGAAGGAGGGGGCTCCATCAGAGTGATGGGAATTAACCTCATGGTTAGCTAACTGGAGTGCGGTATCGATACGATCGATCTTTTCCATCATCCCGCACACCATATCCTCAAACTTGTTCATGCGCTCTTCCTGCGCATCATCGAGCTCGCTTACAACCATTACGCTAACTGTTTCTCTATGGAGGTCAATGTTAGTGGCTACTAAGGGTTTGCAAACTTGACGAGTCGTACGTGGTAGGTCAGTCAGCAGGGAACCAGCATGCCCTGACTGAACTCGACTCTTGTATGCTGATCGCATTTGGACCGGTTCGTAACGGTCTTGGGACCGTGGCTACTGAGTGGCTGAGTCTTCTTCTGCGACAATAACAACAGCACAGGGCTCATGGAACTCTTCTTCTTGCTTCATCGTGTGAAGGGGGTAGAAGGGATTCAGGTGAAGAGGGTCATTAGAATTTTTTGTTTTGACTGCCTTGACCACCTCCCTAGTTAAAATTTGCAGACCTCTATCACGTTTAGCTTTGAGGTTTTGATGAACATCACGCCAAAACTGCAATCTAGGTCACAGCTGGTCAGCTCTTCTTGCACAAGAGAGAACTGTCTCCATCAGGTGCAGCAATGGATGAGGGCCAGGAACTGGAGCCATCTTGGGCCGGTTAGGATGAAGGACTCAATTTTCCATCAGGTTAATGCCTTGAGCTCTCTTATGAGCTCCAGAGACATGACCAAAGTAATGGGGCTGGTTCATGATGGTACTCTTGGGGAAAACCTTCGAGTGCCAAGGCTAAAGGTGCTTGCTCGATGAAGGAGGATCTGGCCGGAGCAGGATTGAGTCATGAGAAGGCCCGAGTTTAAAGCGAGGGGACATCTGTGATGGCGCCACGTGTGCACCTCTTGAAGAAGGATTACGGGAGACCTGAGGATCAGCTCGGGCTCGTGCAAGGGATTTGGCCTTAGGAGGCCAAGAACTACGAGCAGGTGTTTGTAAGAGAATAGGTGTAGGCTTTCCCCTTATAGGGTGCACTTGTGTATGCAGAGTAGGAGGACGAGGAGGTCGTCTCTTGTGTACTCGAGTTAGCGCAATGACGGCATTGCCCCGAGCAGTGAGATACATGTGATCAGCGTGCGCAGGACCTGACCTTAGAAGGTTTGATCCTGAATGCTGACTCAGGCTAGCACAAGGGTTGCCTCGAAATGTGGCTCGAGTGGGTGACCTACGAGCCTTGCGGTGCGTGTGAGGGGTGGAGACCATGGGGTTTCCGCCTCGATGTGTTGAGCCTCTAGGGCTAGAGACCAATGGTGAAGAAATGTGGGGAGTAGCCTTATGGCGACCCACAGAAGCAATGGCAACTTGTTTGCCTTTTGCAAAAAGGGACTAGGCAGCCTGCCGATGTACCTCAAGAACACGGTCGGCAAGTGACTTGCCAATGGCTAGATGCATGTTGTGTGGAGCAACAGAAGTTATGCCGATCCAGGGCGCCATGGTGGAGTTTCCACCTGAGCGAGGAGATGGGTAGTGAGGGACCTTTAAGTCTCACCTCACACCGGTCCAGGTTAAGACTTGGGAGCTAGACAAAGGGTCTTTGCTCAAGAGGATAGTTGGGAACGAAGTTGAAGGAACTTGTTCCCTAAGGACACTCTCAAATGTGGGGATAAGAAATTCCTCGATCTGGATAAATGGGTTATAAAACCCACAAGCCATAAATAAAATGTGAAAAGATAATGAAAGCAGATAATAAAACAAGAAACTAGCCAAACAATAACGATTCGACTAAGCGGTAGTAAGTCCCCAGTGGAGTCGCCAAGCTGGTTAGGTGCCTCGATCTTGCCCTCCGGATCCTTTGGGGATCGGGCGGCAAGGTCTCGGGTTTTGAGGGAAGACCCGAGACGTTTTTGAGATCGCTCTCTCAGGAACCTCATTCAAAAACAACAGCAGGCGTTACCAATTGGTGAGAGAGGAATTTAAGGTGGGTTTGGGACTTACTCGGGCTGGCTGGTGTGGGCGCCCCCTTAGATCACGAAGAAAGCCCCCCAGTAATAAAACTAGTTCAGAATATCCTCCCTTGGCTTGTATTCTTTTGTTTTCTGCAATCACAGACATATGGCAAAGGTTATAAGACAGGTGGGTCAGACCTCACCCTTTTCCTCTTCGCTAAACGTACACAAGCATGAGCATTCAAAAAGAAAAATAAGAGAAGAAAAATGGGGGAGAGAAGAATTCGACTGAACAGGAGGATCAGAGCGGTGACTAAGCTGGTGAATAATTGGCCTAATGTGGTAGTAAAACAGGCTCGATAATTAAGACCGGGTCACAAGATTGCAACAAGACGTCATTACCAGTACCAACTAGCAATCCTTGGACAACAACATTATGGCTAGACGACAGTACTACCATGAGAGGCTAACCTCAATCCCTTTTAGTCGAATGAAAGAATAACAGAATGATGGTTATGAGGAAAGAATAAGAAATGAAATACGAGAAGAAGGGAACTGAAGAAAGGAAGAGACGAGTATAAAGGGTGAGAGAATAAAAGCGAGAGGGGGAATGAAGACGCAGTCGTTGCTAGGCATTGCCGACTATGTTAAAAGGAAGAGAGATAAAATGCAATCAGTGCTAGGCTTCATCGATTATATTATACAGCATAGAAGAGAGAGAAGATGCAGTCGACACTAGGCTATGCCGACTGTGCCAGAAGAAGTGAGAGAAAACGCAATCGACGCTAGGCTTCACCAACTGTGCTAGAAGAAAAGAGAGAAAACACAGTCGGCACTAGGCTTCACCGGCTGTGCTAGAAGAGAAGAAAGAGAATGCAATCATTGCTAGCCTTCACCGACAGTGCCAGAAGAGAAGAAAGAAAACACAGTTGGCGCTAGGCTTCACCGACTGTGCCAGTAGATAAGAAAGGGAGAGACCCAGCTGGCTGTGTAGGCTTGCGCTGGTTGTGATGGAAGAGAAGAGAAAGAGATCGAGCCAGCACTAGGATTCACCGACTGTTACAGAAGAGAGAGAGAGAAAATCAAGTCGACGTTAGGCTTCATCGAATGCAACAAAAGAGAAGGACAGAGAGAAACCCCACCGATGTTAGGCTTCACCGACTGCAACAGGAGAGAAGGAGAGAGAGAAATCCAACCGGCGATAGGATTCGCCTACTACAATAGAAGAGAAGGTGAGAGATAGATCCAATTGGCGCTAAGCTTCGTCAACTGTAATAGAAGAGAAGGAGAGAGAAATCCAATCAGCGCTAGGCTTCACCGACTGGCTTCAAAAGAGAAGGACAAAGAGAAATCCAGTCGGCGCTAGGCTTTGCCAATTGCATTAGGTGAAGAACGGAGGGAGATAGAGATGAGAAGAAGAGAGATAAGAGATAGAGAAGAGAAGAGGGGAGGAGAGTGAGATAGAGATGAGAAAGAGGGAAGGAGAGAGAAAGAGGGGAGGAGAGAGAAAGTTACATGCTCAAAGGGTACCAACCCTTTTCTTCTCACTCCTCTCTCTCTCTACAAGACATACCCATAAGCTTAAGATAAATTCAAAATTTTATTGATTGATCCAAGAAGAATGAATCCGTCCTTTGTACAATGAGGCATTGCCTGTTTATATAAAATTGAGCTAAAACGTGGGTGTACGCCTAAAAACTATTTAGAGTTGAAGATAATTACAATTTAATAGAATTTAAAGAAATTCTAAAAATGGGTGCAAAATGACTATTTTCCCCTGCCTAACAATGTGTGGAATTTCAGAACATTCCCTGCTGCTGCTCGAGAACTTGCATGATCTTCTGTGGCTGACCCGGGGTTGTTCTAATGCCCGTTTGATCGAAATATTCTTACTTTCTTGTAGGGCTCGGCATGGAGATAATTTTGATACCAACTTCGAGCCATCGATCACGGTTTTGGGCCACGAAATTTGCTTGAATTTTGTAAATTCGGATCGATAGTGCACTAGTTTCTTAATGTTTTTTTGTGATTTCTTCATCGTAGTGCACTAAGCATGTCATCATGATTGCGTGGCCAAAAACGGAATGCGATTTAGAGCCTGAATGAAGATTTTGTAACTTTTGAGTTTTGGCCAAAATCTTGAATCTGGCAGCCAGAATTTCAGTCACTTCGTCCGTTTTGTACATGAAATCTGGCTGTCCATCATGTATGGGTTGGGACCAATGATAGCCCTAGACCTTGCGCACACAATGGAATTAGTTTTGCATCAATCCGTTGGGCAAGCGTCGTGATTTGGTTCATCGAGCTAGGCGTGCCACTGCTGAATTTTCTACATCTTCTTCACGGATCGGCAACGCCTGTCTAGCTTTTCTCCCTACTCAGGCATTGTCTTGGGAAGTACCACATATCGAAACACTCGTCTCGACGAGACAAACACACTCTCAAAATTTGAGCACGATCCGACTCAAAATGCGTGAGATATGGGTCCTGAAAGTCACTACCCGTGACTATGAAAACAACCACCTTTAATGGTGTTTTGGTGTAGTGAGGCCACACGAGAATAGTGTGCGGCCTTCCCTTTGTAGGTTTTTTGACCGTACCAAATCCAATGGCAATGGTCCTACTAATGTTTGAAGCACCAAAAATGTAGTTCTAGTTATTGGGTCAATTTCAGGGTGCAAGAAGCCAATATTTTGAAAATTATTTCTTTGTGTTCCCTACCTTAAACATGTCGGAATGTGATGAAACTTGGCAAGTGGCCTTTTGGAGTGCTTATAAAGATTTTGACTAGTTCTGGGGCAATTCTGAGACTATTAGAAATTTCCACTGTTTTGTACACTTTATTGACCTGCTTCCTATCAGGGACCAAGGTGCTGAAAAATACGTTCAAACAACGTGGTCAAAGAAAGTGATGCCTGAAAGGTAAATCGGCAGGAGATCCATCTTGTGACGTTTGATGTTGATGTCTGGGAGGCAAGCAACTAAAGATTTGACCGATGATTCTTCGAAAATGATGCCTGGAAGGTGAGGTAGAAGAAAACTTGAATGACAGTCATACGAGGCACCACTGAAACGACACGTGTCCAAGTGATCGGATGAGGTGTTGCTCGAGAAGCGAAGTGCTTTGATGACGGACCTATAAGAAGGCTAAGCAGAGCGAGTGGGAAAGAAGTTTTCCCACTTTTCGTTGAAGAAGCTTATTCCTTCTGTCTTTCTTTGCAGTGGGCGAAGAGAGACTCTCTTTTCTTGAGGCGTTCCTCCGGGAGGCCATGTCCTTTGCTGAGGCTGGCTCTTGGGTCCCGGATCTTGGAGTGTGTTTGAGTGTTGGGCTTTTGGGTGAAGGTGTTTGACCCTGCAAAAGTGTTGACGGACCCATGCTAAACGGAAGGTCCGTGCCTTCAGGTCCCTTTTGCTTGCTTGTGCTTCAGAGTGCAAGGTCCAAGGCTGTGCATAACGTGTTGAGGGTTGTCGGGCTTGAACCCAATCTCGTTCATCTAGCCATGATGACAAATTGTGGCGGTCTTTGCTGACCCAACATCCTCTTTGTGTTGGCTGACCAATCGAATGATTTGGTTATTTTCATCGTTCAGCGCTTAGGTGAGCCGTTGCTATGGCGAGTAGGAGTGTTTTGCTCAAGCTTTTTACTGGTTCTTCACCTTGGCTCAATGGCGAAAAGCAAAGAGCAGTTTCTTTTTTTGCATTTCAAGCTCCATTTGAAGAAAATAATTCTGCCCCTCTGAAGAGGTGCCTTTGATTCTTTTGGCACTCAATTTCCTCTTTGGAAAAGAATGACCAGTCCTTTTAGAAGACACAACTGCCTTGAGGAGATGGTAGCGAACTTAGGGAAGCGGTACCTCTGGATAGTGACTTATTTCAGAACTATCTGATTTTTCAGGGAATTACAGATTCATTGTAAACATAATCTTGTAACCCTTTTGGGTTTATGAAATAAAATCTTCTCTTTGATTTGCATTTTTACTTCTGCTATGTGGTTTTGTTTCCTTCATCATCCCCCTCATCACGCTTGCTTCTCCATTCTCTTACATTCGACTCTTATCCCTTTCAATGATGGGGATACGAACTGGACCAGGGGACTGGTTTTCCCCTTGCGGGTGCTATCTTCTCGACTTGAGAAGCTCAATGCCCTTTTCATGTTTTCATTTGAGTCGTTGGGGTGTGCGACACTTTTGGTTTTCACAACAGTAATTTTTTTTTTTTTTTTGGGAAGCAATTTAATATCATGTGCTCAGGACGTGTGCTATAGTTTAAGGTCGTATAACATGGACCATTGTACAAAGCAGTTTAACATCTTGCAGTCAGGTTTTTAGTGATCATGTAGCTCAAACCTTCATCTAGGGATAATATTTCTTCAAATATCTCCCATTGATTAGGGGCAAAACTTCCTCCCCTTCAACATTGACTCTCATATAGGATCTGTTGGGGAAGGCCTTCTTTATTTCTTCCAATATTTCCTATTGATTAGGGGCAAAACTTCTTCCCCTTCAACATTGACTAGCATGTAGGATCTGTTGAGGAAGGCCTTCTTTACCACAAATGGACCTTCCCATTTTGGCTTGAATTTTCCCTTTGTTCGGCCATGAGTGGCAATAGATCTCCTTACTGCTAGGACCAATTCTCCCTTCATGAATGTTGTTATCCTAGTTGATTTGTCGAAGGCTCATTGCATGCGATTCTTGTGAGTGTCGAGACTCTGTTGCGCTTGTAATCTCTTTTCATATAGCTTGTCTAGCTCTTGACAGTGAAGGAATTAAATTTTTGTCATTCCGTAATGGAGGGCTATACTGAGGGAAGGAAATTAAATTTCTAATGGTAATACGGCTTCACCACCATATACCAGCGAGTAGGGGTTCGACTGAGTCTGGCCTCGGGTCGTAATGAGGCAAGCCCAGAACCTCTGAAAGCTTTTTGTGCTAATCTCTTTTAGTTTTGAAGACAGATTTCCTCAAGGCGGCGCAAAGAGTTTTGTTGAAAGCCTCGTCCAGACCATTAGCTCTTGGGTGGTACATGGTCGAGCATTTCCATGTAAACCCAAATTGTTCCACCAGCTTATTAATTTGGCTACTTCGAAATTGAGGGCCATTATCATAAATGATTCGGTCGGGGATGACGAATCTGTATATGATGTGGTGATGCACGAAGTTAGCCACCACAGGGCCGGGGACTTTCTTGAGAGGAACCGCCTCGGCCCATTTGGAGAAATAATCTGTGGCATGAAAACATGCCCTGAGGAAAAAGGAGGGTCGATCGGCCCTGCAATATCCATACCCCACTGAGCAAAGGGCCAGGATGCCACTGTTGGGTAGAGGGGTTCAGGAGGCTGATGAATGAAGCTTGCATGAATTTGACACACCAGACAACATTTTACGAACACGATGGAGTTAGCATTCATAGTAGGCCAATAGTAGCCTATCCGGATGATCCTGTGATAAAGTTTAGGACCAGATTAGGCATCCCTCAAACCCCGGAATGGACTGCTTTGAGCATGCGTTTCACCTCTTCCTGATTGATACATCTGAGCAGCATATCGTTATACGAAGTTCGAAAAAGAATATTGTCTCAACACATATATCGCTTGGCTGATCTTCAGATTCTGTTTCGTTCAAAAGAATCCTCGGGAATTTGATTATTCTGCAAATACCCTTTGATGGGAGTGCCCCAATCCATCACTTGCACCACTTCCGCACACATGTGCTCCGAGGGTTCTGATCTTTCTCCCTCTCCTCCCTCTTCTTCAATTATAAGGGATTTTGAAGGGATGGATGAGTCTCATGCGTCAACAGTATCTGCCCTGACTAGGACTTGAGGGCATTGTTTGGGTGATCGTCCTTCACTTTCTTCCTCGAGTTCTTCAACGAATTCAATGAACTTCCATTCCACGACCCATATCAATGTGGGTCCTTTTAGTGTCATTTGGATTGTCACCCCTAGTTTGGCAAGCACGTTAGCTTGTGCATTAAGCCTCTGGGGTACATGTTCTAGGAACACTTCTTCGAGTTTGGTGATTGACAATTTGGCGGTATTGAAGAAAGGATGAGACTCTCTTTCCTTACATAGTATACCCTCTTGAGTTGTCTAATTACCAATCCTGGGTCGCCGTAGAAGTTCAAGCATTTCAAGTCCATATGGGAGGCAACTTCCAAGCCTATCATGAACGCTTGATATTCTGTCTCATTATGTGACCCTATCCCTGGGTGAGAGAAGGATAAGGGAATGAGGCCGTCGTAGGGGTAGAGAACACTACTCCCACGCCGCCTTTCTCAGATTGGAATGCCCCATCAAAGTGCATCTTCCATTTGCATGAGTTTTTAGTATGGAAGACCTCTTTGTCAAGCAGATCATCGATCAAAGGAGTACCTGTCGGTAGAGGATGGGCAGCCAGGAAATCTACGAGGGCTTGATCTTTGACAACATTTTGTGGCACATATGTGATGTCAAACTCCACGAGGAATAATAATCATTTTCAGAGCTAGCCTATCAGGCAAGGGTGCAATAAGAGGAATTTTATTGGGTTTCGCTTGAGAAATGAGCCTGGTTTGGTGCCTCGATCTCGCCTTCCGGATCTGGATGATCGAGTGGCACACGTCTCGGATTTCCGGGGGCCCGAGACTTTGAGATCGCTCTCTCGTGAAACTCGCTCAAGAGTGAGGGTAGGTGTAGGGGTACCAACCAATGAGAGAAGAATTTAAGGTGGGTTCAGGACTTACTTGGGCTGGCTAGCGTGGGTGCCCTCTTAGATCATAAAGAAAGCCCTCAAGTCATAGAGTTGGTTTGGAATCGCCTCCCTTGGCCTGTATTCTCATGTTTCTGCAATCACACACACATGACAAATGTTACAAGACAAGGGGGTCAAGGGACCCAATCTTGCCTTTGGGTGAAGGTACACAGACGTGCACATTCAAAAGGGAGAAGAGAAGAATGAGAGAATAATTAAGATTGGGATGAGAAGAATTCGACCAGGTAGTGAGACCGACACAGTGACTAAACCAGTAGATAATTAACCCGGTGTGGCAGTACCACAGGCTCGATAACTCAGACCGGCTCAACAGAATTACTACTAGATGACAATACCATTACCGACTAGCTTGACACAATGGCTAGTCTGTAGGGACAGTAAAGCGGGCACAGTAACTCTGACCGACACAACGGCGTTATTGTTAGACGACAGGACTACCATGGAGTGTTAGTCTCAACCCTCCATTTGATCAAGTGAAAGAGTAAAAGAAAGAAAAGAGAACAGAAAGAGAGAGAGAAGAGAAGATGGAGAAGAGAAATAAGAAAGGAAAAGAAAAGAAAGAGCGAGGTGAGAGAAATCAGTGAAAGAAGAAGAAGAGAAGAATAGAAGGAAAGGGAGAGAGAGAAAGAAGAAGAAGAGCATGAGAGGAGATAAGAGGGAAAAGAAAGAGAAGAGGGAAAAATAAAGAGAAGAAGTAAGAGAGGAAGGAAGAGGAAGGAAGACACAGACGGCAATGAGATGGGGAGAGAGAAACTCAAACGGCGACCACAGTTGTAAGGTCTTTCCTTGGTACAATAGAACTCTTCCCAAGTTGTCCAATTTGAGGCTTATTTTACATTACAACTTTGGTCTATCAGCGTCTCGGGTATTAGCAGAATTGAGTTGTCACTGACTTTGTCCTTATTCGTGTGAGGGACATAAGTTCATAAAAAATGACGTACAACACTCTCTTTTATATCAATTGTTATTACTCTCATTGGATGTTATCTATTAGTATTAGTTTTATTCCTCTTTCATTCATTTTGTTCTCTTTCATGTTTTATTCTTACTTTTATTCCCATATTGTGCTTGTATGTGTTTGCCTCATTTATCGGGATCTCTTATTCTTTCTCATTCATAGTCATTCTCTCATTTCTATAATTCTCTCTCTCTCTCTATCTCTCTCTCTCTCTCTCTCTCTCTCTCTCTCTCTCTCATTTTGTATGATGTATGTTTAGTTTATATAGTAGCATAGATTTTGCTCTCCATGATTTTCACTTTCTTATTCTTCTTGCAATTTATAGTTAGGTTCTTTACTCCTACATATTTCTATTTCTCTAACTTAGTCGTTTACTTGTGGTTTTCCTCTCTTATTCTCTTTATAAATCTGTTTTCTTAAAAGCTTCCTCTTATCCTCAAACCTCTTTTTGAAAGCCGTCTTGTGGAGTTCCAAAGTTGAAATAGGATGAAAGCCGGCTTTGCCAGCGATCTGAGAAGGATAAGTGGTCGGATGCCTCTATCTTGCCTCCTTAGATCTAGGTGATCGAGTACCACGTGTCTCGGGTTCGGATGACCTGAGACCAGAGATCGCTTTCTCGAGAACCTCATTCACAAAACAAGGGCGGGTGTCAAATTGGTGAGAGAGGAATTTTGAACGTGAGGTGGTGACTTGCACAGACGCCCTCTTAGATCACGACATAAAGCCCCCCAGCTGCTTCAACTGGTTCGGACTCACCTCCCTTAACCTGCAATCTCCTTGTTTTCTGCACAGCACTAACATGGTTAATTTTAAAGACAAGTGGGCCAAGTGACCCACCCTTATCTTAGGATGATGCACATTCATATGGTTGAGAAGATGAAAAGTTAGGGTGATGAATAAGAGAATTCGAATAAGGGGAGAAAAGAGAAGAGGACTTGACAAGGCTACAAGACTAGCATGATAGCAAGACAAGTACAACAATCAACTCGGAGTGGTAGCGAGACGGGCATGGTAACTCAGACCGGCACGACGGCAATACTACTCGAAACCAAGGCCGATATAACTGTCCTAATCTGGTGTGGCAGCAAGACGAGCATGGTACTCTAGGCCAGCACGACGGCAATACTGCTCGACAGCCAGGCCGCTATAACAATACAAGACTGAGTCTATCCTTCAGTTAAGCAAGAAGAGAAAAAAAGAGAAGATGCGAGACGACAAAGGAGGAAGGTCCCGGAGGCGTTAGGCATCGCCTTCCACATTCGTGGAGTAACAGTGTTGTGGCCCCTGGACAGCACTAGACACTGTTACTCTTGACGAACATACGAGCAGTGAACTGCAGACGACGTTAGCCATCGTCGTGGGCAACGCGAGAAGGTAGCACGTGACGATAGGTACAGAGCGCACGAAAGAAGCCTGCGGACGGCTTTACACATCGTCGCGACCCTTCGCAGGCGGCGATAGGTATCACCATCTGTGAAAGGCATAGGACGCAAGAGAAGCTTGCGGACGGCATTACGCATCATCGCGACCCTTCGCGGGCGGTGATAGGCATCACCATCTGCGATAGGCATAGGTTACGCAAGAGAGATCTGCGGGCGGCGTTACGCATCGACGTGACCCTTTACAGATGACGGCAGACATCGCAGTCTGTGATAGGCACTCAACAAGATGAGACCCCAGCGGGCGGCGATAAACATCGCCATCTGTGACCCATAAGAGGAAAGAGAGAAAGAGGCAAGCACGCACTGCCACTGTCGTGCATGACCTCTGAGAAAGTATCAGCAGAGACGGCGAAGAATAAAGAGAAGAAGAGAGAGATGAAGAGAGAAAAGAAAATCAGAGAGAGAAGAAGGGAAGAGAGAGAAAATACATTGAAGGTCGGAGGGGTACTGCTCTAAAATTTCTCTCTCCTCTCTCTCTCTCCAAGATGCACTCACGAATTCAAGGAAGAATCTCAAATATTATTGCCCAATGTAGAGAATGAAACGGGGATCCTTTACAATGATTTTCCAACGTCTTCTCAATGAGAGGTAGTGTCTATTTATAGACTAGGTTGAAATGTGGGTGGATCACCCAAAACTAACCCTAATTGATGATAATTAAGGTTTATTTGCATTAAAAGAAATAAGAAAATAGGATACAAAATGACTGATTTGCCCTTGCCTAACAATTCATGGAATATCAAAACAGTTACTGCTGCTGCTCTAAAACGTGTGTGATCTTCCATGGATGATCTGGGATTGCTTTGGTGCCCTTTTGTCCGAAAGATGATTGTTTTCTTGTAGGGCTCGGCAAGGCAATCAATTTGATACCAACTTCGAACCATGGATCGTGTTTTTAAGTCACTATCATGCGACATAAAGTTTGAATGAATCTTGCAAATTTTGGATCGATAGTGTGCTCATTTCTTGATGTTTTTCCATAATTTCTTCACTGGATCATACTGAGCATGACGTCACGATCGCGTGACAACAAATGAAGCTTGATTTAGTGCCCGGACGAAGATTTCACAACTTTGGAGTTTTGGCCGGAATCTAGAATTCCAACACTGGAATTTATTATCACTTTATTGGATTTGTGTGTGAAATTCAACTGCTCATCATGTACGGGGTTCGGACCAAAGATAGCCCTAGACCTTACGCATATGATGGAACTAGTCACATGTCAATCCAATGCGCGAGCATCATGATTTAGCCGCTCGAGCGAGCTGTGTCACTACTGATTTTCCTGCAACTTTCTTCATGGATCAGCAACTTCTCTCCGGCTTTTCTTCTTGGTCGAGTGTTGACACGGGACGTGCTACATATCGAAATGCTTGTCTTGACGATACGAATACGCTCACAAAATTTGAGCATAATCCAATATGCAATGAATGAGATATGGACCCCGAAATTCACTGTTCGTGACTGTCCCTTTAATGGAGATTACTTGCAGGGTGTCTGCACGGGAATAGTCTGCGGCCTCTTTTGTTTCGATCTTTTACCCATAACTTCTTCCTGAAGTGTCCGTTTAAGCTGAAATTTGACCCTGAGGGTTTTCAGCCGTGCCGAATCCAATGGCATTAGTCTCATGGCCATTTGATGCTCTGACAGTAGGGTTCAAGTTATAGGGGTCCATTTCAAGGTGCTAGAGGCAGATTCTGCTGAAACTGTTTCTCAATCTGCACTACTTTAAAAATGTCGGAAAGTGACGAAACTTGAAAAGAGGACTTTAAGAGTCTTTATGAAGATCTTGACCAGTTATGAGGCCATTCTGAGACTGTCAAAATTTCCACTGTTTGTCAGGCTTTATTGACTGGCTTCTCTCTTTTATTCTGCATCAGGAACCCATGGTGCTGAAAAATGTCTTTAAACAGGATTCCCTACCAAATTTTGTGCCTTGTAATAAGAGAGAATGATATGTTTGAACACATTTTTCAGCACCTTGGTCCCTAATGCGAAATAAAGAGGAAGCAGATCAATAAAGCCTCAACATACAGTGGACATTTTGACACTCTCAGAATGAACCCAAAACTAGTCAAGATCTTTATAAGAACTTTTAAAGGAAACCTTCCAAGTTTCATCACAATCAGACATGTTTAAGGTAGTAAACACAAAGAAACAATTTCAAAAAAATTGGCCTCTATAACCCAAAAATTGCTCCCGTAACTAGAATTACATTTTTAGTGTGTCAAATTTCTGTGGGACCACCGCCATTCAATCCAACACAGTCGAAAACCTCTATAAGTCAAGTAGTCAAGTTTTGGCTTTATTAGGCACTCCAGGACAAAGTTATGGGTAAAATACCGAAAAGGGGTAGGCCACACACTATTCCTGTGTGGCCTCCCTGCACCAAAACACCATTAAAGGTGGATGTTTTCACAATCACAAATAGTGAATTTTAGGGTCTATATCTCACTTGTTCCAAGTCAGATCGTCTTCAAATTTGTTGAGTATGTTCGTCTCATCAAGACGAGTGTTTCGATATGTGGTACGCCCCATGACGATGCTCGAGCAGAGAGAAACTAGATAGAAGTTGTTGATCCATGAAGAAAGTTATAGAAAATTCAGCAGTAGCATGCCACACTTCGACGGCCAAATCACGACGCTTGCACACCCAATCAATGCGAAACCAATTGTATTATGTGAGTAAGGTCCGAGGCTATCTCTGGTCTGAACCCCGCATACGATGGACGGTTGGAATTCACACACGAAAGCGTCGAAACTGCTGTAAATTTTGGTCGTCAGATTTCAAGATTCTGGCCAAAAACTCAAGACAACGAAATCTTCATCCGAAATAAAATCGAGCTGCGTTTGTTGCAACATAATCGTGACAGCATGCTCAATGTGATTTGATGAAGAAATCATGAAAAAACATCAAGGAACGAGCACACAATCATTCCAAAGTTTTCAAGATCCATCAAAAATTCAAGTTTCATGATCATGGCTTTAAAACATGATTCATGGCTCGAAGTTGGTATCAAATCGATCGTCATGCCGAGCCCCACAAGAAAATAATTATCTTTCGATCAAATGGGCATCAGAACAACCCCGGATCAGTCATGGAAGATCACGTAAGTTCTCGGGCAGCAAAAGGGACTGTTCTAGAATTCAACACATTGTTAAGCAGGGGCAAAACAATCTTTTTGCACCCATTTTTAGAATTTCTTTTAATTCAATTAAATTTTAATTATCTCCAATTTTAGATATTTTTTGAGCGCCCACCCATTTTTTGGCCCAATTCTATATAAACATACAAAGCCAAATTGTAAAGCACAAAGACACAACTCTTCAATATTCAATAAAGACTTCAATTCTTGCTTTTGTTCATGTGTGTGTCTTGAAGGGAGAGAGAGGAGAGAAGAAAAGGGTCGGTATCTATCGGTGAGGTAATTTTCTCTCTCCTCCTCTTTTTTCTCTCCTCCTCTCTTCTCATCTTTATCTCTCTTTCCCTCTCCTCTTTCCTCATCTCTATCTTTCTTTCTCTCTCCTATTTCCTCATCTCTATCTCTCTCTCTCTCCCCATTTCTCCCCCATATTTATCTCTTCTTTTCTCTCTCATTTCTCCCTTCCTCTTCCATGCTTTCCTCTTTATCTCTTTCTCTCTCTTCCTTCTCTGATCTACCGCATCTCTGTTCCTCTTTCTTTCTCCATTCATGCATGGTGGACCTCTCGCTTGGTGTGATGCCTTCATACTCCTAAGACATGAATAGTTAGTCTGGCCTTAGCCTAAGTGGCACAAGCCTATCACCGCCTAAGTTCTCTTTCTCTTTCTTCTCTTATGTCACAGTGGCGCAAGCCTAGCGTCGCCTGGCCTCTCTTTCCCTTCTCTCTCTCTCTTGTCTAGAACGGCGCAAGTCCATTGTCGTCTGTGCTCTCACTCACCCATTTCTTCTGTCTCAGACAGCGATGCCTCAGTGTCGCTTGAGTTTTCTCATTTCTTCTGTCTTAGAAGGTGAAGCCTAAGCACTGCCTAAGTTTTCTAATTTCTTCTATCTCAGACAGCGAAGCCTCATGATCGCCTAAATTTTCTCATTTCTTCAGTCTCAAACGATGAAACCCTAGCGTCACCTGAGCTTTCTCCTTTTGTTTACGGTGAAAATCTGACAGATCTTTTGATGAATATCTCTCAAAATTTAACACCTTAAACTAATAAAATATATGTAAATAAAGTGGTAGAGAAAGTGGGACTGATCGAATTCAGATTTGAGGTCAGATCTACCCGAAAATAAGCAGATCAACTCTCAGATCTGTGGTAGAGCCAGCATGATCCAAAGCATTAAAATATGATTTAAAGACAAAGTTAACATATCAAAATAAATAAAAATAGAAATAGAACAATAAAAGAATAAAAAAGAGAGAGGAAGAAACAATACCAAACTGGGCCAAATGGCTCAGGGTTCCCGAGCTTTCGAGGGCTCGCTCATATCAGAACAGGTCCTCTTTGCCTCTCTGCTTCGGATGTTGACCAGCATATCTCTGGTGTATAAGGGTTATATCCAGGGTTGTTGTTCCCTAAGTCTAGTTTTGATCGAGGGTTTTGGTGCCCTAGGTCTAGGTTTTCTCAAGCTTGGGGGTTAGGGTCTCAAGAGGTTTAGGTTTCTGTCTTTCTGAAACTCTAGGGTTTCAATCTCTATTTGTTTCTCTCGAGTTTGAAGGAAAACTTCCTTAGTTTTTTAATGGTTTTGTGATCTCTAAAGGTTGAATATGAATTCTGATATTTCCTCTAATTTTTGGGGATTTTTGGGGATTTTTCCTAAATTTTTAAGATTTTTCTAAGGGTTTTCCCTATTTTTAGTATTTTTTGGTAATTTTCCTAATGTTGGGAATTTCTAAGGTTTTTTGGCTCTTTTTCTCTCGCCTTTTGGCTTAGGGAGAGGGGGTACTTATAAGATTCAATTGGTGATTTTTCTTAAATTTTTTGGAGTTTTTTCGAAATGTTTTAGATTTATCTTGAAATTTTAGCCTTATCTAATTAAAGAAATGCATTTACTATGTCATCAAATGCATTGACTACATCATCAGCCCGCTTCTGGGCTTGTCGAGCCCTTTACAGCCCGACCCGTGGCCTAAAAGTCGGGTCTCACAGGGACTAAATTGTTATTTGTTATATCTTTTTATCCGTAGGTCCGATTCAAACGATTCTTGGACCGTTGGAAGGCTTTTTGGCTCTAATTCAAATTGGAATAGGATTTGGATAGTTTTGGGATAATTAAATTGAGTCTACTAGGATAATGTGGTCCTAAGGGTTTAGAAAACTATAGAATTTGTCAGATTTAAAATGAGGTGTCTACAGTTGACCCTCTTTGGCACTCCATGTCCTTCAAGGGACAGGTGAGTGGCAAAGAAGTAGACACTTTGGCATTCCATATCCTTCGAGGGGCAGATGAACATCAAATATAAAGAAAACATTGTGCTCACCGAGCCCACCTAAGGCATTTTTCCTCCAAGGCTTTTCAGCGTGAGATGTCGGTCAGTTACACAAGCTTGAAACTCGAGTTGGATTTTTTAGCCATGCCACTTAACTTCAGGGGTTTTTGTAATTTGAATTTTTAACCCTGACATTTTCTTTGATCTCCTTAGGGTCTCCTAAGGCTGTCTATAGTAAAAGGCTTTCTATAGGAAGAGACTTATTTGGTCGAATCAGAAGTGAGAGACGAGGCAACAACGCGGCAATCGCGGCAACGCGGTAATCATCATATAGGGGTGTCCAAGCTTCTTCATTCTTTTAAGACTTTTTTAGAATTTTTTTTTAAAGTAGGGGGAGATTTGAAATAGAACCCGAGGCAAGGACAGGTTATGATTTTAACAAAAAAATTAAAGTTTTTGGAAAACACAAGACATATAGTGAAAATTTTGAAAAGAGAAAGATATTTCGTAAAACAAGGTTGGTTAGTTGTTTTAACTCTTGCAACCATAGAGCCCTCTAAGCAGTTTAGTGTCATGCAGCGATGGACCATACACCCAACCCTTTTACGTCAATACGGGGATAGATAGAATCGATCGAACAGAGTAGTTGTGCCCTGGATACACCCGACCTTTTTACGTCATACTGGGCTAGACGGTACCTGCCTCGGCTCTTTTACGTCACACAAGTTTGACATTTTCCCATCGAATAGGGTGGTTGTGCCCTGGATACACCGGACCTTTCTGTCATACGAGGATAGACGGTACCTGCCTCGGCTCTTTTACGTCATACGAGTTTGATATTTTTCTATTGAAACAGGGTGATTGTGCGCTAGATAAACTAACCTTTCACTTCATACGGGGATAGATGGTATCTACCTCTGCTCTTTTACGTCACACGAGTTTTATCTTTTTCAATTGAAACAAGTTGGTTGTGCCATGGATACACCCGACCTTTCACGTCATATAGGAATAGACGTTACCTATCTCGGCTCTTTTACATCGCATGAGTATAACGTCTTTCCATTAAACAGGGTGGTTGTGCCCTGAATACAGCCGACCTTTCACGTCATATAGGGATAGACGGTACCTGCCTCGGCTCTTTTACATCGCACGAGTTTGACGTCTTTTCATTGAAATAGGGTGGTTGTGCCCTAAATACACCTAAACTTTCACGTCATACAAGGGTAGATGATATTTTCCTCAGCTCTTTTATGTCGCACAAGTTTGACATCTTTCCTGTCTCGGCTCTTTAACATCGCACGAGTTTGATGTTTTTCCTATCTCGGCTCTTTAACGTCGCACGAGTTTGACGATTTTCCTGTCTCGGCTCTTTAACATAGCACGAGTTTGAGGTTTTTATTTCTGTCTTGACTCTTTAACGTCGCACGAGTTTGACGCTTATCAACTCTCAGCTTTTTTATGTCACACGAGTTTGACGTTTATCCTGTCTCGGCTCTTGTACATCGCACGTGTTTGACGTTTTTCTAAATTGGACTTTGGGACATCATACGCACACATGGGGATGAGCTTGCCTCATTTCGCTTCAGGGGATCCAGTCGAGAAAACAACACTCCCAGACTAGCCAATATTGCCATTAGCGAGGTTCATCCATATCCGATGTGTGGTAGTTGGTTGTTATACTCATAAAACCATGGAGTGCCTGGCTAATTTCAAACCTTCATAGTAGGCGTAGGAAGTTGGTTTCGAGAACGAGGTCAAATCGACTAACAGTTTAACCTCTTGTAGTGATGGAGGAATTCCTTTCTAAAAAGGTTTTAGAAATGGAGGGTTTTAACAATCAGATTGAAAAACCGTTTTTAAAAAAGACGGGCCTTACAGTTTTGCCACTTGTGGCCCCTTTAGTGGTTCCTATGTGAGCGTATCGGATCCTTGCCTTGAATCTTCGGGACGAGGAATCATCAAGTATTTCTTTATCTTCCAACCTCAGCTCTTGTATTGCAATTCAATGAGAGTTCTCTGAAGTTTCAAGCGAAATAGAGTCTTAAAAATATAGGATACCGCCCCTGGGTGTTCAGAATCTCTTTGTATTTCCGATTTTGTTACTCCACCACTCACCTTTCGAAGTTTCAGATGATCTAGGTTCTTAACAATGTTCCGTCAGGCTAATGTTTATTGATTTTCTTTTAATACCGCTTTGATTCAGGGGGAGGAAGAGATGATGTTTAGAGAGAAAAGACTTTGGAGAGTAGAAGGAAGGAGAGAACTTCTTCATTTTCATTACCCCGGGGTCCCTTTCGGGGTGTTCAGTCTGGTAGCCTTTTTTTCAATGCTTGGGATTTCTTTCGGATTTTCAGCCTAGCGGATTTTTTTTTTTTTTTATCACTCAGAGGTCCCTTTCAGGTGTTCAGCCCAGTAGCCTTTTTTCCAATGCTTGGGGTTCGGATTTTCAGCCCTGCAGAATTTTTTTTTTTTTTTAAGAAGAAGAAAATTGTGATAAAGGAAGAGGGGGAGGAAGAAGACGAGTCAAAAGGTGTCCCCTTTTTTTTTTTTTTTTTTTAGCAACTCACCTTAAGATCATGTAAGAATTCGATCATCTTTTCCTCCTCCAAGTGACAAGGAGGTTCAAATATCGGTCTTCCTCTTATTTCCCTTAACCCAGGTTGGCATCCAAAATCTCTTTGACAATGGTTGTTGAGTCTCCATTGAACTTTTTCTTTAAACTACTCCACTTAAACCTTGATTTTGGTACTACAAATCACTCTCAATTTCCCAATCCCTTAGTCTTCTGTATGGACGGATAGGCTCATCAGGGTTTTCCCGTTAATGGAGTATTTTATGTTGCACATTGGCCATTAATGCCTTTTGAAATATGAGGCATGAATGCCTCATTTGGTTATTTGAAAGGGGTCAGTGATCACCCAACTCCTTTTCGATAATCTTTTTCATTGAACATTTGGAATTGCTTTTTGTAGGTTAACTTCGTAGTAGGCACCTGCTCAGTGCTCAAGCTTAGGTGAGATTCTTGCATCAGAAGAGTGATTAAGTTGGTATTAGATAGCCTTACCCAATGTTAGGAGTCAATGAAGAAGGGTTCAATCTCATTAGTTGCCCCTATTGCATCCTCTTCATGAGAGGAGTTTGCCCCTATTGGATATTTTGATGGGGTTGCCCCTGCAGGGCTTTCTATTCCGTTGGGAACTTGTTCTTCACATGATGAATTCTCTTGATATGGTGGTGCTCTTATTATTAGAGCTGCGCTCATGTCGTTAATGACTTTTAGAGAGCCTACCTCTTGAGGAGGTAACATGGCCGGATTTTTAATATCCAATTCTTGATCCCAAATTGGTGGATCATTCAAGAAATCTTGTGAAGGTGGTCCAGGTGGGCCCCTTAGAATTTCCAAATGTTCGACTTCTTTTGATACTTGAGGTGTTGACTCCTTATTTGGAAGCATAATGGGAGACTTTGGGGTGTTGACCCCTTGTTTGAAACATGACCCCTTCTCGTTGATCTGGATGACATCAATTTCTAACATGTCATCCTGTTGAATCATGCTTGTTTGGCTAACTAGGATAATGTGGTCCTAAGGGTTCAGAAAACCATAGAATTTGTATTTGCTAAGTTTCTTCTTTTATTTTCTGTATTTGCACTTATGGCTTTCAGGTTCTGTAACCCAATCATCTGGATTGGGGATTTTCTTATCCTCGCATTCGCAAGAGTTCCAAGGGAACAAGTTCCTCGAACTTCATTCCCAACCTTCCTTTTGTGCAAAAACCTCGCGTCTAGCTCCAGGTCGTAACATGGATTGGTGTGAAAAGGGATTTAAAAGTCCCTAACTCCCCGGCTTTTAGCTCTGGTTGAACTTTCGCCAAGGCCTCTTGCATCGGCAGCACATTTGTTGTCGCACACAGTATGCACCCTGCCATCGGCAAGTCACTTGTCAGTCGTATTATCGAGGTACGCCAGAAGGCTACCCAGTCCCTCTCTGCAAAAGGCAAGCAAGTTACCATTGCTTATGTGGGTCGCTGCAAGGCTACCCCCCACATTCCTACACCACCACGAGTCTCTATCCTTAGATGCTCGACACATCGAAGCAGAGACCTTGGGACCTCCACCTCTCGCACACACTAAAAGACTCGTGGGTCATCAACTCGAGTTGCACCTCAGGGTAACCTTTATATTACTTCGAGTCAGCGTCCAGGATCAGACCTCCCCAGGTCAAGTCCTGCACACATTGATCATATGCATCCCACTGCTCGGGGCAACGCCATTATTGCACCAACCCGAGTACACAAGAGATGACCTTCTCACCCTCCTACTCAGCACACATAAGTGCACCCTATAAGGGGCAGGCCTCCACCTGGTCTCTTACAAACACTTGCTTGCAGTTCTCGGCCTCTTAAGGCCAGACCACTTACTCAAGCCTGGACTGACCCTAAGGTCACCCATGACCCTTCTTCAAGGGGCGCACATGCGTTTCCGCCACAAACAGCCCCTAGCCCCTCGACTCAGACGTCCTCATGAGTCAACCCTGCTCTTGCCTACTCCTCCTTCTTCGAGCAAGCACCTACAACCCTGGTACTCCAAGACCTTCCCCAAGAGTACCATCTTCAACCGGCCTCGTCATATCGGTCATGTCTTTGGAGCTCATAAGAGAGCACAGGGCAAAGACCTAATGGAAGATCAAGTCCTTCATCCTCCTAGGCCCAGGTTAATTTCAGTCCCTGACCCTCATCCTTTGTCGCACTTGATGGAGACAGCTCTCTCTTGTGCAAGAAGAGCTGTCGTAGTCTCGATCACAGTTTTGGCGCGAAGGCCATCGAAACCTCAAAGCTAAACGCGATAGGGGTTTGCAAATTCTGATCAAGTGACCAAGGCGGTCAGGGCAACCAGATCTGATGACCCTTTTCGCCTGAATCCCTTCTACTCCCTTCAGGTGACGAAGCCTGAAGAAGAAGTACACGAGCCTTGCACTGTGGTTAGCGTTGTAGAAAATGAACCAGCCACTTAGTAGCCACGGTCCCAAGACCATCGAGAACCGGTCCTCACGCGATCGGCATATAAGAGTCGAGTCCAGTCGGGGCATGCTAACCCCCTGCTGACCGATCTGCTACACACGACCCGTCAAGTTTGCAAGTCCTCAACTGCAACTAAAGCTGACCTCCCTGAAGAAACAGTCAACGTAATGGTTATAAACGAACCTGACTCGCAGGAAGACTACATGAACAAGTTCTAAGATATGGTACACGCAATGATGGAAATGATAGATCGCATAGATGTTGCACGACAATCAACTAATCATGAGGTCAATTCCCATCACTCAGATGGTGCACCTCCAAGGTAGCCCCTTCCCTCCGCCTCACAAGACATTTCAGTCCCTCACCCCGTCTCACAGTTAGATATTGATGCTATGGTGACCCCTAGCTTAAAGAATAGACAAATTCCAGGGATATAGGTTGCAACTCCTTATCAAAGGTCGTACCCTTCATACATTGACCAGGTTCCATTTCCCTCAGATTATAAGAAAACAAAGTTTCCCCTATTTAATGGAACCACGTCCCCGAACCAGCATATAGCCCATTTCCAAGCAGCGTGTCGTCAATTTGTTGAAACCCCTGATGGCCCAGCTTTTCAGTGGTATGCTCGATTTCTCCCAAACTCGATGCATACTTGGGAGGAAATGGAGAAACTCTTCCACCAGTGCTTCTACGAGGTCGAGAGAGAGATTCAAACCATTGAGCTTCTCACCCTGACCCAAGACCCTGATGATTCTGTGGACCAGTTCATATCAAGATGGAGAAATTTAGCTGCTCACTCCCATGCTTGAGAAGGAAGCAGTTCAAACTTGTGTGTGGAACATACGATCCGAGATCGCTCTACATGTCGAGGCTTCAAATTCGACCTCCATGTCAGAGCTGATCTCTAAATAAGTCTACATAGAAAGCCTATCACGCCACCACGGGGGTCACGACAACCGTCTGCAACCTCAGGAAACAACCAGGGCAATGGTAGCTCTCGGAGTAACCCCCGGGGCAGCCAACAAAAAGGATCAATCAGTGCAACATCACGGTCAATGATCCAAAGAAGGCTCCCTCCCAAACTTTGGACCTATCCAAATGGGTAAACACAGCGAAAGCGCCGTAGGGAGGCAAGCAACAACAATCATACGACCGAGTACCACCACCTGTGAATCTTAATCGAGATGACTATTGGACCAGGCATAGGAACAAGGTCTACCCCTTTGAGAATGAATGAGTTGTTGCGTTATTTCGAATATTGTTGGAATAGAACATGATCCAGCTTCCAGAGGCCAAGTTCCCTGAGCAAGTTGGAATCTATACCCAGGCAAATTATTGTGCTTACCAACGAAGGGTCAGCCACCCCACAGATGACTGCTTCACACTAAAGGACATCATTGAGGCTTTGATCCAAAAGGGTCAAATTAAGCTTGAGGAACTAAAGAAGGCGTTCAGGGCAACAGAAGCCTCTCGCATAGTGATCGTTGATGAAGAAGACGGTGAGCCTGATATCCTTCGAGCCTTCTTTGATGTCATGCTTCAAAAAGGCCTTATCACCCCAAAGCTATTAAGGCAGCCCAAGCGCCTCGCTAAGGGAACCAAGGACCAATGGTTCTCGTACCACCAGATATGGGGTCATGATCTAAGCGAATGCTCCAGTTTTCATGAAATATTCGGGAAGAAAATATAGGAATGCAATGAATCCTGTAACCTTTCAGAAGGGGACCCTCAAATCACAGCTCCACCTGTACAACAGGGTCTCTCAACACAAGATCTTCATAATAATGATTCAGATTCGGCTGAACCCTCTACTTCCCAACTATGGATAGTCCACCATGGGAGAAGTAGACTCAAGTCTTTAAGGCGATAAGCAGTTCGCCAAGCTAGTGCTGTTCACAAGCCTAGCGAGACGAATCAAGCACCACCTCAAAAAACCAGAAGGAGACGTGCACCAAGGGCTGCTCGCCATAGAAACAAGACCGCTCAACTGTCAGTCGAGCAGGAATTTCTCAGGCCTCTCCCCCCACTGTCAACTTTATAAGACTTTATCCCTGACACAATCCTCCTTCCTTCTCCATCCAATCAAGAGGATGTCTCTGAGTCATCTTCTCCTCAGAGCACGTCCAATGAGGGTGACGACATTAAAAGCACTCCCCAATGGTCTATGCAGAAGAAAGACCTAAAAGTCTCCCTACACACGTCCAACCCTGGTGATGATGTAAAAAGCTGCCCAGATCAGTCTGATGAGGGAATGACCTTAAAAGTCCCCCACCTTCTGACCCTTCTCCTTCTTCTTTTTCTGCTTCTCATCCTTCCTCTTCTATGTCTCCTACAGGTAAACCCTTGAAATGTCCAGACTTCGAGGCTCTCGATAGAGAATTCGAAGGAATTAGCATAAGCAGGACGCAACGGAAGCGCTGAGAAAGACTCTAGTCCAGGCAGCTGGATTCTTAATGGTTGTTGATGCCCTAGCAGCTAAGGCCAAAGCATAGCCGCCTTCTTCAAAGAAGCATAAAAAGTCAAAGCCAAAGAAACCCCTATGGCCCCTTGAGCCTGACTTTGAGCTGAGACTGAGAGAATCAAGAGGGCAAAGCTTATACTCTTAGGAAGCTTGCCACACGATAGAAGTCTATGAAGTACCAACCAGCGCGGGGCAAACACTGCAGACACCCTTGCAAAGACCGTGTGATTCGTACAAGGATGTTTCTTTCATCACGATCGCTGAATCTCAACTTCCCCTTAATTTTCAAGACGAGATCCTGCAGCCTGACAGGCTTTTCACGTTTGAGGTTGACCTTCTATCCCTAGGTTCGCGAAAGGTGCAGGAATCATGACCTATAACCCTACCCTATAACCCTGTTGGAAGCAGAGATGTCAAGGTCATGGATCTCTGCACTTGAGGTTGATGAAAAGACCTTTGAAAATAGCGAGGAAGAGTTGCAAGATGCCTCAGAAGAATGGGAAGACGGTGGTCAAGCTACTGCTGACGAGCTCAAAGAGATAAATCTTGGAGATGAAGTCGATCCAGGCCCACTTTCATTTAAGCGAATATGCCTTCAAGAAGAGAAAGAAAATTTAGTTACTTTCTTGCGAGCGAACAAAGATGTCTTGGGTTAGCATTACCATGAGATGCCTAGTTTAGACCCTCAAGTCGTCGTTCACTATCTCGACATAGATCCGAGTGTCAAACCTATTAAGCAGAAATCAAGGAGGTTTAGGCCTGACCTCGAAATGCAGATAGATGTCATAGTGACCAAACTCAAACAAGCATGTTTCATTCGCAAAGTCAAGTACACAAAATGGCTAGCAAATGTTGTTCCAGTCAAGAAGAAGAATGGCCAAATCAGGGTTTGCATTGATTTCCGTGACTTGAATACCGCCTGTCCCAAGTATGACTTTCCATTACTATTCTTCGAGATGCTCATCGATTCTACGGCTCACTGTCAAATCTTTTCCTTCATTAACGGGTACTCTGGGTATAATCAGAGATAAGGATGGCGCCCAAAGATGAGGAAGTCACTGCGTTCTTAACTCCAAAAGGGGTCTTCTGTTACACAATGATGCCTTTTGGATTAAAGAATGCTGGTGCCACTTACCAGAGAGCATTGACGACCATCTTCAAAGACATGATGCACAAAGAGGTGGAGTGTTATGTGAATGACTTGGTGCTAAAATCCGAAGAAAATGATACTCACATGAGAGACCTTGAAAAGGTATTCGAGCGACTACGCCTTCATCAACTTAAAATGAACGCACTGAAATGCGCTTTTGGCGGGCGATCGAGAAAATTATTGGGGTTCATTGTCAGACATCAAGGGCTTGAAGTTGAGCCAGTCAAGATAAAGGCGATCCAAGAAATTTGGTCACCAACTCCACTGCGAGAGCTCTGCTCTCTTCAAGGGCAGCTAGCGTACATCCACAGCTTCATCTTAAACCTCTCAGATCACTCTAAACCCTTTACGCACCTCTTAAAGAAAGATACCCCATTCATATGAGATGAAACATGTCAAGTGGCCCTTGATGACATGAATCATTATTTACTTAGTCCTTCAGTGCTCTCCACACCAGTCTTTGGAGAAGCTCTCATCCTATATGTGACTGCTCTGGACGAGTCACTCGGGGCATTGTTAGCACAAAACAATGACGAGGGAAAAGAAACGGCACTGTATTATCTCAGCCGTAGGATGCAAGGGGCTGAGAAGAATTACCCCCCTATAGAGAAGATGTGCTTGGCCATGATCTTCACAGTACAAAAACTTTGTCACTACTTGCTTGGTCATGAAGTGAAGCTTATATCAAAAGCAGATTCTGTAAAGTTTCTCATGACACGCCCATGCTTGTCGGGACTTCTTGTTAAGTGGGTACTATTGCTGATGGAATTTGACATCACATATATCCCACAAAAGGTCATCAAGGGCCAAGGTTTGGCCGATTTTTTCACAGCACACCCCGTACCGGCGGAATCTCCTTTATCTAGGGACCTCCCCGACAAAGAAGTATTCTGTGTAGAACTTGCTTATGCGTGGGAGATGTATTTTGACGGAGCCTTCCAATCTGAACGAGGTGGTGCCGGAGTGGTATTCCTAACCTCGAAAGGAGGAGTATTGCCACTTTCTTTCCCTCTCGCAGAGGACGGTTCTCATAGCAAGGCAGAATATCAAGCCCTTAAAATTGGGTTGGAGATAGCCTTTGACATAGACTTGGAGTAGCTCAAGATCTATGGCGACTCTGAGGTGGTTATCCCACAGCTCAAAGGGATTTATGACATGAGAAAAAACACTCTCAAGCCTTATCACGATACTGCAAAATCATATATGGCCCAGTTTGAGGATGTATCCTTGAGTCACATCTCCGGGAGGTTAAACTCATAGGCTGACGCACTTGCAAACCTCGGCGCTACAATTCAAACTATCATCATCAGGACCCACGCTTATCTGGGTGGCAGAGTGGAGACACATCCAACTAAGAACTAATGTAGACGTGGATGATGAGAGAAATCTCTTCCCTGAGTGTCCTCCTTATCCATTCAGAGCCCTACTATCAGCTAAAGAAGTTATCAAGACTGAAAACGAAATGGCATAGAGTCAAGGAGTTAAGGTTCGAAACCAAGAACCGGAGTTCTTCGACCTAATATGCACGGTCGAGCAGGTAGAAGATTGGAGAGAGCCCATCACTAGTTTTCTAAAACATGGTAGGCTTCCGAAAGATCATGTCGTACGCAACAGTGTACGTCGAATGTCTACCAAGTATACTCTCCTTGAAGGCGATGCTCTCTTCAGACGGTCATTTGACGGTATTCTTCTTAGGTGTGTGAACGTGTAAGAGGCAAATAAGGTGTTAGAAGAAGTACACTCAGGCATTTGTGGACAACACCAGTCTGGTACTAAGATCTATGAACGGATATGCAGATTGGGGTATTATTGGCCTTCCATGATTGCTGGTTCCTTAAACTATGCTAAAAACTGCCAGGTGTGCCAAATACATTCAAGCATTGTTCACCAACCTCCAGAGCCCTAAGGCTCTTTTCACAATAGGGTATGGATATTGTAAGACCCATTGACCCTCCTTCGGCAATGGGTCACGTCTTTATTCTAGCTCGAATAGATTATTTCTCTAAGTGGGCTGAAGCGGTCTCCCTTAAGCAAGTTTCTAGGACAGCAGTGGCTAAAGTCATGCGACACCACATTATATACCGGTTTGGGGTGCCTGATCGGATTATCTCTGACAATGACCCTCAATTTTGAAATCATCATATTGATCACTTGGTTAATTAGTTCGGCTTTGAAAGGAAGTACGCAACTATGTATTCCTCAAGCGAACGGATTAGCTGAGGCTTTCAATAAAACCATGTGCAACGTTTTACAAAAATCTATATCAAAGATGAAGAGGAACTGGCATGAGAAGCTTCCTGATGCCTTGTGGGCCTATCGCACCACCACAAGAAATGCCACTAATTCTACTCCTTACTCCCTAGTCTATGGGGGTGAAACAGTTTTACCCCTCGAAATTCAAATCCCTTCATTGTATGTCGATATACATCAAGGACTAACAAAAGAAGAGAGAGTCAACCTCTGGTATCAAGAAATGGATGCACTTGATGAAAAGAGGTTAGAGGCTCAGCAGAACCTCGAACTCAACCAAGGGAGAATGAAGAGGGCTTTTGACAAGTCGGTCAAGGTCCGCTTATTCGCCCGTAAGATTTAGTTCTAGTTGTCAAGAGGCCGATTGTTATGCATGGTCAGTGTAAAGGGAAGTTTGAGTCCAAGTGGGAAGGTCCCATTATAGTCAAAAAGGTCTAGCCAAATGGAGCTTACATACTAGCATATCCTGATGGAGAGGAGGCAATGCCCCCTATCAATAGACGATACCTAAAGAAATACTACCCATGATGCATATTCAAGAAAAGAGACTCAATGAAAAGCAAGCAAGACAGTCCAAACAAAGTTTAAGTCTTTTTATTGCAGTAAAAAGGAGTTACAAGTTACAAGCCAAAAAGCCCTTTGTTAGGGAGGTTACAAGTCTCTTGCATCTAAGGAAAAGAAGAACAGTAGGCACCAAAAGTGTTGCTCTTGCATCTGAGGATAAGAGGTTAGTTACAAACCAAAACCCACACGATTGCTCTTGCATTTGAGGGTAAGAAGATGGTTACAGGCCAAAATAAATATTCTCCTCATGAAGAAGAAGCAAACCCACTAAATAAATTCTCTCCTCATGAAGAAGAAGCAAATCAACCAAAGAAACACCCTCATCATGAAGAAGAAGCAAAACCACTTGGAGAGTCAGCTTCAATTTATCTGACGAGTGTCTTCAAAGAGGATGGTTACAAGCTAAAATAATAGGCCAACCAATATCAAGTTAGCTTCAATTCATCTGACGAGTATATCAAACATACAAGCCAGACTTCTTTGGCAAGAAACTAGCCTATGATGGAGAGCATACCATGTTCATAGTGAATGCGTTTCCAAAGAACAACATGAACTTCACTGTTGTACTGGAGGACTTGGCTTTCAATGGTCATCAAAGCCAAACCTTACCACTGGTCACCACCCTTTGCCTACCCAAGTCAGCGCCGCGCGAAACAATTCCCACATGTGATTCACTACCACATGTGAGACACACCATGCATGTCATGGCGTGCATCATGCACGGATAAGCTCTATCTGAAGCTAGCATCGGTTGTGTTCTCTAGAGGCTAGCGCTGGTGTTTGAAGACATTTTTCAGCACCTTGGTCTCCCGGTAAATAAAGCCTAATAAATAGTGGGAATCTTGAAAGTCTCAGAATAGCCCCAAAACTGGTCAATATCTTCATAAAGACCCTCAAAAGACTCCTGCCAAGTTTCGTCGCATTCCGACATGTCTAATGCAGCGCAGACTGAGAAACCGTTCCAGTAGAATCAGCCTCTAGCACCTTGAAACGGTTCCTATAACTAGAGCTATATTTTTGGTGTCTCAATTTGCTCTGGGACCACCTCCATTGGATCTGACACAGTTGAAAACCCCCAAGGGTTAAATTTCATCTTGAAGGGACATCTCAGAAAGAAGTTATAGGTGAAAGAGGGAAACAGGAGGAGTCACACGCTCTTTCTATGTGGCCACCCTGCAACTCAACTCCATTAAAGGGGCAGTCATGACCAGTGACTTTCAATGCTTATATCTCCCTCTTTTGAGATCGGATCACATTCAAACTTAATGGAGCATGTTCTTCTCGTCGAGACGAACGTTTCGATATGTGGCACGCCCCACGACGACGCCCGAGAGAGAAAAAAAGCGAGAGAGAAGTTGCTGATCCGTGAAGAAAGTGCAGGAAAATCAGCAGTGTTGCGCCTCGCTCGAGCAGCAAAATCACGTGCGTAAGGTCTTGAGCTATCTCGATTCTGAACCCTGTGCATGATGAACTGTCGGATTCCGCACACAAAGCCAACGAAGTGACTGCAAATTCCAATGTCGGAATTCCAGATTCCAGCCAAAACTTCAAAGTTGCAAAATCTTCGTTCGAGCACAGAATCGAGCTTTGTTTGCTGTCCCACTATCGTGACAGCATGCTCAGTGTGTTCTAATGAAGAAATCATAGAAAAACATCAAGGAACGAGGACACAATCGATCCAAAGTTTCAAGATTCATTCAAATTTCAAGTCACATGATCAAGCCCTAAAAACATGATCCATGGCTCGAAGTTGGTATCAAATCAATCGTCATGCCGAGCTCCATAAGAAAACAATCATCTTTCGATCAAACGGGCATTAGAAAAACCCCGGATTATTCACGAAAAATCATGCACCTTCTAGAGAAACACATGGACTGTCTTGAAATTCCACAACTTGTTAAGAAGGGGCAAATCTGTCATTTTGCACCTTATTTTCTAATTTCTTTTAATTCAGTTAAATCCTGATTTTGATCATCCACCCATGTTTGGGCACAATTCGATATATACCACGTACCATCATTGTACATAAAATGACTTGAAAACCCTTCACAAAAGAGAATTTTTTACTTAATAGAATTCCCTTTCCTTCTCATTGTTGGGTCATGTATGAAGAGAGAGAGTAAAGAGAGAAAAACTTTTAGATCAGTACCCCTAACCTCAAGGTAAATTTTCTCTCTCTTCTTTTCTCTCTTCTTCTTCTTCTTCGTTTGAGCCTCCCTCAGAGGCCATGCATGGTAGCGGCAGTGTCGTGCATGCCTCTTTCTCTTCTTTTTCCCCTTCTTGTGGTTTTACTGGTTGTGCATGGTGATGGCAGCGCCATGCGCGAGCTCCTTTTCCCCTTCTGTTTGCGAGACTCTTTCTCTCAGCTAGATTTGCAGACGTCACTGCTCATCGTCGTTTGCAGGTGTATCCTCGATGTCTCAGCAAGGAACACGGGTAGCGAAACTTATTGTCGTTTGCAGGGGCTTCACCCTGTCGTGTGACTATTGCAGGCAGCGATGTCCATCGCCGTCTGCGAAGGGTCTCGGCAATACCCATCACCGTTAGTGAGCTTCTCTTTTGCGCTCGACGCTTACCACCATGTGCAGGATTCTCTCGCTCGTCTGGCACCTATCACCATGCGCAGGCTTCTTTCGCGCACTCGGTGCCCATCACCGTGCGCAGGCTCCTTTCATGTCTCTTTGCACCTATCACCGTGCATAGGCTTCTTTCGCATGCTCAATGCCCATCGTCGCGCGCAGGCTCCTTTCGTGCCTCTCTGTGCCTATCGTCGAGTGCAGGCTTCCCTTGTGTCCCACGCCTATCGATGTGTGCTCCATGAGAAGTAATCATCGTGCGACTTATGAGAATTTATCATCGTGCGCCTTGTCAGAAGCTATCGTCATCCACAAGAGACGTGTTGCCTTCTTGCGTTGTCAATGGTGATGCTTATTGCCATCCGCAGGTCTCTCTTTTGTCCCACGTCTAGCGTCGTGTGCTTCACAGGGAGCTATCGGTGTGAGCCTCACCAAAATTCATCGCCACCCACAAGGGACGCGATGTCTTCTCATAATGACAACAGCGAGGCCCATTTGTCGTCTGGTTTCGTCCTCCTTCCACTCCATCAATCTCTCATATAAACGTACATTGCCCTAAGACAAGGGTGGGTCCCTTTGGCCCACTTGTCTTGAAAATTAACCATGTCACTGTTGTGCAGAAAACAAGGTGATCGCTAGTCAAGAGAGGTGATTTCGAACCAGCTAAAGCAGCTGGAGTGCTTTCGTTGTGATCTAAGAGGGCACCCATCCGAGCCAGCCTGAGTAATTCCTGAACCCACCTTAAATTCCTCTCTCATCGGTTGGTATACCTGCCCTTGCTCCTGAGCAAAGTTCGTGAGAGAGCGATCTCAAGTCCCGGGTTCATTAGAAACTCGAGATACGTGCTGCCAGATCATCTAGATCCGAAGGTTGAGATAGAGGCACCTAACCAGCTTAGCGATTCCACTGGGGACTTATTACCCCTTTGTCGGTCCACTCTTGTTTGATCAATATCATCTTTTACTTTCTGCACTACTTTCTATGGCACCTGGGTTATTCAATCAATTCATCTGAGTTGGGGACTTTCTTATCCCCGCACTCGTGACTGTCTCAGGGAAGCAAACTGCTTAAGCTTCCTTCCCTACACTCCTTCTGAGTCGGGACTCACAGTCCGGCTCCCAGGTCCTGTCCTAGGTTAGTGCGAGAAGGGACTTAAAGGTCTCTGACTCCCCGCTTCCTCGCCCTGGTGGACCCTTCATCAAGGCCCCTTGCATTAGTAGCACATCTGCTACCGCACATAGTACGCACCCTGCTACTAGCAAGTACCTTGCCAGTCATATTGCTGGGGTATGCTGAAAGGCTGCCCTGTCCACTCTCACCAAAGGCAAAGAAGTTGTCATCGCTTCTGAGGGTTGTCATACAGCTACTCCCCTTCACTATCCTGAAACTCTACACCTTGAGGCTCGGCACACGGAGGCAAAAATCCTGGGGTCTCCACCCCATGCACACATCTAGGAGCTCGTGGTCCAACCACTCGAGCCTCACCTCGGGGCAACTTTCATGCTGCTTAGAAATTTCATGCTACCTCAGACTCGTGTTTAGGTCTAGGTCTTCTCAGGCCAAACCCTACGCGCGCCATGCATCCCACAGCTCGGGGCAGCACCAATTATGTGGCAGCTCGAACACACAAGGGTCGACCGCTCTGTCCTCCCTCTCAGCGCACACAGCTTCACCCTGTGAGAGATAGGTTACTACCCGGTCCCTCACAGACACAAGCTCGTGGATCTCGACCTCTTAAGGTCGAACCAGTTGAGCAAACCTGGGCTAACACCCAAGTAACCCAGACGGCTAACCCTAAAGGTGCACACACACTGACTTTGTAGGTTCCTCCTCACTACCGACTCAGGCGGAGTCATGAATCAGCTCCTTCTTCTTTCACTCCTCTCTCACCAAGCAAGCACCTCGAGACCTGGTACTCAAAGGTCTTCCCTAAGAATACCATCTTGAGCCAGCCTCAGGTCAGCCGTGCATTCGGGCCCCACAAAGAATTCAGAGCAATGGCCTGATGTCAGACAGGAGCCTCCAGCCTCCAAGGCAGCGACCTAGGTTTCCCTCAATCCTTGGACCCCATTCTTTGCTTCATCTAATAGGAACAGCCCTCACTTGCTCAAGAAAAGCGGGGCAATCGAAGCCTCAGGCTTGGTTTTGGAGTGAGGTCCATAGTCGCCTCAAGATCAAGCAGAAGAAAGGTCTACAGATTCTGACTAAAGAAGCCCCCAAGGTAGTTGAGGTTACCACCTTTCGTTGTCTCCTACCTTGTAATCCCTTCTTCCCTCTGTAGATCCTAGAGCCCGAGCCTGTCCAAGAATATTGGTACTGCGCCTGCCGTAGAGAAGTAGGCCACCCCACTCAGGACTAATCTAAGCTCAACGACACTATTGAAGCCCTTATTAACAAGGGTCAAAAAAGCTCGAAGAGTTAAAGAAAGCGTTCGGGGAAACTGAGGCTTCTCACATAGTGACAATACAAGAAGATGATGGGGCACCAGCCATCCTCTGTGCACTATTTTCCATAATGCTCGAAGAGGGACACATCACTCCAAAGCCGACAAGGCAACCCAAGTCCCTGCCTCCAGGAACTGAGAACCTTTGGTGCTCATATCACCAATATGAGGCCGTGACGTGAGCAAAGCACTGGCTTCCACGAACTCTTGGCAAAGAAGATGCAGCAATGTCAGGAGATTCATGGTAACCTAAAAGGATGCCCTCAAGTCCCTCTTCCACCAGTGCAAAAAGAACTCCCGACGCAAGCCCCGGGAAGCGCTGTGCTCGACCCTCTACAAGCCCTCTTCAAGACAATACTTCAACATGGTCTCGTCACTTCGAACTAGCTAAAGCAGCTGGGGGGCTTTCTTCATGATCTAAGAGGGCACCCATGCGAGCCAACCTGAGAAAGTCCCGAACCCACTTTAAATTCCTCCCTCGTCGGTTGGCATACCTGCCCTTGCTCTTGAGCAAGGTTCTTGAGAGAGCGATCTCAAGTCCCGGGTTCACTAGAAACCCGAGATACGTGCCGTCAGCTCATCTAGATCCAGTGGGCAAGATCAAGGCACCTAACCAACACGCTGTGTTGCTAACTCCCAGCGCCGGCTGACTTGTCTGATACCAGCACCTGCTGACTTGTTTGATGTCAGCACCGGCTGTGTCCGCCAAAGGCTAACGCCGGCTGTGTTTCCCACTCCTAGCTTCGATTGCCTTTCCTAAGGATCAGCATCAGCGATGCCTTAAAAAATCCAGCGTCGACTGTGTGTTCTATGCAATGTTGGTTGTGCTGTGACTGTTCACCTCCTGGTGACTCTTCGTTTTCGGCCCCCCCGATTCTCGAGACTCCTTATTTTCTGCTTATGACGTTTGGACTCCCCGAGGGTTGAATGATTTCCAAGGGAAACCGTTTGTCTTCCTGTGACCGTTCACCTTCCCTACGACAATCCACCTCCTATGACCGTCTGTCTCCCTGCGCCCTTCGGTTTCTCATCGGAACCCCTTTCCACTACCAGAAACTGTTGCAACTTTCTTCCAAACCACCGGGGAAACTCACTTGTACCCACTGAACAACTGCTAAAAACTAGCGAAAGTTCACCCAACGGCCCCTTGCTGCAACTTTCGCCCTTCTTTTCTTCTCTATCTTGCCAAAATCACTGCCGAAATCCCAGAAAACTTCTCAAAATCATGGCTAGAAGTTCCCTGTTGTCCCGAAAAACTCATTGTTTCCACGGCAAAACTCCCTGATGGCTTCACAATGCTCACTGCAAACTCCTGCAAAGCCGGACAAAATTCCTGCTTCCTGTCGGAATCCTTCCTTGTCTACATGCAAGCTGCTAATTTGGTTGAAATCCCACGTGCACTCACTCAAGCTTTCATCGGAAACCTTCTTCTCACCATTAGAATTTTTTGAAGTCTTTTTACCCTTCGGTGAAAAACAGTGAAAATGGGGTTTACCCCCTTTATATAGCCGAAGCTTCCCGTAAAAGCCCCTTGCAAACTGGTAATTCCAGCCATGTGCAAGAAGACCAAACATCAATGGACCGGATTGGGTCGGGCTCTAACTCGAGGCTCGACTAAAGTTTTACTACCGTCCATTAAAAACCGCGCAACACAGACCAGGACCGGGTTGGGCTAGAGTCATGGCCCAAACATTGACACATGCCCAGCGCCGGTTGCGATCCAAACTACCGCGTTTGCAAACCCTGACGCTAGTTGTGTTCTTAGTAACTCAACGCCAGCCGCGTTTAAGAAATAGCATGGGATGCCTTCAGTGTCAGCTACGTTTTTAACAATGTCAGCGCCGGCTAGAGTGTTCAAGAAAAAGTTGGCCGACTTCAATGTCGGCTGTGTTTTCAAAGACTCAGCGTCACCTTAGTGTTCAAGAAGTGATCAGTGCCATGCACCCACGGGTTAAAACTGTGTGTGTCCTACTATTGTTATCCCCAGTAGGAGTCATACCCGTTTGTCAATATCCCCAGTGGAGTTAAGGGTCATCTTTACCTCTTCAATTTCGAGTGGGTTTGCTTCATACCTGGTTAGCCTATACAAAAAGAGTTGAGTTGCTTTCGGTGAATTTCATCTTTAAAGAGAGCCACATTTATTCCATTGTCCCCGATGAAGTCGGCCTTCCCATCTAAACTCTTGCTGGTCTTAACTATTCTTATCCCATTGGAGTCAGGATCAGGCCACTATCCCTTATGCCCAGTAGGAATTACACCTGTACTGTAGCCCATTGATCCCTAGCAGAGTTAAGGTCGTACTTACCCCTTCAATCCCCAGTGGGTCAGTCTCACACCAAGCTATCTTATCTCCAGGAACTCGGGTTACCTTCCATGACCCTATTCCCCATGGAGTCTCATCTGTCACCTCAGGGAGGCATATTTGTACCCCAATCCTCAGTGAAGTCTGCTTCTCCAACAAAACCCCCTACTGACCTTAAGTCGTTTTACCCCTAGGGAGTCAGAATGTTATCCATAAACATGTCCCTCATGCAGCTTCACCTACATGGTGACCTACAGCCATGCTCCGTGCTGCATGACCCTAAACTGCATAGCCATGGTCTATGCTGCATGACCCTAAACTGCACAGCCATGGTCCGTGCTGCGTGACCCTAAACTGTACAACCATGGTCAGTGCTGCATGACTTTAAACTACACAGCTTGGTCTAAATGCATGACCTTAAACTGCATGGTCCAAACTATACAACCTAAAACTGTAGCGGAGGTTTAGTTACATGACCTTAAACTGCATAGTCCAAGCTGCGGGACTCTAAACTACATAGCCACGATCCAAGCTATATGATCTTAAACCATAGTGCACTTCCAGGTCGCACGACGTTAAACTGCTTAGCATAGTTCCAGAAGGCATGACCTTAAACTTACCCTCACAATATGCGCACAAGCCTTTTACATGCATCTTCACGCACGCCTTCCCTAACCGACCCGTTCGTGTGCGCATACCACCTTCATTACCTCCCCAGTGAGTATATTCATTTCATTATTCTCCATCATTCCCCAGTGAATCTAACTCGTGCTCATGAAACGGCGAACCATCCCGTCACCCATGCTCGTCGTAAGCTAGTGGGTCACCATTTTTCACCCAACTTTCATACATCATCCATCTTGTATACGTAGCCTCGTGCCATCTCCCCCAAAGTGAGTTAAAAACCACTACCATACTCATTCTATGGAATGCACGGACTACCATTCATCACCACCATGGTCCAGCTGTATGACCTTAAAACTGTAGTGCACGCCCTGACCGCATGACGTTAAAAGGCTTCACATAAATCTCAGAGGCATGACCCTAAACACGCATTCACACAAAATAACGGGCATGGTGTATACCTAGACAACGAAACTTCATGAGTAAAAATGACGAATGGGCATGGTCATAAAACCATGAGTAAAAGTGTTTCGTGAATAAAAACCCGCGCACAACGAAAACCTGAAAAGGCACTATGAGTAAAAATGGGAGAATAAGGGTGGACATGGCCGAAAGGTCATGGGTAAAAGAGCCCCAATTAAAAGGAAGTTGGTGAAAACCGTCACTATGGCTCCGCTTCCAGAGTTAGAGGGAAAATCCACCAAGGACACTTGGACCAATAAACAGGTTGATGAAGCACTTGCCTCAACTGGCAGCTTCAGCCCACTCTCAAAAAGAAAAATCCCTGGTGTCACAATACCAGGCTCCAAAAAAAAATTACGAGCATCAAGGAAAATATTCTGATAGCTTGAGTCTATTCGTAAAAAGCTCTCGAAGGACAGAAGATTTACCAACAAGGCAAGACAAGTCTCATGAGGAAGAACAATATTCCCATGAGGTCATAAGCACACTCTAAAAAAGCTAAAGACCACTACGAAGGCAAGAAACTGACAAAGTCAAGGCGAACCTGCCAAAGACTTCAATCTGCCTCACCACAATTCCCTCTAGCCGACAAGCCCAGACTTTCTTGACCGGCTAATAAAATTCCCCCGATTAGACCCGACAGATGGGGCCCACAGAGGTATTCTAACTGTCAAAAGCAAACATGGTGTAGCAGCAAATAGCGCCAACCAAAGGCTCTTCAGCACACCACAAACAAAATCCTTGAAACGTGGCTCAACACCAAAGGATAGAAACAAACCCAGAAAAAATGGGAAAAATGCCCTTCAGCATGGCACTCGACTGCTAAACGAGCCTGATTCTAACTAACGAGGTCCGTACAAAATCCTCAGCTTCAAAATAAAAAATAGTTCATGCAAGGGTGAGGACTTCGACATGATCCCTCAAAAAAGTCTCTTCTCCCCCTAAAAGTCTCCACGAATGGACCTATACATTTCATCCAAACATCTGAGCATCATTTCGAGCTTGTGAAGGGTACTTTGTGTAATCCTCGCCTATATAAGGGGTAAAACCCCATTTTACTGTTTTAGCTTTTATAAAACAGTAAAGAGAGTTTTTAGAGCTAGGGAGAACTCCCGACAAGAGCTTCTGGCGACAATCATAATGCGTAGAGACTTCACCGGCAACACTTCAGTGCATTTGAAGGTATTCGCAAAGTACTTGCGAATATTTTCTGAAAGTGCCACAGCTTCTGGAGAGGGTAACAGTGGCTTTGCGGGGATCTACCAAGACTTTTCCGGTGAAGAACGGTAACTATTGAAGCTTCGGTGAGAGAAACAGTGGTGCCATCGAGGTGTGACACTATTTCCAGCGTGCGCAGGGACTCTTTAATAGACTTCTGGCAGTGTTGCGGTCACCGGTAGGTTTCAGAGGCCTCGAGGACACCAGGGAGGAGAACAGTGACTGCTGGCAATTGCACAGGGCTTTCCGGTAACTTCCCAACGTCTTTGTTATTGCCGTCAGGCAGAACGAAGCTTAAACAGTGGTTCTGCCAGAAGCTCAGTGATTTTTCGTTGAGTAGGAGAGTGCAAAGACTAGAGAAAGAAACTCGCAGAGTCATAGGGGAGCTTTTACGGAGGTTCCAGTGGTTTCTCAGTATTCCCGGCTTCTGGTAAGGGGAAAGAATAGGGTCAAAAGGGGTTTCCCGATGGATGGAGAAGTGTTTTCGGTGAGAAGAGGAAACGCCAATAGGGGACTGAAGGATCGCAAGCCTGTAACGGTTGAGGAGGAAAAGGGTCGTGAGATGGCAAACGGGCACCCTCCGCATGCGTGGTGACAGGCCACGTCACAATTGTCAGGCGAAGTGCCCAGATTTCGAGGGACGTGGTGTGTCGCACGTGTGATGCATGGGAACAGCTTGAGCACAGCCGGTGTTAGACGTGACGACGTTAGCCCACCTTTAGTAATGAGAAGGCGATAGCCCTGCCTTCTACACACGGCGATAGCCTCTTTGGTCATGAGATGGTGCTAACCCCTTTAGTCATGAGACGGCAATAGACTTGCCTTCTATGCATGACGATAGCCTTTACTCGCGCGACGGCGACAGCCCTACCTTCTACACATGGTGATAGCCTCTTTGGTCGTGAGATGGTGATACCCCCTTTAGTCGTGAGACAACGATACACCTGCCTTCTACGCACGGCGATAGCTATTAGTCGTGCGATGATGATAGCCCTGCGTTCTGCACATGATCGATAGCCTTGCCTTCTATGCACGACGATAGCACTACCTCTTAGTGACTTGCATGTGGCAGTGAAGCCTTTGCTCTAGCTTCATGGCCCCGCCTTTAGGCGCCATTCCTGATGTGAAGAACCTCCCACGAGTAGGGGAGCTTGGCACTAATGAATTCACAGGTGAAAGCTTGATGAGGGGTGAGCCAATCTAGCGAATCAAGGCTTTGTGTGAACCAAGGTGGCCTTTGAGCATCACCTTTGCTAGTGACCCCGTCCGCTTTGAGGTTAGAGAAGACAGCGACGGGAATGTAAGGATAGAAGAAGGGGTAGGACTCCTTCATTGTTTGTATAGGAATATAGCCTCAAGTGGGGACTTGCCAACCCAAGGCAAGAGAATGGTGAAGACCCCAGGCTTGAAGTGGTCCTCTCCTGGCCTTAGGGTACAAGGGGAGCACCAGTACCTGAAAGGATACTCTTCCTAGACTGTAAGGGTGCTAAGTCGATACAAGGACATTCTGAAGCATGCTTCCCTGCTAGCTTCCATTCAGTGCTCGGAATGATACTATGACTATTGCTCGAAAACGATCAACATATTGTTAGAAACTTGGAGCCATGTCAGTAATACACGGCTACTTGGTCATGAGGAAGCAGGGATGTCTCTACTAGACCTGTACTTCATCGATGGGCTCCCACTCATCGGTGTTATGTATGACGAGTTTGTGCCCCCAAACTCGATCATTTTTGGAGGTCAACGGGTCGGGAAAGAAGACTCGCCAGCTAGACTACAAGAGCTATTTGGGGTTTACCAGTTGCTCTGCTCTAAGTTCAAGAAAGGACGTGTCTCCTTCACCCAGTGGGTGGTGTTCTTCTATGGAGACTGTGATGACGAGGTCGATCCAAGCCCAAGAAGAAAGAGAAAGGCATCCATGGAGGGAACCCCTCCAGTCTTTGAACTTCACTGCGGGAACGACCACATTTTCTTGACGGTGTACCTGGTACTCTTTTTATGTAAGTTTGCCCTCCCCGGAGAAGTAGAAATTATACGTTCAGGCACGTTCTATGTAGCCTATCACATGGCGAGGGGGAGAGAGTACGCCCTTGCACAGCCAGTCTTGTGTAGCATATACTACGGCTTGGGAGCCGTATCCTGGGGAAAAATCTATCAAGGCGATGAAGGAGGGAATGGCATAGTGGACGGCGAAGCATTCCCAGGGGACTTCAAGATGTCTTTTCCCATCCACTATGTGTATGGCTAACTTGGGGCTTATTTCCTCGGCATTTATATCAAAACTAGAGAGTTGGAGGAAACAATGTACCCGTTTCTCCAGAGGATTGTTGGGCAAAAAGCAATCTTCCATACTCCTGGTCATGCGCATAGCTTGTTCAGCAATGATCACGTCCACATGAGCAAGCCCGCCTTCCCAGTTGGAAACCTCACTGATCGTGCTCTTGCCGATGAGCTGGGCAAGAGCCTGGATGGTGCTCCTACCACTCATAAGGAGCTCATGTTCACGTTAAGCATCAGGGGAGGAGTTCTACCTTACCGCACCATCCATAGTGCAAACCTCGAGGGGTATTTCCCTCATAGATTTGCCCGGCAGCAAGCGCTTGATCAAGGCTACCCATTCTTGGTATTCTTTGAGAAGCCATATAGCAAAATCAGCCGCAGGAAGAAAGACAAGCTGGGGACCCGTCATGAGACATAGATCCTGAGGCACATTCGCACAGCTTGGGCCACGTGCTTGGAGTTTACCGAGATCAACAAGCACGTGCTGCCATATTTTGGCATAAGAGTGCGCGCGACTGAGGCTCATGAACACTGGTGGCGAATCACCAGTAAGGGGTATTGGGATGCCAATCACTCTGAAAAAGGGAGCACTCCCACTCGAGCCAAGATAAGCAGCAGAGGAAGGTGGCGAGGAATCTCCATTGGGGGAGATATTTAGCCTAGGCTTCCCCTAGAACTGGCACGACATTGGGCGGCCTCGTCAAATTGCCATGGACAAGTCCCTGCCACAATTTCTTGATATGGAGAAGAAGACAGAGAGCATTTTTTACAACCTCTCTGCTATTTTCAAATGTAAGGAGGTCCGTAAAGTTCCGAGTTATGAAGAGCGCCCGGTCCAAGATTTGAACAAGTTGATAGGGAGCGGCCCTCACAGCAAACTTGCCGCTTGCTCTTCTCGGAGAGGTGCTTCTGAGACTATTGTGCCTTCTCAAGCGAAGGGGAAGAAGAGGAAGCGAGTTGCCCCGGCCATTTCTCGTGCACCAGCTCGTTGGTGAGGCATAAGGGGCTCAAACGTCCAGTGGTTCGAGACTGCTTCCTCAGAGTCTTACGTGTCTCCTGCTATTTATGTATTGCCTTCTACTATTGAGGATTCGTCTTCTTCCTCTAGCTCTTCAGAGACTCAGGCTGGTGCCTCAGATCCCACTGCACCGAATGGCTTCGGACCAGGAAGTGACGTCCGTGGTTGAAGGGGAGGGCCCAATCCCTATGGAGATGAACAGGGCTGATGAAGTTGACTTTGATGAGGCGGTTGAGGCAAAGAGGGCCTATGGAGTCCATGAGGTTGTTGTGCCTACCGAGAAAAGGGAAACCTCAGTTAAGCTTGTGGTCATAGAAGAGGCTGGTGCCCCGAGGATGGAAGAGGGGCTACCTGAGCAGCAGGAGCTTGTTGCTTCAAGCAACGACGTAGCTGTAGGGGATGCAAAGGCAAGACATCCTCAGGGGGCAGACTTTGAGGGCCCAAAGGCGATACCTCTAGCTATAGAGGAAGCATGCCCTATGGAAGTGCCTGTAGTTGAAATGACTGTCATGGAAAACAAGGGCGAAGAAGAAGATGGGATAGGCGTCGAACCTGCCAAGATAGAGATAGCGGTTCAAGAAGAGGGGGAGCAGGGAGAAAAAGTTGGCCTTAGAAGGACCAAGCCTGCTAATGGTGAGGCTGACAAGCCAAGTGACGAGGCCGATATCGTGAGGGCTGAGCAGGTTGAGATAGAGCCCCAAATAATGAGAGCTTGGGCTTCACAGTCGCTCGAGAAGAGCCGACAACTCACGTGGCTATCATCCCTTCAAGCCCTGCCGTGGGATTTGATACTCTTGCCCCAGCAGCATTGCTTAAGCCTAGTTTGAGTGGGATACATGGCATAATTATGGAAATTCTTCGTTTGGGTGTGCAGAGACTGAGGGGTCGGCCTCTTACTAAACTTAACAAAGCAATCCAGCAGTTAAGGCAGGTCACCGTTGCAGGGGGTGCACCAGAGATCCTCCCTTATTTCGATGATGTCGTAAACGAGCTAGAAGGGTGGAGAATAAGGGCCTTGCATGAAGAAGCAACTGTGATGCGGCTGGAGAGCTCGCACTTGCCTCCTTTGGAGTCCTCATTCATGCTCCACCACGAACTGGTTGAAGCTTAATTACAGTAAAAGGATGCTACAGTTTCTCAAAGATCCAACCTTACTGAGGTGGTCGTCGCCCGCCACTACAAGGTGATGACCCAGAGGGTGAAGATATTACAGCTCACACATAAGCTTGACAAGTTGGAGAAGGAGACGGCGGCTTGAAAAGCAGAGGAGGGCTGCGTACCTTACTTCTCAGCTCTACCATGGGGTCTTGTTCCTGAGGGCAGGAGGGCTAACCCTTGTCTCTATGTCCTTCTTCAAGAGCACCTAAGAAGAGTAAGACCTTCTAGTGGCTGCTAGTGATCTCCTTGTTCAAGGAGGCTGGTATTTGGAGTACCTTCCTTGGTGGTTGGTACGCCAATTCTGCTTCTATGAGAGCAATGGGGACATGCAAGACTTTTTGCTGGTTCGACGTATAGGGGACCCTCGGTGCTGGAAGGTCTATCTCCAGGGTTTCCTCAGGCTCAAGGGAGGCTTCTAGCTCATCATTTTATCTTGGCGGATTAGAAGTGGAGGTAGAGGGGGAAACTTCATCTTCAGGGGATAAAGCCATGACTTCAGAGAGGTGGCAAGGTATACTTGGCTAAATGGGAGTCAAGGGGAGGATCTTTTCTAGTCTTTCCTCCTCTTTGAACATGTCTGTAATCATTCGCCCAAGGTCTACAACATCATCTTGAGACGAGGGTCCTATCTCTCTCACGGGCTTCCAATCATCATCCTTTGGCTTTTCTGGTACTGGAAGATCCGTGAAATAGTACTTGCCGTCAGCATAATGAGTTTCGGCTATAGGGAACGGTTTCTTATCAGCATAGACCGTGTGATGTCTCCCATCTCGACTGTACTTGAGACACTAATGGAGTATGGAAGGAACCACGCCCTGATCATGGAGCTAATGGCAGCCATGCAGGGCGTTGTAAGAGGTATAGGTGTCGATTACGTGAAATTGAGCATAATCATTCAGGTCACCGATCTTGAGGCGAAGGTGAACCGTGCCAGCTAGCTTCACTCTTGATTGGTTGAACCCTTGCATGGTGATGTGGGTAGGAGTAAGGTCGTTAGATCCTAATCCCAATCGGGTGAGGATCCTTCTTGGGATCAGGTTGACTGTTGATCCTCCATCCAGCATAATCCGATTGATAGGGGAGGCATATAGTTCACCAGTCACGAAGACGAGGCAATTGTGAAATTTGTCTCCCAAATGAAGGTCATCTTCGAAAAGGTGATCGCTAAATACCCGTTCAGAATGGCTGGGTCCACCTCAATAGGCTGCACATCAGTCTCGTACACCTCTGGGTTAGAAAGGGTTTGAACCAGGGCCATACGGTAATCCATGAATAGCATAAATGCATCATATACACTTAGAAGGGCTGGAAGCTTTTTCAAATGCCCAATTATGTCATATTTCACCTTATCCTCATAATCCTTCTGCGCTCTTGATCCTGTCACTGATTTAGGTGGTAGGGTAGGTTTAAGAGCAGGTCTTGGTTGAGTTTTGGTTTATGACACTGGATGACTTTGTTGTTCAGCTGGTGCGATCTGGGTTGATGGGGAAGTAATAGGGATTTGTATTAGGGATGTGGAGGTTTTAGGTTGAGGTTTAGGGAAAAGTGAAGGATCAAGAAACTTGAGGACCATGAGCTACTGAGGTGTGAGATGTAGCTTCTTCCTTGATCTTAGACTCATTTGCCCCGTGCTAGATGGTACTTCCAAGATCTGCACCATATGGGAGGCCTCCTTGGAACAGGAGCTTGAAGATGGCTCGAATTTGGCTTGGGCAGCCCGGGCTTCAACAACGATCAAGAATCATGCCTCTTGGGATAGCATCTTCTTAGACATTTCCACTTTGACCTGCTGATGTTGATGCCTTCGAGCTCTTTGTTTAGAGCAACGAAGTCTGGGCACTGTCGAGCTACACCTGTGAAAGAGATAGAAGAAAAGGGAGGAGAAGAAGAAGAAACAGAGTTAGAGTCTTCTAGGCTGTGTTTTACGTCATTGACAGAATTGGACGTCGGCAGGGGGTATTTTAGGTCTTGCCTAGGCTCTGAACATTGGGAGGTGCTTTTAACGTCGTCGCCCATATTGGATGAGTGTAGGGGGTATTTTAGGTAATGCCCTGGCTTTGACCGTTGGGAGGTGCTTTTAAGATCGTCACCCGTATTAGACGAGTGCAGGGGGTATTTTAGGTCTTGTCCCACCCGTTAGAAGGTGCTTTTAATGTCGTCACCATTATTGGATGAGTACAGGGGATATTTTAGGTCTTACCCTTGCTCTGACTGTTGGGAGGTGCCTTTAACGTCGTCACCTGTATTTGACAAGTGCGTAGGGTATTTTAGGTCTTGCCCAACTCTGACCGTTGGGAGGTGCTTTTAACGTTGTCGCCCGTATTAGACGAGTTGTGAGCAGTTGATGACTCAGGGATGTCCACATGATTGGACGAAGAAATAAGGCGAGTTGTGCCTGGGATGATGTCCTGTAAGGTCGGTAGTGGAAGAAGGGGCCTGAGGAATTCTTCCTCAACTGGTGGCTGCGGCGAGTTGATCTGGGTGCTCATCACCTTTTAGATCCCTTGGGAGGTGTTTGTTTCATTCTAGTGAGCTAATGAGTAGCCTCGGTTTCATGGACTGCCTCACACTTTAGAGACTTGAGCCTATTTCGTCCATGGTAGACTTCCCAAGGCTGAGAGTTGAGGGCTCTAAAGGGTCTAGTGTAGGATCATATGGGACCAGTAGTGGGATTTCCTCTTGAATGAGAGTGATGGCTTGGAAGCATTCTGGGAGAACGGCGCAAACAATGTGGCCTTTTTGTACCTCCTACGCGACTACAACTTCGAACCCAGAGCATTATTTTAGCTCATTGCCTCATACCTGGTGATATGGGCACCAGAGGTTTCCCGTACCCTGGACAAGATGCTTAGGTTGCCTAGCGAGCTTGGGAGTGACGAGACCCTGTTGGAGCACTACCTCGAAGAGGGCCTGTAGAGGATTTAGCTCGCCACTGCCCTAGGCTTGTGGCGAGAGGTCTTCTTGCACTAGTGGAGTAAGGACTTGAGGGGGTCCTTCGGGGATACCATGAACTTCTTGGTGTTGCTGCAGAGCTCGTGTAAGCCAGTGCATTCGCTCAGGTTATTGCCTCGTATCAGATGATACTGACACCAGAGGTTCTCAAATCCTAGAGGCAAGAACATGGGCTGCCTTGTCGGCTTCGGCGTGATGAGACCTTCTTCAAGCATTACGGAGAATAGTGTACGAAGGACAGCGGGGGCCTCGTCATCCACTTGGATTGTCACTATGTGGGAAGCCTCAGTTGCCCTGAATGCTTTCTTTAACTCTTCGAGCTTTGTCTGACCCTTGTTAATAAGGGCTTCAATAATTTCTTTGAGCGTATAGCATGCTTGAGTGGGGTGGCCTACTCTCCTGTGATAGGCGCACTATCTCTTGTGTGTCTCTTGTCCAGTCTGCTCATGGGATTTGACCTCTGGTGCTGGACCTAGTAGTCACTTCCATTTATTTTTTTAGGGGATGGACCTTGTTATATGACTGTTGTGTCGGCAGAGACTTAGAGAGGTCCAAGGTTTGAGGGGCGGCTTTCTTAGTATTAGTTACAGTGACCGCCACACTAATCAACCCTTTTTGTTGGTTGCCCCAATTGTTGGAGCGAGAATTGCCATCGCCCCGGCTGTTTCCCCAATTGGAGGGCTGCTGACGAGATCCACCATGATGCTTGGACAGACCTTCTATATGAACCGCTTTAGAGATGAGCTCTAACATGGAGGTTGGATTGGAGGCCCCAACATGCAGGGCGATCTCGGGCAGCATATTTCATATGCAAGCCTGAACTGCTTCTTTTTCAGTCATGGGAGTGGCATGACAGATTGCAACTCTCTCCATCGGGCGATGAACTTATCCACTGGCTCACCAGACTCTTGAGTCATAGTGAGGAGCTCGATGGTTTCCACATTTCTCTGGACTTCATAGAAGCGCTGGTAAAACAATTTCTCCATTTCCTAACATGTGTGTACCGAGCTTGGAGGTAGCCGAACATACCACTGAAAGGCTGGCCCTTCGAGAGTCATGACGAATTGACAGAGGAGGAGTCGCTCGTCAGTTGTCGTCTCTCGACAAGCTGCTTGGAAGTGTGCGATATGTTGGTGTGGGGATGTAGTACCATTGAACAGGGTGAGCTTCCCTTTTTTATAGTTTGAGGGAAACAACACCTGGTCGATGTACAAGGGGTACAGCTTTTGGTAAAGCAGTGCCCCTTACATGCCCGGGACCTTACTCTTGAGACTGTGGGTTACCATGGTATCTATATCGGTTTGCGAAATTGTGTAGGGTAGCCAGTGGAGAAGTTTGCTTAGGACTGAGTCCTCAACAAGAAGGGAGTCGGTCTCATGGTGAGAAGAAGAAGTAGAGGCCGTGAAGGCCTCCAAGCGATCCATCTTTTCGAGAATGGACTGCATCATCACTTAGAACCTGTTCATCCACTCTTCTTGGGCATCAGTCGGCTCGTCGATCACCATGACGCTGACCATTTCTTCTAAAGGGTTAGGGCCACATGGAGTAGTGGACAACCGAGGTTAGTGAGTCGTACACGGCAAGTCGGTTTGTAGGGGCTCAGCATGCCCCAACTGGACTCGAGTTATGTACGCGGGCCATGTGAGGACCGGCTCTTAACGGTCTTGGGACCGTGACTACTTGGTAGCTCGGGCTTTTCCTAAAATGGCAACCACTGAGCAATATTCTTGGACTTCTTGCTTAGGTTCTGGAATCCGAAGAGGGAAGAAGGGATTGTGAGGCAAGAGGTCATCAAGAGTGGCAACCTCAACTGCCTTAGGAGCCTATCTAGCCAGGAGTTGCAGGCCTCTCTTTTGCTTGATCTTGAGGCTGCAATAGACTTCACCCTAGAATTGAGCCTGAGATTTGGAGTGCCAAGTCATTCTTGAGCATGCGAGGGCTGTGTCCATCAACTGGAGCAGAGAATGAGGTCCAAGGATAGAGGGCAATCTGAGTTGCTTCCTTGGAGGCTGTAAGCTTCTATCCACCATCAGCCTTTGCCTCGAATTCCCTTGTGAGGTCCAAGTGCATGGCTAACCTGAGGTGGTTGACTCAAGATGGTACCCTTAGGGAAAACCTTTGAGTACCAGGTCTCGAGTTGTTTGCCTGGCAAAGGAGGGGTGGTAGAAGAAGGAACTAGCTCACGACTCTGCCTGAGTCAGGATCGGGGAGGAACCTGTGAAGCTGGTGCGTGTGCACCTTTAGAGGCAGCCTTCCGGGTGACTTGAGGGTCAGCTCGAGCTCGGTCAACTAGTTCGACCTTAGGAGGTCGAGATCTACGAGGTCGTGTTTGTGAGGGACTGGGTAGGAACCCATCTCTCACATGGTGAAAACCTTGTGTGCTGAGAGGGAGGAAGAAGTGGTCGACCCTCATGTGCTCGAGCTGACGCAGAACCAGTGTTGCCTGGAGCTATGAGATGCAGATGCATGGCGCATGCAAGGTTCGGCCTGAGAAGGCCTAGCTTTGGACGTGAGCTCATGGAAGCATGAAAGTTGCCTCGATGTGTGACTCAAGTGGATGAACCATGAGCCGTTAGGTGTGTGCGAGAGGTGGCAGCCCCAGGATCTCTCCCTCAGTGTATTGAGCCTCTAGGCATAGAGGTTCAGGGTGGTGAAGGAGTATGGGCGGTGGCCTTGCGGTGACCCTCAAGAGCGATGGCAACCTGCTTGCCATCCACGAAAGTGGACAAGGCAGCCTTTCAACGTACCTAGGCAGTGTGACTCGCAAGGGACTTGCCAGTAGCAGGGTGCGTGCTGTGGGTGGTGGCAAACGTGCAACCCATTGTAGACACCCATTTTAAATCTGGCAAATTCTATTGTTTTCTTAACCTTAAGGACTACATTATACTAGTATACCCAATTTAAGTACCCCAAAACTACCCAAATCCTATTCCAATTTGAAGTAGAGCTCCAGAGCTTTCCAACGGTCCAAGAATCGCATGAATCGAACCTACGAATCAAACAACATAACAAATGAATATTTAGTCCTTGTGAGACAAAAACGTCGGGCCACAGGTTGGAATGTAATGGGCCCGACAGGCCAAAACGCGGGCTGGTAACGCAGTCAATGCATCTGATAATGCAATAAACGTGTTTTCTTTAATTAGATAAGGCTAAAACTTCAAAATAAATAAAAAACATTTGGAAAAAAACTCCAAACAATTTAAGAAAAATCACCAATTGTATCATATCAATACCCCCTCGCCATAACCTAAAAGGAGAGAGAAAAAGAGACCAAAAAACCCTTAGAAATTCTCAAAATTACGAAAATTACCCAAAAACACGAAAAATAGGAAAAACCCTTAGAGAATTCCTAAAAATTTAGAAAAAATCCCCAAAAATCCCCAAAAATCCGAAAAACATAGATAAAATCCCAAAATTCATATTCAACCTTTAGAGATTACAAAACCCTTAGAAAACTAAGGAAATTATCCTCCAAACCTCGAAAAAGACCGACAGCTTTAGAAAAATCTCTAGATTGAAAACCCTAGAGAAGATAGAAACCCTAGCCTCTTGAAGTCCGACCCGATTTGGTATTATTTCTTTCTCTCTCTTTCTTCTTCTTTTTACTGTTTTGCTTCTTTTTTTTATTTTTTATCTATTAACTAGTCTTAAAAACCATATTTTAATGCTCTGGATCATGTTGGCTCAGTCACACATCTGAGAGTACATATGCTCGTTTCCGGGCAAATCTGGTCTCAAATCTGAATTCGATCTGTCCCACTTTCTCTACCACTTTATGTACATCTTTTTAATAAGTTTAAGTTGTTAAAATTTGATAGGTCTTCATCTTAAACAGTTTGGTGCCCACCGTGCGGCTATTTCAAGCTTGATCCAGGCTTCAAAATACAATTTTTATTCACTATTTTTCATTGTTTTTAGTCATAAAAGGTCTCAAAAGTCGGCTGTGAAATTTCAAAGGTCTCAGAAACTTCTGGATCATTGTGGATCTATTCTAGGGACTCTTTTGAGACTCCAAAAAAAACTTTAGATCAAAATAAAATTTTTAAAAATACAAAAAAAATATTTTTCAGTTCAATCTACGCGTTTCTATTTTACTTTATTTTAATTTATTTTGTCATAAATATTTTTATTTCCTACTTCTTCAAAATTTAAAGTAGTCTTCTTTCATCAATATTAACAAGATAAAAGTAACTTTAAAAAAATTTATTTTTTTGGGTAGCACTAACCGTGTCGCCCACCCTGCAAGGGCGACACCAATAGTGCTGCCAGGGCGACACCACCCGTGTCGTCCAACTGCAAGTGTCCCAGAAAAATTCTAGGACCCCATAGGACCATTCCAATAACTTCTAGCATCTTGTTGACCAATTTTTTACCTAAAATAAAATTTTTAAAAATATAAAAAATATATTTTTCTTCAGATAGATCTATTTTGTTTCTGCCCTTTTGATTTTATTTTTGTTTGTTAATTTTGATTGAAATCATATTTTCCCTACTTTCACCATGCTTAGTTTAACTGTGTTTCATCAAAATTAAAAAGATAAAAAAAAATTTAAAAAAAAATTACTTTAGGGTTGCTTACCCCTCCAAACCTAGACCCACTCTTGGTCCGTGCCAAGACTCGTGCACATCTAGTCTAGATCTTAGTCTAGGTTGTAGCATAGGTCTAAGCTTAAGAGTTTCCTCTAAAGCTAGACTAGGCTTACCCTAGTTCAGGGTCTTAACCAAAATCCATTGAGTCTAGTAATTCTAGGTTTCAGTCTAGTTTTAGCTAAGGTTTTTCCCCTAGTGTCAGGCTAGGTTTGCCTTAAGTCGTCGAGTTTAGATCTTACCCAAGTCAAGATTTAGAACTCAGCCAAAAGCAATCACCATGTCAGTCACTCAAGGCAACCATGATGACTGCTCCACGGCCAACTCTAAGCCTAACCTTCCCAAACCTAGGGACCAATATGGTGCAATCCCTTGGAGTTATCGACAGACCTCAGGGCAATCCATTATCCAACGCCCAAGTCTTCAATTAGAAGCAGAGTCCCAAGCATCGACTCCTAATCATGAGATCTGTGTAGCTTGAAAAGTCGGCTCTGCCCGAAAAACCTTGAATAGTCAGGGTGTCCGACCAAGCGCCATCCTACAGGGGTCTTAGGCAACCAAAGTAGAAGTCGAGTGAGGGAAGAAATTCCTGCAACATCTAAAACCAATTCCCGTAACTCAAACCAAGATAACTCTGAGGTGCAGCGATCTCAAAACCAAGACCACCTAGGTCTAAGGGATCTAACCCAACCTCGAGCGACCATAGTACAGCTCATGATGTCCTGAACACTGTACGAAGCAGAGGTGTTGACTCAAACCGACCCTTAGGCGAGATAGGCGTCCAAGCTGCCCTCAAAAGTCTAGTTTACCTAGGTTACATTGTTCATGCCCCAGCTTATGGGTTAATCCCAAACCAAGTTAGTGGTATAAGTAAACCCGTAGCACAGCCGAGTTTGTCGATTCTTCAATCGGTCCCTCTGGTTCATCCAGTCCAATAAACCGTGTAAATTTCGCAACTGGTGGCAACACCTATGGGTCAGTATGCCCCTCAGACTCCAATGTATCAAACCGCCTTGGTGCCCGCAGCTCATCAATCTCAGACCCATGCAGGCCAACATATATCTCAAGTTTCAACTTATCAGTCTACACTTGGGAACCCACTAACCAATGGGCCTACTGCCATGTCAAATACTCAACAAGAAAGCACCTTAAAAGCAATGAGGCATATGCTTGTAAGAATAGGCATGGATGAAATTCTACCCCCAAAGGCCTATGTTCATGAGACCCTTGGAGGCATGGAAGACCTTCCCCTAGGATTTGTCATCCCAAAATTTAGAAACAAGTTCAATGGGAAGAGCGATCCAGATACTCACATCAATGTGTACCTCCTCTCCGTTCGAGCTTTGCAAAACAGTCCTAAGCAACTGAAGGCCATCTTTTCGCAAACACTGATCGGTGAGGCCTTGAACTGGCATCGGAGAACAATGTGCGCTCGACCACACATCACTCTAGACGAAATGTTCAACCTGTTCGTCTATCACTACCGTGGGTCGACACCAAGACACCTCTTCCTGGGTGAGCTCAGTGCAACAAAACAAAACTCAAGAGAATCCTTCGTGCATTTCATCGGTCGATTCTGTGAAGCGGCAATGCAGGTTATAGAATATCCACTTACAGACCCAGTCAAGATCTCCATAGTCTTAGAAAATGCTACTCCCAAGTACAAGACATTCTTCAGCCAAGGTCTTATCCCCCACTCTTTCAACTCCTGATCGAGCAAGTGGCATGACATGAAAGGGCCAGAGGGACACCCCTCAACACCAAGCCCGACAACAAGTCGATAACAGCTCCCCAAAATAAGAACAAAAATAAGGGGAATGCTTCTGGTCAGGTTAATGAGATCGTCGTTAACGGATCGGCCCAAGGTTCAGTTGCTCAATACAACAATCATAATCAAAACCGAAGAGGTCAGTCTAGAGTCAACGTTCAAAATAATAACCAAAGGCGAGAGAATAATTTCACCCCTCTCCAAGACCCATTAGAAAAAGTGTTAGAATTACTCTTGTCTAAGAATATGGTTTATCTCCCACCACAATCTGAACCACCATTTCAAGTCACAGATAAGAGCAGGTGGTGCAAATGGGATCAAAACCATGCTCTTAATACTCAAAACTGCATATATTTGAAACGGGTGATTTAAGGGTTAATCAATAAAGGGGACATCACTGTAGTACGTAGAAATCAACAAGTCAAGGAACCTAGTCAAAAGATGGGTATCTTCACAAATCCTCTCTCTAAAAGTATAGTCACAACGACCGAAAAGTCGGGAGCTCCAGACAACTCGAAAGAGAACGTTGTCATTCACATGATTGAGTGTGGAGATGAAAGAGAATCTCAGTCAGTTCATATTGGCTTGTGATCATCACTTTCATTAACCCGAAGAAGATCTTTTGAGCCTCCTAATAGGAAGCCCACCATCTCCAAACCTCGATAACCTTCCCAAATGGGACCGATATGACGAAGATGACAACTAGAGATTGTTATGGTCAGGACCAATGAAAAGGCATCATCTTCCAAACAAGGGGCCAACACCCCAAAGTCTCCCATTACTAGGGCTGAGCCTATCGAGCTTCAGGCTGGCAAGGTTGACTCCTTAACTCGAAGAGGCCGAGTGTTCAAACCCATTCAATTGATGGCCGCTGCTCTCGATGAAAGAATGAGAAATGCCTCAAAAGCCAAGCAACCAACGGGGGTCGTAGATCACGAGCTGAACAAGGAAATTCAAGGATCTGCAACCACCTACGATCTACCAACTTATCTCAGAAAGATCCAGGCTCAAATCTCCATCTTGGAGCTCCTCGCCAATTCACCAACACATAGAGCCCAAATTGAGAAGGTTCTTATCAAGAGACACATCCCGAGCAACACACAGCCGGATGAGTCGTGCGGAATGATCAACCAGCTGATGGCACCAACACCAATCATGTCCACAAACGATGACATCCAAGCCAGCTTCAACCGATTTCACGTCCAACCTCTGCACATCACAGTCTTCATGCAAGGATATGAGATACGAAAAGTGCTTATTGATAATGGGGCATCCTTAAACATATGCCTTATGAAAACAGTGAAGCAGATAGGCAAAAGCCCAGATGAGTTCTAGCCGTGTCAATTAACTATCGTTGCATATGATGGAACCAAAAGACAAGCTGAAATCATACTGCCTCTCACACTCAAGATCGGCCCTATCGTCTAAGTGATAAAGTCTTATGTCTAGGATATAAAACCTTCTTTCAACATGCTGTTAGGAAAACCGTGGCTGCATGAAAACCTCATGATCGCCTTTACACTCCATCAATGCCTTAAATTTCCAACTAAAAACGGCATCGCAAAGGTATGTGCTGAACCCCCTACTTTTCTCAATCCTAGTATACATAACGGGAAGCTAGTTGTAGGAGTCGAGCTCGGAGAAATCTTGCTCGCTTCCTTTGAGCAAGCCGATTGTGCCAACTTACGCCTAGAGGCCGGCGACTCTGTTTCTCAAATTTTTCAAACTTCTGTATCTATGGATAACATTATCCAATGTCAACATCGATATGGTTTCGGATCCCTCAAAGCTTTGCACATGCTCTTCTCCCACGGCTTCCAACCATCCCAAGGCTTGAGTAGTCAAGGGCAAGGCGTAACAGAGGCAATTCTGAATCATTTGAAGCCAAAATTGAAAACAGATATCGAAGAGGTCACGGGTGTTCTCTTACCTTATTGCAAAGCCGGATGAAGCCTTCAAGCTATCTGCTCGATACCCGTCCTTCAAAACGGCCTAATTTGATCCTTGAATCCCCAACGTGGAATAACTCTTCTTCCACATCTCAGCACACATAAGAACTGAGAATTGAAGACCTTTTTACTAACTTGGATTTGAAGGTATGTACAATCGGCTCTACCACATCCAAGCATGCTCATCCACCGATTAAAACCTAAGAATGGAATTGGTCAATCACTCCCCTATCTCGAGAATCACTGGAAGCATACCAGTGGCACCTTTAAGTCCCGGTGCCAAAAAATGGATAGGCACAGGGTGACCATCTAACCACCATGCGCGTCCAGTCCCCAACATTTCTCTCGCGAGTCTCATAATGAAAAAGAATTTTCAAAAATAGTGAATACTCAAGATAGCCTGATAATGGTGTACATTATCCAAGATGACGAATTGGACGACCAAGACGAAGATCAAGAGAGCCAAGAGTATCAAGAAAACTCTCAACTTGAGGAACTCACTTCCCATGTTGAGCAATTCAAGAAGAGGTTCGATGGTGACCCAATGGCTATCATCGAATAGACGATCGACATAAACCTAGGAACCGATAAGGACCCAAGGTTAACCAAGATTGGAACCTCCCTATCTCTTGAAGAGCGGGAAAATATGATTTCTTAACCTCCCTATCTCCTGAAGAGCGGGAAAATATGATTTCCTTTCTCAAGGAATATCGCGATGTCTTCGCCTGGTCATACGATGATATGCTAGTGCTAGATCCCACATTGGTGCAATATCACCTCATATTCAACAAAGGGGCAAAGCCTGTAAGGCAGAAACTCCGACGTCAGAAGATCCACCTTGAGCTCAAAATTAAGGAAGAAATCGATAAACTACTCAAGGTGAAGTTCATTACTCCTGTCGATTACTCAAAATGGTTGGTCAACATAATGGTCGTACCCAAGAAAGATAGGGGGATCCAAGTGTGTGTTGACTACAAAGACCTCAACAAGGATTGCCCAAAGGACAATTTTCCATTACCAAACATAGATGCCTTGGTCAAAAACACTGAGGGGCACGAGATGTTATCATTCACGGACGACTTCTTAGGTTACAACTAGATCTTCATGGCAGAAGAAGAACCAAGACTTCGTTCATAACGTAATGGGGAACTTACTTCTACAAAGTCACGCCCTTCGGCCTAAAAAATGCAAGGCCAACTTATCAGCGGGCAATGATTAGCATCTTCCACTACTTAATGCACACCATCATGGAAGACTATGTTGACGATATTCTAGTCAAGTCAAAGACCAGGCCTGATAATCTCACCAACTTGAGAACCATTTTTAAAGGACTCCGGAAACATCAACTCAAACTCAATCTGTAAAAAAGTGCCTTTGGAGTTGAATTTGGTAAATTACTAAGCTTTATAGTAAGCCAAAGAGACATTGAGGTGGACCTGTCCAAAATATGAGCCATCACTAAATGCCCTTCCTCAGAACATCAGATAAATCATGGGCTGCAAGGTCGCATACAAGCCATAAGGTGTTTCATCTCACAACTGCACCGTTTAATAGATTACTCAAGAAAGATACCCCATTCATATGGGATAATGAGTGCCAAGAAGCGTTTGATCAAATCAAAGAGTACTTCACCAAACCTCCCATCCTTAGCCCTTCAAGTTCAGATAAACCCATGTTCCTATACATGTCAGTGAGAAACATGACCATAGGGGCAATGTTAAGACAATACGATGATCATGGAAAAGAACAAACGATATACTACATCAGCAAGACTATGGTGGACTATGAGACAAGATACACGAATGTGGAAAAGCATTACTTGAAGCTTGTGTGGGCCATGCAGAAGTTACGACACTATGTCTTATCTCATTCAGTCAAGCTCAGTTAAAAAATAGACCCACTCAAGTACATATTGGAGAGACCAGTCCTGAACGGATGTTTGGCGAAGTGGAGAATGATATTGAGCTAGTTTGAGATCGAATATGATACTAAAAAATCGATCAAAGGACAAACCATTGCTGACCACTTAGCAGAACACGCACTGTCAGATAACACTCCTTTCAACTTGAATCTCCCTGATGAGAACCTCTTCACAATTGAGGATTCAATTTGGGAGCTATACTTCGATGGTGTAAGGAATGCTTACGAGTCAGGTATAGGAATACAATGCTCACCCGAGAAGATTTTAATGCCAACAGCCATCAGATTGAATTTCCCATGTACCAATAACGTTGCTAAATATGAAGCCTTGATAGCCGGGCTTGAGAATGCTATGGGAATGAAAATCCAACAAATACTAGTGATTGGTGACTCCTTACTCGTCATAAACCAAGTTCAAGGGATTTAGAAGGTAAAAGAAGAAAAGCTCAAGCCTATCAATAAAAGGTGGAAAATATGATCCCATATTTCAAGAACATCATCTTTCAGCATGTCACTAGGGAAAATAATTGGTTTACTGACGCCCTTGCGACTGTTGCTTCAATGGTTGATATTCCTTCAGAAATCACCATGTTGCCATTCTATATCAAGAACATACATGATCCTTCCTCACCAAGGATTGAAGAAGAAATAGAGCAAGAAAATGAGAACGATGGGGAAGTGTCTCTCATGGCTTCAAATGCGCTAGTTAAGGCAAAACTATGGTTCCGCGATGTTCTGTCCTTGCTGAAAGATGGGTTATACCCTGAACGAGCCTCCAAAAAGGACAAAGAAGCCTTCAAAGGTTTTCTATGGGATTCTTAGTAAAGTAGATCTCCTGTACAAAAAGTCCTTTGATGGCATCACTCTACGGTGTCTTGATCAGCTAAAAATCGACCAAATACTGGCAGAGTTACACAATGAAGGACGACATTCTAGCGCAGCCGCCTTAGCTCAGAAAAATCAGGCGCCAAGGCTATTACTGAACCACCATGGCTGAAGATTGTTGGAAGTTCGTAAAGAGGTGTCCCAAATGTCAGCTTTATGGAGACCTCAGCCATGCACCATCCGTACCACTCAACTCAACATCGCCTGTATGGCCCTCTGCCATGTGGGGTCTTGATATCATTGGAACGATCTCACCGAAAACCTCAAGAGGCCACCATTTTATATTAACAGCTACAAAGTACTTTACTAAATGGGTAGAGACCGCATCATTTGTCAAAATTGAGGGACAACATGTTGCCCGTTTCATAAGGAATAATATTGTACTCAGATTCGGTGTTCCTGAGTCAATCATTACTGATAATGGATCCAATCTCAAAAATGGAAAGGTCTCTAAGGTATGTAAAACATTTGGGATAATGCAAAAATTCTTCACACCTTACTACCCTCAAGAAAAGGGACAAGCAGAGGCTACAAACAAAGGACTTCTCATAATTATAAATATAATAATAGAAGGTGGCATGATTGGTACGAAAATCTAAATGACGTGTTATGGGCCTACCAGACAATTAAGAAGACTCCTACTGGCATGACCCCGTACTCATTGGTGTATGGTATGGAAGCAATGTTACCCATTGAAGTTGAGATACCATCTATTCATAAAGATTCAGATGAGGAACAAAAGATCAAAGCATGAATCCCTGCCCTCGTTAATTTGAATGAAAGATGACTACGAGCAACACAAAATATTGTTGCTTAGCAATGTAGAATCGAGGGGGCATACCAAAGTAAAGTTGTTCCTCGACAATTCAGGTAAAGGGACATGGTACTCAAGAAAATCTTCCACACTCCAGCAAACCCACACCCTTTAGGCAAGTTGAAACCTAATTGGGAGGGGTCATTCGTGGTCACCCGAGTGCACGTAGGAAATTCTTATAAGATCAAGACTAAGGAGGGGTGTGAGCTCAATGACCCCATCAATGCAATGTACCTCAGAAAATACTACCTGTAACGGGCTCAAAAGAGTGGTGAAAACCTGAAAAGGCATCACAAAATAAATAAATAATGGACGTGGTGAAAACCTGAAAGGGCATCACGGGTAAAAAAAAATCTTCAAAAAGGAGCTTCTGATTAAAAAACATTCACGTACAAACAAGTACTTGCAAGTTTCAACAATACGACACAAGCAGACCCGATGACGAAGACTCCTCATAAACCCTGCAAGTTCCCAATAGAACCAACTTAGAAAGATGCAGGAGCGTAATATGAATGGAAAACCAAAGTGGCTTTGACGAATCCTAAAAGAACATAGGGACCTCTCCAAGATGGAAGCTCAGCAAGAATCCATAGAACTCTTCATGGACCCACGAAGCATAGGATGAAAGCTCCAAAGGTAAAAATAGAACTTCGAGACTTTTGAGTTCTCATGATCCCAGAAGGACATCCTTTCGTCATCTTTGAGTAAAATAAAATAAAGAAAATGACCACCAAATGGGCCACAAGTGGCAAAATTGTAAGGCACGTCCCTTTTAAAAGCACTTTTTCTATCTGATTGTTAAAACCCTCCATTTCCAAAACCTATTTAGAAAGGACTTCCTCCATCACTACAAGAGGTTAAACTGTTAGTCGATCTGGCCTCGTTCTCGAAGCCAACTTCCTACACCTATTATGAAGGCTTAAAACTAGCTAGGCACTCCATGGTTATATGAGTATAACTACTAACTACCACATATCGGATATGGGCGAACCTCGCTAATGACGATATTGGCTAGTCTGGGAGCATTTTTTCTCTCTATTGGATCCCCTGAGGCGAAATGAGGCAAGCTCATCCCCGTGTGTGTGCATAAGTCCAATTCGAAAAAACATCAAACTTGTGTGATGTAAAAGAGCCAAGACAGAATAATGTCAAACTCATGCGACGTAAAAAAGCCGAGACTGGATAAGCGTCAAACTCGTACGACGTTGAAGAGTCGCGATAGGATAAGCATCAAACTCATGCGACGTAAAAGAGCCAAGATAGGATAAGCGTCAAACTCGTGCGACATTAAAGAGTCGAGACAGGATAAATGTCAAATTCATGCGACATAAAAGAGCTGAGATGGAAAAAAAAAAGAAGGGTCAAACTCGTGTGGCGTTAAAAAGTCAAGAAAAGAAAAACGTCAAACTAATCGACGTTAAAGAGCCGAGACAGGAAAATGTCAAACTCGTGCGACGTAAAACTGTTGAGACAGGGACCGTCCATCCTCTTATGATGTGAAAGGTCGAGTGTATCTAGGGCACAACTGCCCTGTTCAATGGAAAAATACCAAACTCGTGCGACGTAAAAGAGCCGAGACATGGACTGTCTAGGCCCGTATGACGTGAAAGGCCAGGTATATCTAGGACACAACCACCATGTTCAATGGAAAAGCGTCAAACTTGTGCGACATAAAAGAGCCGAGACAGGTATCGTCTAAGCCCGTATGACGAAAAAGGTCGGGTGTATCGAGGGCGCAACTACCCTTTTCGATGAAAAATGTCAAACTCGTGCGATGTAAAAGAGCCGAGGCAAGTACCGTTTATCCCCATATGGCGTGAAAGCTCGGGTGTATCCAGGGTACAACCATCATGTTTTATAGAAAAATGTCAAACGCGTGCGACGTAAAAGCCAAGGCAGATACCGTCTAGCCCCGTATGACGTAAAAAGGTCAGGTGTATCCAGGACACAACCACCTTGTTCGATAGATTCAGTCTATCCCCGTATTGACGTAAAAGGGTCGGGTGTATGGTCCATCGTTGCATGAGGTTAAACTGCTTAGAGGGCTCTATGGTTGCATGAGTTAAAAATGTTAACCAACCTTGTTTTTTGAAATATCTTTTTCTTTTCAAAATTTTCACTATATGCCTTGTGTTTTCCAAAAACTTTAATTTATTTGTTAAAATCGTAACTTGTCCTTGCTCCGGGTTTTATTTCAAATCTCCCCCTACTTTCAAAACAATTCTAAAAACATTTAAAAAAATGAAGGAGCTTGGACACCGTATATGATGATTATCACGTTGTTGCGATTGCCGCGTTGCTACCTCCTCTCTCACTTTAGATTCGGCCAGACAAATCTCTTCCTATAGAAAGCCTTTTCCTATAGACAGCCTTAGGAAATCCTAAGGAGATAAAAGAAAATGCCAAGGTTAAAAAATTCAAACTATAAAAACCCCTGAAGTTAAGTGGCATGACTAGAAAATCCAACTCGAGTTTCAAGCTTGTGTAACACACCAACATCTCACGTCGAAAGTCCTAAGAGGAAAAATGCCCTGGGTGGGTGAGCTCGGTGATCGCAAGGACTTGAAGGGATAGTTGGTGTGCCCCCTGACCAGGTGATCTCAGAAAGAAATTTAAAATGTATGCTTTATCTTTGATGTTTACCTCCCCCTCGAAGGACAGGGAACGCCAAAGTGTCTACTTCTTTGCCAGTCACCTATCCCTCGAAGGACAGGGAGTGTCAAAGAGGGGCAACTGTAGACACCCCATTTTAAATCTGGCAAATCTATGGTTTTCTGAACCCTTGTGACCACATTATCATAGTAGACCCAATTTAATTACCCCAAGACTACCAAATCCTATCCCAATTTGAAGTAGAGCTCAAGAGCTTTCCAACGGTCAAAGAAACGCCTGAATCGGACCTACAGATAAAACGATATAACAAATAATAATTTAGTCCCTATAAGCCCCAACTGTCGGGCCGTGGGCCGGGCTGTAATGGGTCCGACAGGCCCAGATGATGGCTGATGATGCAATCAACACATCTGATGATGCAGTAAATACATTTTTTTAATTAGATAAGGCTAAAACTTCAAGATAAATTCAAAAAATTTCGAAAAGACTCCAAAAAATTTAGAAAAAAATCACCAATTGAATCTTATAAATACCCCCTCTCCCTTACCTAAAATGAGAGAGAAAAAACAGACCAAAAAAATTTAGAAATTCCTGAAATTAAGAAAATTACCCAAAAATACTAAAAATAGAAAAAACCCTTAGAAAATTCTTAAAAATTTAGAAAAAATCCCAAAAAAATTAGAGAAAATCTCAAAATTCAGATTCAACCTCTAGATATCACAAAACCCTTCGAAAACTAAGGAAATTCCCCTCCAAACCTCGAGAAATACCGACATCTTTAGAAAAATCTCTAGATTGAAAACCCTAAAGAAGATAGAAACCCTAGCCTCTTGAAGTCATAACCCCCAAGACTAAGAAAACTTAAACCTAGGGCACAATAACCCTAGATCAAAACTAGAATTAGAGCACAACAATCCTAGATCTAACCCTTTACACCAAAGATCTGCTGGTCAACATCCGAATCAGAGAGGTAAAGAGGACCGGTTCTGATACGAGCAAGCCCTCGAAGACTCGGGAATCCCCGGCCATCCGGCCCGATTTGGTATTATTTCTTCCTCTCTCTTTCTTCTTCTTTTTGTTGTTTTGCTTCTTTTATTTATTTTTGATCAGTTAACTAGTCTTAAAAACCATATTTTAATGCTCTGGATCATGTTGGCTCTGCCACACATCTGAGAGTAGATCTGCTCGTTTCCGGGCAAATCTGGATACGATCTGTCCCACTTTCTCTACTACCTTATTTATATCTTTTTAATTAGTTTAAGGTTTTAAAATTTGAGAGATCTTCATCGGAAGATCTGTAAGATTTTCATCATAAACACCCATGTGAAGGGCCTTGGTGGAGGGTCCACCATGACTAGAAAATGGGGAGTTAGGGACCTGTAAGTCCCTTTTCGCACCAATTCAAGAAAGAACCTGGGAGTCGGACTGTGAATCCTAACCCAAAAGGAGTGTAGGGAATGAGGCTTGAGAAGCTTGCTTCCCTAAGATGGTCACGAGTGCAAGGATGAGAAAATCCCCAACTTGGATGAACAGGTTGAATAACTCAGATGCCATGAAATGCAGTGCAGAAAATAAAAGGTGATACAGATCAAGCAAGAGTAAATTGACAAAGGGGTAGCAAGTCCCCGGTGGAGTCACCAATCTGGTCGGATGCCTCGATCTCGCCTCCTCGGATCTAGGTGATCGAGTGGCACGTGTCTCGGGTTTAGATTACCCGAGATTTGAGATCACTTTATCAGGAACCTCGTTCACAGAACAAGGGTAGGTGCCCAACTGGTGGGAGAGGAATTTTGAACGTGAGCTGGGGACCAAACTCATCTGAGTCCGTGACTTACTCGGGTTAACTCACCTGGGCGCACTCTTAGATCACGACGGAAAGCCCCCGAACTGCTTCAACTGGTTTAGACTCATTTCCCTTGACCTGCAATCTCTTTGTTTTCTGCACAGCACTAACATGGTTAATTTTCAAGACAAATGGGTCGAGGGACCCACCCTTGTCATAGGATGATGCACATTCATATGGTAGATAAGATGAGAAGTTAGGGTGATGAATAAGAGAATTTGAATAAGGGGAGAAAAAAGAAGAGGACTCGACAAGGGGATGAGACTAGCATGATAGCTGGACAAGTACAGCAACCGACTCGAAGTGGTAGCAAGACGGGCACGGTAACTCAGACTGGCACGACGGCAATAGTACTCGAAACCACGGCCGATATGATTGTCCTAATCTGGTGTAGCAGCATGTTGGGCATGGTACTCTAACCCAGCATAACGGCAATACTGCTCAACAGTCAGACCGCTATAACAGTACTAGACTGAGTCTATCCTTTAGTCAAGCGAGAAGAGAAGACGTGAGACAGCAAAGGAGGAAGGTCCCGGCGGTGTGAGGCATCGCCTTTCACGGCTGTGGAGTAACAGAGTCATGAACCCTAGACGACGTTTGACACTGCTGCTCGCGGCGAAAGTGCGAGCAATGAACTGCAGATGGTGTTAGCCATCGCCGTCGACAATGCGAGAAGGCAGCATGCGGCTATAGGTACAGAGCGCACGAAAGAAGCCTACGGAAGAACTTACGCATCGCTGCGACCCTTCGCGAGGGGCGATAGGTATCGCCGTCTGCGATAGGCACATGGCGCAATAAAGCCTGCAGAACTCGTTACGGGCCCTTCGAGGGAGGCGATAAGCATCGCCATCTACAATAGACGCAAGGCACACAAGAGAGGTCTATGGACGACGTTATGCATCATCGCGACCCTTCCCAGGTAACAATAGGCATCGTTTGTGATAGGTGCAGGGCGCACAAGAGAGGTCTGCGGACGACATTACGCATCGTCGTGACCCTTCGCGGGCGGCGATAAGCGCAGGGTGCACAAGAGAGGTCTGCGGACGGCGTTACGCATCGTCGCGACCCTTCATGGACGGCGATAGGCACGCAACAAGATGAGACCTCGGTGGGTAGTGATAGACATCGTCATCTGCGACCCATAAGAGGAAAGAGAGAAAGAGGCATGCACGACACTACCACTGTCGTGCATGGTCTTTGAGAAAGACTCAGCAGAGAAGCCGAAGAAGAAAGAGAAGAAGAGAGAGGAAGAGAGAAAAAAGAGAGAAAAAGAAAACTAGAGAGAGAAGAAGGGAAGAGAGAGAAAATACCTTGAAGGTAGGAGGAGTACCGCTCTAAAATTTCCCTCTCCTCTCTCTCTCTCTCCAAGACGCACTCACAAATTCAAGGAAGAATCTCAAATTTTATTGCTCAAAGTAGAGAATGAAAGGGGGATTCTTTATAATGATTTTCCAACCTCTTCTCAATGAGAGGTAGCGTTTATTTATAGACTAGGGTTGAGCGTGGGTGGATCACCCAAAACTCACCCTAATTGATGATAATTAAGGTTTATTTGAATTAAAAGAAATAAGAAAATAGGGTGCAAAATGACTGATTTGCCTCTGGCTAACAATTCATGGAATTTCAAAGCAGTCCATGTTGCTGCCCTAAAACATGTGTGATCTTTCGTGGATGATCTGGGGTTGCTTTGGTGGCCGTTTGTTCGAAAGATGATTGTTTTCTTGTAGGGCTCGGCATGGCAATCGATTTGATACCAACTTCGAGCCATGGATCGTGTTTTTAAGCCACAATCATGCGACTTGAAGTTTGGATGAATCTTGCAAACTTTGGATCGATAATGTGCTCGTTCCTTGATATTTTTTTATGATTTCTTCACTATATCACACTGAGCATGCCGTCATGATCGGCAACAAACGCAGGTCGATTTCGTACTCGGATGAAGATTTCGCAACTTTGGAGTTTTGGTCGGAATCTAAAATTTCGATGCCAAAATTTACAGTCACTGTATTGGCTTCGTGTGCGAAATCTGACCATTCATCATGTACGGGGTTCGGACTAGAGATAGCCCTAGACCTTACACATAAGATGGAACTGGTCTCGTGTCAATCCGAAGCGTGAGCACTGTAATTTTGCTGCTTGAGCGAGGCGTATCGCTGCTGATTTTCTTGCAACTTTCTTCATGGATCAACAACTTCTCTCTAGCTTTTCTTTCTGCTCGGGAGTCATCACATGGCATGCCACATATCAAAACACTTGTCTTGACGAGACGGCTCACAAAATTTGAGAGCGATCGGACTCGGGATGAATGAGATATGGACCCCGAAAGTCACTGTTCGTGACTGTCCCTTAATGGAGATTAGTGTGCAGCCTCTCTGTTTTAGTCTTCCGCCCATAACTTCTTTCTAGAGTGTCTGTTTAAGCTGAAATTTGACCCCTAAGGATTTTCAACCTTACCAGATCCAATGGAACTGTAACACAGCTATTTGATGCTCCGAGAGTAGGGTTCCAGTTATAGGGGTCCGTTTCAGGGTGCTAGAGGCTGATTCTGCCGAAGTTGTTTCTCAGTCTGCACTGCCTTAGAGATGTTGGAATGCGATGAAACTTGGCAGGAGGTCTTCAGGAGTCATTATGAAGATCTTGACCAGTTCTGGGGCCATTCTAAGACTATCAAAATTTCCACTGTTTGTCAGGCTTTATTGACCGCATCGGGGACTCATGGTGCTAAAAAATGTCTTCAAACAATAAGGTCTTAGAACCTGATTCTCCCACGGAATGTAATTTGACAGGCCTCATTATATACCAATTCATAGATTTATTTGCACTTGAAACTAACATGGAGGCGGAGTCCCCTGCCCGCTTCTTCGAGTATAAACAGACTCGAAAAAAATATAAAAATACATTGATAGTTCATAAATAGGCAAATGGACCTATTAAATAACTAAAATACTCTTAATTGTTCAACATAAGTAGCATAAAATAGAAGTTATTTTTATTATTTGCATATCTGTATTTCTTAAGCCTCAAGAGATAAAAGTGTTTTCATAATTTGGCTATATCAAGGCTAAATTATCGAAATATCCCTAATTATCCAAGATTTCCAGTTTGAAATGGGTAATTTGGGATGGATATTGGTAATTTAAGAACATTGTGGTAAGAAGGTAGCTTTATGAAATAATAAGCAATAAAGAACTCAAAATATTTCATTTTCCTCTATAGGTTTCACTTTTTAGTTACTTTTCATAAAAGTACCTCCTTAAAATTTTATTAAAAAATTCCCAAATGTTAGGGTTGGCAACCTTGAACAACTAATTTAGCCCACATAAATGGCTCAAGACAAATTATGAAAAATATTCTATATGTTTAGGGTTGTGAACACAAGACTCAAATGACAAAAATACCCCATGTTTCATATTGCTAACCTAGAACAACTATTGTTATTTTGATCATTTGGCTGCCCGTACTCCAAATCCTGAAAAACTAGAGGTATTTTGTAATTTAGCTAAAGCCACTCATTTGAGTTAAAGTATCGAAATAACCTTGATTCTCAATGTTGAGCATGGATAATCTGAGAATTTTGTAACAATTTTTTGATAATGATGCCCCAACCTGATAATGACAAATTAAATCTTTTAAGCCCTTTAATAATTTATTAAGAAAAACTATGTGGAGGTAAATATTCCGTTGAGCAAGTTTTTTGGGTTGCTCAGGAGTCAACGGAATCAAACTTGAGATGTAACACTGCTAATCGTTAGCTGCTAAGCACTCAAGCCCAATCGTTTGAGCAATTTTGGGTCTCTGGTTCCTTTTGAGCAATTTTGAAGGCAATTTGAGTCTTTTAATGGTATTTTAGATTATAAATGAAAACCGTAGGATTTCGGTTTTTTTCAACCAAGAGAAATGGAGGAGAGCATTCAGTAAAATTACTAAAGGGCGAGGTTTGGATAGGACACCCTTCTCATATAGTAGTCATTTGGATACCTGAAAATCTATTACAAGGAAATAGATTACAAGGAAATCTAACAATTTCAGTGTTTGGGTGCACCTAAAGAGTAAGGAAATGAAAATAGATTACGTGTCATTTCCCCATATATTGTGAAAACTATTACGCATGGGAAAGCTAATAAATCAATTATGGGATGCGACAGGTAATTATTTATGCGTCATTTTCCCAAATCCTTTCGTTGCTAACTCAGCCTCTCTTCTCTGTCTCTCTTCGAGCCTCCCTTCTTTGTGCTCACTCTCTACAAGCAAGCTGTGCGGGTAAACTCTGCGAGCAAATTTGCTACTTCTCTCTCTCTCTCGAAGCAACAAACTTGGAGCAACCTCAAGTAAAACTACATCCTCTCTCTCTCTTGGAGCAACGTCTCTCATCATATTCAAAGTCAACATATGTCTCTCTTACCCTATCTAAATAAGAGCAATTTCTCTTCTCTCTCTCTTTTAAAAAATTAGGGTTTTACCTATTTTTCTATGACTTAAATCTGCCCTAAAAAATTTAGGGCTTTCATTTTCTCTAATGCCTTATAAAAGTAGGGTTTGGTGGGTAGAAGATTCTTGCAACAATAAACATTTTACAGGCCAAAGGGGTTGATTTGAATAGGTAAGATTAGGTTGATTTGGTTCATTCTTTGTTACTTTAGTTTCCATAAAATCAGTAAAGTTATAGGTTGATTTGGCTCATTCTTGTCATTTTAGTTTACATAAAATCAGTAATTATGAAAGGTTTTAGAAATCTTGATCATGGGATTATCACACAGTAATTACCAATATTTATTTCATCAGGTCAATCGTTTTTCTTTTTGGGTTTTGGTTATATGATAATTGTTTTTTGTGTGTGGGCATCTCTGTGCAATTTTTTATGAGATTTTTGTATGATTCATCATTTAGGAATCTCTCTCTTGAATTTTTAGAGCTCTTTGTTTGAATCCTGATATGGGCTCTCTCTATAATTTAGAAAATTTCTTTGGAGTTTAAGTTATATCTGATATGAACAACTGTGAATTATTTTGATACTCTCTGATATGAATTTTGGTGCATTCTTTTTATAATCAAGGTGAGCTACATGCTGCTGCAATTATGAGAGTATGATACATAATGCTGCTGAAATTAAATAGAGTATGATACATGCTGTTTAAATTGATTTCTCTCTCTCTGTATTTTAATTAGATTTATCTACTTCTCTTTATTGATTGGTTATTGAGAAGTTGTTTTGTGCAACCTTCTTTTCTCTAGGTTCCTTTAAATTTATCTTCCTTTGCAGCAATTGTGAGACATCTTTCAAAAACTTTTAGGTATACCATGAAGCATACTTCAAGCCGTTTTTTTTGTGTGTGTATGTATGATTTAGTGTCAAACAATAGCATTGTATTTCTTCCAGACATAGCCAAACAGTAACAATGCATTTCCCAGGTTGCATCTAAATACTACACAAACAGTAACAATCTATTTACAAATAATGTATTACGCAGTAATGTATACAACAATAATATATTTTACAGACAATATATTTCCTGGTATCCAAATGACCCATAGAAGTAAAGAGCATCTCCAAAATTTGCTTGGTGATGTAATTCTGCTGTTGGAAACCTTAGTATAATATTTAAAAAATGATAGGGATTGAACATATATAAACACTCGATAATTTTAAAAATAAATGGTGCATATAACTTATTATAAGATGCATCATTTTAGGATGTTAAATTCTTTTTTCTTCATAATCACCCATCTCAAGGTCGAAGTGATCGATCAGAGGGTTTTCCAACATCGAAACACTCTCTTCCAGAAAAATTTGGACGTACACTCTGGTTTAACAGTACACAGTTAGCAATCTTATATAATTTTTTCCCTTTGCTAAATTATCAGTTGGCCAAACTAGCTCCTTATAAATAAAAAAACTAAAATAAAGAGAAAACATATAAAGAGACTATTTACTTTTAGTATAAGGAGATCAAAATGATTCTTATCCATAAAATCTTAAATTGAATGATTGTAAGTATGTCATTGACTATAATTAAAAAGACCCGGTTTCTATGCGGCGAAGCCCGTATATATAGAAATGTAGGCCTATTAATGAATATATTTTTGAGATGGATTATAAGACTTAATTTTTAAGGATATGTAATCTCTAACATGGAGATCATGAATATGAAAAAATAAATAAATTTTAAAAACTATAAATAATAATTTTAGTAAAACAAAATTTGGATAGGTAGTTTCCATTGTTTTTAGATGGAACACCTACTCCTACTTGCATCCATCTTTATACGCTTTCTGTACCTCAATATAGAAATGCGGTCCCGCATGCATGAAACAATTATCCTAATTAAAATTTCAGCTTTGTTTTTAATACTTTCAGAACACAATCTGAACCATCCAATTTATCATCAACGGCTCTTGTGAAATATTCTAAATGGTCTTGCAGTATTCAATCCAAAAAATGAAATTCAAAAAGTACCGAGGGTGAGCGGCTAGAAACGACCAGGTGCCGTGGAGTCGAGTTAAATAGATGAATAAGAGGAGGGAAGCCAGCCTTTGTTTCTCTCTCCTCGGTACGCAACTCAGCTCGATGGCAATGGCTCTGCTCTCTCCCTCTTCTCATCCTGCAATTAGCTTGCCGCCACTTAGACTGCGAGCCTGCTCATCTTACCCCCGCCCCGAGAAGGTGGTGGTCACGAGAGAGCGGGGAAAGAATGCCAAGCTTATGCACACCCTGGTGCACCGCTTCTCTCTTTCTATCTATATATACCGTCTCCACTTTCATTTTTTTATGTCATGCTAAATTTAGTGCACTCCTCTGGTTCCCATTGTCTTCTCAAGAGTTGTTTCTATGTATGCCTTTGCTCTGTAATCTTATTCTATTTTTCTCTCTGGCTGTGTTTGTGTTTGTTTTGTCTCTTCTGGTCGAATCATGAATGTGGGGTTCTGGAGGTGTGAGTTTCATTTTTGGCATTTGTTGCTGGATTATCAAGAAACATGCTCTTGTTTTCTCTCTGTTCACTGTGATTTGTGATTGCATTTTTGGACCAAGATTTCATTTGATTGGGGTAGTAGGGCTCTTAGACATGTAAAAACATGGCCAAATGTGGTTGCACGGTAGCATCTATTAATAACAAATGCAGATCTGACTGAATCTCATGAGCGTAGTATACTTGAATTATCTTTGGGAAGACTTCTAAAAGAAAATTTATTCTTCTTGTCTTTTATAGCCCCTTTTCTTATTTTTTTTCCTTTTGTATTTCTTTTTATTTTTTGCATAGTTCAGTGGTAGGTTTCAAACTTAGGACATAGTGTTGCAATTGTGACCAATCAACGCCAAGTCCATTCCTGTTTTACAACTCTTGCAACTTGTTTAGGCATAATCATTTAGAAACTTCCAAGTTGACTCATAACCGGCTGAGTCAACTCAATAATTTAAACAAAAGTATGGTGTTGGTTATATTATTTGATTCTCTTTAGATCAATGATTGATCCACTGTTATTTAACCCCCAAAATCGATTGCTTAGGATCTTGTTTTTGATCCATAAGAGGTTTATTTGGATCAATTTGAGATTTTTATGAGGTTGTCTCATTGACATCCCGTGGTTCTTCAACCCCAAAAAACCAACCCGCCAGTCTTCTAATCTCTCACTTGATTCCTAGCGAAGGAGCTTGCGAGTTGTGTGAATTTATTTGTATTCAAGCCCTCTATGAAACCCCTATATCAATTTGTAGTATCAAAAAACAAAATAAGATAAATCACGTTTCTAAATTTTGATCAACGAGACCTAAAGTGGCATCAACACAAAGTTAGAACTTTGGAGGGATGCTCTAGAATCTAAAGGTTTAAAATTAGCAGAACTAAGACAGAGTAATAATATGATTAGAGATGATGAGGGCCAACAAATACCAAAAAGAGTGCACTTTCATTTTGATATCTTGGGTCGATGATCTTGGAAAATGGAAAGATTGAGGAAGATGTTACACATAGAATTTAAGCTGGTGGACGAAGTGGAGATGTGCAACTGGAGATTTATGGGATCATCACATACCAATGAAGTTGAAGGGGAAGTTCTATTGGACAACAGTGAGACCAATTTTGCTTTATAGGGATGAATGTTGGGTTGTAAAGAAACAACATGCCCATAGGATAAGTGTAGTTGAGATGAGGATATTGAGATGGATGAGTGGCAAGACAAGAATGTATAGTATTTGAAATGAATACATTCAAAAGAACTTCGGTGTGGCTCCCATAGGTGATAAGATGGGATAAAGTAGACTCAGGTGGGCTGGCCATGTGCAACGCAGATCTAGTATAGCACGTGTTAGGAGCTGTGAGTTGTTTCAAGTGGAAGGCTAAAAAAGGGCAAGGGATAGGCCCAAGAGGACGTGGTTGGAAGTGGTACAAAAAGATATGGGGACTTAGAGACTCACAGATAGTATCGTCCTTGATAGAGCAGACAATGCTAATTATGTTCAATCAATTCTAATTTCTAACTGTAACACTTTTGTGTTGACTCAAGGCAATCCAGATAAATGGTACCATATGTGTCTAGTTATAAAAAGCAGCACCGTATCGTCTTTTCTGTTGACGGATTCTCTTTTATGTTACAAGTCAATTAGATTTGTGAACTTGTATATGATGTCCTATTTTCTAATCTTGGTTATATCCTTCTTACCTCGACACTTCACCAATTTGTTCTTTGTTTTTTCTCTAATATGAATACTCTTAAAGAATTTGTCCTTTAGTTTCTGCATCTTTCTATCCAATTGGTGCCTTCTCTAGGAGTATGTTAATCTCTATCCACTACAAATTGACTTTCAATTATTGGCCCTCCTAAAGATTTTCTTCAACATAATATGCTATATTTTTAGCCTGCAAGCTGCCCTACGGAATTGAAGTACATTGTTACCCATCATACTTTCCATATACTCTTGGTCAGTGAAACAACCCTGGACCTACCATTGTTGTATGTTTAAAAGTAGTTTTCTTTTCTTCCCATCTTGTTCTTAATTTTCTATGTTACACAAGCATTTGTTACGTGATACTTGCTTCCATCATTTTGAAACCTCATACTTGCTCCCATCTTTTACCTTGTTTCATGCTATTCTTGATTCGAATGTAAGAAAATGTTGGCCCACACCTGTTGTCCTTCATTATCTTTGTACGATTATTATTTTTCTCATAATATAATTGTCTCTTTCATGTTGAAAATTGACATATGTGTAGATTGGTACCCAAGAATTAGTTCTGGTTGGTATCAAGGATTTTATGAAATTGCTAACACTAAATCATGCATCTGACTGACCAGCATGGTGGCCAAAATGAAACTAAGAATGACCTTTTGTGCTATTTATAATATATGAAATGAGCTGATAAGCTATTTTTCTTTGGTATGATGGCAAATGCTAATAAGTTAACAGATTAAAAAAAAAAAAAAGGTACCGCCAATGCTAATATCTCATCGTTGCATTCTTGGCATTTCTTATTTCAATTTGTTATGCATGTGCTATCACTCACAATACTTCTTGTCTTCCATCGATTGGTCCCTCGGTACTTCATTGTTAGTAATCTATTAGTGTTTGATGTAAATTTCTTTCTCAACATGATAAAATATTTTTCCCCAGTCTTAATAATGTAACCTTTATACTTCTTTGATATTTATGTGAATTGTGGAATTTGTTTTTTTGTGTCTGTTTCTTAGATTCTGCCTTCTTTTAGTGTTTTTCTTTGTTTAATGTTCTATTCTTGCAATGCAAATGGATAATGTAGTTGTTGCATAGAAATGGAAAATCTTATCATTTGAGATATATCACAAATGCACATTTTTTTTTGTTTTTTTTTGAGTGAAGGTCGACTGTATTCAATAAGTTGAGATTGTATAATAAATCCTGGCAACTAACAAGGCTGGGTGCTCCATACAGAAATGGTTGTTAAAAGAAAAGCTGTAAGAAACAATAAATATATGGCAACCCACTATGTGGGGTGCTTTTATGAAAGAGGGGTTAAGAGAAAAAAAAAGGGTTAAATACTAGGAAGCTACCCACAAGCTGTGGGCTGCGGCAAAAAGAAAATGAGAATGCCAGAGATTTGGGCAGGAGGAGGAGATAGAGGGATGAAGAGAGAGAAAAGAGATGGAGGGGAAGGGGGGAGGCCTGAAAAGAGACTTCAAGGCTGTGAAAGTGTACGCGGAGGTCCTGCAGCTACTCCTTTCTTGACCAACCTGTCAGCCAATGTAATAAAAAATGATCCGCTGGATGCCTAGGCGCCCAAGACACCTCTGGCCGCATGCCTAGACCTGGGCACCCATTTTGTGCTGCAGTACCGGGGCCGGTGCTTAGAGACGTTGGTGTTTTTTCAATTTTTAAGAATGCCCAAACGGGAAATAAGGGTAATTTTGACCCCCAAAAAGGTTTAAATAGGTTATGGGAGTTATATCAACTCCCCCAAAGTTAAAAGAACACTTCCATAAGCCGTCAATCTTTTAACTATACCTATTTCTGAGAAACGAAAGTATTTTTTGTGGTTTGAAGAAGCTTCCTAAAGTTTTATTTTCTCATTGGAATTATTTTCTCATTTGGAGAGTTGGGAGACTATTACCAAATTTTGAAATTTTGAACACGTTTATTTTCTCATTGAAATTTTGAACACGTTTATTTTCTCATTGAAATTTTGAACACGTTTATTTTCTCATTGAAATTTTGAACACGTTTATTTTCTCATTGAAATTTTGAACACGTTTATTTTCTCATTGAAATTTTGAACACGTTTATTTTCTCATTGAAATTTTGAACACGTTTATTTTCTCATTGAAATTTTGAACACGTTTATTCTCAAGATAAGATATGTTATATGTTTGTAAATAAAAAAATATGTTACAATATTTTCAAATGCAATAAATTGCAAAAATTGATTACAAATATATGCATATATGTGCGTTTGGACAATATATATATATGTACATATATAAAAAAATTGTACTACAGGGCACCCGAAGTTCTAGGCGCTGAGCGCTGGGGGCCAAGCTAGCCGCCTAGGGGCTGCTTAGCGTTTTTTGAAACCTTGTTGTCAGCAATGGTGTTTGCGTTCCTTGGAATGTCGTTGAACGTGAACTGGGTCGTCTTGCAATGGGGAGAATATAGTCGAAGTGTCTCCCACCTATTCCCACCTATTCGAAATGTCCTGTAGAGTCTCCTGGGAAATGTTTGGGCCTCTACAGGACATTTCGAATCCACGGAGGATGCCTTAGTCATACAGTCAAGACTCTAGAAATTGATCTAGAGAAAAGTTCACCTACGATCACAAATAGGAAAGCTGAGGGGGGGTTGCCTTTTCTTAAGCCTTTGGAAGTTGAGAAACACCTTTCAGTTGTCCTGTTTATAATGATGGAGAAGGATATGTTAGAAATGCTTCCTCTGATCCAATTTCTCCACCTGACGTTGAAGCCCATCCTAGCCTAAACTTCATCGAAAATTGCCTAATCGATGTAGTCATAGACTTTCTCCCAATCCAATTAAATCTGTAACCTTGTTCACCAGATTGGTATCTCGAATGTATGGCTTCCTGGGCAATTAGGGCATTGTCCAATATTTGTCTGTCAGCTGCAAAAGTTGATTGTGAGCTAAAGATGACTTTGTCAAGGACAACCTTCCGTCTAGCGGCAAGAACCTTAGTGAGGATCTTATAGGTGGTGTTAAGGAGGCTAATGGGCCAAAATTCATTCAATTTTTCTGCCCCTTCAATTTTAGCGATAAGCTACATTATCTAGAAATTTCATCGTACCTCCTATGGGCTTAAATAACTCAATGATGACTGTGTTGTTTGCATTCCATAGTCCATACCTTGAAGAGATGCTATACTGGCCTATAGAGGATCGAAGGCATAATTGATTTGAGCAGGTGGCATCATGATCTACTCAGTCATCTCCTAGCATATCAATATGGTTTAGACTTATTGCTATCCAACTCTTGGGTAAGGGCGTGTCATACAATCTACATACCTTGTGCATGGAATCAAAGCAACAAGTTGCCTTCAGCTTGGTACTTGGACTGGCATCTTTAAAATGAAACAATGATGGGGTTTAGAATCTGCATGTAGCAAGTGCAAACTCTTAGGAAAATTTATCAAAATACCCACAAGAGATAAGGTATTTATCATTTTGGCCAGTTGCAACTATTCCAACTCAAGACCATTTGTATTTTATGGTTATTTTTTAAATTAAATTGAAAAAAGGGTAAAGTGTTAAATTGCTCATCTCTTTTGGGTAATTTGATGAATCCTATTGTGCTACAATGGCACGTCATGCAACTGAGTCCCAAATTTGTGTTGAAGGATTGATCATCTCTATGATGGCATTAGTTGTGTCTTTTGTGGTTTAGTTTGGTCAATCAAATGAGGGTCATATTAATTATTTGGCCTAATTTGCTCATTCAATTGAAGTAAATTTTAATGATTTGGATTATGATTCTAAGTTTTATGTACATTATTGTCTTCTAGGGTAATGATGTTTTCTATTCTCAAAGAGCTGAGAATTAGAGATATTGCCATGGCTTCTACTATGAGATGGAATCAGTAAACCAATTCTTCTGGCAAGTTGGAGCGAACTTGTATTGTTTTGACATTTGCAACAATGAAACATACTTTTTCTTTGTCTATCTGAGATGTCCTTTTTGAGTTCTATAATCTGATCATACTGGAGGCCTTATTGAAGGTATAGCCCTTCATACAGTAGAATGTGTAGCCGGCCCCAAATAGTTGGGATAATGCTCGGATGATAATGGTGATGAATCTGATCATATACTAGAATGCTAATTTTCTTTTATACGCCCATGTGTGACTTGGTTAGATTGAGGACATTGTTTTCTTGTTTTTAGGTTGCTTGCCTGCTCTTGCTTTTGAATGAACTACCTTATAGCAGTCTTAGTGTTGTGATTTGTAGTTTGAGTTTGGTATTTGGCAAGCTATTATGTAAATGGTCAGCATAACACTTAATGTGGTGTTTACTTTGTAATATATTTGGCAGGGTAAGCATGGCATTTGTTGCTTGGAGGTGCCGTTGGTTGAGCATACACAAGGACCTGATTTGAAGAGACTTTCTTCTATGTTAAGTGGTATGGTTCAATCCTGCAAACGCTTCATGCATTGGTTGTATGACATATTGTATACTTTGAGTGTTTATATGTAATATGTGAGGAATCATGGATTGCTCCAAATGCTTCTAGATTTCATAATTGGTAATAATTTCTTATTTTGACTAGTAGATATCATGAACTCCTTTGTTTTGAACTAGACCATCAGTCTGCCCTTGTTTTGGATTGATCCACCTCACCTGTTCATTTGTTTTTAAATTGTCGAACCCAAAAGTCATTTCAAAAGAGAAGTTACAAGATTCCAAAAAGTGAAAACCAAAACTTGGTTCTGTTTTTTTTTACCCAGGGTTGGTTCATTTAAAATACAAGCTAATATGTTGGAAATCTAATAAATGTGAGTTTAAGATTTAGGAGGACGGAGAGACAAAGATGAGAGAGAGAGTCAAGTGAGGAGTAAAGGAGCAGATTTGGGTCACGATAGTATCAATTAAACCCCCACACACTTATACACTTCATATTAATAATTAAAGTTCAAATTACAAAACTGCCTCTTTAAGTAAGGGAAGAGACATATAAGTCCTTAAGGGCTTAAATACAAGAAGTAATAAATATAAATTCAATTATTCTCAATCATAGTTACCCGTATCTCTTGGCTAAGGTCACACTTCTGGTTCGGAACCCCAATTTGGTGATTCCTCCAAGGAATCTTCACGGAACGCGTATCTTAGAACTCAAGAACCTCGATTGTTTAATTTAGGAACCACAATTCAAACCTTTACCGAATCTCTATCCCATTATTTTGGAATCTTTGTCCCAACTTTTTCAAATATCGATCCAACATTTATTGCATCTTGATTCCATGCTTGGTGAGACATGTATAGTGATGGTACTCCTGAATTTCGTTCACTTGTTGTGGAGGTGTTGTCACAAAGTGTCAATTCTTCTTGTGCGGAGAGATGTTAGAGCACCTACAACTACATACATAGAGTGAAACAAATTCGGCTTAATGTGGAACTATCAGAGTCCTGGGTATATGTTCATTACCATGACAAGCTATTGAGTAGATTAGGGACAAAATACAAAGCTAAATACAAGGATTGGGACTGTCATCCTGATGGTGATCACCTCAAGGATGATGTAGAGGCTTTGGTAGCATTGGATCCACACTTTGATGTCAGTTCTAAAAATGTGGGAATCTTGATTCTATAAAGGATGGAATCTGGATTCCATATGGTAGATTCCAAATTGGTCGAAAACTGGATTCCATAGAGCTAGGAATCTTGATTCCTTCTAAATAGGGATCTCGATTCCATTTTGGTCGAATCTCGATTCGTATAAAATACGAATCTCGTTTCCAATGGTTCCTCTTGTATGGACGTCGGTTCCAAATATATGAATTTTCTAGCTGGCTGTGATTCTGCGATTCTGATTCCTAAAACGATTCGGATTCGGAATTGTTTTCAACGACTATGTTCTCAATACTCCCCTTCAAGCTGGTGTATAGATATTTGTCATGCCCAACTTGCTTAAATTCATTGTGGTCTAAGTTTCCTAACATCCTTGGTAAGAATATCTGCTAGCTGTTCTTCTCTTGTAACACATGAAAGACAAATTTCCTTTGCAGCAGCCTATAGACACCCATTTTCGGCTAGTCGATGAACCTTAGAAACGTCATTACTAAAATAGACCCTAGACCACTCAAAGACCATTTCCATGATCCCCATGTCTGCAATAGAGGATTCAGAAGGCCAAAATTCAAATCAATCACCAGTAGGAACGACTGTCCAAATTTGAAATTACTTGGAAGCGTCAAAAGTTGGTCAAACCTACCCATCACAAAATGGGTAAGTCGGTATCTGACGGATGTAGGATGCATCACAACGCTTACCATGTTGTTATGAGCTGGACAACCCTAATCGCTTCATGTGGCTTAACATGCTTTGGCTAGACTGTAAATAGCCCCTTGGTTACTTCCATGGGGACCTTTTGACATACTTTGACCTTTTAAAACGCCCTTAGCATGTTACAGTGACCTTCATACACACCTTCTAACAATTTTTGACTTGAAATGCCCGTGAAATGTGAATTAACCTCCCCGTACTGACTTCCAAATACTAGACCTCATTGGACAGCCATAGGAACACTTGTAGTGATTTCTTTCAAAACAAAGCTGGACCGATACACACATTCGAAACAGTTTGATTTGGGTTCTCGACTCCATGCACTACTTGAAGGTGTGTTTGGAAACCACTGTATCTTTAAAAGGTGAAAGCATGCGAAAACGTCTCCATGGAGGTCTCTAAGGGGATCGAGAGAATATGTGAGATGGGCTTGAGAGAGATTTTAATGTGGGTGAGAGCTTGTGAGGGAGAGTAATGGTAAAGCCTTCAAAGGCCAAGTGGGAGATGTTGGGGTTTGTGGCCTTCAAAAGCCTTGAGAGCATGTAAAATATATGACTGTAGTGATACTATACTCCAGTGGAAGTATGTCCACATGGAACTAGAGAGGCATGCTTCGGAATGCCTGTTGACTCACCCGAGTTGGACGGTCTAGGCTTGGAATGGAGTCCAAAACCCTTTACCCCTGGGAATAAAGCACAATAGCGGAGGTTTTGCGGGGTTAACCCTTGTTAATGTTAGAGAAATGTCTGGGGCAGTTTTAGCTAGGAGGTCATTGGTCTCTTTTGTGCAGCTGGCCGCTTGTGGGAGCAACGGTCAACATTAGCACTGCACAACATCTGCATATGATAATGGAATCTATGGGAAGCAATCCGTGACAGTAGTGCTTGTACATTAGTTGAAGAGAGGACCCCCTGCACTATTGTGATTATGTGCACATGTCAATGCGGGACATGGCTTGTCCTTTGGGGGAACTTGTAATCTACACATTAGACTTGCATTTGTGGTATTTATTAGGCAACTTTAATGGACTACACATGAGCCCTGCGACGCACTTCATGGGTTCCATTGGTTTGGTTTGAGAAGATAGTTTGGGGGACCATGATAAGTAGCATAGGTGAATGCCTTTGTACTTTGCATATTCTTGATCCGATGGATCCGATTCTCTTCAAATTATGTTTATCTATATTTAAGATTATTTTGAGATCTTAACAAGGAATTTTTAAAATGCATAATGTATTTTTGTTTTGCATTATGAATTTTATAAATCAAGATAAGTGTTTTTTGAGCATTAAAAACATGGAGGTATTTTGAAAATAATTACAAGGAAATTAAAAAATAGTTTAGGGGAACTAAAACTATCTAGGACCCATGTGGAGCCCAATGGCCAGGGGCCATCATGGGGCATGCTAGGATTTTTGGGGCCTGGGGCCCATAGGGGTTCCATAGGCCACACACCCATCCTATTTTTCTTATTGCTTTCTTTTCCCCATATTAATACTACATGATATTATTTCTTTTGTGTTAAGAGTTTTAGAAAGTTTTGTAGAGATTTGAAAGGCCTTCTAAATAATTTCCGTAATAAAGGAAAATCTGTATGGAAGAAACTTTCCTATTTTTGAAATTAGAAGAGAATGGGCCAAGGAAACTATGGGATTATAGTTCTAGATCCTTCCCTTTAATCTTGATGGCTGATTTAGGAAATGGAGGGCTGCAAGCAGAAGCCTCTTCACCCCATAAATTACCTCAGATCAACAGTCCAAATTGAATCCCAAATAAGATGGCAAACCCTAGCTTGACACCATTATAATGAGGGTAATACCCACCTCCAAGGAACATCATATTATAGAAGTCTCTCTCTCTCTCTCTCTCACGCCCTGTCCTCTCTCTTTCTCTCCCCTCTTCTTCTCTCTCTCTCAAAGAGGGTGGAGCATACCACCCAAAAGTAAAGGAGTGTGGCATGCCCCAGCTAGAAAAACTAGGTCACTTGGTCCAAAGCCTAATTGTCTTGGTTATGCTCTCTTGCCCCATCTAGTCGTAGCTTTACATAAGAGCTTCCCATTTTAAGGGGATTCGGTGCGGATCGAGATTAGTGGGCAATTGAGCTTGATGATCTGTAGCGAGTCCCTTGGAGGTGATCTTCAGGCATTTTGTTTCCAGTAATAAGGCTTCCCTTTCTTCTTGATTCAAGTTTATTTTGTAGTTCTTCTTTCTTTTATGAATACAATTTTATGTTTATGGCAATAAGAGGGGATCCTTAGATTGCTGTAAGGCTTTTATTTTGTGTTTTTGCTTTGTAAGTGGCTCATATAAGTGGGCTTGCTGGTGTTATTAGTAAAGAGAGATTTTTGGATGTATACATCCTGATTGTTCTACATTTTTGGATGTATACATCTTGATTGTTCTACATTGCCACCTTTTAATTTCGTAGTCTAATTTTATTCAATTTCCCACAAAAAACCAAAGCAAATGTTTCAATTTATACAAAATGCTAAAAATATACAAAAATAAACAAAACTCTAAAAGAAGAGAGGCTCATCTTGTTTCTTGAAGTCAAAGAAACCTATTTTTTTCTCTCTAGAGCTTCATTGAACCAGAATCTAGAGTTTTACCACCATTTTCTGCCCTGATTTCTTCAATTTGGAGGGCTGGTCCTTGATGAGCCATCACCCTTTCTGCGGTAAGATGACCTTTATTGATGGCTAGAGCTCCTCTAGGCTATGCCTAGGCTTTTGAATATGTACCTCCCTTGTATTACCTTTTCTTTTATTGTGGAACATATATCCAATCCCTTTCTGCCTCTCTATCTCTTCCCATACAAAAGAAATCCACAAATCCTTTGAACCATAGAAAGCCTGAATCCACAGACCCAAATCATTAAATCTGGATCCATTAACACCTCAATGGAAATAACTAAAGAAAAAATTGGTTCGAAACTTCTGTGTTATTTGGGAAAGAAACTGAATTTGAAGGGTTTGAGAGGTGACATACAAGGTGAGAATTAGGGTTATTCTTAGCACCTATGAAAGCTGGTGTGACAAGTAATGAGAGAAGAGATACTCATTCTGTAGGCTGCGAGAGAATAATGGATAAAGGGCAGAGAAAGCCCCCCACTTTTTTTTGGTTTTTTTTGTTTTTTTGTTTTCGTGTTGTGTGTGTGTGTGTGGGGGAAGGGCGGGGGTTGAGGTGTAGAAGGAAAAGAAGGAAAGAAGAGTGCTATGTGCTCTAGGTTCTCTCCTTTTTTTATTTTTTTGTTTTTAGGGGAGGGGTTGGGGGGGCAGAGGGAGGGAGAGGACAAATGGCAAGAGAGACCACTGAGTGATGTGTGCATTTTGCAAATGAATAGAGGGGAATGTATGTTCTTTTTTTTCCTTTACCTTTTCTTTGTCAATTTGCATATAATTGTTTATCTAATATGGGCATCTACACTTGAACCACAAGCTATTAGATCTTGACTTTTGCAAACAAACAATCTAACAAATTGCCTCCAAACCATGGTAACAAACACGTATGGATCGTGCGACTTGCAGGCGATCCCATGGTTATGAACTCTGCATGACTTCTCAACAATTCTCTACACTTCTAGAGAGTTCCCTATGTATTTCACAAGTTAGACTACTATGGGGGGGCTTCTAGCAAATCTGCGGCATCCGAGAATGAGGGAATTGATGGGAGTGGCTACTTCGACTTTGGGATTTGTAGTTATCACTTGAGGCTGAAGCAGGCATTTCACAAAGACTAAGAAAATCATCTTTCTGTTTTTTTTTTTTTTTGTGTGTGTGTGTGTGTGTGCCTGCATGCGTGCGTGTGTGTGTGAAAATTTAGGAACAACCCCCTAGATGACAACTGCAGTGTAATCCCAACGGCCTAGATTGAATCTGGCTGATTTGATGGTTAGGACCTCATTTCGTAGTATAATTTTAATATTTTTTTATATAAATCACCAGAAATTTGGAGCGTCTATTCTTCTCATTGAGCACACCTAAAAAAAGTATTTAAAAATTATTCAAAAAAATGAATTGACCAAAATACCCTAGTAATTTTCTGGGGCAATTTGGTCAATTTATTTTTTACAAATGTTCTTTTAACAATTTTACTATGTTCACCTATTTTTCAAGAGTAGATGCTCAAAATATCAATTGAATTGGATTTAAAAAAAAAAAAATCAAAATTAAAATACGAAATACAACTGTGACCAATAGATCGGCCTAGATTCGATTCAATCTCGGCCATTGGGCGTTTACTGTAGCTGTCAGCTACCAGGCGGACCTCAAACTCTCCTATAAGGCGCAGCAACTTGATCACCCGTTCAACCATTTCTTATGGTATCATATATATATATATATATATATATATATATATATATATATATATATATATATATATATATATATGATACCATAAGAAATGGTTGAACGGGTGATCAAGTTGCTGCGCCTTGGATGATTAAACCCTAAGAAAGATGGCTAGATCAATTTCCTTCACGCATGCATAATGAATGATACCATAAGAAATTGTTGAACAACTATCTTCGTGCATGCATAAAGACTGGAAATTATCGGGCTGAACTCTAGCTTATGTATCATGATCATTCTCCATGTTTTTTAGTTCCATTCATCCCATTCAAACAAGAATGCAAGAATGACTACAGCAGTCATATCAGCTTATCCTTTCTCCATTATAATATGATACATGGTACACATTGCGGATGCAATCATTACCAAATATGTTTGGATTCTCTATGATGGAATGATTTTTAATTCTTCTTTCTTTCTTAGCAGATAATACATTTGATTGGGTTATTATTACTTCTCCAGAAGCAGGATCTGTATTCCTTGATGCATGGAGGTAATCATAAATTTTAATAGTTATTAAGAAAAATCACGAATGTTATGAAAGCCTTTTAATAATATGCCGTTTCAATTAATCATAAATTCTTTTGAAGCTTGAAAGGGATGTGTAGAACCCTACATTGTCTGAAATACCAGGATTTAGTGCTAGTGATGTAGGAAAGAACAGAGAGTAGAACATGGATTTTGAAAGTAGATCATGAAGACCACATTGTGTTACGTTCTCTTATATATAGTTTTTACAAAAATAATGGAAAGTATTGTACTAGCAATACAAAATAATGAAATAAGGACAGTTATATTCCGTGGCTGTATACAATATCATGTATTATCTTGAAGACTCCTCAAGTTGGTTTGTCAATGTCAATCATGCCCTACTTGGACATAATATTCTGTTTGTGACTATTCCTTGTAGCATTGGTAATAACAACAGCTAGTTGATCCTCAGTTTTCATATAAGGAATTAAGGTAATCTTGGCAATGACTTTATGAACAAATTGGCAGTCTATGGCTCTGTGTTGTGTTTCACTCATAAAAGACGGTTAGAATCAATAGGTGTGGCTGATTGTTGCAGTATAGACAAACAGGCGAAGGAGTTGTAAAACTCATTTTGTACCGGAGGGCTTTTGATATAGTGCTAAAGGGGATATATTCACATTCAGGGGTATTTTGGTCTTTTCAGTTTTGCTTGAATTATGGGGCTGTTAAGGCATTTCAATAAATTTTGGGGGTAGTTTAGTTATGTTTCTCATTTTTAGTTGAGGTCATTAATCATATAGTATTGGGACTTAGTACAATAGTTAGCTTGGTCAACAAGTCTCATTGAGATTTGATTGCATACTTTGTGAAATATACAGCATTTAAGAAGGTGCTTGCTAGTGTAAAGGTTGTAGATAGATGCCCTAACTGTAATCTATAAAACCCTAGATCCCAAAAACCCTAATTTAACACTATAAATGTACCCTCTGGGGGATGGGATCAATGCACCTCTTCTCTAGATATCTCTCTCTCTCTCTTTCTCTCTCTCTCTTTCCTCCCTAGGGCTGCACGTGCCATTCTCTCTCCCTTTCCAATTCATCTCTATCTAGGGTTTTGAAACTAAGAAAAGAAGGGTTCCATGTCCTAGGCATATAAAGGGGTGGCACACCCTAGTTTTGTTGACCTTAGATTTTAGAGAGATCCCTATCCCATGGCTTGGTATATACTTTCATATTTTGAGGCTTCGCAAATTGTGAGATAGAGTTGATGACCTAGATCCTGTGCATCATAGGTGGAGGAGATCCAATGTGGGGTGTAATAGGTCTTTAGAGTAGCCCTTGGCAAGGTAATCTGTTTTGTGGTTCCAAGTTTCATGATTCACTCTTCTACATGGTATCTTGATTTTTGTATGAATAAACGAGTCCTTTTTGTCGCATGCAAGTGATGATCCTAGATTGTATTAGGGTTTTATTTTGAATTAAAGTTGTTATTTCATACATCTAGAAGTAGTGTTTCAAAAACCTCTAGGCGGCACCTAGGCGGTAGGGGGGGTCCAGGCTGCCCAGCGCCTAGGCTGGCGCCCAGAACCTGGGCGGCCCAGTAGAATTTTGTTTTTTTGGGGTTTTCTCTCTCTAAAATATCCTCTAATGGGTTTTAGGTTTCTAGTGAACCTAAAACCCTCAATTTTTCCCCTTTAGTATTAAAAAAATGACCCAAAAATACCCTCAAGGAGCCGTATTTCTGCCACTGGGCAGAGTGCAAGCCCAAGGATATCCTCTTAATTTGGCCGCTTAGGCTTGGTTAATCGCCTAGGCCTTCTGGACTGCTTCAGAGGCCGCCCAGGCACTGGGCGGTCCACTTTTTAAAACACTGTCTAGAGGTGTTCCGGTATGAATAAAAGAAAGTAAGAAAATGTTAACTGTATATACCGGGCTAGATCGCATTGTCCACCTTTCATTGGTAGCAGAGCGGAGATCTCTTGTTGCCATATTGTTAATTAGTTATGCTTTTTTTTTGTTTTAAATCAGAAACTTCGAAGCTAATGATATTGTGTGTAAGCTACGGAGCTTTGCAAGAGTTATTCGCCTGATTTCTACACTGAAAAGAAATTCTTAGATTAGGGTATTTGTGTTGTTTTGGAGGATTGATTTGGATGAGGTATTTTTCTTGTGCAAATCATACTTTTTCCTTTTTTTTGTCGTTTTAAGGGAAATATTACCCTGCAAAATTTCAATGAAGATTATGTGAAACTTGGGAGTTATGGACTCATCATTGAGAGGGTGTTCTTTGAGAACCTGCAAAATCCAGGAATTATGTACTCTGCTCCTTGGAATCATTGAGATTTTTTTTGGTTTGGGAGAAGTGGGGGTTGATTGGGGCCCACAAGGGGTCCCCTTTGTCATCCACACCCCACCCCTCTCTCTCTCTCTCTCTCTAGCTTTTTCTTTCTTAAAGGTCAAGTATTCTAGAAGAGGACAAGATATTATGAGATTATTTGATTGAGATGTGATTAGGGAGAGAAAGGGATGTTTTTGAGGATCTAAGTATGCTGTTCCATAACTTTAGATTTTAGGAAATGTATACTATATTTTTCTAAAAATCAGATATTTAGAGGGAATGGGTGAAGAAAACTGAGGGATAAGGGTTCTAGAACCTTCCATTTAATCATGATGACTATTTTAAGGAAAGGATGGTTGAGATTGACAGCCTCTCTTTGCCCCATAAATCTCCTTGGAACGGCTGTTAGGATTGAATCTCTAACGATGGAAAACCCTAGCTCCTCAAACCCCAATTTTGTTCTATAAATACTCCCTTTGTGTGGCGTCTTCGCTACATGCTAGGCCTCTCTTTAGCCTCCATGCCACTCTCTTTTATCATTCTCTTCTCTTTCCCTCTCTCTAAAGTCTAGAAAAAGGGTTGCCATGCCCCAAGGAAGGTCCAAGGGGTAGGGATACTGCCATACTCCAAGCTTGTAGTCTACGAAAAAGGTTACCCTATCTTATATTTTGCTGAGATTGAAAGTTAGACTTGGTTTTACCTCTTGTAGTTTAAATTAGGATTTTGCTTTGGCTTCCTGTCCAAGAGATTAGATAAAAGGACCTAGATCATGTGCACTATCGGTGGTGGAGATCCGCAGTGGGGTGTGCTAGGTCCTTGGAGGTGATCCAAGGCAAGATAATGTGGAAATTTTTGCTTGTACATTTCTTGATTCATTCTTGTACATTGTGTCTTGTTTTTTTAATAAAAGTATTTTATGGCATGCAAGTACGGATCCTAGATTATATTAGGATTTTGTTTTATAATTTTTAGTTTTAATAGGCATTTGTAAGTGGTCTTGCCTGCATAAATAAAATAAAATGAAAATGTTCAATGGTTTATACTTGGCTAGAACTACATTGCCAGCTTTCACTTAGCAAGGAGAAACTATTCGTGAAATTTAACATGTTTTCTTTTGTGACAGACAACTTGTTGTTCCTAGGGTTTGTTGTTTTAACGAAAGACGTTTATGTAGATTTAGCCTTCTCTTTGTTTGTTCCCTTTTGCATCAAATGGGTAGAAATCTATATTTAAAAAATTATACCATATTTACCAGGAGCGTCCCAACCGGGTAGCACTCCCGCTGCGAAATCTAGCTCTGACGTTCCGTGATTGGGATCACAACCGAAACTTGATTTATTTTTTTCGGGATCTCGCTCCCAATTATAAGGTTCTCGATCCTATGAACAAAGGATCTCGATCCCACCATCGCATGGTGCACGTTCTTGAAGATTGTAGATCCGAACAAATAAGATCCTCGATCCCCGAATTTTAGGAGCGTAATCCCTGTGTTCATGGAACTCCATCCTTACCATCCTTATAAGGAAGTGACCCGAAATTTTTTATAATTTTGAATAAAATTATTTTACCAATTTATAACTTCCTAAAAGAAACTTCTTAAATAAATTTAACTTTTAAAGTAAAAGAATTGTATTTTAAGACAAATTTTCATGCAGTATTTCCAACCTAAAATAGCGGTAATGCATTTCCCAAATTTCTTACGGACGTAGCCAAACAGTAGCAATACATGCCCAAGTTGTATCCAGATGGTGCCCAAACAACAACATTTCATTTTCAAGTAATATATTATGTTGGTAATGTATTATGCTAGTAATTTGTTTCACATGCAAGGGCAATATATTTCTAAGTACACAAATGGCTGACGTGATGCCTATATACGTATCATGTTTGAGATTTTGAACAATACTAGCATTAACCGTTTCAAGAATATAATTATATAAAGCATTGAAAGAGTTCATACAAGATTAATGGAATTTAATTAATCCATGGGCATCTAGGATTGCTTGTGCGTTGATCTAGTCCCATGGGCCATTGCTACATAGGACAATGGTTTCTAGAGTAAACCAAAACAAGATCGCGTTTATATGGGAACAGGCTGCCATGCTTAGTGGGAGCATGAATCCATGTGTAATGGAATTTGGTTCTTGATACAAGTGAAGTTTTGCGATGGGAGCGTGGACAATCATGCACAGAATGCGATCCGTCCTTGAATGGAGCTCGATCCTTTCCAACTAGGAATGCGGTCCTTCTTATATGGGGGCAACACTCAACTTCAAATGGGATCTCGTTTCTGTTGTTCATGGGAGTGCGATCCTATTGTACAGGACCGTGTATCTGTTAAGTAAGGATCTAGATCATGTTGTATTGGGAATGCAGTCCCTCTTCATATGGGATCTCGATCCGCAACTTTTACCCTGACTGAGTCTTTCTCCTCGAGCTCCCGAGCTTTGGGTAGCCATTGATCCGACGCTTCCTCTCCCGGAACCAGAGCCGTTCCTGCTCCTGTTCTTGCTCCCGGTAACTATGAATAATATTATGAAAAACAATGGCTTGATGGAATTGGGCAGCTGTGTACGATGTGCACATTATCTATTTAAGTGTTGGTCGGATACAATGTTTAAAAAATTGTCGATCCAGATCGAACTTACTCGATTCGTATTGGAAATCGTCTTGGGCGATCCAAATCCTGTAATATATCGGGATCCGACCGAGTCCCTCTTGAACCGAGCGGTTCATATTGGTCTGTACCAGTCCTCTAATAGAGAAGCGGACAGTTCTTGAGTGAACTGGTGCTTTTTCACTTTTTTTCCGATTCTTTTGATTTGCAAATCTCAAATTTTTTTAAATAAAAGATAGAGCTGTCCCAGCCCACCAAAATTTGATATTGATGTAGCTTCACTACCCACATGTCTGGTGCCCGGCAATCTTTAATGCACATGACATCGCATCCAACATGCACCAATCATTAATGCACATGACATCACATCCAACGTGCACCAATCATTAATGCACATGACGTCATGTCCAACATGGCTTAGCAAACACTCCATGCGTGGCCACACCATTTTCAACTCTCTATGGCTTTTGAAATGGCGAATGGAGCTTTTAAACCCATTTTTTCATCCTTGAAGTCCCGATGTGGGACTATTTTCTTTGGGATTTTTTGCCACTTTTACACAATGCTCTTTGATTAAGAGACTATGTAGAGTGACGAAAAACTTATGTAAACCAATAGGTCTCTTGGGTAAAATATTATTTTTTCATATTAAGCGAAAAACCTATGTAAACCCACAACACATTAAAATATGAATTTTTTATTTTTTGAAAGGCCCAACAATTAATTGTTCGAAGAACATTTTGAAAAGAAAATTTTTTACTATAAAAATTTATTTTTGTACAGTTTCTTTTTTTTTTATTATAAAAGTTTGAGTTAAAGATATCTATTTTATTGCAATGAGCTGTATTTAAATCTTATTTTGACCATGAAATGAATATAATGGATGACAAACACTCAGACATGAGACAAGCTCTGAGTATTTATGTATTTTTAGTAAAATAATAAAAAGTTATAATGCAATACTATTATTTTTTTTTGAAACCTAAAAACCTAGATTTTTAAGCAATTTTAGTGATTTTTTGAAATTTTTTTAATGCCGGATAGTCGATCCACTGAGCTGATACAATTTTTTTGGTGGCGGATCTGGGTCATCGATCCGTTTTTCTAAACCTTGGTTGGATATATCAGGCTTCATGTGCTAGTGGCACTCTTTCAGAAACCTAAGATGATGGGGCCCACATTTTGTTGTGGAAAGTACAATAGAGATAGAAAGAGGCCCTCTTTCCATTTATGTTGTATGAACTAGGAATGGAATGGTGTTATGAATAGTTGCTTCATTGTATGCCATATGAGAAAGCACTTGTCAACAGTTCCTAGTTGATCATAATGGAAACCTTAGCTGTATTGTCTTCCCATTCACTAAAGTTCTATTACGAAACCCAACCTTGGCTATTTGCTAGTTGGTGCTAGAAGCAGTTTCTGGAGCACTGCCTTGAATATGAGTTCTTGATACAACATTCGTTTCTAAAAAACTGTCCCCAACTATGTTGAAAATGTGATCTCAACAGTTATGGATATCAACATACTTCTGGTGCTATAAGATATAGGCATACCGTGCAATGGCAAGATGAAGCTGTTTATACCCCAAATCATTCAAGTGTAGGGATGCACCAGATTGGGCTCGGCCTGAAACTGTGTAATAGGTGTGGGGGCCCAGCCCGGGCCCATTGGGGTGTGAACGGGGGCTGGCCTGAGCCCATAGTATTTTGGCCCTAGCCTAGCCCGGATTGAAAATATTTGGGTTGGGCAGGGTCAGGCTCCATATGAGCATAAAACTTTATATATATATATATATATATATATATATATATATATATGTAAATAATTATGTTAAAAGGTTTTCAGGCCGGGCTCGGCCATGCCTAGTGCTGGCCAAGATCTTATCATGTGGGCAAATCAGGCCTGGCCCCAAACACCACATCCCAGCCCAACCCCGTTGGCAATCCTATTCAAGTGAAGCTAGCTTACTTCTGGTGCTTAGGAAGAGAAATTCCATGAAGGTTTTCTCAGAGGGTAAGAATATATCATTCTGATTAGTCAGTGATGGGTCTTAAAATTGGATGATGTGCTGCACTTTTCAACACCGTACCTGTGAAAAATCATCTACATAAACTAGCGTTGCACCAACATGAAAATATTGTATTTGTAGATCTTTTTGAGGAGCTTTAGGCATCTTTTGGGTTTTCCATATGGATGTGGATAAGATTGGGGTTCTCAAGAAGCTTCTAAATTAGGTATCTGGTGTTTATATTAGCTTTACACATGGTAGGACAAATTTTGTGTAAATTTGGATTAAATATAATAATGTTAGACTCTCTTGGGATCCCAATTCTTCCCCATTCTTATCCCTATGACCACATCCATATGGAGACCTAGGAGATGCCTAAAATTACTCAAAAGATCTTCTAAGAATAGTTTCTGGAAATCAAATAGATACCTTATAATCTTCGAAGATCTTCTAAACAGGATCCTAATTGTAAATTTTTGGAAATTAACCAAAATATAATATTACGTAAACTACCCTAAATTCACTGTAAAACTAATTGACTTAAGTACCTGCAATCCTGGCTGCGTCAGATGCTCCCATGTTTACAACAGCGGGGATACTCAGGACTTCAAGAATGAGAGTAATCAGTCTGAATCAGTCATTCTGTTCCATGATCATGCACAATACATCTACAAGAAAATTACTTATTGTAAGTTTGGGTTGACATGAAGCATGTTAACCAATGGACACCACATAAGAATAGGATCCATCATTTTGAACCATTCCGGTATCTCTTTGTACTTTCCCTGTTACATATTCCTCAAGCTTTTTTTTTTTTAAATTTGCATGTTTTAAATTCTCTCTCTGTATTTAAATGTGTTCCTTTAAGTAATAGCTTGAGTAAGTAATATCTTGATAATGGCTCATCAAAACATCTTTCTTATCTTAAAAAAGTATTTTGAATGATTACATTGAGCTTCATATTCTATTCTTATCCTTGACCTAAAAATAGGAATTTATTCTTGCTTATTTCTTTAGGGAGGCGGGATATCCAAAAGTTCAAATAGGTGTAGTTGGTGCTGGTACAGCCAGTGTATTTGACAAAGTAGTGCAATCTTCTGAAAGCCCATTGAATCTTGCTTTTTGTCCATCCAAAGGTAAGGAAAACTTCCTCTGTAGTTCATTGACATCAATTGTTTGATGTATCTATTCATATCTATGTATGTAAGCATGTGAGTAATATGTTTTGTTGTATGTGGAGATGTGTCCATTTTAATTATGTATGTGTGTCTATTTATCTCTTGGTTTATATGTAGTTCTGAATTTGTGTGTGTGGAAATAAAAGCACATTTCGAAATAATACTGCTGCAGTTATCACTTTAAAAAAGTTTTTCTTTGCCAAGAAACTATGGATTGCCAAAAATCCTGTAGCTGATTGGCAATCAGCATTTCCTCCAAAAACAAATGTAATTACGTTCATCAGTTTTGCTATGTATTCATTCATTGCTCAGATCTGGAGCACTTGTTTATGAGGAGTCATTGGTATGAAAATGTTACACATGAATAAGGTGAGGAAGGATGGTGAGATGTTGAATGAAGAAGTTTGTTGTCCAGTCACGCTGTTATGTGTGGACCTATTCGTTCTCTCTCTCTCTCTAGATATGTGTGTGTGTGTACATGTGCATGTGTGTGTGTATACATGTATGTATGTATGTGTCTATATAGTTTTATATATATATTATAATTGGGAAGCCACTACGCAACACCTATGGATGAAAATGAACAGTGTTTTTGCCCATAGGCTTGGCACCGTCCAATTTTTTTGGACAGTGAGGATTAAAGATTGCCATGGACCTAGCATGTCCGTAGCGGTCAAAAAACACATGGCAATTGCCACAGACCACACGTTGTCTCTTGTGGCTCCGTTCATAAACCACCACGGACAAAGAATGTCCGGGGCGGGGCGAAACACTTCAAAATCGACTATAGGTGTTTTTAAGAATTTTTTGTATAATTATGGTTGAGAGTGTTTTACTCTTATATGCTTAATGTTCATGAGATGTCAAAGTGTGTACACGTTCCATGAATAAACAACAAATATTACAACTATGCCCATGTACAATACACAAATATTAAGTGTGATATTGCTAATAGTCCCTTGCAAGGTTTCCTGTGTTCTATACATGGATAGCTTGGCTTTAAGAAACCTATACCGAATTTGTGTACGCACCTTGGTGAACATATGAGGTGCTAGTTAGTTCAAATATTGGGACTTATGACCTCACTGAGAGTATGACCTTTAATAGTGCAGAATGGCAGACCAGGATTTGTGTAGCCGACCCCAATTAATTGGAAAAAGGCTATGATGATGATGATGATGATGATGACGATGATGATGATGATGATGATGACGATGATGATGATGATGACGACCTTGGTGAATATATCCACAATTTTATTTTCTGTACTGTTGAATTTGGTCAAAACAAAAAAAGGACGAAGTTCTACAATCAGTGGAGGGTTCCCTTGAGTTCTTCATTGCGGCCCCTCGAAAGGTTTGCTTCTTGCTGCACCTCGGATGATCACGGAAGTAGCGAGAGGTTGCAGTGTCCCCATACCATAATCCAACCACGTTCCTGCCCACAGTTCAATATCTTTCCTATGATTACTTCCCTCTTCGTCCTGTTTTCTTTGCTAGCTATTACTAAAGCAAACAATGATAGATAGCAGTAGAGCCAGAGGAGTACAAAAACCTTGGCAAAAAAGACCCCATCCTCTACTTGAATGAGGAAATGGATTCACTAACCAACAACTGTGGCGGGCGGAGCTCTCCATGCTTCTAGTGAATCTCATTACCCCTTCCCCTCAAGCAAGGAAGGCGGGGTTGTTCTCACTCAAGACTTCCATCATCTCAATTTCGCGATCTTCAATTTTTTCTCTCATAAAGTGTTGATCAATCTTGATGTGCTTTGTCTTCCCATGATGCACCGGGTTGAGAGCAATTGAAAAATGGCATTACAGTTGTCACAACATAGTAGTGATATTGAGATGTTCTGGTTGAGTTGTTAGTAGATATTGAATCCGAGAAATTTCAGTTGTGACTCTTTGCTTGACCTAGCTATGGTTCTTTGTATTCTGACTTCATGAAATGAAATGGTGCCCGAGAAACACAAAGTTACTAAATATGGAGTGAGCAAGTTCTAGGTGTTCAGCCCAACTGCATCGGAGTATGCAATGGCAATGAGAGGATTATAGGAAGTTCCTCCTAGTATATACGATGCCACCACTAATAGTTGCATTAATATATCAAAGTATGCCTTTCCGTACCTCGAAATGAGTAGAATATGGTGCATCCATCAACTTGTTGACTTGGTTCGGTCAGCTGTGTGAATGTTAGCTAATGGAGGGTGCCAACAATATTGTAATAATGTCGAAGATTAGAAACAGGTTCTCCTTTCATGAATGGGTGCAGGAGTCATGGTAGGTTTTCAACCCTTTATGCCAGTATGAGAAAGCAAGTCCACAGCGTACTTATGCTGGGAAACTGTAAGGTTATTATTATTATTATTTTTTTTGTTTTGAACATTAACTGTTAGTAGTGGGTTAGCAATTTTTGAAATCGTTGGTAGTTTTCTAAAGGGGTTAGCATTGGTAGGAATGCAAACTAAGACTGGTAGCTGGGTTACAGGTGGTGCTACCACCAACGTGAAAGAAATACCATACTTAAACCAGATCTTTCATCTGAAACTTTGGGTTTAACTCTTATATGGTTTGAATGTGATCATGCAAGCTGCCAGTAATAACAATAGCATCTACCAAGAGAAGCAAACTTATGATTCCATGCTCATCCATGTGGATTTCCAATGAATAGTCCATTTGATATGCTTAAAACCTCTTTTGGAAGTGCTGTGCTCCACAGAGACTGTGATTGAACTTCATTGGCGTGATGTTTGGTTTTATATGTGATGATGGGATCATCTGATAAGATGGACAAACTACTATTGCCACTATTGTTGCCTGCTTTATGCATGATGGAGTGTTAACTGAGAGTTACCATCATTCATGCCATCATTCATGCTGCATGAAACGTCACTGTTGCCACAATTTTACAGATTATTTCATAAGATAATTTCATTGTTCCAACCAGCATCAGTAATGCCATTGTTATTTTTCTTTATCTTTTTAAATTTCATATATTTGTCTTTATTTTTCATATTTTCTCTAAATTTTTATTTTTTGTATTTTTCCCTTGTTTTATTTTGAATTATATTACTCTTTTGACTGGTGAACTGGTCCTGTCTGACCTATTTGACAAGACGGGTGCACTCACCAAGTGGACACTAGTCCAGTCTTGATGACACCAGTCCTATGTGAACCTAAATTCTAGGATTGTAATATCATTGCTGAGCCCTAATTGGGCAAATGTTGTGATGTTAGGTTTCTATAGTTGATTTTCATTGGTTTTTACTGCACTCGAAATTCGTCCATCTTCGAGTAGAAGATATGTTTTTGAATATTATATGGCATAAATCTAACATACATAATGTAAACTTGAATGTAAGTAACAGTAATTTTATGAACCTTGTGTATTTCAGCTTACTGTTATGGTGTGCAATAACAACATAGATCCTATGGCTTCAGATTTGACTTTAAGTGCGTCTGTTATGTGTTCATAAGTGATTTTGTATGCGGAAGCCTTTTGTAGTCTTATTTGATTCTTTTTCTAATTCTTCCAGCAACAGGCAAGGTTTTAGCTTCAGAGCTTCCAATGCGTGGGAAGACTTGTACCGTGCTATATCCTACTTCGATGAAGGCAAGCAATGAGATTGGTATGTGCATTTGAGCTTTGTTGCTTTCTTAGATGTGGTCTGCTTTGCTGAGAAGTCATTCACCCAAATTACTGGATAAAATTTTTGTTTGAAGTCTTGTTAGCTAACAACAATTCACGCTTTTTTGATTTTTTAAGAAATAAAGACTCATGCTTTTAATTTGTCCCAGTGTGCTAACTGTTAGTAGTTGGAAATACATTGTCTTCTTGTGTCTTGTACTTCCTTCGCATATCTGTATCTAAAGGCCGATCAATATTTCTTGATGATTATTACTTTAGTGAGGTGTTGAACTTTCTTTGAAACCCGTTGTGTGATTATTTGACAATTCCCAATTTCTCATCTCTTCACTTGCTCCTATTCCCACAAATATTTCATATGGCGTTTCCTACCAGTGTTCAAAAATGCAAATTCAGCTGCCTTGGCGGATGCCTTATTTCCTTGGTGATAGGGTTTGAGTTTAACTCCAATCCCCTTAACTGAGCCAATGGAACAAGTATTTTTTAAAAAAAAAAAAGAAAAAAAAAAAGAAAGAAAAAAAAACTATTTGTGTTTTGCGTATGTTATCGTGTTGTATTATTCCAAATGCATATATACTACAGTTTGAAACTTGAAATTGAATTACTAAAACTTTGGAAGATTGAACCTTCCCTGAAATTCATTAAAAATTGTATGGTCATTAAGTGCTTACATAAGCCAGCTGTCCTTGCATGCCAATATGCTATAGTCACACCATACTTCACAATCCACATCAACCATCATATACCAGAACAGAAAGTCACTAAAGCCAAAACTCAAAAGACCTTAAACAACAAACTCAAAACAAGGCAACAAATCTCACTCAAATTTCAAATTGGGTTTCATAACCATCATTAGCACCATTGGTGGGAATTGGGACAACACCATCTCCATATCCATGGAGGCAAGGACCAAGATCACCTCCAGCTGCATCTGAATCTGATGATGATGCCCCATCCTCATTATCAAAGCCATCTCTCTCCACATATCACTCTTCTTCCACACTCTCCATTGAGTCAGTTTAGTCACTCTCCTCTGTTATTGTCCTCATCGTCTTCCTTCTAGATTGAGTTTGAGTGGCCCCCACGGGGCTCAATGGCATTCCAATAACCTCGTGGACCAGCTCAAGCTCTCTCCAAGGTGTCGGGGTATGTGGCCTTTAAAAGCCTTAAAGAGCATGTAAAGACTCATGATTATAGTGACATTGTACTCTAGTGGGAGTGTGGTCCATGTGGGACCAGAGTGGCATGTTTTGCAATGCCCCTTTTATTCACTTGGGTGTGGAGTTCTAGACCTGGGAATGGAGTCCGAACATTTTAGCCTTGGGCGCAAGGCACAACCATGGAGGGTTTACACGCTCTTGTTGAGGTCGTAGAGATGCCCAAGGTATTTGTAGTCATGAGATAATTAGTTTCCTATGTGCGGTTGGCGGCTTGTGAGAGCAAAGGCTAAATCCTCAACATTACTACCGCACGGTATGTACCAATGTTGTCAGATTCGCTTTGAAACCTGCTTCGATTTGGTCTGAAAAATGAAGCAATTCAGTGCTTGGAGGGAAGGCTTCAGTTGTTTTATTTTAAAATAACTAAAATATATTTTATAATTTTATAAAAAAATTTAAAAATAAAAATTTAAAAATTTAAGAGTAAATTAATTTATTACTACCTATATGTTCGAACCATCACCATTGATAAACCATAATCACAAAGAGTTCTAGCGTCGGCATTCATCATTTTGCATTCCAAATAAAAATAAAATGACAAATATGCGAACATCCATCATTTTTTGTTTTAGCAATGCATCAAATGAAAAGTGGGTGAAACATATGGTAAAGTGGGTTATGAATTGAAAACCCAATGGTTTTAACTCTTGAACTTGTAGTTTTAAATATTAAAATGGCTAAAAGCATATTATTTTAATACTACGAATTTTTTTTTAATGCCATTGGAACATCATAGAACTTCATAGTTGCTCTTATCCTCTTTGGCCAAATCGACCTGAATCTGGCTGAAGCTACCTAATCAACCCTTTTTTTTTCTGCATTTTGCTTCGGTACAAAGGAGATAATAGAAGGCTTCGCCGCTGTTAGCCGAAGCGAAGCAAACTTAACAAGGCTGGTATGTACACATGACATCCACATCTATAGGATGGTCCAAAATGCATTTATTCTTGCGGATAGGCACCACTGTTGGGGCTTTCTGGAGGGTCATCCTTTGCTAAGGTCGGAGAGATACCCAGGAGATGGTTTGTAGGCCCGTAGAGCTTCGTGGTCTCCTTTGTGCGTGGTAAGCCTATGAGAGCAAGGGTCAAAATCCTCAACAAGCTTCCGCACAGTATGTACATATGGCAACTGCATTATGGGAAGCAACCTTGTAGACGGATATGTATACATCTAGATAAAGAGATTCCTTGAACTATAATGATAGATACATCTGACTTGTTCTTGGGGAGGAACTTGTAATCCACATTTTGGGGTCGTGTGTTCACTTTTATTGGCATCATGAGCTCCTATGCATGATTGTGGATCATGGAGCCTTTGAGTGGTTTGAGAAAATAGTTATGGATCACGGTTTCTAGCTCAGGTGGACTGCCTCGATAGTCACTTTTCTTGACCCTATAGTAGCAATCTACTTCTAGATGCATTTTTGAGTTTTTTAGATTTGTTTTTTATGAATGTTAGAAACATTGTTTTTAGCTTCACTTATGATTCTATATTTTTCTTAAAATTTTTTTCAAAATTTCAAAAAATTATTTTATGTTGTTAAAACATAAACAGGGAATATAATTGATAATTCATAATTTTGTAGGGGCCTGGGTTTAGGTCCATGTGGGAGGGCCTATTTCCCACAGATGGGTAGATTATAGAGGGGTGGACTTGGCCATACACCCCACACATAGTTGGACGCCCCTAATTAAATTTAAGTTGTTATTTTTTTTTGCTTTGTTTTAGTGTCCTATTTTGGTTAGGATTCCTGCTTGGACTAAGACTACTTAGATTTGAATTCTAATTAAATTATAAGTCCAAATTTATTGGGTGCCCTATTTGAATTAGGATTCATGCTTGGACTCGGACTCCTACTTGGACTAAGACTCTTACCTAGATCAAAATTCAAATTAAAATAAAAGTCTACCTTCCTAGATTTAATAGAATTGAATATAGGTCAAAGATTTAGGAGATAAGGTTCCTAGAACTCCTTGAATCATGTGCTGATTTTTGTGATGGATGGCTCATATTTTCTCTCTTACCTCAGATTTCTAGGAATCCTATTGGTGAAATTAAATTCTAATTAAGATAGGAATTACCATTGAAAACCTATAAATAGCGGTGTCACCCCTTATTTCATTCATTAAGTTTTCTAACCCCTTTCTCTCCTACTCTCTTTTCCATCTCCGTGCCTCATCACTCTCTATAATGGCACACTAAGGGAGCACGCCCAACCCACATTGTAGCAAGGGGGTGCCACATAGTGGCATACTCTAAGGGGCTGGGCACATGGATTTTGGGGGCATGGATTTTTAATATCTTGGATATTACTGAAATCCACTATTTGGTTTGCTTAATGGATAGGATATTAGAATTCCATGGACATTACAAATCTTGGAACTCATTTAACTTTTCCACAATTTCATTTCCACACCAAAACCTGTATTTTTGAATTTCCAAGCTTCATGGATTCCTCTTGTTGGCCCCCTCGACCCGAAACATAAGACATATTTGGTAAGTATGAAAATTCTAGAGAGAGAAAGTAGCTAAAAATTGTTAGAGAGAGAAACATTCTCAAAAACTCTTAGAGAGAGAAAGTACCTAAATTTTTTTAGAGAGAAATTATCTCAAAATATTTAGAGAGAGAAACTATCTCATTTTAAGTTTTAGAGAGAAAAATTATATCAAATGTTAGAGAGTAATTTTAGAGAGAGAAACTATACTTGAACAATTTTAGAGAGAGAAACTATCTCAAATTTTAATAGAGAGACTATCTCAAATTTAAAGTTTGAGAGAGAAAAAGAGCTATCTTAAATTTTAGAGAGAGAAAATATATCAAATTTTAGAGTGTACGTAAAGATTTTTAGAGATAGAAACTATCTCAATTTTTTTAGAGAGAAACTATCTCAAATTTTAAGTTTTAGAAAGAGAAAATATATTAAAATTTCAAAGATAGGAACTATACCAAATTTTAAAGAGAAACTACCTAAAAGTTTTTAGAGATAGAAATTGTCTCAAATTTCGAAAGAAACCTTCTCAAATCTTGAGTTGTAGAGAGAGAAAGTATATTAAAATTTTAAAGATAGGAATTATATCAAAATTTAGAGAGAACCTACCTAAAAATTTTAGAGAGATGTATCTCAAAGATTTCAGAGAGAGAAACTATCTCAAATTTTAAGTTTTTGAGAGAGAAAATATATTAAAATTTTAGAGATAGAAATTATATCAAATTTTAGAGAGAGATACAACCTTAAATTTTTAGAGAGAGAAACTATCTCAAAATTTTTAGAGAGAAACTATAGCAAATTTTATGTTTTAGAGAGAGAAAGTATCTTAAAATTTTAAGAGAGATACTATATCAAATTTTAGATAGAGAAAGTACCTGAAATTGTAGATAGAAACTATTTCAAATTTTTTGAAGGGAGACACTATCTCCAATTTTAAGTTTTAGAGCGAGAAAGAATCTTAAAAATGTAAGATATAGTGACTACATCAAATTTTTGAGAGAAAGTACCTAAAAATTTCTAAAGAGAGAAACTATCTCAAAATTTTTTGAGAGAAATTATCTCAAATTTTAAGTTTTAGAGAGAAAGTATCTTAAAATTTTAGTGAGAAAAACTATATTATATTTTAGAGAGAGACTACCAAAACATTTTTAGAGAGAGAAACTATCTCAAAATCATTAGAGAGGGAAACTCTCTAATTTTTAGTTGTAGAGAGAATCTTAGAATTTTAGAGAGAGAAACTACATTAAATTTTAGATAGACAAGACAATCTGATTTTTTTTTGAGTAAGAAAGCACCTGAAAATTTTAGAGAGAGAAACTATCTCAAAATTTTTGGAGGAACAATTTTAAATTTTATGTTTTGGAGAGAAAATATATTAAAATTTTATAGAGAAACCATATCAAATTTTAGAGAGAGAAGCTGAAAAGTTTTAGAGGGGCTATCCCAAATTTTGAGTTTAGCGAGAAAGTATATTAAATTTTTAGAGAGAGAACCATATCAAATTTTGTTACCAAACAATGGACTTGGAAATGATTGTAAGGAATCTATGAAGTTTATATAGTTTATCCAAACAAGAGATTTGAGGAATCCATAACAAAAATCCTTGTTACTGAAAATCTATAAATTTTATTGGATTTCAAATATCCAAGATTCCTAATTTCTTCCTATCCAAATGGGCCCTAAGAGGTTTTAGGAAAAACCTTAGACCCTGTTCACGCTCTCAAACGCAGTTCTCTGTAGGGTATTGCCCAAGGAGCTTCCCAATCTATACAGTTCTGCAGGGCCAAATGTTCAAGAAGTGCGCCGTTGGTGCGATAATTGGTGTGGGGTGTACTAAGTACTTAGGGGGTGGCTCTAACCAAAGTTTAGTTAGTCTTCTCAGGCTAATTTATTTATTTTCAGTTTATATATATTTCTAGATCCTATTTGTTTTAGAATTCGAATTTGAAGTTTTAAATTTAGCCCTTGAATAGAGTTTTACTTTGGCAGTAAAACTAATAGATCTAGATTGTGGTATGTCCATTTTTCTATTTCTACATTGTATTATGCCCATTTCAAGTAGAACTCCATTATTAATAAAGAAAAGTTTGAATTTATGCCCCTACATAGCCACACCTTTCATTGGTATCAGAGCATGTCCTTTTACTACCAGAGTTTAGGAATTTTTTTCTTTTCTTGAGTCAAGAATTTGGCAGCCAAAGGCTTTATGGCTGAATTTGTGAAGATCAAAAGCTTCGATGGGAAGAACCACACAAGCTGGAAAAGAATGATAAGCTAGGTCCTCTTTGAGGAAGGGCTTAGTCAGCTGCTCATAGGGGACCCTCCACCTGAACTGAGAGGCAATTCTTATAAGAGACAATTAATTAGGAATACTTATGTTCAGCGGGAGTGTAAGAACCCTGGTTAAGTTTCTCCTTACGATGGCTATGATGTCTCCCACGCTCTTGAGTACGAGACCCTAAAAATTGCAAAAGAGATTCATCAAAACCTCAAAAAGAATTATGCTACTCCTTCCCTTATCAGAAAGACTCTTGCTATGAAGCAGCATCTAACCTAAACATGAAAGGGAAAGTTGGACGAGCACATCCAAACTTTTAGAGCTCTGATTCGAGAACTTGAGGCTGCCTTCTTAGGCTCTCTCTCTCTCCCTCTCTCTCTATATGGCACGCCACCCATAAGAAGAAAAATAAGGGTGGCATGCCTAACCTGAATTAAGGTTTGAGGAGAGAGGGGCAAGCCTAGCCCTAGAAAAGGGAAGTTCCTTTGAGGCATGCCCTAATTTGTCCTAACGGGTTCTAATAAAACCTTGATTGTCTCTTATGCGTCTAAAACCCTAGTTTAAAGGTATTGCCTAGGGAAACTTCCTGGCTCCAAAAATTCAGCAAGACCAATATAATCGAAGTGCGCCATCAGTCAAGAGATTTGGTGTGGGGTGTACTAAGTCCTGTAGGTGTACTAAGTCCTAAGGTGAACCCCCTTATCATTGTACAAAATTTTCTTTGGTTCTATCTCTCCCTCTCTCTCTCTATGGCACGCCACCCATAAGAAGAAAAATAAGGGTGGCATGCCTAACCCGAATTAAGGTTTGAGGAGAGAGGGGCAAGCCTAGCCCTAGAAAAGGGAAGTTCCTTTGAGGCATGCCCTAATTTGTCCTAACGGGTTCTAATAAAACCTTGATTGTCTCTTATGCTTCGAAAACCCTAGTTTAAAGGTATTGCCTAGGGAAACTTCCTGGCTCCTAGAATTCAACAAGACCAATATAATCGAAGTGCGCCATCAGTCAAGAAATTTGGTGTGGGGTGTACTAAGTCCTGAAGGGTGACCCTAGGCATAATTCATTAAGTCTTCCTAATTGTTTACTTTCAATCATATTTCCATATTAACTGTGATTTTCCTGAACATTAGTTGGACTTAAATTGTTAGTGGAAGCTTGTTTTTCATTCCTGGGTTGTGCCTATTTTAGGGTTTTAATTTTCATTTAAAGCAGTATATTGTGGCAGTTGTAAGTGGAACTGAGATTCAATAATTTTAAAAGAAAATTCTTGTTTTTCTTTTCTTTTTTTTTTTTTTTTTTTTTATAGTTCTTGAATTCCACACAGCCACATCTTTCATGTTTCCCATTTTGAACCTCGGGAGTTAAATGTAGATTGGTAAGTTGGTTTCTTTCTATTTATTTTGTTGTACTAATTTTCTGTATTACACAAAAAGGTTGTTCAAGTCTCTATCCATTTCATTATCCAGAAAATAAAGAATTTGTTTGCTTGTAAAGACTAGTTTTTATTATTCTTTTTCTCTGGGTGTTGTTCAAAGTCCTACAAATCAAGTTAGACTAGTGCACGTGCCGTGTGGCTTCCACAGATTTCTTCAGTTAATGAGGATTATATCGTAGATAACTGGATTTTTCTCAACGACAAGCTAATTTTAGCTATAATTATCTTACAATATTGATACGTTGTTGTAAATGATTTGGTAATCAATGGGGAACAAGTTTTGGATGAGTAAAAAGAATTTGGAAGAAATTGTGTTGTACTTCAATCTCAGGGAAGAATATCTAAAACTGGATGGGTCTTCTAATTTTGTTTCTGGGTAGATCTCGAACAGTATAAATGTCTTGGTGATGTAGTTTAGCTTCTTTATTCTATTTCACTTCACCAAATTATTATGCTGCTCCTACATGTGAGCTACCATTGGTTTCCTGATGGTACTGCAAGGTCTATATTGAGGCTTACCTTCATCTAAGTCCATTGTTGAACTACATTTCTTTTGGAAATTTTCCACAGTTCCTTGAAGACATACACTATTGTTTTTCTGATTAACGGATTATGCTTCTCCGTTGTGCTCTGTCCTTTTTGATATCCTTTCCATATGTTGCACTTTGTCATTTATCTACATTTAGGGGGCACGGTAGTATATTTTACTTTTCTATAGATGGCTTAAAGTGCTGCAACCTTTGTAAATCATTTAGGCATGTTGCTATTCTACTTTTGAGCTACATTTGGAAGACTATAACACGGTAGCTGATGTTACTAGAAAACCTTCTTCCAAATCATCTACTACATTTCATATGTGAGAGTGCCCTTTTTCCGGAGCTAGAATAAGAAAGATGAAAACAGGATGTGTTGGTACTGTTTGACTTTAGTATAATGAAAAAAGAAAAAAAGAAAAAAAGGTAATGTTTAACTGTAGCATAAAATCTGAATTCTTTGGAACCATGGCCGCTGATTTTACAGTTAATTCCTGCAGGGGGCAGCCTCTCTGATCGTGGATTTGTGGTGACAAGACTAAATACCTACTCCACGGTAAAGCTTTCTGTTTATTCTTTGTTTTGAAGCAGTTTTTTGTGCTGCTTCAGCTGGAGCCCCATGAGCAGTGATATGGCCTTTGGATGCCACATAGAAAATACACTTTAAACTAGCCCACTTGCATAGAGTGGCGATTCTTAATTAACTTTGCTGGCCCTTCAGTTGCTTTGTGGGTAGCAATGGTGTATAATCACTTTGGCAGTGTTTAAAATTTTTTACTCAACTCCAAGGATTTTGTGGGGGTAAAGAAAGCTGTTTATGGGTGGCTAGCCATGAATAGAGCCAAGTGAGGATATCAGGGTTCATATTACTTCTTAGTTTGGCTTATTCCTGATTTGATTGGTGTGTCACTACTTATCTCCTGTGTCTCTGCCAAGGTGCCTGTTCAAGAAATAGACCAAGACATCCTAATGCAAGCACTGAGTGCACCTGTGGTGGCGTTGGCTTCTCCTTCTGCTGCCGGGTAGCTATTTAGTACTAATTGTGTTCTATTATCATGTCTGCTAGGTGATATTATTTAAGGTTTGCCTAAGTATCTTATTCATATTGTTTCATTTGGATTATTGTGTCATACCCTGAATCATCATCTTATTTTATTGCTAGTGTTTGGGCTGACATCATTGCGAGATCAGAGAATTGGGACAACTCTGTTGCTTGCATTGGTGAGACAACTGCTTTAGCAGCAAGGAAGTTAGGCTTCAAGTATATATATTACCCAAGAAACCCAGGCCTTGAGGGGTACTATTCATGCTTCACTGCTAAATATTTTTTTTCCTGAAAATATTTGATAATTACTTTTTAAATTTTTGTTTTGGTAAGTAAACTGTCATACTGATAGTCATCATGAAAATAGTGCAACTGCAGTTACCCTTCCACTCTATTTAATGTTGCTACTCATGGCCTTGTACGTGGTTGTTAATATTCTTGAACAAGTACGTTTTAGGAAGTTATCCTGGAGATGCATTTATTATTGTCACAATCCATCAGATAATCCCCTGTTTCTTACATGATGGGAGCTCAAATTTACAATAGCCTATGAGAGACTTGAAGCTCTTACTGACAGACGTCTCTGTTTTATAAATTTGCTTCTTAGATTGTCTTCTAGAAGCGGGAACCTCTTGAAAATACTGCATTAACAAATGATCCATCCAGCATATTAAGATTGGGGAGAGGAAATGCAAGAAACCAAGCCTTGCGAATTATCTTTGTTGTGTTAAAAATGATTCTTTGCATATATAATATACAATGACTTTGATGCCTTCAGTTGGTGTAATAATGATCAGTCCAAATGCTTACCAGCCAAATGCATCATGCCTATTAAAGTGATACTGCCACTAAAGACAGTTATAAAATGGCTATATAATATACACACACACACACACACACATAGGGTGAGGTTTGTGTAAGGTTGCCTACTTAAATTGTAGAACTTAGGTGCACCTCTAAAATTTGCTTCGAGATGTCGTTCCGGTGTCGGAAACTTTATGATGGCATAAAAATCTATTTTCATCCCTAGCTGTAAAATTTAAAATTTCAAAAACAGTACAGATCTAAGTGATCTTTGAATATATATTATACAATGATTCTTTGCATATATAATATACAATGACTTTGATGCCTTCAGTTGGTGTAATAATGATCAGTCCAAATGCTTACCAGCCAAATGCATCATGCCTATTAAAATGATACTGCCACTAAAGACAGTTATAAAATGGCTATATAATACACACACACATACACATACATAGGGTGAGGTTTGTGTAAGGTTGCCTACTTATATTTGTAGAACTTAGGTGCACCTCTAAAATTTGCTTCGAGATGTCGTTCCGGTGTCGGAAACTTTGTGATGGCATAAAAATCTATTTTCATTCGTAGCTGTAAAATTTAAAATTTCAAAAACAATATAGATCTAAGTGATCAATAAACACTTGAAAATCTTGAATAGAAATGGTTCAAGTAACTTGTTACAAGTTACTTTATATATATATATATATATATATATATATATATATATATAGGAAAATGCTAAGATTAGCCCACTAGCTTATATCTACATATGAGCCCAATGGCCCAGATTGAATTCGGGTCAATCTGACGGTCATGACCTCATCTCGTATTTTAATTTTAATTTTTTTCTACAAATCTAAATCACTTGAAATTTTAGACGTCCAATCTTCTCATTAAGGTGCACCTAATAAAAATATTAAAAAATAATTCACAAGAAATAAATTGACCAAAATACTCTCGAAATGTGTCGAGGGTATTTTAGTCAATTTATTTCTTGCGAAGTATTTTTTAATATTTTTATTAGATCCTCCTATTTTTAAAGAATACACCTAAAATTTCATGTGATTTGAATTTGTAGAAAAAAATTAAAATTCTAATACGAAATGAGGTCGGGACTGTAAGATCGGAATCTGGGCTGTTGGGCTCATATGTAGATATGAGCTAGTGGGCTAACCTCTGCAATTTTCATATATATATATATATATATATATATATATATATATTGACAAGGTTCCTATGAGGACTCATATGTCGAATTGAGTCCCCTCTTAAAAATCCTTTTTTGAGATGGATATTTGGACCCATTTTTCAAAGAACATATAATCTTTTACATGGAGATCATGAATATGTAAAAATAGATAAATTTTAAAAACTAAAAAATAATGATTTTATGGAGAAAATATTTGAACTGTTAATTTCAATTGTTTTAGGGGGACCTCGCATTTTCCATCTTTAAGATGGATGCTTTATGCCTCGGGAGACTCAAATGTAGAAATGCGTCCCCCAACGCCTTGAGCGATTGTCCTATATATATATAAATATATTTTTTTCAGGAATGCTGCTGCTAACCTGAGTACTACTTGAAATAGTGGTTGAATTCTGAGTTCCAGTTGAAGGGTTTCAGACATATGAGTTGTGAAAAATGAAATTTGAAGAGAGAGAGAGAGATGTTAAGAATATCTTTTGAATGTATGCTGATGTGATTTTATATTTTGTTTTGTGTCATGATCATAATTATTATAGTCAATGGCATATTTGTAAAATGAAATATATATTGAACAATAGAGGCACACAACCCTAGTTAGAATCTAGGGGGTTTTCATGCACTTCTCTCTCTCTCTCTCTCTCTCTCTCCTTGTGCTCTCTCTCCCTGCCAATCTTGTCTATGATGGTATCAGATGGGTTCCAAAAAAGCTTGTTTATCATGGTATCATACGGGTTCCAAAACCGTAGATCTTCACCCTTCAAGCATCTTCACATGATGTCTTCCTTCAATCTTCTTCCAGCAGAAACAACAGCCATCTTCTTCGACCTTCTCCAAGAAAACAGCAATCACCCTTCGCCGCACAAACCCTAACACATGGTTCTATGTCTCCTTTGTCTTTACTTTTTTTTAAAAATCCTAATTTTCTATCTGCACACTTCTTTATTCTATTTCTTTAATATTTATCTTCAAAACCCTAGTTCTCTTCTATTAAAACTCTATAATCTCTCTAAAGAACTCTTTCTTTTATCTCTCTAGTTTTCTTCTAGTTCTCTTCTCTTTTGGGGTTTCATATTCTTATTCATACATATATGTTCTCCATCACAAAATTGTGCAAAGTTCCCAAAATCTTTCCATCTTCCCTTAAAAAAGAACCCTGATTTTCTATTATTTCTGACTCTAGGGCATTGTATGCCCACATCTCTTGGCATTACTTGCCCAATTTTCTCTGGCTAGGCCATGTGGCGCCTTGCTGTCCAGCAGCTCCTTCCTTTCTGACGCCCCAAGAAAGCTATGTACTATCCCTATGAAGTTCTGTACATATTGTACAATAATCACATTTTTTTAGCGCATTCATCCGGAAGGTTCTAGAGAAATCTAAAGAAATCATGGGAGGTCTAGAATGCTTCTAGATTCATCCTAAGTAAATGGCTGAAAAGTGTTCTCTAGAATATTGTATGATTAGAGTATTCTTAACCGTTGGATTAGTAACATTTGTACATATCTAGACCATTAAATGTAAGGCTAATTGCCTATATAAGGAGGACTACTCATTTCGGAGGCTTCTTAGAGAGTTGTAAACATTTGAACATTGTAGTGAACACAAGTTCTTTCCATTCCATCGTCTCTCTCTCTCTTGTGTGTGTTAGTCACCTTTTGTGCTCGTGGTTACTTTTGTATGGGTTGGCTAACTTGTCCTTCAAGGATTGAATGTGCGAGTACCGCATGGTTGAAGCACGAGGCTTTACTAAGGCCATGACAAGTGGCATCAGAGCAAGGCTCGTGGGGGCTATTACACTTGTGGGTTAAGAGGGAGCAACATGATCTGGTCTGCCACAAATGAAACACTTTACATTTTCTGACTTGCACATGTCCTGTTATCCTTGTCACTTTTGCCTCCTTTGCCATCTTTCCTGCTTGAGGGCTTGCGAGGCCCTTATTTATGGCTGGAGACTCTCTCGGTGTCCCCATCGCCTTGGCTACTCTTGAAAGGTCATTGTTTAGAGTAGTCATTCTTTCTAAATTCCACCAACAATTCGGCCATAGCCATGGCCAATGCAAGGTCTCGCACGCCACGATATTTGAGCTCTTGTTCGGCCCATAGTTGCAACCATCCATGTAATTAAAGAATAGTTCCTTTTCGGCCATGTTTGGAATAATATCCAACATAAGGGTGGAGAACTCCTTGACATAGTTGTGAATCAAACCAGTATGCCTCAATTGTTTTGAGTTTTTACAGGCTAAATATTCGACATTCTTAAAACTTGAAAGTAAGATTATGTGGCCAGGGCAAGTGTATAATGATTAAATTTTTTCTTTCTTTTTCTTTATTTTGACCACTTGGATCACTTAACAAGTGTTCAAATACAATATATGAATCAATAAAAACACAAAGAATGCCAATGGCTCTCACTTGCTTGCCATCAAAACAAAAGAACTCATTCATAGCATGAATATGAAAATTACATAATGCTTGGAATGAAATCAAGAAAGCATGAAATAAAGCAATACCGCGTACCTTGCCTCAGGTTACCCCCAAGGGCTTCGTACACCCTCACGCCGGGTCTCCTCCACCAATGGCTCATGGGATCTAGGTGGAAAATTTTCTCATAACTTTGGAAAGCCTAGGCAAAACCTCTAGAGAGCATGACATGGGATAGGGCTAGACCAAGGCTCAACACATTCACATAACTCAAACTATATGGGTTAGGATGTACCACCTCTTGTGGCTTGGGCGTGCCAACCCCCTTAGGGTTTCTTTTTCTTCTTAAACCCTAAATTAGAGAGAGAGATATTAGAGAGGGGTGTGCCAGCCCTATGGTTCAAAGAGAGAGAGAGCGACTAAGTCCAATTGTATAAAATAAATCCTCCCATAGATAGTATATAACATAGAGGCTAGGGTTTTTTCATCATTATGAGATTCAACCTTGACCTTTGATCATGGAGACCTGTGAGGTGAAGAGATCTCATCCATTCATTCCTTAGATCAGCTATCATAATTAAACAGAATGGGGTAGAACCATTATCCCTCAGTTTTCATAACTCTATTCTCATTAAAATATTGTGCAGAGAAAATACTATCTTTATGCAAATCAATGTCAATTATTTCTTATACTTTCCCATTCTAAATAAATCAAAATCTCTAGAAAACACTTGCCATAAGTTTCAAACAAGGCGCATGGCTTTTTCACAAGCCACCAAAATAGGAAAGAAAGGGGAAAATGGGGTGTCCCACTCATGTGAGGCCCTTGTGGGCCCCACACCCCCACATGTGGTGGGCTCAAAAATGATCCCAATTGGCTCTCAACATAATAGACAACATTTTAAGATATTAAAATAAATTTTATAAAGCCACTAAAGATTTTATTTTCCTCTAATTAAAATAAATCCAGAAATTGATTTTTTCATACTTAAAAATTATTTTTTAATAAATACTCAGAGAGATCTAAAAAATAATTTTAATTATTCAGAGTTAGGAATATAACAAATATATTGAGGACTCCATCCTTTCTAGAAACTGTATCTCACTGCACCTTCTCAAATTGGCGCAATAGTTCCCATAACGCATAATTCTTCTCAGGAGTTCATGATTAGACTATCAAATGCAGCTAATAAATGAAGGAGACATGATCCTAGTACATGGATTACAAATTCCTCCTTGAGGACAAGTCTAGGCACTATTCCAGCCTATGCTCCATGGGTCTTTCCAATACAGTCTAGTATTGCAAGGAGTCATTTCTTCGTCACATGTACACAATACACACCCTTAAAGGCCACAAACCCCAACAACAACCAGCCTTGATTGTTATCCATGAAACCACTCTGACAGATGCATCTTGGGAATCAAATCCTGAAATCAAGTTGTGGGGAGGAGCCTACTCTGTAAAGTGAAAGCTAGAATCTAACAGTACTCTAAGACACTCTGCCAGCTCATTGTAAGTCACATGAGCTGCTAACCAAACCTGCCCACAGTGACATGCCACATACTACTTGTAAATAACACAAGGCCTAATGTTCCCAATAAAATTAAGAACATTATAAAAACATGAGTACTCACAATTAGCTGGAGTAAATAAACCTAAAATCCAAAACCCAAAATGCTAGTCCAATGATAAAATTCTTAAGTACTCACTTACTATGGAAGATTATTTATATTCGTTATGGCATTAAATAAAAGATCGTTGTATAATCTTCTTGACAATAGAGAGAACAACAATATGTGGAAGAGAAAAGAATATTTTAGTTGCTCTAAATGCTTGTTGATTACGTCCTTACATCTCTAACACGTACAGGTGGATAACAAATAGCACGTTGAACTCTAGTAGCAATAAATGAGAAGTGGAAAAGAGGTTATTCTATCTACAGAAAGTCTATTATGAGCTGTCCCTGATAGGATCTCAAGTCTTTCTAAGTATCAGACAGTTATGGGATGCTTTCATCATTTTTGATCTGTAGGTTCTCATACTAAATGTGTGCGAATATATTGATAACCAATAAAGGAAGTTATGACATCTGTAGATCACTCATGCTTGGCCATTTTTGCTCAGTAAGTTCTCATATTAAATGTGTGTGAATACTATCGTGATAAACAGTAAAGTTATGACTTCTGTAGACCACTGATATTACATAAAGGGAGTCGATTCTGTCAGCCACGGGTTGACTGGGCTGATCTGACGGTTACAATCACATTTCGTATTTGAATTTTCATTTTTTATCTACAAATCCAAATCACTTGAAATTTTAGTTGTTCTTTCTTCGCATCAAGGCGTACTTAATAAAAATATAAAACAAACAATTCCCAAAATATAAATTGACCCCAAAATATTTCGAGGGTATTTTTGTCAATTTATATTTTTCTAATTATTTTTTTTATTTTTATTAGAATCTTCTATATTTGAAGAATTGATGTTCCAAATTTCAAGTGATTTAGATTTATAGAAAAAAAATGAAAATTCAAACATGAAATGAGGTCATGACCATCAGATTGGCTCAGATTTCATCTGAGCCATTGGTTGACACTGTAGCTATCAGCCCCTCGGCTGACAGGATTTTTTCCCTCACATAAATGGTTAATAGTTGACACTAAACAAAAGTGTGCTTAAAGGAATGTACATAGTTCTTCATTAACTGTGCATTCCCTTGCAAAATGATGGTTAAATTTAGTTGCTTCGTTAGCTCGTTGGAAAGTAGATAAGAGGTAACGTGTATGGCAGGGTAAGGCACATATGAATGTGGCAACTAAATGCCATTTCCTTCATGAATGCCTTAAGCCAGATAGCACAGGTGGAGTAAGCCATTTCCTGTGGACTGCTAGTGCATTCGACCTTACATCCAGTTGTTGCTTCTTATGACTACATGTCATTAGCTATCGATAAACGTATTTTGCACATTTTTCAAGCATCTACATGTTAATTCCCACTCTCGAAAACTATAAATACTAACTGCTAAAGAATGTCAACTTGTCAAGAACCCTACCTTCTTGACATGGATTATATAGTAGGTGTCTTTCAGGACCCGGGGGGGGGGGGGGGGGGGGGGGGATTGGCGGTGGGGGGAAGAATGGGGTGGAAGAGTGGACCTGCATTCCAGCTGAGAGGGGTATCTGTAGCTGTATGGTGTTTATACTTGGGCTAAAGGGGCATAACTGTCCTTGTCTCATTTGAGTCTTCTATGTTTCACCGGATGTAGCGAGTTGGACATAGGATGTGATATTCTGATTAGAGGGATGGTTTTCATCCAATATGAAGCTCTTACTTTCTGCAAAGAATCCTAAAGGGGAGAATGTCGATGTGAAATTGCAGCACCTCTTGAAAGTGCTCTCTTGAAAATTTTAAAATTCTAAAAAATATACAAATTTAACACATTTAGTTGAAAACAATATTTCCGGAGTTTAACAAAAATTTAAAACATATAGAAATACAATTAGAAGTGGATATGTACCCTTATAGGTAAAAAAAAAAGTGAGGATTAGGGCACTCCACCCATGCTAGTATCCATGATCTACTACTGTCTTCTCAAACCAACCCAATGCGATCCATGACCTAAAGTCAAGGGTAGGGGCTTATGATTGGCCCGTCAAAGTTAGCCAACAAACGAACCATCGTCCCAGTATGTGGTTTACAAGTTCCTCCCCCAATAGCAAGTCATATGCACACATCACAATAGTGCAAGGGGGTGCTTTCTTGATGCACATGTACATATGTTCCTCTATATAGGGTTGCTTCCCAAGATGCTATTGTCAATATGTACATGACGTGTAAAAGTTTTGTTGAGGGTTTGGCCATTGGCCCCTCATTCCCTTCCTCTACACACAAGAGACCACACAACTCACTTAGCCTACAAAAATGTCCTTGGGTATCTCTCTGACCTCAACAAGGGATGACCCACAGTAAAGACTCGATGTTAGTGACCCACAGTAAAGACTCGATGGTAGTGCCACATGCTTAGGGATAAGGGTTTTGGACATGACCCGGGCTGTAGACCGCTTAATCCTAGGTCAGTCAGCCACAGTACACTCCCACTGAAGTGCATAGCCACAGCACACTGCCACTGAAGTGCACAAATCACTATAAGTAATCGTATTTACAGGCTCTCTTAGGCCTTTACAGGCCACAAACCCCAACAATACTTATTTCCCCTCATTAATACAGTGGGTGAGAGGTCCTCTCAAACCCCTTGCTGACTTAGCAAGGAAAAGAACGTATTTTTTTCTCTGGTCATCTTATCTTTGTTAGGTCATTGAAATCACGGTTTTACTTCTTGTCGCTTTTGTTAGTGATGACGCCTGAAGTTGGTTTGACATTTATATCCATGATGCAATGTAATGATGTTTGTTGGAGCAGGTGGGTGGATAGCATTCTTGAAGCCTTGAGAATCCATGATTTACCTCCAAAGGTCTGTATCAAATATTGTGAATTTGATAAATGTGCAATGAATCTTATAGTTATTCTGAGCTTGATATCTTGCACCATGACTTTTGACTGGTTTTCCTTATTGCCACATTCCTTATTCGTCTTTGCAGGCAATGATTGGTTAACAAGAGAAGCTGTGGGAGAAACAACACGTCCTCTCATGGTACTATTCTTGGCAATGTGCATCCCTTGTTCGCTTTTCCATATAACCTTGATTTTCTTGATTAGATTGCATTGTCCTTTGATACTACTTCTGAAAACTCGTTATGTACTTATTGATATTCCCAGCCAATATCCAGTAACATAAAACATAAAGCAGTCTATTTCATCATTGCTTGGCCTCATATCCGCTACTGCAACTTGAATATGTATCGAAAATACAAGGATATATTGTTGAGAGAAAATATCATCAAAATGGCAAACTATTAGAGTGCAATGAAGGGTAGTTCTATAGTTTGTGTGTATTTTAAGTGGTTTATATTGTAAAGTTATTTGCTATTGGGCCTGGTGTGTGTTTCATTGTAGAATAGTGTGTGCCTCTTTTGCTTCCTCTTCTCTATGTTCGTAATGGTATCAGAGCAAGGTTTGAATATGCTGTCGGTGTTATCAACTCTAATCAATGTGACCCATATTTTCCTCCTCTTGAAGATTCATTATCTCTTTTTCTTCTAAATCGTAATGTTTCTTTGTTCATCTTTCCCCTCGTTCATCATTCTCATCGCTCTTTCCTAAACCCTAATCTTTCTCTTTTATTTCCTCCATAATAAGGGCACCCACCATTCATGCTTCTGTTCATTCCACTGTTTATATTATTGTTCATGCTACTGTTCTTTCTTTCAAAGCCTCATATTTCAGCAACAAAACTCTCGACTCTCATTGAATATAAAACTCTACATCTTGTTTGAAATCTATAATATTGCTCTTCATAACCTATTTCTTTCTATTAAAAAATAAAAATAAATCCTAACTATTGTTCTCATTTTCGGTTCTTGAAATCTAGTCCAAACTCTAACTACTTTCCTCTCTTGCTTGTCAAAACTTAACTAATCGTTTCTTTCCCTGCTTTCTTCTTCCTTGAAATCTCTCGCTCCTTTGGTCCGTCATATTCTATTAACTATGGCTTTGGGTATCTTCTTCTACTTCTATTGGTCTTCCTAATCGTCAATACATACATGTTAACTCAATGCCTCGAACTAATTTGCTTGGAAAGGCTTAGTTCTAACTTATATAAGAGTTCAACGGTTATTGGGCACATTGATGGTTCACACATTGATAGTTCATCAGCCGCTGGTGAAGTTTCTTACAAAGGAAGATATTTGTGAAGATGGAACAACTAAGAAAATTGTTCAATCAACCTTGCTATTGAATTTCTAAGGACCAAAATGTCGTGGGTTGGATTTGTTCCACCCTTTTGGAGGGACTTATTCCTCAAGTACTTAATTTACCAACTGCTGCAACAGTATGGGAGGCCTTTTATGACTTGTTGTCCCAAGAAGCAGATGCCCTAAGTATGCATCTGCGATGTGAGCTTAATGTTTGTAAAAGAACTAATATGTTAGCCCCGAAATTCTATAACAAGATGAAAGCCTTATATAATCCGCTTGCTATGGTGCAAGATCCTCTAAATTAAAAGGACTAGGTCCATTATGTTTTGAGAGGTTTATGGGATGACTATAAAGTGCTTGTTTCCTTTGTGGTGCTGAAAATTTTATTTCCCTTGTTTAGTGAATTGCAGTCATTATTGTTGCTACATGAAGCATTTTTTAACCTCAAATCTGCATTGGAAAGTCTTCTACTATCGATTCTCATCCTGTTTTATTGTCAAATGGTATTTCAAATATTAATACAGGGTGAAATTCAAATCATGGTGGAAGCATCAGAGGACTTGGAGGTCGAGGTGGAAGAACTAAGTTTCATCCTAATCAATGTCATGGTTTGCTACCTGCTCCTTCAATAGGACCATCTGTCTCTTCATATGGTGATGTTTGTGAAATATGTAGAGAATAATATAGCCATTAACTGCTTTGATCGTAATAAAACCTATCTAGTTGAAAGTCAAGTTGCTGCTCCAAATCATTCTCTAGATGATTAGATATCATGTCACCTATATAGACAGGTTGTGGATGGTGGTGCTGCAGATCATGTTTTAGGTGATAGGGGTATGTTACTCATCCCTAATTCCCTGCTCTAGCAGTGGCTCTATTGTGATCATGTGGAACCTCCCTCAATATCACTCATGGAGGAATTGTCATAGTTCACTCCTCCTTTGGTGTCCCTAAGATGTGTTGAAATTTTATTTCAGTTTCTCATTTAGCCCGAGAAAATTCTATTTCATGTGTTATTTGATGCAAATTTTGTTTTCTGAATTGACAAAAATCCAGGATATTGTACGTAAAGGTCTGGTAGGGCACGGCTCTATATTATCTATGATAATGTCAAGAAGAAACTCCCATTGTTCGTTCTTTTCTTATCTTAGTGTCAATAAAGATGCCAGTGTTTGGCGTCATCGTTTAGATCAATGCAGTCCTGAGTCTGAATAAATTATGTAAAGAGGGCATAATTCCCTCCAATCTTGAGATTCAACTTCGCTACATCTTTATCAACAAAAAAGGGTGTCTCATCGACAACTTGATTAATGCATCGACTATGAATTTCATGATGCAATGTCACTTCCTGTTTACCTGAATCACCTGCATCCACAAAACATGGAGGCATATACATCCTCGCAAAGGGTACATGTATCGAGATAAAAAACACTTTTCTATCTAGGACGATAACACTTGTATCACTTGTATCCATCAGCATACCTTGTAGAAAAACAAATGGTTGCCTTTGGGGACAACATATGAAACATTTAGTCATGTTGTTAAGACAATGATAGTTCAGGAGGTTATTTCCCTTGCTGAATCCTATGTTTGGTCTCTTTTTCAATTGGATGTTAAGAATGCCTTTTTGCATGGAAAGTTGGTTGAAGAGGTCTACATGGAACAACCACCAGGTTTTCATGAAGCCAAACCAGAGACTCATATTTGCAGGTTCAAAAGATCTATATATGGGTTAAAACAAGCTCCAAGAACATGGTCTCAGTGTTTTTAGAAGGTATTAAAGGAAAGGGTTTCATCAGGGTAGCATCAGTTTATTCATTGTTTATTCGTCACAACAAGTATATTATTATTCTGGTTTATGCTGATGACATTATAATACTGGGAGTTCTATAAACGTGATTGATAGTGTTAATGATTTTTTGCATGATAGATATATAATGATTAAGGATATTTGAAGGACATCCTTCAGATAATCTAGAGTGATACAAAAGTTTAGTGGGATCATTATTGTATCTCACTCTCACCAGGTTTGATATATCACCAAGTATGTCATTTTATGCTTGGTTTCGGCATATGCCCATCAAGGTATGCAGGGATGCTCTCACTGATACTCATATAGAAGCGCTGAAGAGAATAATCAAATATGTAGAAGGAATAGTGAATCAAAGGCTGCTTATGAAAGAAATAATGAGAATAAATTGAATATTGCTTTAATAGTTGGGTACTCTGATGCAAACTGGGCAAGAGATCTAGACTCTTTCTTGGTAGAAATCTGATTTCATGGAGTAAGAAATAGAAAATTATTGCGAGGTCTAATACTAAGGCTCAATATCGAGCCCTTGCAGGTGTAATTTTTGAGATTCATGGATATTAAGAATCTTTTCTTTTCTTGGAACAAAAAAAATGCAAATCAACAGTTTTCTGTGACAAGGGTGATCTGGCAATTTCAGCAAATCCTGTATTTCATGATTGCACTAAACATATCCAGATAGATTCCCATTTTGTTCATTAGAAAAGTGAAGCCGATGTGATAGATGTGCACTTTATTGGGACCTAAAACCAAATAGTTGATATCTTCACCAAAGGGCTTACAAAAGATAGACATCATTTCTTAGAGAACAAGTTGTACATGTTCGATAATGATGTACAACTTGAGGGGGATTATTAGAATGCAATGAAGGGCAGTTCCATAATTTGTGTGTATTTTAAGTGGTTCATATTGTAAAGTCATTTGCTATAATGTGTAAGGGAAAATCTGTCCTTACTCAAGTTGTAACAATAGATATAAGGTTGGACGTGGTGTGTGTTTTCATGGTAGAATAGTGTGTGCTTCTTTTCTCTCTTCCTCACCATGTTTTTCACAAACCACCTCAAAATTTCTTTGAGGTAGTTAAATTAACCAATTTATAAATAAAGCAGTTACTTTTAAAAGGATCATTCCATTCCATGATCCCCTGAACTTTGTTAAAAAATATCTAAAGTTCCCATGTTTGCGATTTGCAATCTTAACGATCATAGATATTTTGGTAAGTAACCTACTTAAGTGGTCCAATCCAAATGATTGAAATACCCTACATGTTCTAGGCTCTGGAACTATAATATCATCATCATCATTATCATCAGAGCCTTTTTCCAACTATTTGAGGTCAACTACATAAATCTTGGTCTACCATTCTGCTCTATCAAGGGCCATACCCTCTGTGAGGCCATAAGTCGCTCTATCTTTTCTTAATACTCCCAGCCATGTCATTTTAGGCTTACCCCTTACCCTTCCGAAACTAGAATTTATTCTTTCATTTGAATGTATTGTAAACGAGCAGGGTTATTTATGTCAATTAGCTTAAGTGGAGAACAATATGATGAATCACCACCGATTATATTGGATTTGGAATCAAGAACGTGTCAACAAAATCGTTCATTACAATTTGAAATCCTGAACCAAGTGGGGCATTTTAGTTTTCCCACTTGTGTCATGGACCAAATTATCAAAATACCTTTACTTGTCTAGGATGCCAAACCAAACAAGGGAATTTGGGGCATTTTTCAACAAAATAAACGAGGTGGTAATTGAGTGAAATGTGCTTATTATGGTAACTACTTTATTGATTTGGTCCCCTCGATGATTTTTCTTTGAGGTGGTTTTATCCATTTTAATGATATTTACCCTCCTATTGATTAGTCTATTTGATGAGCGAGTATATTATAATCCACACACTTTGGGATGGGCCATCACAATCCATTGTAATGATGGACAGTGATGGAACGAGAGTGGGACCATTGCTGGGATCATGTGCTGTTTTTTATTTGCTCATGTGGGATCTAATCTTGCTCTGGTGGGCACTGCTCCACCACCATCATTCTTTTCAATGAATGGCAATTGCCCGACAATGATTTTCTCTTCAGAATTAATATGCTTTCCCTTGTGCCATTGTACTATTAATACCGTTAATGCTTCACGTGAACTTGGACAATTAATAGCTGAAGGACGTATGGATTCCAGTAGAAATAGTAGCCACATATTTGAAATGGTGTTGGGTTGGCACCTATGTAGCTTGAAACTTAACGACTTGTTTGGAAAATCATGCAATCCTACACTATGAGTGGGGATTAGTAGGAATCAAAGGTGGGGATTAGTAGGAAACTTGTTCCTCCTTAAATCTGTTTTGCTTGCCTTCTTGTTCCTCTCTCTCTCTCTCTGTCTCTCTCTTACTTTTTTCGCCCCTTGCATTTGATCCCACAACCTGCCAAACAAGTTTTGACCCTCATGAGATCTCCCCTACATTTTCTTTTCGAACAGTAACAGCACATTTTATTTCACAAACTATCAAGCACAAAGCTTTGAAACAGAAACATCTCTTCTTTCTATATCCTACAACAAACTTTACAGTCTATATTAAGCTAGTTACAATTAAATTTGGACTAACTGTCACCTTGTCTTGCTAAAGTGTCAGCTTCTTTATTCTTCTCCCCATATACATGAACAAAATCTAACTCTTTCCCCCCTGTATAAATCTTTAATTTCATTCAAAATTTACTTCATTTTCCATGGCATTAATTGATTTCATTTATATCATGTTAGTGAATTCATGGAATCTCCTACCACTACTATCCTCTATGTAGCATCTCCAATTAACTTCGGACCTTGCACCACTGATCTCAATTTTGCTTCATTTGCAGTAGCTATACCAATAGGCACATGGTATGTTAGCCCCTAGATAATCCTATCTATACCACCAGTCCTGCATGCCTTGGATTACACAAGAAATACCATCAAAATTCAGTGTAATGGATCCTTCTATTGGTAATTCCCACTTTGATTCCCTTATTTGTTTTACTTTCTCAATTTTTACAACTTCAGCTATTTTATATAACAAATCCTCTCTTCTTATCCCCAGCATTCTTTCCTTGTCAGAACCTAATCAACCACTGTGTTTCTTATTTTCTCTTTGAATCTTCCAAGTTCCATTACTTGCTCTTTAAGGATTCTTTGATTTCTTACTTTCCAAATCTCCCAAAGAATGCACATCTTAGACATTTTCAAACTACAGTCTGGATTTCAGGAAATGTTATATTCATTTGCACCATGATTTGTGTCGCTTCCTTAGGCAGCGGAATGTGAGCATTAGTTTCCTGTAAAACCCAGACCACAGTTTGACCTTTACATTGATATCTTACAAAGATGTGGTCTCTTGTCTTCATCATATTTGCATAACATGCACAAATTTGTGATTTTCTTACCTCTTCTTCTAAGCATATCTTTTCTTAACAATTTTCCAAGACACAATAGCAACATAAATGCTTGAATTTTGTGGAACTGGAAGCTTCAATACCTTTGCACATTTGAATTTCTCCACTTTTCTCTATCATTAAATAAGAGATTATATAATAGCCGTACCAAAAATGCTCTTTCAAGTGACAGTTCCCATATGGTCTCATCATCCCCATTTGGGCTATAATAATGCTTCTGCAACGTATCTTGAATCTGAATTACTGCATTATTACCACATATTAATGTCTAATTAGTCTACAAATGATCTTCCAATAAGGATTCTATCCTATTCTTGGCACATCTATCACCTTTTCATTCTTATAATCCACTTTCTAATGTGACTCTAGAAATCGCACTTTAAGAGATCTATCACCTGTCTGGTTTAGATCCCAAAAACTTATCACCTTTGTCCACCAACATTCTAGTGTTTCTCACACACACACACTCACACTCAAGTTTGATTGAAAAAGTTTGTTTTTCTGATTGAAATTATTGTTAGGGTGCTATTGGTGGTATTAGAAGACCTAAGTTGATTCGTAGCTTGATTGAGACAACCAACATTGAAGATCAGAGATTGGGTAGAAAATGTCAGTTTGTAATCTTTATTTGAAATTTATTTTTTCAATTTGAGATGTCTTCTGCGGGGTCTACTAGGGGTGGAGATCCGGGATGGAAATATTGTGTTAACTCGGATAAGAATGACAACAATAAAATTATGTGCAATTTCTGTGGACATGTTTCTAATGCCGGCATAAATAGATTTAAGAAACATCTTGCCGGTATTAGAAGTGATGTCGTCCCATGTAAGAAAGTTTTAGATTTTGTAAAGAAAGAATTTTGGAGTACATTGAAGCTGAAAAGAGTAAAAAAGTTGCAAAAAAAAAGGATATAGCAGAATTAAAGTCAGGGGTTCATATTTTTTATGATAATATTAAAACTAATGAAGAGGATGATGAAGAGGGCGAAGAAGAGGTAGCCATGGTTGGTACTCAGAGCTCTAAGACCAAGAGGGCTTTTGGGTCTAAGAAGGCTTGTATGAGACGGCCCATAGATAGGTTTTTTACACCTAGCCCTGAGACAGTAATTGAGAAAGGCAAAGGAAAGGGGAAAAAATAGGTGACAATTGAAAATAGGTTTAAAAAGGAAGATAGAGCTAGGGTGATTCAATATATTGCTCGGTGATTTTACCATGCGGGCATTTCTTTTAACACTGCTCGTTTAAATAGCTTCCATACAATGTTGGAAGCAATTAGACAATTTGGGCCAGGTTTGAAAGCTCCAACTCCTTATGAGATTGGAGAGCCCCTACTGAAGAAAGAAGTCGAGTACACTAATGAATTATCTCAAGACTCATAAGGAGGTATGGGCTAAATTTGGGATTTCTTTGATGACAGATATGTGGAGTGATAGGAGGAGTAACATGAATTTATTAGTAAATTATCTCACGGGTACAGTTTTTTTGCGCTCAATCGATGCTTCCAATGATGTTCATGATGCACATTATATATTTTCTTTTATTGATAAGGGTATTGAAGAAGTTGGGGAGAAACATGTAATTTAAGTGGTCACAGATAATGTTGCTCCCAATCTAGCAGTGGATCATTTGCTTCGACAAAGGAGGCCTCGCATATTTTGGACTCCTTGTGATGCACATTGCATAGTTCTTATGCTTGAGGCAATTGGTGAATTGCCTCCTATTAAAGGATTATTTTTAAGGCTAAGGAGGTTACAATCTTCATATACAGTCACATACCCTTAGCATGATGAGCAAGTTTACAAAAAAAAGAGAGTTAGTGAGGCCTGAGGTCACTAGATTTGTCACTACCTACTTTAGTCTACAGAGCATGTATAAGAGGAGGATTGCATTAAGGCTTATGTTTGCTTCAGCGGAGTGGAGTAGGTGTAAGTGGTCTAGAGATGCCAAGGGAAAGAAGACATGAGATATTATTCTTTCGAAATATTTTTTGCGTGGGGTGAAGCATGCGATATTAGTATTTCTTCCCTTGATGAAGGTCTTGCGCTTGGTTGATGCTGATAAGCCCTCCATGGGCTTTATATATGGTGCAATGGAAAGGGCTAAAAATGAGATTGCAGAGAATTTGGGCAATGATGCAGCGAAGTATGCTCCAATTTGGGAGATTATAGATGATAAATGGGATAGGGAACTCCATAGACCATTGCATGTAGCGAGGTACTACTGGAAGCCCAAATTCTTTTATCTAGATGCAGATATCGAGTCAAAAGTGGTAATTATAGATGGTTTTAATGAGCGCCTTGAGAAATTAGTTTCTGATCCAAATATCCAAGATAAGATATCAACTGAAGAACTAATTTCGTACAAGTGTTCTTTGATGTCATTTGGGAAAGATATGGCAATAAGGCAGAGAAACAAGATGAACCAGGTAATATTCTTTGAATTATATACTTTTGTTTTATAAAATATAAATTTATAATTTTCTTTCAAGTTCTGATAATGTTAAATACCTAAATTAATTATAAAGGTTGCTCACATATTGCAGCCCAATGGTGGAGACAACATGGGAGTACCGCTCCAAACCTCTGGAAGATGGCTATGCAGATCTTGAGTTTGACAACTACCTCTTCTGGTTGTGAGCACAATTGGAGTTCGTTAGAGATGGTATTTTATTGTTTTACTATTTTAAAGGAATAAAATTTTATATGCTTTATTTGTTTATAAGTTCATATTCATTTTGTAATATAGATTCATAAAAGGTAAGAAGATCATAGACCCATAGTAGTTACTTATGCATTATTTTTCCTTTCCTTATAGGTGCATACAAAGAGAAGAAATAGGCTTGAGCAAAGGAAACTCAATGACTTGGTTTTTGTTAGAGAGAATCAAAGGCTCAAGGAGAAGGAAAACTAGCCAAAGAAGGACCCTATCTCTTCGAAAGACATGGAGAATGTTTCAGATTGGCTAGTTAGTGACCTTGGTACTGAAGAGGTCTTCCTTGGGGAGTGTTTGACATAGGAAATGGTCGAGGAGGCCTCGGGGCAAGCTTCTGATCCTAAGAGGGCCACTCGAGCAACTTCTTATGCTGATACTTTACGAAGGGAGATAAAGGAAAAGGAGGCAGATTCAGAAGAATCTTTGGAAGAAGAGGAATATGTTGAAGAGGGTGATGATTCTGATGATGTCGAGCTCAATTCCAATGCAGATGAAAGCAATGAAGATGATGATCCTGATTCTTATTGATGTCTTAATTGTTTTCTCTCTTCTTTTGAAGTAACTTTAATACTTTATTGCACCATCTTGGTTTGGGCTTTAGACATTTGGAGTTTAAACGATTTTTATTTAGTTATATGGTTTGTAATTTTTTTTCCTTTTTGGACTATTTTGTTGTGTGGTTTACTGGTTTTTTTTTAGTTTTGGAAGTCAGTTTGTAGATGACTTGGAGACTTGGAGACTTGGATGTTATTATGGTTTATTTTATGGATATGGAATATGGAGAATATGAGAGTTGGAGACCTTACAGTAGCCTATTAAACTTTTAAATGTTTTGCATGGTTCAAAATTTTGAATAAGTTTATTCTCAACCTGATTACCTGAGAGGCTGAGACATGTGATATGTTTGTATATGAAAACGTATGTTGTGAACTTGCGATATTTTCAATTTCAAATGGAATAAATTACAAATTTTGACACAAATATATGCATATATGTGCATTTGGATAGCAAATATATGAAAAAGAACTAAGAATTTGCACCACTGGACGCCCGAGGTTCTGGGCGCCTGCCTAGGCATTGGGCGTTGGGTGCCAGGCACGCTGCCTAGGGGCCGCCTAGCGTTTTTTAAAACCTTGGGTGACGTCACATCCATGTAGATGACATCACACCCCTCCTAATGACCAAAAATACCCTTACTAAAAAAAGCTCTATGTACAAAACAAGGGTATATGTATCCAAAATTTGTTGTGTACAATGATAAATTACTCCATAGTGTGAGCACTCTAATATAACCCTATATATATATATATATATATATATATATATATATATATATATATATATATATATATATAGAGAGAGAGAGAGAGAGAGAGAGAGAGGTGTCTCTGTTTATTGGTTATTCTATTCCATATTGTGATAAACTTCTCCAAACCATTTCTCAATCAGGCCGTGATCATTATCCCATCCATTCTTAACCAGTACCTTCTTCCATAACTGGTCATCATTTACTGTACTTCTTAACCACCATTTAGTTAATAAAGCACAATTCGTAGGACTCAATCTCCCATTTTTTATCCTACCATCTTTCCTAGGAGTACAGACTTCTTCCGTAATACAACATGATATTTCTTCCCCCCCCTCCCCCACTCCCTTATCTTCTTCCCATAGGGATCTTCTAATCATTTTCTCTATAACTTTGTGCAATCATATTAGGGATCTTGAACAAAGATATATAACATAAAGCAGATTCAACAGAGTTGAACTTATCAAATCTTTTCCATAATTCTAGCTTAGTTTGAAATCTTTGTACCACAAGATCCCATATGGATCGTGGTGCTCTAGCTTTAGTGATGGGCAACGCCATATACTTAATTGGCAAATTATGAATTCCACAACCCAATATTTCAGCCAATCAATTAAGTTCTTCTTGGCATCCCACTCCCACCAATTTGTCTTTAAGATTATTTACTTTCAATCCTGATATCACTTCAAAAAATGAAGGAACCTCCTCATATTTTTTGTATTTTCTCTTCTGTAGCTTAGTATCATCTGCATATTATAAATACGAAACAATAGTTCCATGATTGGATGTATGTCTTGAATCTTAATGACCCTGCATTTTCCACTGATTTAATCATCACATTAATAGTCTCGTCCATCAAAGTAAGTAAAAAGGGAGGCAGTGGATCTCGATGCCTAATCCCTCCTGTAGCATGAAAAAAACCTTTTGGCATTCCATTTATAATCATTGAAAATGTCCACTTGATAACAACTGTACACCCAATACATAAGCCTTTTTTGCATTAAACTTTCCTAGCCCCCCTTGTCAATCTTTCTCCAAATCCATTTTGCATATAATTCCTGTTTTGTTTCAGTTGCTTTTGAGCAAATACACTCTTTTGCAACAAAATATTGTTTGTTATTTTCCTTCCATGAATAAAGGTAAATTGGAGTCCTGATACAACAGTCTATATTACTTCCATCAATCTTTAGCTAAATTTTTAACCGTGATCTATTCAAAGATGTCAACAGATTGATTGGTTGAATATCATTTAGCCCTTCAACTACATTTTGGCTTTATTAATTTTTGCCCTCTGATAGAATTCCTCGACCATTAAGAATATATCCTGTTTTAGACACTCCCAAGTATTGGTTCCCAAAACCAGCTCCCTTTCGATTTCAAGTTTTATATGACCTCTGTATCACAAATTTGCAGCACCACTTCCTCGTGGACAGTTTTGGCCTTTATTCTCGCACTTTAAATCTGGTCTTTCCCAAAGAATCTTCAATGATAATTCCCACAACAATGTGCTATATCTTTAAAGGCTTCTAAATTCTAGGCATGGAGGGGCAATCCATCTGGTCTAAACCATGACATTTTCAGGTGGAATCATTGAATTGCTCAATGATGGGTTCCATGGTTGTACGGTTGACTTACCTTTTTGTTCTGCGATGTTTACTATCGCAATATTCTGTGTCTTTCTTCTAGATTCAATTGAAATATACACCAAACTCTCCTCAGAATCATTTATACTTTGGGGGACATCTCAAATTCCATGCACCTTGCATTCGTCTTTGTAACCCTTTAAGATCTTCTATTGGAGGGCAAAAGGATCCAATAAGACCCATTTACAGAAACCTTGTTATAGCTTCAACAACCTCCTCTTCGACGGTAACAATAGGAATCTTTCTTTCTCATTTTCTTTTTTCTCTCTTTGAATTGATAGCCTCTTCTTTCTATTCTCATTTTAAAAAACTTCAGCCCTGGTTGATGGTGCGATTTCTGAATAAGTTGACATTCTTTGACAATCTTCAACCGCTATTCTTTTCCTTGTAATAATGCCCTCTGTGGTGCATCTTACTCTGTCAGTTATCGTGATCCCCAAAGATTTTCAAACCATAATCCTCCATTACTCTACCATTATGCAGCGACCCCTGCAACTAGCATAAACAAAATCAAAGAACTCTGTAATCTCGAAACTTACTCTAAGTCTTTCACAATATAATTGCCACGACTCTTTTCTGCTGTAAATTGATCTTTTCTTGAATTCCCATCACCACTGCATCTAACACTTTGCTCTCTCTCTCTCTCTCTCTCTCTCTCTCTCTTTCTCAAATTCACTCGTGGTCAAATCATATAATTTATCAACAAGTGGTTATTTAAAAAAGATTAATTCAGTAGGTACTTCCACAAGTATTTTCGCACAAAATCTCATCTATGTTAAGAGTGCTGTTTGTACGGATTTTGAAGGATCCTAGTTTTTTTGCTGCTTAATACGCTCAATTTTATATGAAACTGAAATGGCTTCTCCAACTATTCCAATTGAGGCAGATGTACAGAAGGATCCCACATGTTCTGACAATTTCATAGACGATTGGCAAGATTACCTTCTCTCTCTATGTATATATCCTATGGGGTGGTCCTTTCAGCTGGCTTGAGAGGTATGCTCGGACCAGCATCAAAGCATTTCTGGATTGACTGCCCACCCCTCCTCTCTCTCTCTCTCTCTCATGATTGATTAATCTTGTGAACTTTCTTTTTTTTGAGAAAAAAAAAAAATGGAAGTAGAATTGGCAATGAAATTTAATCAAAAGTTACATTTTCAAAATATCAAGGGCAGTCCAGTGTATGATTTTCTACGGCATCACCTATTTTATAATTGGCTAGCTTTCGAATGTATGATCTTGCACCAAACGATTGGAAAAACCATGTGAATATGTATAAGGGGAATGATTAACTCACTTCTTACCAAGTGACTCCTTAGGTACCCACTGCTATATATGTTTTAGCCTTTCATTCTTCCTAAACAATACTTTACATCAACCTTACCCTTTCTTTTGCGCCACACCTCTGCACTCACCACTACCCTCTCTCTCAAACCCTATCCGATCTAGAGAGATCTAGGGAGAGATTGCTCAAATGACTTGCTTTCTGTAATATCCGCAAGTGTTTTAATCAACATGGGAAATCGTTTGGTAGGGCTGCAGCTGTATCAAAATAGATAAAGCCTTACTCCACTCATCGAAATTGCAATTCAAGCATTGTACAACCTCCACATCGATCATCTCGGCTTTACCATTATGGTTGTGAAAAAAAATTAGCATTTCAAGCTCTAAATATAATGTATATTGTAACAAATTATCTAGACCATCCATTTCACCTTAAAAATAAGTGTTCATATATCTGCAATGTTGTCCCAGTTTTTTAGTTTCAAATTTTATTGTTGGAAATTGATTTTAGAGCCATCATGGATATTTCTGTTGTTGAATGTTATTTCCAGATAAGGATTTGAGTTGAGTTTTTATTTTGTTTTCATAAAGTCCAGGCTTTATAAAAATCATCGAATGATCAATCTATTTTTAGAGAGTTATAAAAACCATCCAATGATCAATCTATTTTTAGAGAGAAGCATCTTTGAAGCAGGCAAAGAGAATAGAGAGACAAAGGATTCAAGTGACCCTCTCTTGCTCTCTCTAGATCTCTTCCTTTCCACCCAAATTAAGGTTGATCTCATTATGTTACGAACCATTCGATCAATCATCAAATTTTCATTCTCCTAACAACTTCCTCAAAGTGACCAATAAGAGTCATCACAACCATTTCTCATTGTTCATCGTCAGTTCTCTTGCCTTCTATTGTCCAAACAAAAGGCATAGGGGGTGGAACTATCAACCTTGGATTGCCTTCACATCAACAATGTTTCCAACCAAAACAATAGCATTTCAGAGATAGGTTTTGTGGGCTATTCCTTGTGGGGCAACAGAACATCAGGCCTTCATTTATTCTTCTTGAGGACCCATATCCTGAACTAAGATGGGGCAAAAGTTTTTACCAATTCTATGAGCATAAGATAAAATATCACAGAATATGAAATAAGAATCATCTTTATTGCCAAATTGAGAAGTGGCATGAATCGCTTTTTGGGTTTCTTGTAATCTGAGTAATATTCTACCAATCGTTCAAGAAATTGCTCCTTTTGCTTTATTTTTTTTGGCAAAAGCGAGCATTACTGAATCTTTGAGGTGGGTTTCTCTTGCTGTCTTACATTTTGTGTCCTCAAAGGTCAAGTTGGCTTCATGCAACTCAGTTATAGATCCAGTGATTTGGGGTGGGTAGAGAAGATTAGGAAAAGGGTCTCCTTATGTTATTGAAGCAGAGGATGTCCCTTGAGGAAGGTGGAGGCAAATAGAGAGGTGGTGAGGATCTGTTGCTTGCATTGAGAGAGAGAGAGAGAGAGAGAGGGTTTGACGATAGAGAAAAGCAGGTATGCCTCTCATACATGCTTTTCTCTATCTTCAAACCCTGCCAGGATGGACAGTTCAGTGTTCTATCGGCTTACAGTTTTCTATTCTGACAGGCTGAGATGGAATGATGTATCTTTGAACAACGTTTGGAAGTAGCAAATACCTTTGAAGGTTCGTTGTTTTTTGTGGATCTTATTTTAGGGGACTCTAACTGTGGATAATCTCATTAAAAGGGGGGGAACGATGGTGAATATATGCCTTCTTTGTAAAAATGATGTTGAATATGGAGAACATCTTTCCTTAAATTGTTCTTTTTCCTATAATATTTGAAGTTGGATTTTTAATATGATAGGGTTATCAATTGTTGTTCCTGAAACTCATATTGATATATTGGAGCAGTGGGATAATGTATGCTTCTCGACAGTTGAGAGATTGATTTGGCAGGTTACCCAGGCTGCAGTTCTTTGAGAGATATGGAAGGAAAGAAATAATGGAGTTTCTGAAAGTGAAACCGTGGAGCTGGAAGTGGTGAAGAGAATGATTATTCATAATATTGGAGGTAGATGTGTCGGTGGATATTAGAAATCTAATGAGCCAAAGGACAATCAAGGTTCGACCAAAATATATTTGGTGTCCACCAGTACATGTTACACTTAGATAGGAGTTCACATGGTAACTTGGGTGCAGCTGGCTTTTTTTTTTTTCTTTTTTTGGGGGGAGGGCGGGGGGGAGGTTGATTAGAAATTCAAATGGAGAAGAGCTTTTATGCTATGTTGGTCCATGTGAGGTGGCTACTACGAATGTTGCAGAAATGGAGGTTCTCCAAGGTATGCGCATTTTGTTTCAACATTTTAGGACCCAACTGTGTATGATTGAAGGGGATTCGATGAACATTATCAATACATATTCAAAGGAATCTTGTACACCATGAAATTAAAGAAGTAAATGGATGGAAGTAATGGACATTATGAGCCAAATGCAGGTATCTTTTCAGCATGCCTACAAGGAAGTAAATACGGTGGTGGATGGTCTGCTAATTTAGGAGTTTTGATGGATGAATTATTGATTTCTATAGAATTTTCCTTTAATTTTGTTTTTATGTACTGCTGTAAAGGAAGTAAATACGGTGGTGGATGGTCTGCTAATTTAGGAGTTTTGATGGATGAATTATTGATTTCTATAGAATTTTCCTTTAATTTTGTTTTTATGTACTGCTGTAAAGGAAGTAAATACGGTGGTGGATGGTCTGCTAATTTAGGAGTTTTGATGGATGAATTATTGATTTCTATAGAATTTTCCTTTAATTTTGTTTTTATGTACTGCTGTAATAGTGCCGATATTTTAATGAAGTAAATATACTCTTGTCAAAATAAAAAAAGAAAATAGAAAAAAAGGTATGACGTAACTTATGAGAGAGATCTAGGATAGTGAGGGCGGAGGTGTGGAGAAGGAGAGGGTGGGGTGGAGAGAGAGAGAGGGAGATCAACACTAACACATATTTTCAAAATATTAAACAGCAGTTTCCTAGTGAGTAGATGACCTGTAGAAGTGAATCTTTAATATGAGAATTGTTTATTATCAAAGGGTCACAACTAAAATACTAGAAAAATGTATATTAAAAATATATAGGAATGTCTACAAAGATCTCATTTATCCTTTTTACAATAAGGTCATAACTATTTCCACTCATTAGATGTCAAATTGGATGGTTTAGGGTGAGTCACAAAGTTTAATTTATTTATTTTTAACTTTGTTTCTATTGCATGACACTCTTATAACCACCCATTTTGAAACGTAATGGACAAGAGTGATTATAACCTCCTTATACAAAAAATAAATGAGTTAAAATATATAGGATTACTCCCTTAAAAAAAATCTTGTTGGTGAAAGTAAGAAGGTGAAAATAAGGGCAACCATTTTTTAATTCATATATAGTACGGTTTGTATGTATAGAGCCTAGGCTCTAAACAATCAAATTAGAGGCTATCTTCAAAATAGTGTCGCGAAATGCAATTTCAATACTGGAAATCTTTGTAATAGCTTTAAAATATATTTTCATCTTTATTTATAATGTTTAAAGCTTCAAATATAGTGTAGATTGACATATTTATGAAAACTTGAAAATCTTAAAAATTGACGGTTCAAAAATGTGTTACAAAATACACTATTTCCTAAATATGAAATCTATTTTTTTCTCATGGCCACGCATCTTGATGTCGAGATGATCAATTTGACAATATTTGAGCATCAAAACATATGAAAGTTTTGAGGTAGGCTCATTGTTAGCTCGATATAAACTTTTCCCTTAATTAAAACATGGCGGTTTTCATTCCAAATTTCAAAGGAGATTCAATATGGTCAATAGTCATATATTTGAACACTTTAACGAAGATTTTGAATTTGAAGGCGATTTAATTCTATCCTTTGCCACCAAAATACAAGAGTGAATCTGTATTTTGGATAGTCACAAGTAGGGTTCAAGTCTATCTTCCTGGAACTACCCATTCACTCTCCATAAAACACTCACTCTCATGCACTAAGAAGAGGATTTGAAACTAGGGAGATCTGGACATACGCTCACTAGGAATTCATACGTCCTAGAGAGAGAGATAGATGTCCCATGTTCTTTTCTTACATCTTTTTTAGAGAGAGAGTGATTGAATGGCACTTTTCTATCTCATAAACATGGGAATCTTAGAGAGAGAAAACATAGATAATCAAACTCACTCCCAAGTAATAGGCTTTTGGAGGAGCAAAGAAGCGAAGGCAGCATCCCTTTTACAAGTATATGTGTATGATGCATGCACACCTATGGTATTGTTATGCTTTTTCCTTCTTCTTTGTATATTTTTACTTTGTAACCTTATGATTTTTCGAGACCTAAATTAAAGGTGTGTGGATTTGTATTGTGACAGGGATTGAAAGTCCTTGGAGTCCCTCATCAACCCAAATACATACGTAAAAAACCCTTTTGTATTTTCATTATACGAAGGAAAAAGTTTATACGAGGATGCTACCTTATAATGTAGAACTATAGATGCCCCTCAAAAATCCATCAGAAAAGGTAGTTTTAATGTTGAAAAACCTTTGATTGATCATCTCGACATCGAGATGTATGACTATGAAAAATAAAAAGATTTTGTCTAAAAAATAGTGCATTTTACAACATATTATCAACACTGTCCATTTTCAAGATTTTCATATGTTTATAGATCTACTTGATTTTAACCATTTTTGAAATTAAAAATTTTATAATTAGATATAAAAATAGATTTTGAGGTAACCCTAAGAAAATTTTACATCAAAATTATATACCATCATAAAATTTGAAGGTACACCTTACCTCTACACCTATGGAGGCATCCGTATGACAATTGCACCCTTATTTGTTATTTGAGATGTGTGTTCTCTCTAGTTATTTCTCTTGCATTGGTATCATTGGTATCATAATCATACACATTTTGGGGTATATATATATATATATATGGGAAATGATCTTGTCAGCCATGGGAAAAAATAGCTACAGTGTCAGCCAGCCAATCCAATGGTCACGACCTCATTTCATATTTGAATTTTCATTTTTTTAATACAAATCCAAATCACTTAAAATTTTGAGTGTCTATTCTTAAAAAATAGTAGAATCTAATAAAAATATTTTAAAAATAATTCAAAAAATAGAAATTGACCAAGATAACCCCCGAAAATTTTTAGAGGTATTTTGATTAATTTATATTTTGTGAATTATTTTTATTAGGTACGCCTTGATGAGTAAGATATATATATATATATATATATATATATATATATAAGTCTTTAAAACGCCTATAGGCGAATTGCTGGAGTGCTTCACCCCCGTCACAGACATGCTATGTCCGTAACGGTTTTGCCTAAAAACCATCACGGACCTACAGGGGTTGTGGCGGTTAGCGTATATTTTATACGTCAAATTTGTGTGAAATAAATCCCGTGACAGACCGCCATGGACATGCTATATCCATGACAGTCTGTAATCCACGCCGTCCAAAAAAATCGGATGGTGTCAAGCCTTCGTCCATAGACGTTTTGTAGTCCTTTCCATATATATATATATATGGAAAAGTCTTCCTAACGCATATAGGCAAAAATAAATAGTGATTTCGCCTACCCTCATCACTGTCCAAAGTTCATCACACGGTCACGATTGTCCAGTAGTGTTACTTTTTTAATTTTTTTTCTACATATTAGAATGATCTGAAATTTGGAGCATATGTACATCTTAGTGAGGCGCACCTAATAGAAATATAAAAAAAATAATTCAAGAAAAATAACTTGATCAAAATACCCCTTAAAATTTTTAGGGGTATTTTGATCAATTTATTTTATGTAAAATATTTTTTAATATTTTTCGTAGATTCGCCTATTTTTTATGAACTCGCACTCCAAATTTAAGATCATTCCGATTGGTATATATATATATATATAGAGAAAAATTCTTCACAACACCTATAAGCGAAAATAAATAGTGATTTTCCCTGCCCTCATCACCGTCTAAATTTCATCGCGCGGTCACGATGTTTATTTTTCATTTTGTTTCTACAAATCTGAAAGACTTAAAATTTAGAGGGTATAAACATATTACCATCTTACTAAGGTGCATCTAATAAAAATATATAAAAAAATTATCCTCAAAAAACATAATGATCAAAATACCCTTGAAATCTTTCTAGGGTATTTTGGTCAATTTATTTCATGTAAAATATTTGTTTTATATTTTTTAGCGATTTCCCTATTTTTTATTAATATACCCTCCAAATTTCAGGTCATTCTATCTTGTAAAAAAAAAAGAAAAATAAAACACTACCGGACAATCGTGACCGTACGATGAACTTTGGACGGTGATAGGGGTAGGCGAAATTAGTGTTCATTTTCGCCTATAGGCATTGCATAGTATTTTTCATAGGCAGAGTCTTCCCAACGCCTATAGGTGAAAATGAATAGTCATTTCTCCTACTCTCATCACCATCCAAATTTTATCGTACGATCATGATTGTCCAATAGTATTTTATTTTTCATTTTGTTTCTACAGATGGAAATGATATGAAATTTGGAGGGTATGTACATCTTACTGAGGCGCTTCTAATAAAAATATATAAAAAATTATCCACGAAAGATATTTGACAAAAATAAATAAATATAAATATATATATATATGGAAAACACCACACAACACTTATAGGCAAAATGAATAGTGATTTTGCCTACCCTCATTACAATCCAAACTTCATCGCACGGTCACAGTTGTCTGGTAGTACTTCGTGTTTCATTTTTTTTTCTACAAATCCAAATTACTTGAAATTTGGAGTGTATGTACATTTTAATGAGACGCACTTAATAAAAATATAAAAAAATTAATTTGCAAAGTATAAATTGGTCAAAATACCCCCGAAAATTTACAGGGGTCTTTTGATCAATTTATATTTTGAGAATTATTTTTTATATTTTTATTAGGTGAGCCTCACTAAGATCTACACACTCTCCAAATTTCAGATCATTCCAATTTGTAGAAAGAAATGGAAATTAAAACACTACCGAACAACTGTGACCGTACGATGAACTTTGGATGATGATGAGCATAGTAGAAATCACGGTTCATTTTTTCTTAGAGGCGTTTTGTAGTATCTTCTTCAATATATATATATATATATATATATATATATATATATATATATATATATATATATATCTAGGAAAACACTACGCAACGCCTATAGGCGGAAATGAACAATGGTTTCGCCCACCCCCATCACCGTCCAAAGTTCATCGCGTGGTCACGATTGTCCGGTAGTGTTTCATTTTTCATTTTTTTTCTACAAATTAGAATGACCTAAAATTTAGAGCGTAAATTCATCAAAAATAGGGGAATCTTTAAAAAAATTTAAAAAACTATTTTACATGAGAAGTATTGACCAAAATACCCCCAAAACGTTTCGAGGGTATTTTGGTCAAATTGTTTTTTACGGATAATTTTGTTGTTATATTTTTATTAGCTGAGCCTTAATAAGATCTACATACTTTCCAAATTTCAGATTATTCTAATTTGTAGAAAAAAATGAAAAATAAAACACTATCGGACAATCATGACTGCGCGATGAAATTTGGACGGTGATGAGAGTAGGCAAAATCACTATTCATTTTCTCCTATAGGTGTTGGGAAGACTTTCCATATATATATATATATATATATACTACGCAATGAATACTACTCAATGGCTATAGGCAAAAATGAATAGTGATTTCGCCTACCCTCATCACTGTCCAAAGTTCATCACACGGTCACGATTGTCCAGTAGTGTTTCATTTTTCATTTTTTTTCTACATATTAGAATGATCTGAAATTTGGAGCGTGTGTACATCTTAGTGAGGGGCACCTAATAGAGTATAAAAAAAAAAATTCAAGGAAAATAAAATTATCAAAATACTTCTAAAATTTTTAGGGGTATTTTGATCAATTTATTTCATGTAAAATATTTTTTAATATTTTTCGTAGATTCGCCTATTTTTTATGAACTCGCACTCCAAATTTCAGATCCTTCCGATTGGTATATATATATATATATATAGAGAGACGAAAAGTCTTCACAACACCTATAAGCGAAAATGAATAGTGATTTTCCCTGCCCTCATCACCGTCTAAATTTCATCGCGCGGTCACGATGTTTATTTTTTATTTTGTTTCTACAAATCTGAATGACTTAAAATTTAGAGGGTATATACATATTACCATCTTACCGAGGTGCATCTAATAAAAATATAAACAAAAATTATCCTCGAAAAACATATTGATCAAAATACCCTTGAAATATTTCTAGGGTATTTTGTTCAAATTATTTCATGTAAAATATTTTTTTTATATTTTTTAACGATTTCCCTATTTTTTATTAATATACCCTCCAAATTTCAGGTCATTCTATCTTGTAAAAAAAAAATGAAAAATAAAACACTACCGGACAATCGTGACCGTACGATGAACTTTGGACGGTGATAAGGGTAGGCGAAATTAGTGTTCATTTTCGCCTATAGGCATTGCATAGTGTCTTTCATAGGCAGTGTCTTCCCAACGCCTATAGGTGAAAATTAATAGTCATTTCTCCTACCCTCATTACCGTCCAAATTTTATCGTACGATCAAGATTGTCCAATAGTGTTTTATTTTTCATTTTGTTTTTACAAATGGGAATGATCTGAAATTTGGAGGGTATATACATCTTACTGAGGCGCATCTAATAAACATATATAAAAATTTTCCCATGAAAAATATTTAACCAAAATAAATAAATATATATATATATATATATGGAAAACACCACGCAACACATATAGGCGTAAATGAATAGTGATTTTGCCTACCCTCATCACAATCCAAACTTCATCGCACGGTCACAGTTGTTGGTAGTACTTCATGTTTCATTTTTTTTTCTACAAATCTAAATTACTTGAAATTTGGAGTGTATGTACATTTTAATGAGACGCACTTAATAAAAATATAAAAAAATTAATTTGCAAAGTATAAATTGGTCAAAATACCCCCGAAAATTTACAGGGGTCTTTTGATCAATTTATATTTTGAGAATTATTTTTTATATTTTTATTAGGTGAGCCTCACTAAGATCTACACACTCTCCAAATTTCAAATCATTCCTATTTGTAAAAAGAAATGGAAATTAAAACACTACCGAACAACTGCGACCGTACGATGAACTTTGGACGATGATGAGCATAGAAGAAATCACGGTTTTTTTTTTCCTAGAGGCGTTTTGTAGTATCTTCCTATATATATATATATATATATATATATATATATATATATATATATATATATATATATATATATATATATATATATAGGAAAACACTACGCAACGCCTATAGGCGGGAATGAACAATGGTTTCTCCCACCCCCATCACTGTTCAAAGTTCATCGCGTGGTCGCGATTGTTCAGTAATTTTTCATTTTTCATTTTTTTTCTACAAATTAGAATAACCTAAAATTTGGAGCGTAAATTCATCAAAAATAGGGGAATATTTAAACAAATTTAAAAAACTATTTTACATGAGAAGTAATTACCAAAATACCCCCAAAACGTTTCGACGGTATTTTGGTCAAATTGTTTTTCTCGGATAATTTTGTTTTTATATTTTTATCAGCTGAGCCTCAATAAGATCTAAATACTTTTCAAATTCCAGGTTATTCTAATTTGTAGAAAAAAATAAAAAATAAACACTATCGGACAATCGTGACTGCACGATGAAATTTGGACGGTGATGAGAGTAGGCGAAATCACTATTTATTTTCTCCTATAGGTGTTGGGAAGACTTTCCATATATATATATATATATATATATGACAATACTACGCAATGCCTATAGAAAAAAATAAATACTGATTTCGCCTACCCTCATCACTGTCCAAAGTTCATCAAACGGTCACAATTGTCCGGTAGTGTTTCATTTTTCATTTTTTTCCCACATATTAGAATGATCTAAAATTTGGAGCGTATTTACATCTTAGTGATCCGCACCTAATAGAAATAAGAAAAAAATAATTCAAAAAAATAAATTGATCAAAATACCGCTTAAAATTTTTAGGGGTATTTTGATCAACTTATTTCATGCAAAATATTTTTTAATATTTTTCGTAGATTCACCTCTATTTTATGAACTCGCACTCCAAATTTCAGACCATTCCGATTGGTATATATATATATATATATATATATATATATATATATATATATATATATATAGAGGAAAAGTCTTCACAACACCTATAAGCGAAAATGAATAGTGGTATTCCCTGCCCTCATCACCGTCTAAATTTCATCGCGCGGTCACGATGTTTATTTTTCATTTTGTTTCTACAAATAGGAATGACTTAAAATTTAGAGGGTATATACATATTACCATCTTCCTGAGGTGCATCTAATAAAAATATAAAAAAAAATTATCCTCAAAAAACATATTGATCAAAATACCCTTGAAATCTTTCTAGGGTACTTTGGTAAATTTATTTCATGTAAAATATTTGTTTTATATTTTTTAACGATTTTTTTATTTTTTATTAATATACCCTCCAAATTTCAGATCATTCTATCTCGTAAAAAAAAATGAAATATAAAACACTACCGGACAATCGTGACCGTACGATGAACTTTGGACGGTGATAGGGGTAGGCGAAATTAGTGTTCATTTTCGCCTATAGGCATTGCATAGTATTTTTCATAGGCAGAGTCTTCCCAACGCCTATAAGTGAAAATGAATAGTCATTTCTCCTACCCTCATCACCGTCGGAATTTTATCGTACGATCATGATTGGCGAATAGTGTTTTATTTTTCATTTTGTTTCTACAAATGGGAATGATCTGAAATTCGGAGGATATGTACATCTTACTGAGCCGCATCTAATTAAAATATATAAAAAATTATCTACGAAAAATATTTGACAAAAATAAATAAATATAAATATATATATATATATGGAAAATACCACGCAACACCTATAGGCAAAAATGAATAGTATTTTTGCTTACCCTCTTCACAATCTAAACTTCATTGCACGGTCACAGTTGTCTGGTAGTACTTCATGTTTCATTTTTTTTTCTACAAATCCAAATTACTTGAAATTTGGAGTGTATGTATATTTTAATGAGACGCACTTAATAAAAATATAAAAAAATTAATTTGCAAAGTATAAATTGGTCAAAATACCCCCGAAAATTTACAGGGGTCTTTTGATCAATTTATATTTTGAGAATTATTTTTTATATTTTTATTAGGTGAGCCTCACTAAGATCTACACACTCTCCAAATTTCAGATCATTCCAATTTGTAGAAAGAAATGGAAATTAAAACACTAACGAACAACTGCGACCGTACGATGAACTTTGGATGATGATGAGCATAGTAGAAATCACGGTTCATTTTTTCTTAGAGGCGTTTTGTAGTATCTTCCTCAATATATATATATATATATATATATATATATATATATATATATATATATATATATATATATATATATATATATATATATATATCTAGGAAAACACTACGCAACGCCTATAGGCGGAAATGAACAATGGTTTCGCCCACCCCCATCACCGTCCAAAGTTCATCGCGTGGTCACGATTGTCCGGTAGTGTTTCATTTTTTATTTTTTTTCTACAAATTAGAATGACCTAAAATTTAGAGCGTAAATTCATCAAAAATAGGGGAATCTTTAAAAAAATTTAAAAAAATATTTTACATGAGAAGTATTGACCAAAATACCCCCAAAACGTTTCGAGGGTATTTTGGTCAAATTGTTTTTTATGGATAATTTTGTTTTTATATTTTTATTAGCTGAGCCTTAATAAGATCTACATACGTTCCAAATTTCAGATTATTCTAATTTGTAAAAAAAAATGAAAAATAAAACACTATCGGACAATCGTGACTGCGCGATGAAATTTGGACGGTGATGAGAGTAGGCGAAATCACTATTCATTTTCTCCTATAGGTGTTTGGAAGACTTTCCATATATATATATATATATATATATATGACAATACTACGCAATGCCTATAGGAAAAAATAAATACTGATTTCGCATACCCTCATCACTGTCCAAAGTTCATCAAATGGTCACGATTGTCCAGTAGTGTTTCATTTTTCATTTTTTTTCCACATATTAGAATGATCTAAAATTTGGAGTGTGTGTACATATTAGTGATCCGCACCTAATAGAAATAAAAAAAAAAAAATTCAAGGAAATAAATTGATCAAAATACCCCTTAAAATTTTTAGGGGTATTTTGATCAATTTATTTCATGTAAAATATTTTTTAATATTTTTCGTAGATTCGCCTCTATTTTATGAACTCGCACTCCAAATTTCAAAACATTACGATTGATATATATATATATATATATATATATATATATATATATATATATATATATATATAGAGGAAAAGTCTTCACAACACCTATAAGCGAAAATGAATAGTGAATTTCCCTGCCCTCATCACCGTCTAAATTTCATCGCGCGGTCACGATGTTTATTTTTCATTTTGTTTCTACAAATCTGAATGACTTAAAATTTAGAGGGTATATACATATTACCATCTTCCTGAGGTGTATCTAATAAAAATATAAAAAAAAATTATCTTCGAAAACATATTGATCAAAATACCCTTGCAATCTTTCTAGGGTACTTTGGTCAATTTATTTCATGTAAAATATTTGTTTTATATTTTTTAACGATTTCCCTATTTTTTATTAATATACCCTCCAAATTTCAGATCATTCTATCCCGTAAAAAAAAAAAAGAAAAATAAAACACTACCGGACAATCGTGACCGTACGATGAACTTTGGACGGTGATAGGGATAGGCGAAATTAGTGTTCATTTTTGCCTATAGGCATTGCATAATATTTTTCATAGGCAGAGTCTTCCCAACGCCTATAAGTGAAAATGAATAGTCATTTCTCCTACCCTCATCACCGTCGGAATTTTATCGTACGATCATGATTGTCGAATAGTGTTTTATTTTTCATTTTGTTTCTACAAATGGGAATGATCTGAAATTCGGAGGATATGTACATCTTACTGAGCCGCATCTAATTAAAATATATAAAAAATTATCTACGAAATATATTTTACAAAAATAACTAAATATAAATATATATATATATATGGAAAATACCACGCAACACCTATAGGCAAAAATGAATAGTGTTTTTGCCTACCCTCATCACAATCCAAACTTCATCGCACGGTCACAGTTGTCTGGTAGTACTACATGTTTCATTTTTTTTTCTACTAATCCAAATTACTTGAAATTTGGAGTGTGTGTACATTTTAATGAGACGCACGTAATAAAAATATAAAAAAATTAATTTGCAAAGTATAAACTGTTCAAAATACCCCCGAAAATTTACAGGGGTCTTTTGATCAATTTTTATTTTGAGAATTATTTTTTATATTTTTATTAGGTGAGCCTCACTAAGATCTACACACTCTCCAAATTTCAGATCATTCCAATTTGTAGAAAGAAATGGAAATTAAAACACTACCGAACAACTGCGACCGTACGATGAACTTTGGACGATGATGAGCATAGGAGAAATCACGGTTCATTTTTTCTTAGAGGCGTTTTGTAGCATCTTCCTCTATATATATATATATATATATATATATATATATATATATATATATATATCTAGGAAAACACTACGCAATGCCTATAGACGGAAATGAATAATGGTTTCGCCCACCCCCATCACCGTCCAAAGTTCATCGCGTGGTCACGATTCTCCGGTAGTGTTTCATTTTTCATTTTTTTTTTACATATTAGAATGACTTAAAATTTGGAGCGTAAATTCATCAAAAATAGGGGAATCTTTAAACAATTTTAAAAAACTATTTTACATGAGAAGTATTGACCAAAATACCCCCAAAACGTTTCGAGGGTATTTTGGTCAAATTGTTTTTCAAGGATAATTTTGTTTTTATATT